>NC_139018.1:103752258-104952258 GCF_964374135.1 Grampus griseus
AATGTTTTCTGGAATTTTAAAAATAAAAAAAAGTTTTGCAGCCACATGTGATTTGATCTTTATTCTGAGGCCGTTTCTTACTTTGCAAACCTTTCATTGGCTAGAATTCTGCTTGAAAACCAAACAGATCTTTATTTAGTGCATTTTTTTTCTTGTTGTACTTTATGATAAGTGGCTAAAAAAGACCACTGGCATCTTCAGCATTCTGCCTGGAAATCTCCTTGACTAGATCCACAAGTTCATTAGGCACATTTTCTTATCACTCATGTTACCACAGGCAACAGTAATGTTAAACATTCTGCCAATACATAACCTGGGTTGCCTTTTCTCCAGCCTTCTGTAGCAATTTCCTTACCACTTTTCCAACCTCCACTAACAGTCTTCTCTCTGGTTACTGTCTGCAAGTAAAGTCAATGTCATATATTTTAGGTTTTTGTTATAGCAACACTCCACATCCACATACTAACTTCTGTTTCAGTGACCTATTACTAGGAAATAAACCACCTCCAAATCTTAGAAACTTAAAACCACCACTGACGTATTTGTTCATGATTCCACACAGGGCAGAGTTCATGGAGTCAGCGCATATCTGGTCTATCTATTTAGCGTTGTCTAGGGAGACTCAAATGAGGCTGGAAGATCCACAAGGGCCTCCCTCCAGCAGGGTAGTTACTGATCTTCAAGAGTGAAAGTGGAAGCTGACGGGCCCAGAAGTGGAACAGTGCCACTTCCGCTGCATCCCATTGATTAAGGGAAGTCATATAACCCAGATTCAAGGGAAGGGGAAATAGATTCCACCTCTTCATAAAGGGAGAGACATTATGTTTACATGAGTGGAAGGAGTTGTTGGCAACCACATCTGTAGACAATCTATCACAATCCTTAAACTAGTAAGTGGCAGAACTGAGGGTAGAATACATTTGTCTGCCTTTCAATCCACTGTTTTTTCCATTACACCATCTCTCTCACATACCACCATTGCTTCAGGGAGACACAGGCTGTCTCCAAGTCCCCTACATTATATGGCTTAGAGTCTCACCAACCATAAAGCTGTTATTACCTTGAGCCTTGTTATACGCAATCAGTATATGATAATGTATTATATTTGAAGACGTGGCCAGAAGAGGAAAAAGATTTATCTGGAAAACCCAACATCCAAATAATAGGAGTTCTAGAAAGAAAAATAGACAAAATGGAGGGGAGAAAATCACGAAGAAATAACTGAAGACCATTTTCTAGAACTGAAGGCTGAGTCTTTAGATTGAAAAAGCTACAAGAAATGGAAAAACAAACCCAAGGCACATTAACATGAAATTTCAGAACACTGGATGGGGCCAGGGAGAAATTCCTAAAAGATTCCAGAGAGATTAAAAAAATAAGTCATATATGAAAGGTAAGAAAGGAGAATGTCATGATAAGACTCAGATCTTAGTTTCCAAATACTATTCCCCAGTAAATGGTCCAGTTCTTAGAGAAATGGCTGGTTCCAGAGGTGGGACAGAGAGAAAATACATGATGGGCTTTGAGCTAAATGACTTATGGGAACATATCAAAAAGACACAAAAGCCAACTTGAAGGGGTTCTCACTGGTTAAAATTGGGGGCAATGTGAGCATCATATTGAATAATGATAGGAACTGATGATACACATTGAACAGTCTGATAGTAAAACAGAAAATACACAAAGAGGGGACAGAAAAAGCTCTTAATTAGAGAAGAATGCTAACTTATAAATGTATCAGGAAAGATAAATATAAAAAATCATTATTTTGCAACTAGAATTCCATACCAAGCCAAACAATAAATCAAGAATGCATGCATAATTAACAGTTTTCAAAAATGTTGTTTATGCCTATGTGCCCTGTGTTAAGTTTCCCAAGGCTGCCGTAACAAGTTACCACAAACCTGGTGGCTTAAAAAACACAAATGTATTCTCTTGCAGTTCTGGAAGCCAGAAGTGTGAAAGTGAGGTATCAGCAGGGCTATACTCCCTCTGGAGGCTCTAAAGCTGAATGCTTCCTTGTCTCTTCCAGCTTCTGGCAGCCCCAGTCATTCTCTGCGACTGTATCACTCCAATCTCTTCCTCCATCTTCACAAGGCCCTCTTCTCTGTTTCTGCATCTCCTCCTCTTCTTTCAGAAGAACACTTCTCATTGGATTTAGGAACAACCTAGATAATCGAGGATAATCTCATCTTGAGATCTGTAACTTAATTACATCTGCAAAGACCCTTTTTCCAAATTAGGAAATAGTCACAGATTCTGAGGCTTAGGATGGAGACATAAGCTTTGGGGGGCCACCATTCATCCCACTATACACCCCGTCTCAGGAGACTTCTGAATGATGTACTTCACCAAAACAAGAGAATAGAGCAAAAACTGGAGCATTGGATCCAGAAAACCAGGGATTCAATGCACAAATAAGTGAACAGAATTCCCAGAATGATGGGGGAGAACTTGGAACAATAGCTGTGCAGCAGGCATACAGAGCAACCAGTCTAAGGAATTCCCTGGCGGTCCAGTGGTTAGGACTCCATGCTTTCACTGCCGAAGGCCCGGGTTTGATCCCTAGTTGGGGAACTAAGATCCCACAAGCCGTGCAGCACGGCCAAAAAAAGAAAAAAAAAAAAAAAAAAAAAAAGAGCAACCAGTCTAGCTTGGAGAAGAGGACCAAAGGCTCTAGAACAAATGCCTCAGAAAGAGTAGGAGGAAGAAATTACCCCAGGTGTTTGAACATACTGAGAAGACATTAACAGCTTCACTGGGTGGCTTAGGAACGAATTTGTGAGCGTGATAAGAAAAACTATTGATATCAAATGAAAAGCTCCAGGAAAACAAAAAAAATATTGCAGCATGCTATAAACTGAATGTTTATGTCCTCCCCACATTCGTATCTTGAAACCTAACCCTCCATGTGAGGGTATTTAGAGATGGGGCTTTGGGGAAGTGATTAGGCCATGAGAGCAGAACGCTCACATGGGATTAGTACTTTTATAAAAGAGGCCAGGAGTAGAGAATGGACTTCAGGACACGGGGAGGGGGAAGGGTAAACTGGGACAAAGTGAGAGAGTGGCATGGACATATATACACTACCAAATGTAAAATAGACAGCTAGTGGGAAGCAGCTGCACAGCACAGGGAGATCAGCTTGGTGCTTTGCGACCACCTAGAGGGGCGGGATAAGGAGGGTGGGAGGGAGACCCAAGAGGGAGGGGATATGGGGAAACACACATGCATATAGCTGATTCACTCTGTTATACAGCAGAAACTAACACAACACTGTAAAGCAATTATACTTCAATAAAGATGTTAAAAAAAAGAGGCCCAGGGAATTCCCTGGGGGTCAAGGGCCCAGGTTCAACCCCTGGTTGGGGAACTAAGATCCCACAAGCCTCGTGGGTCCTCACCAGACCTTGATCTTGGACTTACCTATCTCCAGAACCGTGTGAAATAAATTTCTGTTGCACATAAGCCACGCAATCTATGGCAGTTTGTTATAGCAGCCCAAATGGACTGAGACACAACATTATATTCTCCAAAGATGACCACAGTAATATTTCCCATCCCAGATGCTCTTCTAGAATTTTGCCACTTGACCATCAAGAGGAGGAGGGTATGCCCAGTCCCCTTGAATCTCATGACCTGCTGTGACTTATTTGACCAACAGAATGCTGTGTGACTTCTGAGGCTAGATCCTGATTGTATTTCTACCTTGTTTACTTGAGACATTTGCCTTGGAATCCAGCCACCATGCCATGAGGAAGCCCAAGCAGCCTATGGAGACGTTCCAAAGTCTATACCTGACAGCCAGTGCCAACCTGACATCTGTGTGAGCTCTCTTGAAGGTGGACCATGCCAGCTAAATATGAGTGGAGACAAGCCTTTCCCACCAAGCTCTGTCCAAACTGCAAACTAGTGAGCAAAACAAATTATTGTTTTCAGAAACTAAATTTGGAGCTGGTTACTTATGCAGCAATATATAGCTGAAACAGTTGCCATGAGAAGGAAACGTCTGTTTTAGTTTATTGGTTTGGTTTGGTTTGGTTTGGGTTTTTTTGCTCTGAACACCCTTTTTTCTCCTACTTCCTTTGCCTAATACTTGATGTGATGTCTGGAGCTCCCTCGGTTACTGTGGACCTTGAGGAAAACTGGAAGATGGAAACTAGGCACACAAAGGATGGAGATCAAAAAACTTGAGGATGAAGACAAAAGCACAGGGCAAAAAGTCAGGAGGAGGCTGTTTTCCTGACGAATGTGAAACCATCAATTCAATCCTGGACTGCCTTCCTCCAGATTTCTTGTACATGAAAGAAAAAATAAATTTCTACCTTATTTAAAGTACTTACATCCAGTCTCTGTTACTAACAAATAAGCTTAACTCTGATTTATATAGAATTGATATAGAATTCTTGTGTAAATATGTGACTTTTAGAACTATTCACCTATATAACTTAGCTGAAGATAAATATTAAAAGAGGAGGGAAGATGGAAGGGAGGGAGGTAGAGAGGAAGAAAGGAAGGAAGGGAAGGAGGGAAGGAAGGAAGGAAGAGAGGGAGGGAAGAAGGTAGAGGAGAATCAGAGAGACTGAGTCCATGAACGAGAGTGGGGCTTGGAGTGAACCAGTTCTGGCATCTTGTTCTGTTTCTGTTTTTTTTTTTTAATAAATTTATTTATTTATTTTTGGCTGCGTTGGGTCTTTGTTGCTGCGTGCGGGCTTTCTCTAGTTGCGGTGAGTGGGGGCTACTCTTCGTTGCGGTGTGCGGGCTTCTCATTGTGGTGGCTTCTCTTGTTGCGGAACACAAGCTCTAGGCGTGCGGGCTTCAGTAGTTGTGACATGCGGGCTTCAGTAGTCGTGGTGCATGGGCTCTAGAGTGCAGGCTCAGTAGTTGTGGCTCACGGGCTTAGTTGCTCTGCGGCATGTGGGATCTTCCCGGACCAGGGCTCGAACTGGTGTCCCCTGCACTGGCAGGTGGATTCTTAACCACTGCGCCACCAGGGAAGTCCCTCTGCTTCTTTAACAACCGCAGTTTTCTCATTTGTGATACTGCAGGACAAATGTAAAGATTAGACAAAGTATAAAAAGTGCCTGGTGTATTGTAGGTGTTGAAAAAACAGTGGCTATTTCATTGGCTTTTTGAGTTCTTTCAGCATCTAGCTCTGCTGAACTCATGGTACGGTTTCAATACACACTTGTTGAATAAAGGTATCATGACCCAAACCACACAGAGTACTCTGTGTGGTCAAACCACAATTTGTTTTGTTTTCAGATATTTTCAGGGAAATGTCTGCAGTGACTTCAACCTCTCTTTCCCAGCTGTAACATATACTTTTGGTCTCAATTTATTCTCTACAAGGCATCCAGAATATCTTTCTATGAAATAGTTCTGATTACATGACCCCTCTCTGGAAACCCTTCTTGGTAGGTAGGGTCTGACTGACCTGACAGCCAATTGCCCACATCTTTCCCTTCACTCCCACCTTGCACCACTGCCAATCATACTCACGCCTCCATATGCCTTTCTCCACGCTGCTTCCCTGCCTGGAATGCCCTTTCCCACCTTCCTTAATAGTGAGTTTCTCCTCGTCTTTCAATCATCAGAGCAAATATTATTTTCTCATGAAGGAAAACCTTCCCCAAGCCCTGCAGGCAGATTTGGTGCTAATCTGTTTCTCTTGACGTTTTTAATGTCCTTCTCCTCTCTCAGTTATCACCTTGCATCATTATTCTTTTATTTGTTGGTCTCTGCAACTAGGCAGGAGCCCCTGGAGGACAGGCATTTGGTTGTTACTGGTTGTGCCCACACTCTTACACAGTACCTCTTACTACTGGATTTCTCTCCATAAAACATTACCTTGTCCTTATTCATACTTAAACTTACCTGGCAAAAACTAAAAGGCTGATAGTATCCAGTGTGGTTGGAAATGGCTGAAATGGAAATGCTTATATGTTATCGGTGAGAAGGCAATTTAGCGGTATCTATCAATATTTAAAATGTTCATACCCTTCGATTCAGTGATTTTGCTTCAAGAAAGCTATCCTGAAAAGGGTGTCATACATGACCACAACATATGTGTATAGGATTTTTATTGTAGCGTTATAAGGTTGATATGCCCTAAGTGCCCATCAGTGAGGCTATTACCGACTGAAGCTAGATCAGTATGGACAGTTTTCAAAAATATAGAGTAAAACAGAAGAGAAAGCAGAATGTGAGTGTAAACCTGTGTCTGTTGGCATGCTAAGTTATTACAATACTGATATATAAAACATTATGAAAACAGATCTGGCTACACATATCCACCTTATCATGATCACTCTTATATTAAATTGCTGAGATATTGCGATGCTTCCTGAGCCATCAGAGTAGCATCTTAGGTCTTACCTCAGTACATTTTGTTGCATTTTTATGGTTTGGCAAGTCAGAGGATAAATATTTCAAACTCTCTCAGCCTCTATCATTCCTTCAAGCAGCATTTTCCACAACATATATACAAATATTACTTAGGTGCTAAGTGTCTGGAAAAATCCTAATTCTGTAATAAAAAATATATCTCTTAGCCATAAGAGTTTGCTTAAAATAGGACAGTATTTTTCATAAAATAAAATGTTTAGTGAGTATGAAAACACACATAAAGATAACTATACTTCAAATGTTTTCATCTTTATTAAATGTCTACTAGATACATTTTGAGTGTTTCAATATTTTTATACTTTAAAGACCTTACAACTCCTGAGTTAAAAAAAGTCAATTAGACTAATAATACTAATTTGACTCTAGTTTTAAGTTAATAGCTATGTATGTACATTTACATATTTATATATGTGTGTAGGTGTATAAAAGTGTATATACACACACATGCAAATATATGGAAGGATATAGACCAAGCTGATATTGATTAGCTCTTGGGAAAGAAAATTGGTGTGTATGTGTAAAGGAGAATGCTCACCTTTTATACACTTCTTTATATTATTTGATTTTTGTTAACAATGAATACATATTACTTCTATAATTTTAAACATAGATGAAAAAAGAAATAGTGAAAAGAGGGCTTCCATCTTACACACTAAGATTATAACAGCTTGTGGCAGGCTCTGGGGAAAACTTCAATCTTCTTAATGGTATTTTTTCAAATATATTCAAGAAAATACAATTAAAAAACTATAGAGTAAAAGTTGGATATCACAGCACCCTCTGCAGAAAACACTCAATACAGTAAAATTTCATTTGATTTTTTTGAAACCAACATTTCTTTTTTTTTTTCTGGCCACGCCGCATGGCACATCAGATCTTAGTTCCCTGACCAGGATCGAACCTGTGCCCCCCACAGTGGAAGTGCAGAGTCTTAACCACTGGACCTCCAGGGAAGTCCCTCATTTGATTTTGATTCCTCGAATCATAATTTATGATAATATAACTTAGGTAGGGCCAAAGCTTACACAGTTCATATACTATATAGAAAAAATAAAAAGGTTTGCTAAGCAAGATAATATAATAAATAAGATACCTCGTGGCATGAGGTTTATGGGAAGGGTAGAATAGACTTCTTTATTCACGTAACCTTTGTCTTATTTGCAGTACTTCTTTATCCCATGGCACTATGGCTGTTTACGTACCAGGCTGTACCATTAGACAGGGAGCTCCCTGTTCGTCTTTGCAACTCCAGCACCTCGCCCAGTGTGGGCCCATGACAGGCTCTGCATCTTTAAAGACCTGACTTTGCTGGACTGTACTCTATCGCTGAGTCCTGTGCTAGTCATCATCAACCCCAGGAAGCAGAGGTTTTGGTCTGAGCTCCTATCCTAATTGAGTTTACTTGGACAAATTACCCAGGATCTATGATTCTGTTTCTTATCTGGAAAATGAGGGGCTTTGACTAGAAAATCTTCAAATTCTCTTTTAGCTCTAAAACTCAATCCTTAATATTCAAATGTAACTGATTTAGGCACATTAATGTCTATAGGCACATGGATGTTACTAAACGTAAACAGGTCTTATCTACTCATTAAAACAGACCCAACAGGGCTTCCCTGGTGGCGCAGTGGTTAGGAGTCCGCCTGCCGATGCAGGGGACACGGGTTCGTGCCCCTGTCCGGGAAGGTCCCACATGCCGCGGAGCGGCTGGGCCCATGAGCCATGGCCGCTGAACCTGCGCGTCGTCCGGAGCCTGTGCCCCTCGAGTACTGCAAAAGACAAACAAACAAACAAACAAACAGACCCAACAGGACTTCTAAATGGAAATACGTTGAATAACAAAATTATATCTCTTTGCAAGGAGATCAATAGATTATTTTTATTAAATACAACTGGCCAACTTCTTTCTCTGCATTCCATTTTTGTAGTTGGAAAGAATACCCCTTGCATAACTGAATATATCCATATAAAGTTGTTGTTTTCATTCAGTCTTTGGGTCATGAGACCCTAACATGTTTTTAGTCCCTAAGTTATTCAAATGTATAGCTGTGACTGAAAAAATCACTTTAAAGTAAAATAAGTCTGTTAGAATATTATCAAAATAAAATAACAGGCAACTGTTGAATATCTCTAATGTTGCAAAGGAATTTAGATTTCTAATAATGTGAACCTGTGATAACATACTCAGATAACTAGATATGGGGATTTACATTGGGGATATACAGATGCTATCAGCATTGATAAGGCTCAAAGAGTCCTCCCCATTTTGTAAGGGGACATTGGCAAAGAGCAAGCAGTATGAAGCCGGTTCTGCAACCGAAGAGGCCAAAGTTGGAGCAGGGATGCTATGGGTCATCAAAAGTTGGGGGAGAGCTAAGCTAGGTATCAAGGGGGAAGGTGAGGACACTATGATTTGTTAAAAATTTCAAAGGACAAGGGCAAAGTCTGAACAGGAGATAAGGCCAAGGTTCTGCAGCTGGAACGACACAGAAGAAGTAGGAGGAGATCAAGAAGCGTGGTAGACAGGCTGCAGGTGAGGCTGAAGTGGCATCCACTTGCCTCTGTGGCCCAAGCTCATGTGATACCTGGGGGTCAGTCTTGGTTAACATGAAGAGCAGACACGGATGCTGAACTGTCTCTGCCATTGCTTCAGCCAACAATGCAAAAAAGGAGAACAAGAAGGAGGAGAAGAGGAGGACGATGACCGTGGAAGAGAGCATTGTGAGGGAGGATACTGTGCGACTGTGACACAGAGAGAAAGGGATTGACAGTCTGTACTCCTGACCTAGGCATACCTATCATCTCTTATCATCTCCACCTTAGTCTCTGCATCTGGGAACTAGGCATTTTAGCCCAGATCTTCTGTGAGGCTTTTGCCAGCTCTTAAATTTATAAGACCTTGCTAAAAACAGAGTTTCAAATTCTGTAAGACTCCATTAAAACAATCACTGAAAGATTCATAATCCGACTTTATTATTCAGGCAGTAGAATTTTGGTTCAACGCCTCAACACTTTGGCATCTGGTTTTCCTTGGGCCCTTGATAAGAATTCCTGATTGCTTTCTAACAGGGTGGATCTCAGGACTGTGTTAGAAGCAAAAGGCAAACAGATGGGTGAGCTGCTCTAATCAGCTCTAGTTGCAGTTTTTTCCTTTTGTCTTTTCAAATGACAGGTTAGTCTTCCCCAAATCCCAACGCTCCACTCCCTAATTTGGAGATAAACCAGATGATTTCACTGGTCTTTCCCTTCTCTGGTTTCTATGACTCATCAACTACAGCAACCAGGGTGGGGTTAAAAAAAACAACCCTTATTAAAAAAAACAACCCATATTCAGGTTATGCCACAGCTCAAAAGGAAGGAATCTAAGAAAAGCTGTTAAGATTGTCAAACAATGAAAAAAAAATATGACTCACAACACTCCTAACTTGTTAATCTTTCCCAGGAGGTTTCCCTATATCCGGTGCCCCCATCTTTTCTCTTTAATTATCAATTACATGAATGTTTTGTTTATTGTTTTACACATATTTTTCTATGAAATTAGTAAAATGCTTAATCTAGTATAGATAGAAGCCTACTTGATTTTGATCACTCATGTCCCTGAGAAAGCTACCAGTATCTATCTGACTATAGAAATCAAGGTAAATTCATTTAATTTAACCAACATTGAGCATCCACTATACACCAGGTACTAGGGTAAGACTGCATAGCAGATGTGTAATAGGAGAAAACACATTAACTCTAACTTCAAGATCTGGTGGAGGTAAATGAGTAATTGTAATTTAACAAATGTATCAGAAATGAAATCAAAATGCTAGGGGAGCCCAGCAGCAGTTAACCCTTAGAGGAAGGAAGTAAGACAGTCCCTCTTGGTCAATGCATTCACAGTTACTCATAGCTATTTGAAGTCATTGTGCAATCATAAAACAGCAAATGTACCATATACCAAAGTATTCCATATCCATGGGAGGCGTCAATGTAGAGAGATGTGGCTGTTAGTTTTTAAAAATTTCATTCCAGGGACTTCCCTGGTGGCGCAGTGGTTAAGAATCCGCCTGCCAATGCAGGCGACACGGGTTCGAACCCTGGTCCAGGAAGATCCCACATGCCGTGCAGCAACTAAGCCCGAGCGCCACAACTACTGAGCCTGTGCTCTAGAGCCCGCAAGCCACAACTACTGAGCCCACGTGCCACAACTACTGAAGCCCGCGCACCTAGAGCCCATGCTCTACAACAAGAGAAGCCACCGCAATGAGAAGCCCACACACTGCAACAGAGTAGCCCCCATTCACCGCAACTAGACAAAGCCCGTGCACAGCAACGAAGACCCAATGCAGCCAAAAATAAATAAATAAAATTAATTAATTTAAAAAAAAAGAAAAAAAATTTCATTCAATTATAAAAACTGGTAAAGAGGATTAGTCACTGGAGAAGGTGTATATTTATTTAATGGCACCATTGTCTAAACTGTGGAAATATTTTTGGAAATTCTCCACTTAAGTATTTCCCTCAGAGCCTAAGGCAAATCCTGGTCACTTGGGAGGAGTTTTGAGGAACAGCTAAAGGACACTCTGAGACAAGGTCCATGACTAAGAGAGCAAAAAATAGCAGGAGGAGAGAATACCTCCAACTAGGATTAAAAACACATGAAGGCGTGATCGGGTCCTCGTTTGATTACATGGTTCAATGGACTCAGTAGTACTTTTTTTCTAGTTTTAAGGAAATTTGATTGTTCTGATATGAGGTCTGAAGTGGATATCTATCAGCCCAATAAAGTTTTCAGAGTTCCTGAGATGCTAAATATTCAAAATTATGTAATACTATCTAAAAGTAATGTTTTTGGTGAAAAATGTCCAAAAATATACTGGATTGAGGTGGAATCTTCAATAATGACACATCTATGGATGAGGTACTTATATAACAAAAAAGATTCTCAAAAACCCAATACTCCCATGGGCAAGGGAATAGCCAAGTTTGCTGCAGTTTCCAGTGAATGACATCAGCCTCCTGTAAGTCTCCAGCAAAATGAATTCAGTTAATACCATCAGTCCCTTTCCCCTTCCAGAGCCAGTGGTATGCATGTGGGCATTCTGGAGAGCTGGAACAAACCTAGACAGAACCCCAGAGGAAAAGGAAAAGGCACAGAGTTGGTGGATACAGAGCTGCCCCAGAGACCTCTACCAGCCAGTTCTCACAAAGGTTGACTACTCTCCTGGAGCTGCAGTTATTCTTCCTTCATAAACAGAAATCATTTCTCAGAATTGTTAATATTGCTTTTGCTAGTCTTTTAACAAGTTGGTCTATTTATAAGTTAGGAACATAAAAAAAAGAATCATCCACCTTGTATTGTTAAAAAAAAAAATACATGAAGCATGAACACACTTGATACCAAACTGAAAAGGAATGGGGGGCGGGGGCATGTCCTGAGACCCACATGGGTTAGCAATGTTGGTCTCCATATTATTATTAAGTTTTAACGGGTTAAGGTCAATTTTCTCTCTCAAGGCTGTAGTATCCATTTTAAACGTTTAAACATTAACATAAATATCACGTAAACATTGAAACGTTCTGGGGAGGAGGTCATGCTGTGATTTACACAGATTCTCAAGTCCCTGAGGGAGGGCAACTTGGGCTTCAATTTGGGCACTGCTGCTTGCCTCACTTTCTTTTTCTTTCCTAGACTCCAGACTCCAAGCTTTAAAAGGTTAGGAGAGTCCAGCTAGGTAAAAGTAACATTTAAAGAGTTAACCATCCTTTATTAAGCGACCTTCTTGAGAGGATACTACCTTTTTTTTTTTTTTTTTGCAGATTTAGAATCCACTTCCAAGTGATACAACTGGAATTTGATTCCCCAAAGAACAACTTTTGTAAAGGAACCCTTATCCCATTTAGCTTTGAGCCCTAGAGGAAGGAGCGGCATCTGACTGACCTTGTGTGAGGATCTGTAGTACTTATTATCCATTTCTGACGTATCCAACTCCAGTAGATTTAAGATCTGCACCTTCTATCTCATTGGCTCGGCCACATTCTCACAAATCTGGCAGGCATATTTGGTACTGCAGAAACAAAAGTGAACAGACTGCCGATTAACGTTGATCACCATAACCTCAGGTTTAGACTGAAAAATAGCCTCCCTTGACTCCCCCACCCTCAGGCTTCCCTACTGTCCATTCTGCCTCCCAATCTATCTGACATATTACTGCCATACTTTCCATTATAGAAGTTTAATCATGTTGCCCATCTCGACCGCCACCCTCATTAAAAAGCTTTTGATTACTTCCCATCTCAAGACAATACCCTCTGTTTCTGAGAAGGCACTCTAAGTTCTCCCAAGTACACTTTCTTAGGTTCCTTTTGGTCTCTTCACCGTAGTTACCCTGGGCGGGCCTTAGGCACCCTGGATATCCTGCCATTACAACATGCTGTGCATGTTTCTATCTCTGCAGCATAGATCATACTTTGTCCCTGAGCTTGAAATTTCCCTTCCAGTCTGACAAACTCCTTTCAAGTTTTAACTCAAGTGACATCTCCAATTGATGTGATCTGACAATTCTTCACATTTATACAGTGACTTGCAGTTTGAAAAGAACTTTTATATCCATTATTTATTGGAAGGCATCAAATTCTGGATTTTACAGTCGAAAAGACCCAGGCTCAAAGAGGGGAGAGATACAGCCTTAGCAAATGGTGGAGTTGAGACTAACTCAGTGCTCTCTGCTACCCCCTCATCGCTTGCCTCTTCCAACAAACTCTGGACTGGCTGCTTCTAAGACTCAGCCTCTCTTACCTCTCCAAGTTGCAGCTGACAGTCTTTAACATTCTGAAGATTTCCCCAACTGCTGGACATGAATTAACTCTAGCAGGGGCTCCTGGTAGGCAGAAGGCTTGGCTGACAGCAAACTCAGCACTCCCTCATATGCAAAATGACACTTTGGCCTTAGGCACTTAGTAAGGTACACAGTCCTTGCTCCTTAAGAGTAAAAGTTTTCAGGCACTAGAGTGTAGCATTAAAAAAAGCCAAACTGCATTAGGGACTGACCTACCACTTTATTAGCTTCCCAACATACACACATATACAAAGACATTCAAGCCTGATGCACTGTGATTTCAGTCTCCCTCACCCTCTTCCTGAACTCAAAAGAACTCATTGTATAATTGGACAGAGACTATTTCCAGCTGCCCACTGCGGCACTTGGGAAACGATAATTTGCATCACTTTTAGTGGGGCAGAGGGCAGATAATATACTTGTAAAATGTATTCAATTATTTATTTTTCACATTAGTAAAACTGCTGTTTGCATATTGTTGGGACCCAAGACTAGCTGAACATAAAACACAAACTCCATAAAATACATTCTATTTCTTAGTTTTATAGAAATGTTAACTTTCTCATTCAATTAAACAAAGAGATTGTAATCACTTTATTACCTATTTCGGACTCATTTCTCACTTTCAGTTGAAAACTTTCAGGAGTAAATTTAAATATTGTCTCATGGAGGATGATGCAGTCAGTAAGACTGTTCCTGGACACAACATCCTATTTATTTGCAGTCCTATCTAACAGGCTAAAATCAAAATACCTTCCTTACAGTTTAGTTTCTGCAGTCTAAGTTGGGCAGAATTTTGTTGAAAGAGCAGTTTGCAAACTGGGGAGGAGCTGAGTTTACTTGGCATTCACACAACCCCAGAGCTGTGGAGCAGGCTTCTTTTCAGCATGCCGGTGACTGGACATGGGTCTCACTCTTTGACAAGGGAAGTTTGTTGTTTTTTGTTTTTCTGCCGCAGAAAGAATCACAGATTACATATTCATGTCCAAACAAGTTTTGGGTGCTAGAGAGAATGTTTTTAAGAGGTTTTAAATACAGTGTCTTCCAAATTGTTAAATCTAACCTGAATTTATACTTACCTTGTTGCTCTTAAATGACATATAGTAACATTGTGAGCTAGACAGTATTGTAAAAATGTATCCAAAACATGGAACTTCAGTCTTTCTGGATAGGTGACTGGCATGGCCTTTAATAAGCACAAGTTTTTATTTTTATTATGTATTTATTGCTTGCTTGCTTGCTTGTGTGATCTTAGTTCCCCGACCAGGGATCGAACCTGGGCCCTCAGCAGTGAAAGTGTGCAGTCCTAACCACTGGACCACCAAGGGTTTCCCTAAATACAAGTTTTTAAATTTCTTTTCTTGTGCAGGGCTCATAGCTGCCCATAGACTTGCCCTTATGAGTAAGGGATCTAAGACTGAGTTAGAGACAACTTAGCCGCATGCTGGTATATGGCGAGGTATCAGCACAATTTAGGTGTTGATGCAGCATCTGGAGGCTGCCTCGCCCTGTGCTTGGTCTTGGGTTAGACACACAGCTGTATAAAAACATAATGGTTGCCTGTGAGGAGCTTACGGTCTGTTTAGGGACTTTTGCAAAATACTTGAAAGAGAATAATATAGGTAACAGCTGAGATTCAAAATTTGTGGTATTATAATAAGTACAGTAGGAATTTAAAGCAGAAAAGTTTTGTTTTTAGGGTTTTGAACTGTAAGGAAAATTTCATGCCCGGGACCCTAAAAACAGGAGTGCCTGATTCCCCCACCACTTCATTTAGATTCTTCTGTCTTTCTGCCTGATTGATTATTCAATCTAAAAGACTTTTCTCTTCAGTCTTCATCCTCCTTGACCTTCCTATAATACCTGACACTGAACAATACATTTTTCACAAACTTTTCTTTGTTTTTAATTAACTAATTTTCTATTTATTTCTGGCTGTGTTGGGTCTTTGTTGCTTCATGTGGGCTTTCTCTAGTTGCGGTGAGCGGGGGCTACTCTTTGTTGCAGTGCACAGGCTTCTCATTGCGGTGGCTTCTCTTGTTGCAGAGCACGGGCTGTAGGTGCATGGACTTCAGTAGTTAGGGCACACGGGCTCAGTAGTTGTGGCGTGCAGGCTTCAGTAGTTGTGGCCCACGAGCTCTAGAGCACAGGCTCAGTAGTTGTAGTGCCCAGGCTTAGTTGCTCCGCGGCATGTGGGATCTTCCCGGACCAGGGCTTGAACCCGTGTCCCCTGCATTGGCAGGCGGATTCTTAACCGCTGCGCTACCAGGGTAGTCCCTTCACAAACTTTCTATTCTGAAATAATCTCAAATTTATAAAGAAGTTGTAGAAATAGTACATATAGCTCCTATATACCTTTCACCAAGCCACCCTGTTAACGTTTCTCTGCCCAAGTCCTCCAATTTGAGACTAAGTTGTAGACGTGATGTTCCATTACCAATTTTTACTTCAGTGTTTATTTCCTAAGTACAAGGCATGCTCTAACATAACCACAGCAAAGGAAATTAACATAGATACATTACTACCATGTAATCTACAAACTCCAAGTTTTGCTGGTTGTTCCAATAATGTCCTTTACTGTACTATACATACAAACCAGGATTATGAGTCCCATTAACTTAGTCTTTAAGTAAAACAGTCCTCCAGTGTTTCTCTGTCTTTCATGATCCTGTCAGTTTTGAAGATTGCTGACCAATTACTTTACAGACTATGCCTTTGTGTTTCTCTGGTATTTCCTTATAACTTACGCATATTTGGCAGGAACATACCACAAAAGGGATGTTGTGTTCTTCTTCATGCATACCTAGAAACACACATTGTTAATTTGTCTCATTACTGGTGATATCAACTTTAGTTACTTGGTTAAAATAGTTTCTGCCAGGTTTCTTCAGCATTAACTAATAAGCATGTTATACTTATTAATAATAATAACTATCTGGCAGTGAGGTTCTTTAAGACTATGAAGTATTCCTATTTGCCATCAAATTTTCACCCACTGCATTTATCCTTTGATGATTTTTAGCTTTATTATTATTATAATGGTTGCAAATTGTGACTTCTCTAATTCCATCATTCTCTCTAGATTAATTGATTGGCATTCTACCACATAATATTCTCTTTTGCCCCATTTTTAAATTCACTCATATCTGTATGAGCTTGTGGACTACTATTTTACTCAAAGGATTTCAATCTGTTACTCTCATTATTTCATGCTCAAACTACAACCGACCTGGGAACTCCTTTAAACTAGCTCCTGTGTTCTTTTGACATGCACTCATCATTCGTTGAGCATTTTCACACTTCCAGGTTCATCTTACAGCTTCCCTTCCCCATTCTTGGAATTAGTAATTTCTTCAAGGAGCCCCAGTTTCTTTAAGTGAAGAATGGGACTTGGAAACCAAGATCTGGGTGCTGGTGCTAGGTGTGCTCATTACTACTAGAGTGCCATTGCTTCTAGACCCTATCAGCAGAATTAGGAAATATGTGTGCATATGTACACACACACATCTATGTCTCCATCTCTCTATATATTAAGTACCATGATTTCATTTCCAATTCCAAACCAATACTACAGGGTTTATTCTTGCCTTCCTCTTTCCCATTATTCTCAATGTATTTATTTGTTCAATTAATCTGGTATGTAACCAAACTCCTAGCCCCTTGACCCAAATAAAGCGGAAGTGGAAGAAAAAGAGTTAAAAAAAAAAGCCATCTTGGTTGCAGAAATGCCCCAATTTTTTGGTATGTCAGCCCAAAGGTGGGTCCCCACCTTCCTGTTTCTTTCTAAGTTGCAGACCCACATTTTCAGTCTATAGGTTCTGTAGGATATCACCTTAATTGTACTGCCAACATTTGGTTGAAAACATAACTAGTTGTCTGTTCACCCCATCCATGTTCTCCGATATTTTCATACTGTAAAATAGTATGAAGACTTTTTCCTTTCTAAATAAACCTTTATATTGTAATTCCTAAAACTGATCATGTCATCTTGCTCAAAAAGCCTTCAATAAATCTTCATTGCTTTTATTGATTGATTGATTGATTTAATAAATTTATTTATTTTTGGCTGGTTGGGTCTTTTTTGCCACGTGCGGGACTTCTCTAGTTGCGGTGAGCCGGGTCTACTCTTCGTTGTGGTGCATGGGCTTCTCGTTGCCGTGGCTTCTCTTGTAGAGCACGGGCTCTAGGCGCGAGGGCTTCAGTAGTTGTGGCACACGGGCTCAGTAGTTGTGGCTCGCAGGCTCTAGAGTGCAAGCTCAGTAGTTGTGGCACACAGGCTTAGTTGCTCCACAGCATGTAGGATCTTCCCGGACCAGGGCTCGAACTAGTGTCCCCTGCATTGGCAGGCGGATTCTTAACCACTGCACCACCAGGGAAGCCCTCTTCATTGTTTTTAGAATCAAATCAAACTATCTGGAAATAACAGTCAATACCTTCCGCTATCAAGCTTTAACTTATCTCTTCAACTTCATCTTCCATTTATCATCCTTTACCTCCATGCTTATTAAATAAGCATATTCGTTATTTCCTAAAACTAGCTCTTTTCATAAGAATTTCCCTCATGCCCTAATGCTTTGCTTCCTTTTAATCCACATTGATATTTTACTTGTCTTTCAAACACAGCTTAAAAGTCATTTCTACCATGAGTTTCTCTTTACTTCCATGTATCCCTTTTTCTTACTCCCTTCACTATTACGTCACTTGAATATTCTGCTCTGTATTATAGCTAATTGTGCATACCTATCTCCCCAACTAGATTAGGTAATACCCTTAAGGCAGAAACCAATCTTATTTATCTTTAAATCTCAAGAGACTGGTATAATGTATTACAATAGATGCTCAAACACACATTATCAATTCAACAGAGGACAGGCAAAGTTTTGAGAGGCATGAATAAATGCAAGCAGATGTAGCTTTACGTGTAAAAGCATGCAGGTAGGGACAAGAATGGCTACTTTTTGTGTTGGTAAAGCCTGACTGGAGCAGATGTTGTATTAATGCAGGGCTTGGGAGAGACCTGAGACCCATGGCAATGGTGTGGTACTGCCTTACTGGAGTGTGCCTTTTAAGACTAACATGCAAAAGGGAAGGAGTAATTCAAGCCACTAACCACAGATTCTTTAGGTTTCTTCACTTTCAAAACAGCAATTAATTTACATCCAGGCTTCCCCCCAACCCCAGTTCCTTAGAGAATTAACCGGGTTATACCATGCATGTACAACAATTAAAAACTAACCCATGGTAGGTCCTTGCTTGATCACTTTCTAACAGTAGCTCATATACTGAAAGCAAACATATACGCCAAAGTAACTGAATCTTCCTATTTGTTGAAGCAACCTGGAGACCAATCCTAGAAATATATGTCTGGGCCTCGACTCTTTCAGTAAGCTTTGCTCAGCAGATCGGACCCAATCCCCAGATAGATGCTTGTGTGTCTGCCCTTATGTACTTTGATAAAAAGTCTGGACACTAGCCGCGGGAAGACAGCAAGAGTGGAAGGATCAATGAAATGCATACCCTTTATTTCCACATCTCAGTGAGAAACTCGATAAATCCTGACATCAAATACTCTTAAGGTTTGATTAAAAAGTACCTACCATACTCAGCCATAAAAAGAAACGAAATTGAGTTATTTGTAGTGAGGTGGATGGACCTAGAGTCTGTCATGCAGAGTGAAGTAAGTCAGAAAGAGAGAAACAAATACCAAATACCGTATGCTAACACATATATATGGAATCTTAAAAAAAACAAACAAACAATGGTTCTGAAGAACCTAGGGGCAGGACAGGAATAAAGACGCAGATGTAGATAATGGACTTGAGGACACAGGGAGGGGGAAGGGTAAGCTGGGACAAAGTGAGAGAGTGGCATGGACTTTATTCTATACTACCAAATGTAAAATAGATAGCTAGTGGGAAGCAGCCGCATAGCACAGGGAGATCAGCTCAGTGCTTTGTGACCACCTAGAGGGGTGGGATAGGGAGGGTGGGAGGGAGACCACGAGGGAGGAGATACGGGGATATATGTATATGTATAGCTGATTCACTTTGTTATAAAGCAGAAACTAACACACCATTGTAAAGCAATTATACTCCAATAAAGATGTTAAAAAAAAAGTACCCACCATATGCCTATAAAACATGAAAAACATCTTAATATCTCTACCAGCATGTCCATCAAGAACTTCATATTTAGCATGTTGGTAATAAAATATTAAAAAGTGTTCTCTCCCCTCTCTACCTTAAACCTGTGCCTCCTTCTATTATCTCTAAAACATTCATGGTGTCCAAACACAAAATCCAAGTAGAAATGGAAAGGAATAGGTTACCTTCCTTTGCAGTTGCAAAAGAAGATCCAAACAGAGCTATTTCCAAGTTTTGCAATAAAGATTTTCATTGTTTCCACCTCACTTTCTCATTCCTTAACATTCATAAATCTGACTTCCATTGTGCCACTTTAACGAAACTTCTCCTTTTACTGAAGTTCTATGGTTCTTCCTGGGGCTCTATTCATGGTCCTTTCTTCATTTCACTCATTACTGCGATGTCATCCTTTTCTCTGATTTCAATCACCACAGATACACCAACAATTCCCAAATCTGTACTAAAGAGATCAGGCTTCTCTCTCTTGAGTTCAAAACTCAAATGAGCAACTATCTTTGACACCAACTATCTCTATGTCAGATTTAACATGTTGGTAATAAGGAATTTTTTAAAAGTGTCCTCTCTTTTTCTCTCCACCTTAAACCTATTTCTTCTGTATGCCTAAGATGTTCATGACATTTGTGAAGGTTTAAAAATATGTTCACTAAATCTTTTTATACTCCTCCCTTCACGAGGTGAAGCCTGAGTGTGGACTTAGTGACTTATTTCTAACAAGGAGACTATGGCATAAGTAACAGTATTTGACTTCCAGGCCTAGGCCTTAAAAGACACTGTGGCTTCCTCCTTGCTCTGTCTTGGATTGCTCTCTCTGGGGTAAGCAGCTGCTACGTCAAGAGGACACTCAAGCAGACCTATAGAGAGGTACATGTGGTGAGCATGAGGTTTCCTGCTAACAGCCAACAAGAGACTGAGAACTTCCACCGCTACCACGAGACAGCTTCCTTGGAAGCAGATGCTCCAGGCCCACGCAAGCCTTCGGACAACTGCAGCCCTAGCCAACAGTTTGACTGCAACTTTACGAGGCCTTGAGCCAGAGGCACCCAGCTAAGCTGCACCTGGACTCCTGACCCACAGAAACTCTGAGATAATAATTATTTGTAGTTTTAACTAGTAAGTTTTGGGGTAACTTGTTATGAGGCAATAATGGCACACCTAGACCCAGAATCCAAGGAATACAAGTGGTGAATGGAAACGACCATTTTAAGTGAGCTCTCTCCCCACTCTAATCACACTCCTCCTCGTACTTTCTCAGTAAGTAACAGTTATTTACCCAGTATCCATATGAGGAACCTGGAAGTCATATTTGACTCTCCCTACCAACTATATCACCAAGTTATCATTTTTTTTCTTCCATCACTTGAGCCCATCCCTACTTTTTTTTTTGTTTTTGCCGCACCACAAGGCATGTGGGATCTTAGTTCTCCGACCAGGGATTGAACGTGCGCCCCCTGCAGTGGAAGCACCGAGTCTTAACCACTGGACTGCCAGGGAAGTTCCCCATCCCTACTCTTATTGCTTTAGTTCAGGGCCTTTACCATTTTTCAATTTTGATAAGATACCTTGGCAACTTTTCTCCTTCCCTATAGTCTTTCCCAGCTCCACTCCATTCTCTAGATTAATGCCAATAAGAACTTTTTGAAGAATATATCTGATCATGTTATTTATTTTTATTAAAAAATCACTACTGGTTCCCACATTGCACAGGACAAAATTCAAATGTCATAGCATGGCACATCTGTTGTGTCCTATAGCTTTTTCTCTCATCTCCACGTTCACAGCCTACAATCTGGCCATCTTTCGCCTTTGCATATGCTGCTTTCATTCTGTGTGGAAGATCTTTCATTCTTTCCTTATAACTCTTACTCTTTTTTAAAAGACTCAGCTCAAGGTTTATCTCAGAACCTTCCTTAATTATCAGGTCCAGATTAGATGACTTTCTTATAGTACTTTATCAGGGCACTTATCACATAGATCAGCATGTCTTCCACTAGAATGTTAGCTCCTGAGGAAAAAAAAAATCTATCCTCGATACCTAGACATTCATTTATTCCTATATTCAACTTATATCTACTGAGCAACTACAACAGACACTGTATTAGGTGTTTGTTACACACTAGTGAACAAAACAAATATGCCCTACCCTGGCATAGCTTGTATTCTATTCAAGAAGAAAGACAGTAAGTTAAATAAACAAATATTGTGATATATGAAAAAAGAATTTTATCAGAGGGTAAACATAAGGACCTACTTTAGGTTGTGTGGCATACAGTACAGATGCACTCATACATTTACTGAGTGAAATGTTTATACCTTCACCTCAGAGATATAAGTGGGTCAGGCTCATCACATCCTTGCCAACATTGAGTCTGTTTTTTTTTTTAAATCTTTGCTCATACTGTCAATGTCACTTTCTTGCTTATACATTCTCAGTACTAAAAATCAAGAAAAAGAACACAAGACAAGATCAAATATACATCAGAAAAAAGAGGCTTGATAAAGCACAAGTGGAAAACAAAGTCTAGCTTTATATTATCACGGTTACTCAGATAGATGGCTAAGATAATTTCAAAATAACCACCTGTAAGGTCACACATTTTACTAAGTAAAAAGTATACTAAAAAAATGAAAGCCAACTCTTTCTGGTATTCAGAAGTCTGAAGCAATCATTGTTTAGTTTTTTTAAAAGAGCAAATTCCAAGGGAATCCCTGCCTCTCCCTTGGTTCACTGCCAAATAACTCACAGCTGGAATATTTCTGGGAAATATGGGTATGTGACAAAGTTAAAAAAAGATCAAGACCACTGAAAACCAAGCTCAATATTTTAAAATGGGAATGGCAGGATGAGGAAACTATATTTTAAAATGCATAAAACAATTTTACTAGTAATTGCTCATTAATTTTAAAAAAATTTTATAACCAACCAAAAAAATCAAAACTTGGTAGTAAATAAAATACTTAACTGCTATTTATAACAGCTGAGAAGGTTTCTAGGCCTAGTTTCTTATATTAATATAAAATGCATAAAAAATTCCAAAAACACAGCAAATATTGCCCTATATTACAAAGCTTGTATTTTACAAAAGATGCACATATTTAGTGCACATTAGAGAAGAGGAATACAAAAGTTAAATAAGTCCATCCCTTCTTAAGTCCATCCCTTCTTATTATTGACTACAATAACATCAATTGATCATGCCTTTTTCCAAATTCATCTCCACGGTCTTGAAAAATTTAAATGAATCAGTGTAGATGAAGAAAAATACCTTCCATTTTACCACACATTAGCCTTGTTGGTTGCAATGAGATTTTTCTGGAAACTATACTCATCTCTTTGCTTTTAGTAGCCTATTTCAACACTTAGCCAGGATTTGTGCCAAGAGATAGAGGCATTCATCACCGAACCTGTTACACCACAAGAGTTTTTTCTTTTTAAACTGATGACTGCCCAATAAAAAACTGTTAACTTACTTGTGAATTTTCAGAGGCAGAGGGTTTTTTATTTTTTATTTTCCTTTTTGGCTTCTGGAATGGAATTTCACCAAGTTTTTCAAGGTATTAACTTCTTTAACCTGCATCAATCATCATTTTAAAGTAGTATATAAAAACTGTCAAATGGGTCAGAAATAAGGTTTATGTAGTTCAAAATTATCTCTGACAGTGGCAAGATTTAACCTTTTGAGCCAACCTCAACAGACCAGCAATACAACTCAAATTATTAACATAATACATAATGATAAATATTGCTCTCAAAAAAAAGCAAATTATTTTCCTACTTAAAATTTTTTGCAAAAGGTCTACTATAAAAATATTTTCTTCTCTCTTTATTTCCCTGCCACGATAATGTTAAACCACATCTGGAGTCTCCTCAAACATCAGGTGTTAAGAGCACAACATTCCATTTTAGTTGGATCACTGCTTCACATAGTCAATGTGTATTTTCAAGGCACTATAAAAACTCTCAAGAACAGTAAAAGAAAAACATTCCTCTTGCCTACAGATCTTTCAGGTATATTTCCCCTCAAACTTTTCTAAATTGATTGTTGTGATAACTGGTTTTTCTTCATTTTCCATGGTACAGTCCTTAAGTTATTTTTCTTTTACTTGGAGCCACTCCTTCATTTTCAACTTGCTGAGCAGGCAGACTTTTGGTTTCCATGGAAACTGAATTCCTGCGGCTGCGGGTAGGCATTCTTGTTCCACCAACCTAAGAGATGAAGCAAAGAACAGGATGGCTTAACATGTTTACAACGTTCTTAAACACAGTCAACTCTATTATTTACAAATGGACTAATTTCCTTGCAAATGGTCCTTTATATATTTTTAATCCCTAGCCACTTAACTGCTTCTAAGCAAGCTTTAACCTGACAGAGTTTTAAAGTACGAAACTTTCAAATAACAATCAGGGAAGGAGATACATCAGGGTAAACGGAGAGAAGTGAAGAGGAAAAACACACTTTGTGCTAAATTTGGGAAAGTTTGAAAGCTAAATGAGAAAATGCAGGAATGACAGGCCTTTAGAGAAATGTGCTTACAATAATGAAACTGAAGGGCAGGAGAAATGAAAAATAGGAAGGGAGGGAAAGGAAATACAAGAAGGTCAGAGGTGGTAAAGAGAGAGAAGAAATTATGAAATGGAGAAAGAGAGACAGAGTAAGAAAAACAGAAGAGTCCAAAAAAGGAGGATAAAAAGAATAAAAGGGAAACGAAGGGAAAAGAAAAAAGACCCCAATTTGAGTTGAGAGGCTGGAAGAGCAAGAAAGAAAGAAAGAAAAAGGGAAAGGAAAAATTGGAAGGCAATTACAGAGGATGGGAAAAGAGGAAGAAGGGAAGCAGGGGGAAGAAGCTTTGTTGGGGTGCTGGTTCTACCTTAATATCTACTCTTCCTCAGCACAAGGTGCTACTCAATCCCACTTTCTAGCTCACAGTCTAGGGAAGAGAGAGTGTATTCTTAGGATGCAATCCCTTGCTAATTGCAGTCCCACTGAAGATGAGGTCTGGAAATACTGTCATCCCCTTGGCCACTGGAAGAGTATAAAATTTTAAAATGGGGTAATGGAGAAAGCCAGGCATTACAGAGAAGGACAAAAGCTGTACAGCCTGAAACCATTTTCCCAGAACTTGTCCATATCTACCTCTATTTTCTTTAGTGACCTTGCACCCCCTTCTATTTCTTCACATCTTCTCCAGTGTGTTTCAGACCTGGAAATGATTGTAATTCCAATCACACTCTCTCATATTCCTTATACAACAGAAATATTACTAGCATTGCCCCAAGAGGCTACTGGCTCACTAAGAATGAATCAAACTCCAGCTACCCTCACCTAATATCTTGTCTCTTTAGGGGCATTTTTTGGTTTACAATTAGATGGTTAGAAAAGACAAATTTGAGTTAGGGTTTGAGTCTGCCGGTCTGTCTGTCTGAATCTGAAGAACTTTTTTAACATACAGATTAAAAAATTGCTGTGATTTTTAGATTATGTATACCACTCCCCACTCAACTGGTATTTACTATAAAAGTATACTGACCACACTAATTATATCTACCACATTGCAAGCATTTTGACCCTATATGTGTATGTGTGTATGAGCATGAGTGTGTGTGTGTGTATGTGTGTGTGTGTGTGTGTGTGTGTGTGTGTGTGTGAGATCCATATTTATAGCAGAAGTTGTGGAAGGAGAAAAGGGATAGGCACAAGGCCATTATAAAAAGACTAGAATCAGAAGTCTGGAGTAGCAAAGGAAGCAAATGGGATCCTCCTATTAAGCTCTGCTTGATGCAAAAAGAGGCAGACACAGGCTTTACTGGGGTATCTCTCAGGATTAGTGCTTAAGGTACTACTACACAAAGGTGACATCTGAGTTCAAGTGGACTAGGGACTAAGGAATCGTATTAGAGGCAGAGATATCTGTCATATGAGTTTTTACATCATGAAATAAGTAGATCATTTCTGTTCCATATAAGATCTCACGTCCCAGGGTTTCCTGAAGCTCTTGTCTTTTCCTTTGCTGCTAAAGCTGGAATCCCTGTCTGTGCTTATTAGCTTGGTAGGATTAGAAAGTCTCATTCCCATGGCCTCGCTAGGAGGAAGTAAGGGAGAAAGATGGGGGCAATTCCTACATATGTAGGACCAGATTGTAGGGAGATGTGTAAGAGATCACCAAAAACTTTCCATGGGCTTAAAAAAACATCAAACCAAGCACCAGTTAGCTAATTGTCTACTGTACCTAATGTTTGGCTGTACAACAACCTGGTCCTAGACAATCTCACTAACGATTTGTCCTTGGACTGAATGCATGAAATATCTTCAAAAAAACACAAATCAACAAATGCTCAGCATATACATAATTAAGCTGTTTATATTTATGTGGTCAAATCCTGAAAACATGGAATTGTGTCAAGACATTAAACTGTTCATTTTCACTAAAGAGGAATAAGCCACTCACACAGTTAAATGTTACAGGTGAAACTATCATCAGATTTTTCTAAGTTAAAACAAAATCATTGTCTTAGAAATAATATAAACTCTTCAAAAAAAGTTTTCAATTATTATTTTTAAGTTAAGAAAATGTTGTCTCAGGAGGTTATAAAAATCACTACTTATATTAAATTTAAACTGAAAAAAAGCCAACAAAAACTGTAGCTAAAATGGCTTAAATTACTAATAACTCACTTTCTCCATTCTTTCACTTGTCCCAACTAGTTAACCACATTTATATATTTTCTTGGCCAAAGTCAACTAAGAATGTATAAGAAGTTGTCATTTCTAAAAGGATCCTCTCAGTAATAACATTAGAATGGAGAAGTGAAAAACATACACGTGATAGATGTTCTGTGGTAAACATATTGAGAAGAGTAGAGAACTCAGACAATAATTTTGGTTCAAAGATTTTTGGCAGCAGGGAAGGAAAATGTACTGTGTTATTGCTAACTGAACAGTCAGATTCACTTGTAGAGAATAAAACTTTTCCTTCAACTAAACTCAAACTGGAACTTCTTACATGATATAAAGAATGAGTGACATGGTAAAGAGTATCTCTAAACCATGGTTTTACAAAAGTTTCAGATAGAGAAATATCATTCAAATGGTATTTCTGGGGAAGGATTCTATAAAGAGCATAACATTAATTATAACTAAAATATTGAGTGATAAAATACTTAGCGTTAAAACACAATTTACATCTTAACATTTTATTGTACTTTAAAAATTTTTATTTATTTATTTAATTAATTTTGGCTGCATTGGGTCTTTGTTGCGGCGACCGGGGATGATTCTTCGTTGTGGTGTGCGGGCTTCTCACTGTGGTGGCTTCTCTTGTTGTGGAGCACGGGCTCTAGGCGCACGGGCTTCAGCAGTTGTGGCGCGCAGGCTCTAGAGTGCAGGCTCAGTAGTTGTGGCGCGCACGGGCTTAGCTGCTCTGCAACATGTGGGATCTTCCCGGACCAGGGCTCGAACCCCTGTCCCCTGCATTGGCAGGTGGATTCTTAACAACTGTGCTACCAGGGAAGTCCCTATTGTACTTTTAATAAGGCACTGCAGTCACTAATTACTAACACTTGCTTTTATATTTTCCCATATCCTACTTATTAATTTTTAATTGTATCATCATAATTTTATTGCATGTATTCTGCAAATTGCCTCAAATATTTAATGAAATGAAACAGTATACATAAATAAAACTTGCAAAAAAATTATAACTTTGCTTTTCATAGGCACATAGGGATTTAACTATGTGGTTGCCTTACCCATGCCCTCACTGGGGAGTCTAATAGAATTTTCTTTAGTTGACTCATAAACCTTACAGAAATAAGAAGTTCCATTGACATGATGACTGGGTTCAGTAGAGTGTACAACTTTATCTATGCTTCCTATAGATATTATTTTTAGAATGGTGTTGTGATTAACATGGCACATGTGGACATCAGGTTGAAATATTTTATAGTCAGTGAAACAGATTAATAATAAACAACCTAATCAAACATTTAATTTCAAAAAGATCTTACCTTTTGTTGTTGTGTTGTGGGACCTTGTGATTTAGGTGGAAAAGTACAAGGTATTCTTCCATGATGGATATGATATGGTAATAAGAGACTGGGGTCTAACGGGACCCAGGGAACTGAGAGACTGGAAGGCACACCAGGAAGGCTGTAATGTGTTTTATGCAAATTGTACGCTGTCCTAGTAACTTTTCCATCAGAGGTCTTGTAGATCAGGAGTGAAGAATCTTCTGCTGCATGAGACAACAAGTAGGAACCCTCCTGCAAGCTAAATCCACACAAGGAAACTCAACTCATTGGTTCACTGTGTCAAATTCAATAGCACTTTCTTAATCATAATATATTAATAAAGTTGAAAACAATTAGGGGAATGGGATACCAACTCTAAAAACACTTTTATGACCAAGTAAGATTTAAGAATCTTTTAAACTATTTTCATGCCTTTTCAGCAACTCATTTTAGTTCTTATTCCAAGTTCAGGATATATAATTATTTTCTTTTCACTGTTACATCAGTTAAATTGTAAAATTTCAAAAATTTAATGGGAAACAGACAGTCTGCCTAATTCTCTAATTCATGGACAACACATATGGAAAAGTACATATACATATGAGTACATAAGTACATATACATACCATTCCTATACACAACATTTAAATTAATTAAACACTGTACCTACTTTCTGTCTACTAATAGGTGAACAGAGATAGAAAAGTGAATGTGACAAATTCACTACACTGAGAAGTTTAAAATAAAGTGGCAGAAACAGTCAGTGCAATAATCACAATACGAGGGGCCATGAGAATAATAGCAACCAAAGCAGTTAATAGGTACTGAATGTTTATCATGAGCTAACGACGACTATACTGTTTATATCCATTTCATCATTAAATTCTCCAAAACAAAACTTTAAGGAATAATATTAATTATTAACCTCATATTTGAGATAAACAAAAATCAGACATGCTAAGTAATTTGCCCAAAGTTCTGAGTGCAGGACCTGGATATAAACCCAGGCAGTCGAACACCAAAAGCCACACCCTTAATTATGATCCTCTATTGTCACAATAATAAGTTCTGTCAAATCTACATTTTCCCTTTCTCTTTAGAAAGCTTTAAGGAATTCAGTGTAACAACATAAAGAGCTAAAGGGATACGATTAATATACTGTGTTTTTTGGGGGATTTTACATTCTAGCTCAAAGGTACAATGGAAGATATCAGTTCTTTCCCACAATCTATCATTAAAAATAAGGACTAGTCATACTTACAAGGATCTTCCTACAAACCCGATAAGTTTTTCATTAATTCATTACTGTTTTTAAACAGAAAAGTAATAGGTATCGACAAAAGTGGTTCAGAGAACTATTATTCTCAGAGCATTTTTTCCCCAATCATTTTCTATTCCCATATAAAGAAATGAATAATAATTGATGTGACAGTGGGAATAAGTAACATTTCAAACACTGAGCTTTTATCAGTGAAACTTTATATCTTAACCTCCTTCACTAAAAAAGAAGAATGCTTTGGTTTACAGAGAGAATTCATGGAGAATGAGACAGTTCAAGAAAGAATATCTTAAAAGTGCTGCATGGGGGCAGCAATGTACATGGATGGCTACAAATATCAGTAGGTTCAGTAACGGCCTCCCCCCAAAACATACATCCCAAACCCTAGAGCCTGTGAATATGCTACATTACATGGTAAAGGGGAATTAAGGTGGAATTAAAGTGAAATCAAGGTTCCTAATCAGCTGATTTTAAAATGTAAGGTTTTCCTAGATTATTTTCCTGGGCTCACTGTAACGATGAGTCCTTAAAATGTAGAAGAGGGAGGCAGAAGAGACTCAGAGGGAGATAACGGCTTTGAAAGAGGTGAGAGTGATGTGATGTGAGGAGGACTCAACTCGCCTTTCAAAGTCTGAAAAGGGAGGAAAGGAAGAGCGCCAGAAGCCAAAGAATGCAGGTAACCTCTAGAATATACAAAAGTCAAAGAAACAGACCATACCCAGAGCCTACAGAAAAGAAGGCAGAAAAATGACACCTTGATTTCAGCCTGAGAAGACCTGTTAGCCTCCTGACTCACAGAACTGCAAGATAATACATTCCTGTTGTCAACACTAATTTTGTGGCAATTTGTCACAGCTGCAGTTGAAAACTAATACATAAGCTAAGATATTGATATTCAAGTTTCAAAAAGCACTTGGCAAATTTCGTGTTTAAGCATTGTACTTCACATGAAGAATGGAATATATAAAGCAAAAATCTTGCCACAGAATCTCAGAACTGAGGAGTACTTAGAAAATCACCGAACTCAACACCATCATTTTATAAATAAGGAAACTGACATCTATCTAGTGGCATAAAAAGTAGGAGAGTTAGAACTTTGAGGTTTTTGACCTTTTGTTCAAATTCTTGAATTGTTTTTAGTTTATCTTTTGGTAAGGGCGTAAGACAAGGAGTGAAAAGGTTTGTATAATGAAACGGTTTGACAAATGATCACGTAGAGAATCTATATTCTAAGATTTGCTATGGACCGAGTGACTAGCCTCTATGTTGCTTCCTTACCTTGAAAATGTACACAATATAGCTATGGAAGGCTGACTAATATTCCCCCAGAATGTTTACATCCTCTCTCCAGAACTTGTGAATGTTACCCATCAATGGCTTTGCAAATGAAATTAAGGATGCAATGTGACAATAAAAGCAAAAATTTGAGTGATGTACTTTGAAGATGGAGTAAGGGGCTACAAGTTAAGATATATAGGTATTTCTCCAAAGAAGACATACAGATGCCCAACATCACTAAATCATCAGGGAAATTCAAATCAAAACCACAATGAGATACCACCTCACGCCTGTCAGAATGGCTATCATCAAAAAGACAAGTGTTGGCAAGGATGTGGAGAAAAAGGAACCATTGTACACTGTTGGAGGAATTATAAATTTGTGCAGCCACTTGGGAAACAGTATGGAGGTTCCTTAAAAAATTAAACATACGGGCTTCCCTGGTGGCGCAGTGGTTAAGAGTCTGCCTGCCGATGCAGGGGACACGGGTTCGTGCCCCGGTCCGGGAAGATCCCACATGCCGCGGAGCGGCTAGGCCCGTGAGCCATGGCCGCTGAGCCTGTGCGCCCGGAGCCTGTGCTCCGCAACGGGAGAGGCCACAACAGTGAGAGGCCCAGTTACCGCAAAAAAAAAAAAAAAAAAAAAAAAAAAATTAAACATAGAACTACCATATGATCCAGCAATTCCACTCTTGGGTATCTACCACAAGAATGCAAAAAAATTAATTCGAAAAGATATATGCACACCAATGTTCACTGCAGTATTATTTACAATAGCCAAGATACGGAAGCGAATTAAGTGTTCATTGATAAACGGATAAGGAAGATGTGATATATATACAATGGAATATTACTCAGTCATAAAAAATGAAATCTTGCATTTGCAACAACATGGATGGATCTAGAGGGTATTGTGCCACATGAAATAAGTCAGAGAAAGACAAATACCACATGACTTACTTATATGTGGAATCTGAAAAACAAAAGAAACAAAACAAAATGAAGATAGACTTACAGATACAGAAACAAAAGGGTGGTAGCCGGTTGCGGGTGGTGTGTGTAGGGAGAAATAGGCGAACAGGATTTAAGAGGTACAAACCTCCAGTTATAAAACTAATAAGCCACAGGGATGTAACACATAGCATAAAAAATATGATCAATATTATTGTAATAATTTTGTATGGGGACAGATGGTTATTAGACTTATTGTGATCATTTCACAATGTTTGCAAATATCATATCACTTGCAAGTTTATGTAGTAAACTTGAAACTAACAGAATGCTGTACACCAACTATATTTCAATTAAAAAAGAAAAGAAATACAGGTAGCCACTAGAAGCTGAAAATCAAGGTGAGGAAACAACTGTCTCCTCAGAGCCACCGCAAGGAGCCAGCCCTGTTGATACAAGTTTAGTCCACTGAAAATGATTTCAGATTTTTGACCTCCAGAACTATAATAGAATAAATTTGTGTTATTTAAAGCCACTAACCTTGTGGTAATTTGTTATAGTGGCAATAGGAAACCATTACAATAGCCTTACAGAAAAATGTAATTGCAAGCTCATTGAAGCCAGAGACTATTATATTACCTACTTATTTATACTTTCACAATTTCAACTTTGACACAGTAGAATAAATTATGTATTTCTAGGTTATTTTCTATCTATTCCTAACAACATATATTCAAAGTTTCTATGAAATTTTCACCCAAGAAAATTAGACATATCAATGCAAAATGCCTCCAAAGTACTTACCTACTTAATTTTCTTAGAATGTGTTGAAGGATGTTAAATAAACTTGATATCCTATTAAACAGAAGAAATCTATATAAAATTAAGCGACAAGAAAACTTACTCTTAACAATTTTAGCTCCTCAGGAAGAGAAATATCCTCAATAGCAGAAAAAAACAACAGATGAAATAATGTAAAACACCAAAATTTATTTCTAATTTGATTCACTTATAATATTTTTTGCCATTTTCTGATCTCTCTTCAAAATCATAAAGTATTTGGCTTGTGTGAGTCAGAGCAGCTGTAAAGAGATCGATATTTTACACTGAAACTATAAACTTTTTAAGAAGTTTATAAGTTTAAAATTTTTTTAAAGATTAAAAGTTTAAAAAGCCTTTAGTAGAACTAATCTGCAGAAGAGTTTGCCTTTTAGAGATGGTGGTGGTAACCAGAGAAATTGAGAGGTACTTTAAATGAATAAAGGGAAATGAAATATATTGATTTAGTATCTCTTCTAGACCTAAATTCATTCCCTTTATTATTTATTTAAAAATGGTTTTCATTGGAAAAGGTAGAGCAGGCAGTGAGTAATGTACAGAAAAGCTTTTCTATTCACATATGTAAATAAAAAGTTACTCCTCAAAAGAAGCAATCCTTATAATAGAAGTAGATGTTTTTAAGTATAAGCAGAGAATTCAAGTTTGAATCTGGAGGCTTCAAAAACTATGACAAGCCCCAAAACTGGAACTATGGAAGTAATAAAAGTCAGGACAATTTCCCATCCTTCAAGGTGAATCAAACATATTAACTACCAAGGTTGTCACCCTAGTTCAGCTGTATGCTCTGGGGAAAGTCACTCCAAGTTCCAGTTTCCTCATATAAAATGGAGATAAAACTACCACCAGTCCTTCCCGGAAAGTTGTGAGATGCAAATTAAATTCATTTCAATCTGATGTACAGTAACAGTTGGTAAAAGAACAAACTTTTAGAAGTTAGGGTGTCCAAATGAGTGTATACATCCCTGAGAGCTAAGAGTCTTATGCTTCCATACACTACCAAGACGGAAGACTCCTCTGTTGTTCTAGCCTCCTTTGTCTTAAGTAGAAATACTAGTATCACTAGTACATTTAATTTGGAAATGGAAATGATTAATGTGAAATGGATCACAAACTGGGTCAGGGTGGAACCTCAATGTAAAAAAGGACTAAAAGTATTGAAAATAAATAATTTAAACTTAACCAATATTTACAGATAAAGGAAAATTAGTGATCATATTAAGTTTTTAAATTCCCAACACAAAGTAAAGCTTCTTACTTGAGGGCTGAAAGTCTTTCTTTTAATTCTTCTGAGGTGATTTCTTCTAGCAGGAAAAGCTTTGAAGTAAATGTATCAATATGTCCTAAAATAAAAGATCAAACTTAAAGAGAACAACTGCAGTATTTAAAAAACAAAAAAGCCAAGTTATCCAGTCTCTTTAAAGATGTTTTTACAAAACTGTAATCATTGTAAAGTAACTTTATATTCTAAAAGTAGGAGAAATAGACATTTTATTAAGTTTATTAACTAAAGATGTATTTTAAAATGACATTAGGGACGTTCCTGGTGGCACAGCAGTTAAGAATCCGCCTGCCAACGCAGGGGGATGTGGGTTCGATCCCTGGTCCAGGAAGATCTCACATGCGGCAGAGCAACTAAGCCCATGTGCCACAACTACTGAGCCTGTGCTCTAGAGCCTGAGCTACAACTACTGAGCCCACGAACCACAAATACTGAAGCCCGCGTGCCTAGAGGCTGTGCTCCACAACAAAGAGAGGCCACCACAATGAGAAGCCCGTGCACCACAACGGAAGAGTACCCCCCACTCACTGCAACTAGAGAAAGCCTGCGCACAGCAACGAAGACCCAAAGCAGCCAAAAATAAATAAATAAATTTATAGAAAAAATAAAATAAAATGAATTACAAGTCAGATTATAAAAGAAATATGTATTAATTCTAAAATATTTGCTTAACATAGAAAAGTTTACACATGTCCATAGCAAAAAAAATCATCTCTAAGCCCACATTTTAAGAATAACAACTGTTAAAATAGTGGTGTTTCTAATTTTTATTAAAGTTGCATTTTTATGGAAATTAAATTTTTAGAGAAATATGTACCTATTATGAAAGCAAGCAGATAAAGTCAAATTTATAGTTTGGGCATGCTCTACAAATTTCTAAGACAGTCTGGGTTAAGGTAAAATTTAGATTACAAAAATGTGGCTTACTCATTCACAACAGCCAAGACATGTATAACCTAAGTGTCCATCAATGGATGAATGGATAAAGATGTGATACACACACACACACACACACACACACACGATGAAATATTATTCATCCATAAGAAGAAAGGAAATTCTGCTATTTGCAACAACATAATGGACCTTGAGGACACTATGCTAAGTAAAATAAGTCAGAAAGAGAGAAATACTGCATGTATCACTTACACGAGGAATCTGGGAAAAAAAGTCAAACTCACAGGAACAAGTAGGAAAGTGGTTCACAGGGGTTGGGGGCTAAAAGGGTACAAACTTTCAGCTATAAGATGAATAAAGTCTTGAGGATCTAATGTATAACACGGCGACCACAGTTGATAGTACCGTACTATATAACTGAAATTTAGTAAGAGAGTAGAACTTAAATGTTTTCATCAAAAAACAAAAAAGAAAAAATATAAATATGTGAGGTGATGGATGTGTTAATTTAACTAGATGGGAGGAATCCTTTTACAATGTATACATATATCAAATCATCATGATGTATACTTTAAATATCTTAAAATTTTATTAGTTAACTATATCTCAATAAACCTTAAAAAAATCTGGCTTATTTTTAAATTAAAGCACACCATAACATTTCCTATGGTTTAAAAAAAAAAAAATCAAGTCTGCTCAAAGACTTACTTTCTTACAAACGTGACCTAATTCTAGAATTCCAAAAAACAAAATAGAAAACTCTCAAGATTACACTTCCATTTTAAAAAGTAATGCGTATGTTCTACAACAAAACAGGTTGAGACACAACACTGAAGTCCTGAAATGTTCCAAGGAAATGATATAAAAGACAGCTCTTAGTTAAATGTTATATAACCATGTCAAGACAAAAATCATGTTATTACAGCAGTTAAATACATCAATAGCGTAAGAGTGTAATACTCAACAATGCTGAAAATAATAACATTTTGATTTTAATTTTTTCAGCTTCCAATATTTGGTTATCAAAATACATGACCTGGAATCAATCATGTGCAACAAAAAAATGCATATAATTTAATATCGCATTTTCTTATCTAGTCCCCTTTCATTTGCTTTGTGCTCATAAAAAGAATTAGAAACATTTTTACCAGATACCTTTCTTCTACAACAAATCTGTTTTTCCCACGCCTACTTATCATTTCCTGTGCCAAGTTTCAGTTTCACCTCTGCATTCCTAACACTCATTATACACTGACGTTTCTAATAAAAAGGACACATTTCAATGGTTTAATAACTGTAGAAAGGGAATATCATGTACAATAAAACATTTTTAGACATTTACTAAATGTGCCTTTGAGGAAAATCAGTAACAGTTCTTACCTTTTTAAAGCAATCTCAATGAAAAGTATGTATTATATAGTATATGTCAAATACAGTTAGGTCAAAAAATATACAGAGAATACCATACTAAGTGCTATGAGGGCCCACCTCCTCAAGGAGTCTACAATTCTCTCAACATTGGAGCGTTTTAACCTGTGGGCCTTAAATGAGTATACATGTGTCTTTGAGATATTTATCTCCTCAGTCCTTGGGGCAGCTGAGCAAGGTGTGGGATGGCAAGAGCTTCCTGGACATTACCCCTCAGCCACAGCAATCTCTTTTGTATATCACAGTGTGCTATCCAAATATTTTTCATGTGTGTCAAGTTTGGGAAGGTTATATAATACAAATCAAGGCTTTATATACATGCACACATTCATACATATTTACGTGCACACACACATATACATAGGCAGTTCCTACTCTGCATGCAGTATGGGATGAGAAAAATAACCACACATAAGCCAGAACTATGGAAGCAATTTTAAAAATCAATGGGAAAAATTAAAACTGTTCCATTACCTTTAAGATTTTTTTGGTCAAAACATTATAAATTCCCCATCAGTTATAAACGTATAGAGAAATGAAAAAACAGTAAAAAGTAATCTTTATTTAGTATACTGTAAATTAAAAACATTGAGATTTAAAGTGTTATTTCATTATAAAAAACTCATTAAGAGCAGTCTGAATAGTGCTTGTCGCCTTCTCCTAGTACAACTTACGATAGGGAGCAAGCACCTTTTCTATGCTGTGGTGAATGGTCACACTCCTCGAATCAGCTTCCAACATGATAGCCTTTGCGCTTTTAATATCATGATATATCTCAAAGAGTTCTTTTAATGTAAAATATTATGCCAGTGTCACTTCTTCATCCTTTATGCCACAAGCACTTTCCTCATTTATGAGTTCACCTTCATTAAGTTCCTCTTTTGGCATATCTGGTCTCCTGAACTGCACCAGTGTCAACATTTCTACTGTCAGCTATTTCTTCTGTAACTCCATTTATGCTCAATTCAAATTCCACTTCCAGCAGTATCACCTTTTGTTTCTTTGCTGTGCTTTAATCTTTGTTGGCCAATTCCCTCTTCTGATTATCCACTTTTGTAAAACATCACATGAGTTTATCACTGGGAGACAAGGAGGGGACACAACTACACATTTTGCTTCCTGTGCATCAACTCAGTAACAGGTGCGCAGTGAACAATCAATGACAGACTTTGAAAGAAGTGACATGATTGGTCACTGGTCATGACGTGCATTTGTTACTTATGTAGTGATTTGTGGACTGAAGAGTCAGCAGTAACGTCTGTACTTTACGCAATTACTCACAGTTAAATACCTTCGTAACTGAAATTTGTGTGTATCAGAATTGTGCAAAGGAAGGACTGCCTGTATGTCAACTATACAAAATTGATATATATTAGAGAACTGGAAAGTAGATACAGAACTTGTGATAAGATGACTTTGGGAATTTTCCTTAAGGAATACATCTTAATGTTTTTATGCGGCAAGAGGATAAAAAGAATACTGCAATCTAAAGGAACAGGAGAACACGTTCATAGCAAAGCAGACAAACAAAAAACAAGTATGTTTATTCTACCTGAAAAAGAGACTATAGGACTCTAGTTCAAAATTGCTGAACTAGAGTCCTATAAACCAATATGCTCTTCAGTTAAATAAATGAGATGCTATGTCACTTGTGTCTCGTAAGATATGCTCTATCTGAATCTCTGAACCATGCATGTAAACTCTACCTTTACTGTCCTCTCCAAAAGATCTAATGCACTGGTCTCCAACTTTGATTTCTGAGAAGAGATTGTCTTAAGTTTCTTTGAAATTCTGAGATCATAGGGCTGGGCAGGGAAAACTGACAATGAAATGCTTAAGTTAAATGGAGGAGCGGCTAGCAACGGTTGAGTGAGGGAAACACAGGCCACAACTGAGAAAGGACTATGGTGCATGACTGCATGGGAAAGAGAATATGAGCACGTGGAGATCTTCTGGTTAGGATTTTAAGGTCCCAGTTTCTAAGACACAATGAATCATCTGCCTTAAGTCACACTGATTAACATTGTTACATACACAGTGCTTCATTTTTGTTATATCTGACCTCCCCGCCCCCCCCCCAACCAATTTTCCCTAGCCCTTTTTAGGTTTACAGCAAAGTTATAAACACTTAAAAGACTGTGACTAAATTCTGATCCTGCCGCTGATGGAGTCTGTATCTATATCTAAGTTAATCATTCTGAGCTTTATTTTTCTCTTTTATTTAGAGCAGCAGTCAACACACATTAAAAACTATTAATAGAAATTGAAACAGATGAAAATTTTTGAAAAGAATAAAATAATATGCAATATAATATATAATTAACTATGCTTTGTTGTTTTGAAAAATCTTGGCTTAATTCTGTGCAATAACAACTATTTGAAGGATGGCTGTAAAGTTCAATTCATTTTGCTATATAGGTTTTAACAGCTGCCATTGCTAAAAAAAGATACCCACAATGATACATAGATCCAAATGGAACAAGTGCCTCACTGCTTGGCTTACTAAAGCATGACACTGATTGTTTTTAAGGAGAGGACCACCTGTCAATCCACATACTTAATATGAGTAATGTTAAATTTTTAATTTTTCATACAAAAAATGAGTTATAATATATTCTTCCTGCATCCCAATGGTTTGTCTTACATACATCTAGGGACAGTAAAAAGAATAAAGTATATAAATTCTATGGCTTGTTTTCTACCATTTCCCTTCTCCTTGACTTTTACTGTTCCTTCAATCAATTATCCAAGCCAACTTCACTTATTCTAAAAATACTTATTGAGCACCTCTGTGTGCCAGATACTTTTCTAGGTGCTTGGGATATATCAATAAACAAAAGAGACAAAGAGGAGGTTCCTTAAAAAACTACAAATAGAACTACCATACGACCCAGCAATCCCACTACTGGGCATATACCCTGAGAAAACCATAATTCAAAAAGAGTCATGTACCAAAATGTTCATTGCAGCTCTATTTACAATAGCCAGGACATGGAAGCAACCTAAGTGTCCATCACTGGATGAATGGATAAAGAAGATGTGGCACATATATACAGTGGAATATTACTCAGCCGTAAAAAGAAACGAAATTGAGCTACTTGTAATGAGGTGGATAGACCTAGAGTCTGTCATACAGAGTGAAGTAAGTCAGAAAGAGAAAGACAAATACCATATGCTAACACATATACCTGGAATTTAAGAAAAAAAAAATGTCATGAAGAACCTAGGGGTAAGACAGGAATAAAGACACAAACCTACTAGAGAACGGACTTGAAGATATGGGGAGGGGGAAGGGTGAGCTGTGACAAAGCGAGAGAGAGGCATGGACATATATACACTACCAAACGTAAGGTAGATACCTAGTGGGAAGCAGCTGCATAGCACAGGGAGATCAGCTCGGTGCTTTGTGACCACCTGGAGGGGTGGGATAGGGAGGGCGGGAGGGAGGGAGACGCAAGAGGGAAGAGATATGGGAACATATGTATATGTATAACTGATTCACTTTGTTATAAAGCAGAAACTAACACACCATTGTAAAGCAATTATACCCCAATAAAGATGTTAAAAAAAAAAAGAGACAAAGACAGGCAATAAATATCATGACTAATTAAATTACATAATTTGTTAGTGGCTACCAGAAAAAGGGATTGAGGATATATTTGGAGCCAACAAACCAGAGGAAGAAAGAAACCCAGAGATGTAAGCCTGGCACTTAGGGGTGCTTCTCTCTTAGGAGTACCTGTTAATGTGGAAAAAGCAACTGAGAAGCTAAGAAATGAACCAGAGCTTTCAATAGTCTCTCAGGATTAGACGAACAAAAACTGGAGTTCAGGGTCTGTGAATTAGATAAACACAAGCTCTGAGCTGGGATCCTGGCTTGGTGATTCTCTAAAAGGACTCATAGCCTCAGCATACAGTTCTAGTCATGTATAAGATTTGTTATAGCAAAAGGATACAAGCAAAAGGAGAAACACCAAAAGGAAAAGAAGTGTGGGTGAAGTTCAGAGGAAATGAGATGCAATTTTCAAAAGTTCTCTCTTGAGTTTCTATTTGGGATGATGATAAAGCTCTGGAAATGGACAGTGATGATGGTTGAACAACATTATGAATGTATTTAATACCACTAAATCATACGCTAAAAAATGTACAGTAAATTGTACCATAAAATGGTTAAAATGGTACACTTTATATTACATATATTTTACCACATTTAAAAAAAAAAGAGGTCTTTCCCATTGGAGTCACACAATATTCACTTAATTCCTCCAGCAACATTTTCTTTTTATACCAGAGAAGCTTATTAGAGACTCAGCGCTCAAGGTTTTTATTGGGAGCTCATCATGTAGGCACCCTCTGACTAACACATACCAAAATTCCAGACTCTCAGAAGGAAAGGAGATGTTCAAAATAAGCCATATTGTTTATACAAACAGTGTAGGCACAATGAACTCTCCTTATCAGCTAAAGGAAGTTTTACGTCAGTGTAGAAAACTGTTTACTAGCTAAGTTCCCAGATACCAGCCAGGGGCCAGACTTGCAAGTAAGCTTTTCCAAAGACTGGCAATGTCAGACCATGAATGGCAACATCCTAGCAATAAGGGGCAAACAGACTGGCCTATCTAGGGTCCAAAGTCAAGCTTCAAATCACCTAAATCCCTGTAACTGGATTACAGTGAATCCGGATTGCTAGTGTGGTCAAAAGTAATCCTATCTAGAGGAAGATAACATTTTAGCTCTTATATTTGCTCTAGAATTTTTCATATACAATATCTGGCCCTTGATAAAGAATATTCTGGCATACAATGAAAAAACATGGAATAAAAAAGAAGACAGGAAAACAACATGCCACGGAATGAAGTGTCCCGGTAAAAAGATATGTTGAAGCTCTAACCCCCACTACCTCAGAACGTAACTTCCTTTGTAAGTAGAATGGTTGTAGATGTAATTAGTTATGATGGGTGGACCCTTAATTCAATATGAATGGTGTACTTATAGGAAGAGGATAGAGACACACAGGAAGAAGATCTCATATGATGACAGAGGCAGAGATGAAAGCAATGCATCTACAAGCCAAGGATTCCAAGGATTGCTGGCAAACACCAGAAGGAAAAAGAGGCAACAAAGGATTCTCTCTTACAGGTTTCAGGAGCATGGCCTTGTGACACCTTCATTTTAAACTTCCAGCCTCCAGAACTGTGAAACAAGAAGTTTCTATTATTTTAAGCCACCCAGTTTTTGGTACTTTGTTATGGCAGCGCTAGGAAACTAACACCAAAAAAAAAAAAATAGAAAAGACTCACAAAGAATCTAGATAACAGAGGTATTAGAGAAAGACTTTAAAGTAATTTTGCCTAATATGCTTAAGACACGATTGAGAATTTCTATAGAAAACTATAATGTATAAAAAAGAATCAAATGAAAAATCTAGAACCAAAAAATACAATAAATGAAACTGAGAACTCAGGTGATGGGTGAAATAGTATATTAGGGATAGCTGAAGAGAAAATTAGTAAAGTAGAAGAAAATATTGAGAATCATGCATAAAGAGTCAAAAGGAAGGTAAATACGGAAGAGCATGTAAGGGACATTAAGGATACAGTAAAATGTAACATAATACAACTGAAATCCCAGAAGAGAGAGAGAGCGAATGGGGAAGAAGTGATGTTTGGTGAGGTAATGACAAGAATTTTCCCAAACTGATAAAGGTCATCAAATCACATATTAAGGAGCAATGTTATAAAATGAACATGTAAAAAGGAATATTTACAAAGAAAACCTAACACAGGCACAATGTACGAAAATTGTTGAAAGGGAGAGAGATAAAATTTAAAGTCTACCAAAGAAAAGAGACATATTACTTGCAAAAGAGCATAAATCAGATCAACAGCTGACTTTTCAACAGAAACAAAAGAAGCCAGGAAACATGGGGTGGGGGAGGGATGGATTAGGAGTTTGGGGTTCGTAGATGCAAACTATTATACACAGAATGGATAGACAACAAGGTCCTACTGTATAACACACGGAACTATATTTAATACCCTATGATTAAACCATAATGGAAAAGAATATAAAAAAGAATGTATATGTATATATGTATAACTGAATCATTTTGCTGTACAGCAGAAATTAACACACACTGTAAATCAACTATACTTCAATTAAAAAAAAGAGCAAACATTGAATTGATAATTAGAAACTTTCAAAAAGAAAACTCTAGGCTTCACAGGTCAATTTTACCAAACATTTAAGTAAGAAATAATACCAATTTTATAGAAATTCTACCAGATAACAGAAAAAGAGGAAATAAATCTCAACTCATTTTATGGCATAAACTTAATCTTAATACTAATACCTCACAAGGAAAATTACAGGCCAATCTCACTCATAAACACAAATGGCAAAATAAATATTAACAAGCTAAATCTACCAATAAATAAAAAGAGTAATATATCATGAGCAAGATGGACTTACGGCAGGAATACAAGATTGGATTAACATTTTAAAATTGATTAACATGATTCATAACCTTAGTAGGATAAAAGACAAAAGTTATACCATCATATAATCTCAATAAATGCAGAGAAAATATCTGATAATTTTTTTTTACCCATTCATGATTAAAATTCTTAAACTAGGCATAGAAAGGAACCGCTTTCTTCTAATAAATGCTATCTACAAAAACCCATACAAAATACTAAACAAAATGTCTAATCTTCCCCTTTAAGATTAGACACAGGCAAGGATGCCCATTATTCACCTTCTATTTGAATTCTAGGCAAAGAAAGCAAGGAAAAAGAAAAGTATAATGATTGTAAAGAAGAAATAAAATGGTCATTATTTGCAGAGAACATAATTATTTAATTAGAAAATATAAATTACTAGAAAGAATGAGCTTAGCAAAGTTACTAAGATACAATATCAATATACAAAATCAATATGCAAATAAATCCTATATTATTAGTAACAAGCCGTAAGAAAATAAAATTTCAGAAATACCATTTATAACATAAAAGAATCAATTATCAACAAATACATTTAATAAAAGATGTGCAAGATCTCTACAAAGAAAATCATAAAGATATTAATAGAAATTAAAGATATAAATAAATAGAAGAATATCTAAAGTTCACAGATTGAAGGATTTGTTATTGTAAAGCTGTCAATTTGTTCCACATTGAGTCAATGCACTTCCTAACAAAAATCCCAATCTTCCTGTTGCTGTTGGGAGAAATTAACAAGTTGACTCCAAAATCTGTAAGTGCAAAAGGGCCAAGAATAGCCAAAAAATGCTTTTAGAAAAACAAGTTGACATGGAACTCTACTCAATACTCTGTATGGAAAAATAATCTAAAAAAAGGCAGATACATGTATATGTATAACTGATTCACTTTGCTGTACAGCAGAAACTAACAACATTGTAAATCAACTATACTCCAGTAAAAATTAATTTAAAAAAAAGTTGACAAGATTTACTTTACCAAACAGTAAAAGATTTTATAAAGCTAGAGTAATTAAGACAGGTCTAGCTAGAGTAATTACTCTAACTAGAGTAATTAAGACATGTACTGCCTCAAGGATAGAGAAATAGGGAGTCCGGATTAGATTCACATATATGATTTACAACACAAGTAACACTGGAGAGCAGCAGAGAAAGGGTGGTCTTTACAATAAACGGTGCTGAAAACTGAAAAAAAGAAATCTTGATATTCCATGCAAAAATAAACACCACATAAACTGTGTATCTAGAAATTTAAAAATACTTTTAAAAAGCCTTCTAGAAGATATTATATTCATGATGCTGCTGTAAGGAAGATTTGTTAAACCGGGCAAAGAAAGCACTAAACATAAAGGAAATGGCTAAATATTGGTCTATATTAAGTTCAAAAGACACTTTTAAGAGACTGAAAAGGCAAGTCACAGAGTACGAGAAAAATATTTGTAACATTTAAAACCAACAAAGAACTACCAAACAAACAAAAACTTGACAACACAAAAAGAGGTTTGAATAGGCAATCCACAAAACTGATCATCCAAATGATTATTAACATGAAAGTGTCCAACTTCATAAATAACCAAGGAAAGGCAAATTAAAACAATAATGAGATATTAATAATACCTACCCACCAGCATGGCTAAAATTAAACTTATAAGGCCAAGTGTGGGCAAGGATGAGGAGAAAATGTAACCCTCACAGTGCTAATATAAATGTAAATTGGTACAATCACTTTGGAAAACTTTTTGGAATTATCTACTGAAGATAAATGTAAGCTTAAACTATGACCCAATAATTCTATGACCAAACAGTTCCATTCCTAGGTATGGGCCCAACAGCAATATGTACCCATTGCACTAACAGACACTTACAATATGTTCATAGTTGCATTAACATAGAAACAACCTAAACAGGCTCCCAAAGTTAAATGGATAAATAAATGGTGGTATATTCTTACAAAGGAATATGTCAAAAACAATAAAACTACTGTTATACGCACATAAATTTCAAAAACTGTGTTAAGTAAAAGAAGGTATAAACAAAAGAACTTTATAATTCCATTTGTATAGAGCTGGCAAAAACCAAATGATTACATTAGAAGGCAGGACAGTGGTTACCCCTGGAGAAGAGAAGACAGCTATGTTGGGAAGTGGCACAAGGTGGGGTCTTCCCGGGCACTGGCAGTTTTCAAGTTCTTGGTCTGGGTGCAAATTATAGAGGTGCTGGCTTTGTTATAATTCCTTGAGCTGTACATTTACTTTTTTCACTTTTCTGAATGTATATTATACTTAAAAAGTTGCATATGGAAAAGAAAACATTATCAAATCAAAGATGTATTTTACAACTGACAATATTTTATAACAGGAGTACTATATAGACATTTTTAAAATTATGTGTAAATATAGAGAAGTTACCAGTTGTTTTGTTTTAGTCCACTTTTAATCTTTGGTTAAGAAATCCTTTTTTACTCTTGTATCATAAAGATGATTGTCCATATTTTCATCTAAATTTTAGATTAATAGCTAGTTCTTTCTCAGTACAGAAATACACGAAGTATCACTTCATTATCTTGTGGTATCTATTTTCATCAAGGAGAAGTGTACTTTTAGGGCATTATATTATGTAATCATTGGAAGAAAAAGGATTTGTGCATATAGTCCCTGAGGTAGATCGAACAAAACATTATTATCATTTTTTTTTTTTGGCTGTGCCGTGTGGCGTGTGGGATCTTAGTTCCCTGACCAGGGATTGAACCCAGGGCCACAGCAGTGAAAGTGCTCAGTCCTAACCACTGGACCACCACGGAATTCCCTGAACAAATTATTATTATGTCCATTACATACAGACAAAAAAGCCCCGCGAGCCACAGCTACTGAGCCCAGGCGCTACAACTACTGAAGCCCGCATGCCTAGAGCCTGTGCTCCGCAACAAGAGAAGCCACCGCAATGAGAAGCCCGCGCGCCGCAATGAAGGGCAGCCCCCGCTCGCCGCAACCAGAGAAAGCCCATGCGCAGCAACGAAGACCCAACACAGCCAAAAATAAATAAATAAATAAATTTATAAAATAAATAAATAAAAACCCTCAAAACTCATAGATGCTTTTAAAATAGCACTTCAAAACATTCACCCCCGCATAAAAAACAAAAAACCCAAACAAAGCAAACACAACCATATAACAATGCAACATGTTTCTCACCAAACAGTGAGACACAGACATCACTGTTTCCGTTGTCAAAGATACCAAATACACCACTCCATTACATTAAAATGAATGCTTATCAGTGGATAGGATTTACCGAAGAGAAATAGCACATAAGGCAATGACTACTTATGACTTTAAAGAATACAGCAGTCCCCCCTTATCCACAGGTGATACGTTCCAAGACCCCCCCTAGTAGAAACTTGACATATACTGCCTGAAACTATAGTACCGAACTTGACATATACTGTTTTTTCCTGCACATACATACCTACAATAAAGTTTAATGTATAAATTAGGCACAGTAAGAGATAAACAATAACTAATAATAAAACAGAACAATTTTAACCATACTACAACAAAAGTTTTCTGAATGTGGTGTCTCTCTCCCTCACTCTCTCTCAAAATATCTTAACACAGTTAGCATCTTTTCCATTTTAACTAAGTACTTATCTGCACCGTGGCCATAACTTTTGCAGTTTGAGGTTTGTTTTGCAGTTTGACAGCAAAACAAGCACAAATTTCTTTTTCCTTCACAATTTCATGGATAGAAGATTCGTTCTGACCACAGATCTTAGCAACCTCAGCATACAACTTTTTTTCTTTCCTTATTAAGTTGAGAACTTTCACCTTTTCACTTAAAGGAAGCAGTTTGCAGTTTCTCTTCAGCATATCTAAATTGCAGCACTTTGGGACTGTTATTAAGTAAAAAGGGTTACTTGAACATAAGCACTGATAACTGAGATGCCACTAAGTGACTAATGGGTGGGATAAGCTGGACAAAGGGATGATTCACATCCCAGGCACTACACAGAATGGTGTGAGATTTAAAACATATAAATTGCTTATTTCTGGAATCTTCCATTTAATATTTCAGACCATGGTTGACTGGTTGAAGGTAACTGAAACCACAGAGAGTGAAACTGCAATTAAGGCGAGACTACTATAGTTTCGATGAAGTAAGCCATGTAGATATAGATGATGGTAGTTTTATCTGTTAAACTGTACATTAAAAAAAAAACCTTAAATGTTTTAGTCAGGAATGTCTTTTCTGTCAGTACTTTAAAGAGGATTTCAATGATAAGTTTTTGTTTGGGGCTTTCCTAAAATGGATGTGGTTGGCGATTGCTTTCAAGTAGTTTACACGAGGACTGTTGGTATGTGTCATGGCAACAGGTCTTTTGGAGGAACATTGAAATTGTGGTTATTGGCTGAAAACTACTACAATAAACTTCTGGCAGCGTGTATGAAGGGGGACGAAGAGGCTAGGGCCACCAAGTAGTACATTAGCCACTTCCTTTTTGGGTTATATAAAGAGAGTGAATCAATGATCTTATTAACACTCTCACAAAATATGAAGACAAAATACTGATTAACCAAAATATGGAAAAGGTTTTCAAGTGAGTAAACTTTTTTTGATTAAGCAAGAAAAGCACACTTATAACACTTATGACATACCAGGAATTATGCTAAGCACTATAAGAACATAAAGTTTCATCAAACTCTGACCTTAAACTACTTATTGTCTACGGGGAAGATAGGATAGGCTTAAAAAACAATTAGGGCTTCCCTAATTGGCGCGGTGGTTGAGAGTCTGCCTGCCGATGCAGAGGACGGGGGTTCGTGCCCCGGTCTGGGGGGATCCCACGTGCCACAGATCGGCTGGGCCCGTGAGCTGTGACCGCTGGGCCTGCACGTCCAGAGCCTGTGCTCCGCGTCGGGGGAGGCTGCAGCGGTGGGAGGCCCGTGTACCACAAAAAAAGAAAAAAAAAACCCAACAATTAAGTAGAAAGCAACAAATCATAAAAGTAGTAAAAAAAAAAAAAAGAGTGCATTGAGAGCTCAAAGGAAGGAAATTACGTCATGGAGGGGCAGCTTGAGATAGCTGGCATGAGATGTATGGGATGAATAGAGAAGCATAGGATTAGGCATTCAAAGGAAACAGAACAGTATCAACAATGATTAGCAAGTAATCCTTCATGTGAAGTATGTTAACTGTACATGAACACAGCCAACACAAATTAAGAACCTGCCTAACTACCCCCCCAACAAAAAACAAAACCAGAAACAAAGTGAAAAACTATTTCATCAAGGTAATATTTGAGGTTTAAAAAACAATGTCATTATAATTTTAAGAAAATTTCAAAATATATATTTTAGGGCTTCCCTGGCGGCGCAGTGGTTGGGAGTCCGCCTGCCGATGCAGGGGACGCGGGTTCATGCCCCAGTCCGGGAAGATCCCGCATGCCGCGGAGGCACTGGGCCTGTGCGTCCGGAGCCTGTGCTCCGCAGCGGGAGAGGCCACAACAGTGAGAGGCCCGCGTACCACAAAAAAAAAAAAAAAAAAAAGAAATATATATATATATATATTTATTTATTTATTTTAAAGCCAATTAAATAGTACTTTTAAAAAACGCTTGTTACAAAACATGTCTACATTTTTAGTTACACTCCTAAATAAAATAAGTATTTTAAAAATACAATGATTACATTGGCATTCATGTACAATAAGGGAGTAAGAGAGAAAACATTTGATAATCACTACTCCCACCCTGCCATTTAACTCTTGAGTAGGAATGGTGTTTTAATAGAAAGAAATATTAATATATCAGAAAACTGAAAATTAAAAGTACAGAATGGAAGTATCTACAAATGAATTGAACTGTATATATTTACAAGGGAATTAAAAAGGAGAGCAAAGCCTCTTGCATAACTTACCAACATAAAATGAGCAGTTGGAATGCAATAGACTTTCAGTCCATAAGCGACAAAGTTCACTTTCAGTCAGAGCTTCAACTCCATAACAAGCTTGATACTCCACTTTTGGTAGTACGTAAACGGGAAATTGCTGCAATCCAAGGTTATACTCTTATAAAGCTCCATTAATTTACTATTAACAGTAAATACATTTGCCTATATAATTTTGCCACTTTCAAAACACTTTCAGGTAATCTTATTTCATCCTTTCAAATACAGTAGGATTCAGACAGAAAGATGGATAGAACCCTTAGTAGATGTGGGCAAATGGTGGATAAATAAGAGATCGTGAACCAGAGGCTGCCCCCCCCCGCCACAACCAAAATCAACATACCTCTCCACACATGCACATATTTTATTTCTGTCACAGAACATGACTGACAGAATCCTTGGAACAAAGCCTCGGATACATAATGGCCCAAGGTTCAAAGCTAGAAGCTGGAAAGCCATGACTGTAATACATACTAATAATTCTCAAGAGGGTAAAAAAAAGTAGGAATTTTTTTGCCCCTTTAAAGCATTAGTCACATTGTCTCAGGCTTAAATACTGTGTTTTCATTCTATGAATGTATGAGCACTAACACCTACATTAATATCTGTGAATGTTGCTATCTTCATTAATACAAAAGGCTTTATTCCAGACACTAAGTACCTGGCAAATTAGCCATTTAGCGTTTATTGGTCAGGACACTAAATAGATTAAGCAAAATGACTATACCCTCTACTAGCCTTAAGGAAGATATGTAAGGAAATACATGCTTGTAAAATAACATAGTGCTAGTCATGTTCACTGTGCTTATATTATCTCATTTCAGTCAAAGAAAATTCTAATCTTAATAGCAGTCTCTTCACTTCCAGCTGCAGAAGGAGAAACACATGATTTAAGGAACTTAAAGTGATATAACTGGTTAGTACTTTTGAAATTATACTTAGCTGTGTTTCACTTTTACACCTGAAAATATTTCATAAATGTTTCAGAATTACTGATTTTCATAAAGTAGCAAATTTAGTGGGCTTATTAGCACAATGGTGGTAAGAACAATTGAAATCCACTAAAATTTCTGTTAACAATTAACTTTGGTTCATTATTACCTTTGAATGTAGTAAAACTCTACAGCAGTGCTTCTTAAATTTCAGTGTGTGTGAATAACCATTTTTAAATAAATGCAGAATCTGAGGTGAAAAACAAGGCTTTACATGTTTAATAAGTTGTTGTTCCAGGGGCCAAACTTTGAGTAGTAAGGTCCCTACAGTGTCTTCTTAATTTAAAAAAAAAAAAAAAAAAATTATGAATAGGGTAATTTCATTGCTAAAAGCATTTAATTGTATAATAATTTTTCAGCAACTGGTAATCTGCATTTATGGCTGCTTATAGTTGCCAATAGAAGCCAGAGATAAAGAAATGAAGGCCCAGAGGGCTAAGATATTTGCTCAAGGAGAGAGAACCAGTTTATAGCAGAGTCAGAAAAAGACTAATTGATAAAGAAGATCCCCTTTTGGATCATGAACAGGTAATAGAACTAATTCAAGATTTCTTTTGAAATTAAAAAATATTACTCTTTCTGAAGAAAGTACTCTGGGGGATTTTCTTTGATAATACTGTCATATCTATAAAACTAAATCCTGAACCTAGTATTAATTTCCATATGTATTCTACTGCCATCTCCAGGAAACCAAGGGAAAGAAAAGTCTGAATATTTGATCTCAGTATTCCAAAATTAAAGTGAAACTTTAAGTACAAAGTTTTCAAATTATAAAAATTAAATTTACTATTTCCTTTATCCCTTATTGGTCACTCCTATTCTAAATGAAAGCTTCTTTTGGTTCTCTGTCTTCCAATTTCTTACATAAACCTTCCAAACGTTTACATACATTCCTAAATAAATATATCAAAGCTAGTATCCTGTCAGTAATCCCAATGGGTACATTCTGTTCTTTCCTAATATTCAAGCACCTTCAGGATCCTTTTTTTCTGGCCCAAGAATGCCAATATAAACTTTAATATAACTGGATCTAAATTTTTGAGTCACTTTAGAATATAACTCTTAAGAAATTTGGTTAACAGAGACAGACGATAACATAATATTAAATCATTCAAAGGTACGTGGTCTGGATGTCATAATTATATGTAGAACTCAGTAAGTTCCAGCTTCATCTTGTGTTCCAAATTAGCCCTCTTTATTTCATGCCATCATTTGAGACTGGCTGCTGCCTTAAGTTCTCCTCTGTCATGTAGCTCTTATTAAGCAGAATTTCGATGAGAAGGGATAAATGATATTGGAAAGTAAAATCTCAGCTACAATAACACAGAATTGAAGAACCAAAGGAAAAAATAAGAGATGAGGTTCTTGCAGAGCAGAGGTTGAAGAGACTTCCAAGTATTTTAAAGCTTTACCTAAACAAGTTGGTTTTTAAGAAGGAAATGTTAATGAAGATGCATTCTTACCTAACTAGAGTTTAAACACTACCTTCAAAATTTCTCAGCTAGTGCCTCAACTTCCCTTCTTTAACAACACCCTCCTCTCGCCTCAGTTTTTCTCATTTATTCAATACCTATTTATTGAGTATCTACGAAATAAAACATTTGAAAGAAACAGAGATGAAGAGGAGATGATTCCAAAGGGAATAAATTCTACAAAGGAATTTAAACCACGTGTACTAAACTATTACATATAATGATAGGTATAATATGATAAGCATTCACTGAAAATTTTAAAATTTTACTCCAGGTTTGACATGTCAGAAATAGAAGGCTCCTATTTAGCTAATCTTTGGGGCTTGACTTTTTTGATATATTTTGATGAAGAGTGAATTCTCTCCTGTAAGGTTTTATCTTAATATTTACAAATTTCACTTTAGTCAAGTGAATGACAATGTCCTTAACAGGTTGTCTCTTTCAACAATTAAACCAGTGTCCAAAAATATCCCTAGGCTATTCTTACTTAAGACATCCTGGCCATCAATAATTTCTAAGTGCTGTAAGCTGGCAGATCAATATGGGCTCACAGAGTAGAAAATGAAAGAAATGAGGTTAGTCCCCAAATAAATCAGATAGCAAATATGAATTAATGAAATAAAACCTTGAAAATACAGTCCATAGCACTGACACTATATGTATTCAAGATATGCATGCTATGGCCATTAAATACAGATGAGACAGGAAAAAAACAGCAAATAAAGTAAAATCTTTTAATACAGGGAATATTTGTATTTATCTAGGAGGAGACTAAAATCAGACCTATAGCATTTCATCATTCCTGACATTCTCTTATAAAAAACACTCCCCCATATATTTAATTCAAAACCAGTTGGTTTCTATAATTTCAAGTCTGAACCAGTGATGAAATACCAAATTACGAGAATTAGAAATTTAAAATTTTATTCACAGTCTTCCTTCTAAGAACAAAAGTATCATCAAGCAAAAGATCCACTAAGTCCATTGGATTTTGGTGGACAACGTATACATCCTTGATCCTGATGGGTTAGCCTTAGAGGTTTTTCATGATAGACCCTCACACTATTGCTATTAGCAGCTCAGAAAGGTTGGCACTTCTTCTTTTCTTCTTCTTCTTTTAAAAATTTTTTTCCAGTTATACCTTAATATGGTAAAGTAGTAGTCAGGGACTTGATCCATAAGGGTCAATGCTGGAACATCACTGTTCCTGAGTCACCTGTTCCCTAATCGAAAATACTGACATTCTAAAGTGGTCACTGAGGATTCTTATTGGGTGGTAGGTTAAATAGCAAGAAACAGAGACATCAGAAAAGGAAGGAACGGGGCTTCCCTGGTGGCGCAGTGGTTGAGAGTCCGCCTGCCGATGCAGGAGACACGGGTTCATGCCCCGGTCCGGGAAGATCCCACATGCCGCGGAGCGGCTGGGCCCGTGAGCCATGGCCGCTGGGCCTGCGCGTCCAGAGCCTGTGCTCCGCAACAGGAGGGCCACAGCAGTGAGAGGCCCGCGTACCGGGAAAAAAAAATTAAAAAAAAGGAAGGAACGTACTTCCTTGGTGGTCCAGTGGTTAAGACTCCACACTTCCAATACAGGGGGCGTGGGTTCGATCCCTGGTCAGGGAACTAAGAACCCACATGCCACACGGTGTGGCCAATAAATAAATAAATTAAATTTTTTTAAATTAAAAAAAAAGGAAGAAAGGGAGGGAGGAAGAAAGGAGGGAAGGAAGAAAGGAAAGAGGGAGGAAGGAAAGAAAAGTGAACTATGATATAATGGATACAACTGAAAAAATCTCTTAAGAAAAAATTAAAGAGACTTCACTATTTCTTACGTAATCAATTACACCATAAAAGCTCCTCTTTATTTACCTGAATTCAGTGGTTACACACACAAAAATCAAATTAATCTGAAAGAGACCTTAAAATATCAAATATAGCAATCTGCCGAAAGAACAAATTACTCAAATTGTAGCAAAAACTTTTTTAACTGAGGGAAATATTTATATCAAATCCCAAAAGAAACAATAGGGGAAAAAGAAAGGAAGACATTTGGTTTTCTAACAGTCCTGGGAAGACATTTCAAATGTGTATGAAAGCCCACTTCTCAAAATGTGAACTTCTAAAATGACTCAAAAAGATTCCCAAAGTAAGAAATAAAGAGGCTAATATGTCATAAAGGAAATCCAAATTCACAGAGAAAGCTGGAACATACGTGCCAGTCTAGGTCATATCTATAATGGTGCCAATATCTACAATGGTGCCGTTTTTCACAAAGTTTATATATTCCATGCAAGAATGTTATTGGCACTCATGACTATTACATTGAACTAAACACTTTATTAAAAGTGTTTTCAGTATTTTACTAAAAAAACTCAACCTGAAAAAACTACTCTAAGAGTGATCAACAATTTAAAATTAAACTTCATAAGAATGGCATGTTAAATATTTGCTTATCATCTACTTATGCTACCACACCCTAACTCCCCAGGTAACAACTTACTCTTCTGATTTTCTTCCGTTTTTTAGAGCGTGGTCTGGTCTCTATCCTCTGGACACTGCATCGCACAAGTAACAACAGGTCTTGTAGGCTAAAAAGCTTGTAAACAAAATTTCCTTCCTGAGGAGCTACATATTCTGATGTATCTTCAACATAGTCCTGAAGTTCATATGGCAATCCTTTAAAAATAATTATATTTGTCATTTTTATTTTAAAATACATTAGCTCTTTATCCATCATAATCCAAGATAAAACAATTCAACTATCAACCTTCTGTCTCCTCTGAGTTAACTATTACACTATTACCATTTCTGTTTACTTTTACTGGAACTCCACCAAGAGCTGAAATCAAAGCTTTAGGGTTCTCTTCCTTTTACCTACTACCTTCACTAACCCTAGGCAAAGTATAAATCTGTGAGACAACATATGAAGGAAAAAAAAGTTTAAAAAAGTAGTGTTATTCATAATCGAGGCAGAGTTGAGGTACAGCCTTACATCTATTTCACAAAATGAAAAAGTACAAAACTACAGTCTAAACACCAAGAATAAGTAAATTTAGACTAATAAGTATTTATCATTATTTTTGCTGGATTTTCCCTTCATCAGTTCAGCAAACCACATTATCTATAGCTTAGCAGCCATCGTAAATGTTGGATAAACACAGGTTACAAAAATCCATACAACTGTGGGTACATCGCTAGAGTGAAGGTTTTGAAAGCTGAAATACTGATCAGTAGACTGGAAAATGAACTCTCAATGACTATATAAAGATCATACACATAATATAACAAAGAGAAAGTAGGGGAAAGAGGGGGGGAAAAAACCTAAGGATAAGGAACAAGCAAAACAGTTAATATAAAATTCTTTGTAAATATTTACGTACGTCCTTTTGGCTTCTGAAACACAGAAGGCCATATAGATTTTGGCCAACTAGAGGCATCTGAAGTAGCAGAGGGCTGCTCAGAACTAGGAGGTTGTTTAGAATTTTCTGAATTCATCAACGGCATTTCAGGTATTTTTCTGGAAATTGGTTTTAAGAGTTCATCCTGCATTTTTAAAATTTCTCCAACTGGATCAAATTTTTTATACACTCGTTTGATAGGTTTTTTTAAAACACATGACTCTTCAGGACTACAAGTAGTATTAGTCTGGTTTCCTACAGAAGCCTGTCCTGAGGAAGAATTTAGGCTAGCTGGTTTAGAACTTAAATTAGAACCCGTATCAGCAGTCTTTCCATTACTATTATTTTGACACTCTGTATCAATGATTAAACAGTCTTCATCTGTATCACTATGGCAAAGAATTACATCTTCACTTTTAGCTGCTTCTGATGTAACAGGCTTTTCCTTTGAATTATTGTCTGTGTTCTCTGGAACATTCACTCTTTCATCAACACACTCCATATCAGAAGTCATATCATTTTTATTAGAGGTTTCAATTTCTGAAGAACTTTCTAAGTGTAAGGCATCAGATGTTTTCAAGTCACTATCTTGTACCAAAGACTTCTCAGAATTTGATACATTTTCACCACAGGGGATCAATCCCTGATCATCTTTGTTTTTGCACTCTTCAGGGCCATTGTCCATACCAGTCACCAGCTGTTTCTCCTTCTGCAGCTGTTCCATCAGAATCTGAGATATACTTCTAGAATGAGCAGTAATGTCTGGTGCAATTGGTGCCTCAGATGTGATTGCTATGCTGGGGGCTGTGGGCATTTCTGTCACATTGGGTACTATGGAAGTACTTGCTGGACTCGGTGACATTGATGGTTTGGTGGTGGTTACTCCAAAAGTTTCAAGTTCTGTGACGTCATCATCAAAATCCAGATCCAAGTTTTCATGGGTCTCAATTTTTCGGCACTCATTAACTTCATAAGACATCTTAAGAAAATATATTGGCAAACTATTAGCAAAAATTCCAGGCCGCCCCTCACCCATCAATGTCCCATCACAAACATAGTTCATACTCTTTAAAAGTAGAAAGAAAAGTGTAATGGCTTTGAAAGGTTCTTGCTTTGACAAACTACTAGCACCTAATTTATTTAACCTTACCTTCCCATTGAAATGTTGATGAAACACAGAAAAATTTGCCAAGTTGCAATACCACAGGAAATGGGGAATACTTGTGAACTACCACATCTCAAGAGGTATTTCCACTAATCAAAAACAGACAGGGGCTTCCCTGGTGGCGCAGTGGGTGAGAGTCCGCCTGTCGATGCAGGGGACACGGGTTTGTGCCCCAGTCCGGGAAGATTCCATATGCTGCGGAGTGGCTGGGCCCGTGAGCCATGGCCGCTGAGCCTGCGCGTCCGGAGCCTGTGCTCCGCAACGGGAGAGGCCACAACAGTGAGAGGCCTGCGTACCGCAAAAAAAAAACCAGACAGGACCACAAAGAAGAAATGTTAGGCCAAATAGGAAGGCAAAAGATCTTCATTCATACCCAGTTTATACACTCTTGCAGAGACTTAGCTGACCAGGAGGAAAGCGTCTTCGCCATGGTAAGGAAGCTGCTCTCTAATGCAACTGGGGAAGTGTCAACAGCCTCTCACATCAATCAGTGACTTTCTTTATACATCTACTCAGGGAAAACAACTGTCAGTAATAAGAGGAGAAATGGATAGGAAGTGGTTTTATTGTTTTCTGGGACATGAAGCCACCGAGGTTATAGTTTTTCATGTATTGTTTGGGTAATAGAAGAACTACAGACAGTTCTAATTTATTCAGGAATAAATTATCTTCTCCCTAGGTAGCAACATCTCTCCTCAGTATGGCAGAGCACTTTAGATAAATACCATGGAATTGGATTACAGTTTAGGATTTGAGAGAAAAATATTCTGACAGCCTCAGGTAGTGAGTAAGAAAGATCTACCTGGGTAAATTACTTTACCTCTCTGAAACTCAATTTCCTCATCTCTGAAATAGGGATAATAGCGTTATCCTCTTGGGTTTATTCTAAGGATTAAATGAGAAATTATATATAGAAAGTTTATTCGCATAATCTTTGTACATAGTAAGCAGTTTCTCAGCAAATGGTAGCACTTGCTAAAATAAAAAGACTACCATATTTAGTCAAAAAATAAAATTAAACTATACTCTGTTTACATGAGGCATTCTTACACAAAAAGGTTCAAAACAAAACAATGGGACATGACACCAAGAAATAAAGAAAGAAGGACTAGCAATATTAAGTGTTAGAGAGAAGTCAATGCAAAAAGCATTAGATAGAAAAAGGAATCCTATGCTGAAAAAGATGCAATCCATGATGAATAGATAATGAACTGTGACATGTCAAATAACAACATCAAAATTGTCAAAACTGAAAAATAAAAGGAAAATTTGACAGAAACACAACTGTACTTGGTCATTGATACACTGTCTCTTAGTAAATATAAGGATGTAGAAAGTATGAATAATATTTAATGACTGAAACAAAGATACATGAATGACTGAAAACATACATATAGACTGCAAAGATATACCTTTTCCCTCCCAAGGATCGAAGGGGCATTTCCAAAGATGGACTATAAATTAATACACAAACAAAACATCAATATAGTATAAAGCAGAATCTGTTAAGGTCTGACTTTCTGTTTAGAAGAAAATAAAATTAGAAACCATTAAGAAAAAAGTAAACAAACAATAATAAACCCAAGAACTTGGAAATTTAAAAACTCTCCAAATTATTGGATAAAAGAAGAAATTAAAATGATAATTACAGAATACTTAAAAAGCAATAAAAATGAGAACACTGGACATTAAAAATCTGAAGCATCATTCATAGCCTTTTCAAGAAACAGGAAAAGAATAATATAATCACAATAATAAAATGAAGGAATTTCATAAATATAAAACCAAAATTAATGAATTGAAAAACAATGTTCTCAACCCCTGACAAATTTGGATAAAAACAGCAGTTTATCTGTAAATATTTTAGTATGTGGTTATAAAAAGATTCTTCGGTAAAACATATTAATTGTATCAATAAATTAACACTTCCTTAATGGCTGGAAATATCTAATCACTGTTAAAATTTCCTAGTCTGATCAATTTCTTTTTACAATTGTTTATTGGAATCAGGATCCAACCAAGATCCCTACACTGCATTTGGGTGATGTCTCTCAAATTTATTTCTCAAATGCCTCTCCCCCATACTCTGCCAACTCCCATATCCACCAGGTATTTGTAGAAGAAACTAGACGAGTTATCCTATAAAATTTTCCATATTCTGGATTTTGCATCCCCATGATATCATTTAACACACTCTTCCCCTACATTTCCTATTAAAATGATCTAGTAGCTTGACCAGATTCAGGCACATTTAAAAAAATCTGAACATGTTATATGTGGTACTGTGTACTTCCCACTTCAATCAGGAGGCTAATGTCATCGGCTTATCTTTCTTCTTGTGATATTACAACAGTTCTGTTGATTCATCAAGGGTCGACAAACTAATCTACCCATTAAAATTCCTTGTTAATCTTCTAATGCTTTTAGCAGTCATTGATGATGATCACTGCCTAGATTCACTATTTCATTAGGAACTGCAAAATGGTAACAGTCGTATTTCATCATTACCTGAAATACAGTTTGTACTGGAAAAGTAAGACAAATACTTGAATTTTCAAAAATCAGTTTTCAGAATAATGACTTGATACACTAGCACCCTCCAAAGGTGACTAATACTTTTTTAAAAAGATATTATTATGAATTCATGGATTTTAACTATTTCATATGTTTCCATCCATTGCAGTTATTCTTTGTCATGGTCAAACTGACACACTCTGGCCAACGGGAAACCCTTCAAGTTGGCACTGGCATCTTTTTTATATAATTCCAATATTATTATAAGGTTTTTACTTAAGTCCTTTGATTGGCATTTGTATTTCTTATGCTAAAATTCTTGGTTTCTAATACAAATATAAGTACTTATTTGCTTTATCGTACTATCTAATGTGTTCAAAATAACAACAGCAATATCATTACTAATAATATGATTACTAAATGCAGTTTAAAATATTTGGCAATTCTTTTTGAACTTAGGATATAAATCTTTAAGGATGTATAGACACTTAATTCTCTGAGTGACCATTTTCGCTTAAACAGTATATCTTGGCTATCACACTACAGTTGCATACCTAGAGCTTTCTTATTCTTTTTATAGGCATACCTTGGAGACATTGTGTGTTTGGTTCCAAACCACGACAATAAAGCAAATAGTACAAAAAAGTGAGTCACACGAATTTTTTTGGTTTCCCAGTACATATAAAGATATGTTTACACTATAGTCTATTAAGTGTGCAATAGCATTATGTCTTTAAAAATGTACATGTCTTAAGGAAAATACTTTACTGCTAAAAAGCACTAACCATCATCTGAGCCTTCAGCAAGTTGTAATAGTAACATCAAAAAATCAATGATTGGGCTTCCCTGGTGGCACAGTGGTTGAGAGTCCGCCTGCCGATGCAGGGGACACGGGTTCGTGCCCCGGTCTGGGAGGATCCCGCATGCCGCAGAGCGGCTGGGCCCGTGAGCCACGGCTGCTGAGCCTGCGCGTCCGGAGCCTGTGCTCCGCAAAGGGAGAGGCCACAACAGTGAGAGGCCCGCATACCGCAAAAAAAAAAAAAAAAAAAAAAAAAAAAAAAATCAATGATCACAGATCACCATTAACAAATATGATTAAGTCTGAAATACTGCAAGAATTACCAAAATGTGACACAGTGACATGAAGTGAGCAAATGCTGTTGGAAAAAGGACGATGATGGACTTGCTTGATGCAGGGTTACCACAAGCCTTCCATTTGTAAAAAACGCAGCATCTTTGAAGTGCAATAAAGCAATGTACGATAAAACAAGGTATGCCTGTAATAGTTGCATAGTATGCTATTGAAGATGTACAGTTTATTTAATAAATACCCTATTAAGGGACATGACGACTGTTTCTAATGAATACCTATAGTCGCGGTGAATACCCTGCACAAATATTTTATTCTTTTCCTAGTGTACTTCTGAGCTACATTTCTAGAAGTGAGATTTCTAGGGCAAAGGATGAACACATTAGTTTTCATCTGTTCTGTGGGTACATCTCTCTTCATTTGACTGTAAAAATGTTATAGCAATTATCTTTTCTTCCTCTAATAACTTTGTAAGAATTTCCATCAACAATCCTCTTCTGTTTCTCATGTTTAATTGAGATGGGCACACCTGCTTCTGCAGGAGGACAATCCTGTGTGACAGTGTGCCAGGATAGCTTTCTTAGCTTCATGGCTCTAAGCTCATGCTTCACTGTTACCATGATGTATGTATGTATGCATGTAGGTTTGCATGTGTTTGTGTGTGCATATAAAATCTTTAGTACATTCTGATATCTGCTTTCTCTATTTCCCTCTCCCACAATTATCTGAAAACTTATTTTTCCTTTACCTTTAATGTCCTTGTTCTGCTCAATATGAACTTTACCACTGGTGAATTTTCCTGAGCCAAGGCTTTTGTCTTGGAAGGAACTTTGGCTGGTTAGTTTCTAGAGTTCTTAGGACCCAGGTCATCTCAGAACTATTTAAGTTCCCAAGTGCCCCTGCACTCACCTACAAATTAGAGCCCATCCACATTATTTTCACTTTTGTTATTCTTTATTCATTCTTGCATCTTTCACCATCCTTTTGCCATCTGGGATTATTCTCCTTGTGCCTGAAGAACATCCATTAGAGGAGGTCTGCTAGTAGCAAACTCAGTTTTTATCTGAAAATATCTTTTCTTAATTTTTTATTACTTAAGGATATTTCACTGGTTAGAGAATTTTAGTAAGAGGGTTATTTTCTCTCAGGAGAATGTATTGTCCCAATGTCTTCTGGCTTCCATCGTTGTTGTTGAGAAGTTACCTGCCAGTCTAACTCTCAGTCCTTTATAGCTAATGTGCCTTTTGTTTCTCTGGTGGCTTTTAAGAGTTTTTTCTTTGTCTCCAAGATGGTTTGGTCCCATTACCTCTTTTACACCTCTCTTTTGGGTGCAAGTACACAAATGTTAGACATTCTCACTACATTCTCTATACCTCTTGCCCTACTCTCCGTATTTTCTTTTTGTTGCCTGTTTCATTATAGTCTTTTCAGACCCATCTTCCAGTTCATTAATTCTCTTATCAGTTTTATCTAATGTGCTAATAACCCCCTTTACAGCATTCTTAACTGTACTTTTTTTAAAAAAAAAAATAAATATTTATTTATTTATTTGGCTGCATTGGGTCTTCGTTGTAGCACACGGGCTTCTCTCTAGTTGCGGCGTGTGGGCTTCTCTCTAGTTGTGGCATGCGGGTTTTCTCCCTCTAGCTGTAGTGTGCAGGATCCAGGGCGTGTGGGCTCTGTAGTTGTGATGCACGGGCTCCAAGTATGTGAGCTCTAGTTTGCAGCACGCGGGCTCTCTGGTTGAGGCGCACGGCCTTAGCTGTCCCACGGCATGTGGGATCTTAGTTCCCCTACCACGGATCTAACCCGCATCCCCTGCATTGCAAGGCATATTCCTTCCAATTAAAACATGGCTTTAATTTTCTTGCATGCTGTATAATTAAACAGAGTTGGCTCACAGTTTGTGACTGATAATTCTAGGATCCATTTCTGTGAGTCTATTTCTTTGGTCATTGTTTGTGATGGTTGGTGCTCAGAGTATCCAGTACATGAAAAGAAACTTAATTTTTATTTACTCCTCTAGTTATCTTTAAATGTTTTCCAGATGCTATATTTAAAAACTTGTTTGTAGAAATAATTTGAGGCTCAAAATGACATTCTGTTCCTCTAAGAAGTATTGTCACTTGCTTTTGCTAGGTATCTAGAGACACTAGCAATCCAAAAGCATCTGAATCCAAGTTCAAGGCCTGAAAACCCAGAATACAATCTACAAGAAAGCTGATTTATTTCTTGTTCACTCTTACTCCTGGGGTATAGCCCTGCAGGGTCCAAGCTCATGGTGGAAAACTGAACTCTGACTTTTGTCCTCCTAGTCCTGTGATGCTGCCAAAACCACATTTTCTGTTGCCTCTTCAGAACTGAAATACAATTCAGGGCAAAAACTACCCTAAGTGACAGGCTTACCAACCTGGATTCTGGTCTTCTTTAGTATCTCAGTCCTCAGATAGTACCCCCTATCTTGTTAGGTCTTTGATGATTCTAAGAAATAAACTTATATAATATGTCCAGCTTTTTTTAGTTGTCATCGGTAATGGAAGGCCCAAATTACTTGGTCTGCCATTACTGAAAGAAGTTACTCCGTCACTTTTCATCCCTCTTAACCTACTTCATGTTTCTTCATAGCACTTGTTACTTACTGACATTCACCTCACACCAATATAAATTTTAGATAGATTTAAAAATGTAAAACAAAACAAAAAACAAAAATACCTCCAAAAAACTAAAGTTGGAAGTGCTTTATGACATACACATCATAAAAATACTGAAAGGCAAATGGCAAACCAAAAAAAAAAATAAACAAATATGAAAGACAAAAGGCCAATATTCTTAAAATAGTATGAGCTCTTATATGTAAATAAGAAAAAAATTTTCTATTTTATTTTCTAATTTTGTTTGCTCTCTCATTTTATTCAAGTCCCTGTTCAAATTTCCTGTCCTTGGAAAAGCCTTCCTGATCATGAATCCCATTCCCATCTCTTTCCCCTTAACCTATTCCATTTTTCTGCATAGTATTTATCAGTGTGTGCTTTTTTGATACTGTTTTAATTATCTGTGCCCTCTGACACTAATGTAAGTTCTGAAAGAAAAGAGACTTCATTTTTATTTACTGCTGTATCCTCAGTGCATGGAACAGTATCTGCTCAGTAAATATTTGTGGAATGGATGAATAAAGTTTTGTATAAACAGAATGCCTTGCTCTAATAATCATGGAAAAATATTTCAAAATACACAAAATAATAAAAGCTAGTATTTATGGAGTACCAAGCATTGTTCTAAATGCTTTAGGTGTATTAACTCATTTAATCCCCAAGAATTCTATGAGTTAGGTTATCATGATACCCATCTTACAGACAGAGCAAACTAGACACAAAGAGATTATGTAGTTTGCCTACGGTCATGCAGATAATAAGCATACACTAAAAAGGATTAACAATCCAGCAAATTCTTGTTGCCCCAGTCAAACTCATCTGTTCCTTTTCATACTTAAAAACTCTTGAATACAAATGAGACTAATTAAATAAAACCATCACCACTATGACCACCATTACTGACTGAATTTTTAGTACATACGTACTAAAGACTGTGCTCAGCATCTTACGTATAAATATCAAACTTAATCCTGACAGCAATTTTATGAAGTAGGTATTATCATCTTTCTTTTATAAAAGAAGAAAACTGAGGCTGAAGGAGGGTAAATTAGTTGTCTAAAATCTAGATCCACGTGGGGTTCAATTTTAAGTTTCAATCTAAAGTCTGTATTTTTAACTACCAGATTTAGAGACTTGCAATAAAATGTTATTCTTCAAAAGGATAAACAAGTACATTCTCTTAAGGAAAAGAAAAGAAAGCATTACATACTTCCATTTCAGATATATAATCTTCTGGTTTGTCCATAAATACTGCAGAGACTGGAACAGTTGTGTTTTTGGACATCATGCATTTTAAGGGAACTTCATGGAAGATTTGATTTCTCTCTCTCATTGTCATTTTCTTTTGGGGAAGTGGTGAATTAATATAAATTACTTTAACTGGTTTTGAACCTTAACACAGAAAAAGAATGGGAGTGATTTGTTACTAGTAGTCATATTAAAAAAAAAAACAAACCAGGATGTATAACAGAAGAATTACTAAACAAAGAGACACAGGATAGAAACTGGAAGCACATGTCCCATACGTGTGCCTTGAATGAAAAGATTTTTAAAGTCCCTTAGAGATCTAAGGGCAAGAGACTCTTACTGGCAAGAAAAACATGTTCTTTTTCTAACAATTTAAAAAAAGATTTTCTGTTTTTTATTGTTATACTTTTACTGTCATTATTACTCGGTTCCTCTTGGGTTATACTTTCAAAAAGTGATAAAATGTTTACCACGGAGAATATATTACATTTAACTCTAATTTGTAGTTTTGTTTTTAGACATAGTCCTTCATTTACTCCAATTATGTTATTACATACAAGAATATTAATTCTAAAAGATATGAGAAAATTATTAAATATGAACAAAAATAGAAGGGGAATAATATTTGGTACAGAATTTATGTGTAAATACTAATTTTACTGTTAAGAGAGAGACTATCTTATAAGTATAGACTTATTTAAATCTGAATTCCAATAATAGGTAAGTAAATAAACCCTGGAAACTAACCCATCTGAGGCTGTCTAATAAAGTATCGCATTCCTTTTATTTCAGTGAAAGACAGAAGAACCTCACCATTTCATGTATCTTTGGCCACCCTAAACTATAATTTTTTCTCTACTTCTCACACACCCAGCATGCATACAGGTCCTGTAAATCTAATAACTCATTTATGAGTGTCAATTGTATACTTAGCACTAGACATTAAAAAGTTCTTCTACTGAATGTAATTGTCAAATTTACACCCTCCTTAAATCAAAACTTAGCTTTTTGTATTTGACAAATGACCACCTATAATCAGACTGCTGAAATAGAACTGTTTCAACTCCTCTTTTGAGAGTGTTACTTGACATGGCAAATCACAAACCTGTGACAGGTATTACTTGAATACACACTGGAATTTCCCACTGTTCCTTGTAGCTTGGTCCATGATTATTTAATAAGGTAAATAATGCTTGACTAGTTAGAGCTATCTGAGGGTGATATCTTGCAACAAGCTTCTCTGCATTTGGGTCTTTACTAATGTCCTGAAAAACAACATGAAACTTGTTACTTGATTACACTTATTAGAAACTTCTTTTATTAAATAATGAAAAGAAGGGAGAAATTCAGGAAGAGTACTTTAGAACAACCAGGTTACATGTACTTTATGAGGTACAGAAGATTGCTTAGGAAGATCCAAAACCACTTTACTACTTACATAATGCATAGCTGCAGCTGTTTGTTCTGGTGTTTCAGTGGTGGGTATATCTTTTGACAGCTGCAACTTTGCAGGCATTGAGGGAAATACTGTTTTCACATACTTTACACTGCCCTAAATAAGAAAAAAAAATGAATGTTTTATTGCAGAAATCTTGATGTATTTTTTCCCTGAAGTATCTTTTCATCATATGAAACTTATAACTTAAAATTCTTCATTGTACTAAATGCAAATATCAAATTTACAGACGTCTTAAGACAAGACCTTAATGTTTTTACTTGACAACCACCATATAGTTGCTTTTTAAAGATTTTATTTATTTATTTATTTTTGGTTGCATTGGGTCTTAGCTAGGTCACGTGGGATCTTTCGTTGTGGTGCACAGGCTCTCTAGTTGTGGCACGCGGGCTAAAGAGCGCGTGGGCTCTATAGTTGGGGTGCATGGGCTCTATAGTTGGGGTGCATGGGCTCTGTAGTTGCAGCATGTGGGCTTAGATGTCCTGCGGCATGTGGGATCTTAGTTCCCCGACCAGGGATCAAATCTGAGTCCCCTGCATTGGAAAGCGGATTCTTAACCACTGTACCACCAGGGACGTCCCCCATATAGGTTTTTTTTAAAAAAAGGGTCCAAGATAAGGGTGCCATGAAATCATCCTGTCATTTTAAAATCTAACCTCTCATTTTATGAAGTACAAGTCAGAGCAGGGTATAAGAGAAACTCTAAAATATCTTCTTTACACACACCTACTTCCAACATGATATTGAGTAAAATCCCCTTAAAAGAAAAGCTTTCTGCTTGTATTCAGAAACATAAAAGAGATGGAAACTAAGAAAAGAAAATCAAGAAATAAAGTTGGTAGTGATATTTTTTTTTAACTTTTTATTTTTTCTTTAAATATTTATTTATTTATTTGGCTGCACCGGGTCTTAGCTGGTGGCACGTGGGATCTTCGTTGCGGCATGTGGGGTTTGGTTCCCTGACCAGGGATTGAACCCAGGCCCCCTGCACTGGGAGTGCAGAGTCTTAACCACCGGACCACCAGGGAAGTCCCAGTAGTGATATTTTTAAAAACATCAAGTAATGGTAGTCATACATTAAAAGGGGACACATTTGTATTGCGTATTTTAAAAAGTATATCTTGTTACTGCTCAAAATTTAAACATAAATACTGAAATATGTCTAAATTATGCTTCTGTGTGAAATACAGATGATGTTTCAGACAAAAATAAGTTTACTTTTATGGTAAACCTTACCAATGCAAGAAGAGTTTTTTCTAACTTTAATCCCATCTCTATTCTGAATGGGAAGAATCCCATTAAGCTGGTGACTTCATGGAGAGTATAGAATTCTGGATACTTTTTCACTTGTTCAATACAAGCTTTTAAAATTTGCTAAAAAATAAAAAATAAGAGAAATTCATTTTTTTGTACTTCTCTAATAATGCAACAAAAATAACTTAGTCACATGTGACTAAATAATTATTCATTTCAAATATGAGCCTCATTTCATTAACTGAACTTCTAACAATCCAGGCACACTGTATATTCCTTACTTGATTTAAACTCTTATTTTTTGTAACAATTCTTTTTAACCTAATTTCTTAAAACATTGATGTTTAATAATACTAAAATTAGCAATTGTATTAAAATTTAAAGTTAGAGAAGACACATCATATTTTCTCTGCTATTTAAGAAACTGTCAAAGAAATAAAGCCACGTGAAAATTTTAACACACTTTATGGGAATAAAAGCAGTTACATGAATGATTAGAAATAAGTAAGTTTAATACCCTAAAAAGATCCCCAAGCACAATGAATTAATGAAGTAGTTATCTTACAGGTCATTCTAACCTTCAATCTAAAAAATAAATGAGAAATTTTATAACTACTTCAAATGATGGAGTATTTAGTATTTTCTTCTCTCCAAAATATTCTCAAAATATTAATGACTTACCAGGAAATGTAATGAGGAAGAAAAATTCACAGTTTCACCCAAGCATGTGATAACATGTAAATAACTCAAAGAAGCACAGCAGTTTTGGAGGGGGTAGGGGAGTTATAAAACCATACATACTACATTATCTTCTAAGATACAGTTGTCCCTCGCGTCTCTGGAATCCCCCATGGATACCAAAATCCAAGGATGCTCAAATCCCTTATTTGAAATGGTATAGTACCGTCAGCCCTCCATATCCACTGATGTAGAACCCACGGATACGGAGGGCCAAATGTATGTGTTTTCTCTTCTTCTCTCAATGAACCTTAATCTGAACCTTTTAGAATATAGTTTATATCACAAAAGCTTTTACCAATAAGCATATATATATATATACATATATATATGTGTGTGTGTATATATATATATATATATATATATATATATTTTTTTTTTTTTTTTGGTACGTGGGCCTCTTGCTGTTGTGGCCTCTCCCGTTGCGGAGCACAGGCTCTGGACGTGCAGGCTCAGCGGCCATGGCTCACGGGCCCAGCCGCTCCGCGGCATGTGGGATCTTCCTGGACCGGGGCACGAACCCATGACCCCTGCATTGGCAGGCGGACTCTCAACCACTGCGCCACCAGGGAAGCCCCAATAAGCATATTTTTATATCTTACACCCTCTTTCCCTTCAGATATTTATAAAGTGTGTCAAGCTACAAATCAATAACATTACTCCAGTACATCTTTTTATCTATAGTTTCATATCCTCTTCTTTCTTTAATCCTCACTCTCTATTATCTTTCACATTTCCCCCCTCAATTCTACGCTTTTCAATAATGACCTTGATATTTAATCAAGATATTACTTGCAATTAAGACAGATATAGGTTAATATGAAGAAGTTCTGTTTGCTCTTAAAAACCCTAGTAAACCGCAAACTCGGATCTGCATAATATCTTTGCTCCTCATTTATAATATCAGTCAACTTTCACCCCTAATATTCCTATCCTATAGAAGTCATTACAAAAATCTAAACATGCAAAGGAAAGCAATATATAAGAACTATGTGACATATAGACTACTCTGATTAGATATTTATCAGCACATCTTTCTTGGTAAAACTATGCTAGATGTTACAGTGCTTTTTAAGTGAGTTTCACTTAACTCAGTAATTATGGCAAGAGAAAAATTCAAGGGAAAATCTAAGACAGTTTTATACCTATACTCAGATACACTACACAGTATTAAAGGTATTTCACAACTGGTAGATATTAAGTAACTAAAGGAGCATTATTTAATATATTTAATTAAAAATTTTAATTAGTAATTTACTTATGTTTGAAAAACTGCTAAGAGTGAACAAAGGAGGTTAAGAGATTCAGGCTGTTCCCCACCACCCACTCCCGAATGTTATTTAACATGCAAAGTATCTTGAAAGTTAAAAACACCAAAAACACATTTATCACTTACAAAGAAAGATGAAAATAACTATGCTCCAGAAAGAGAAAATATAATATGTTTTCATACATGTTTGAAGCTTAAAATTTAACAGATACTGCTTCTGGCAATATGGTAAAGTAGGTACCTTGAAGAACACTCCTATCCAAACCACACTAGATGCTGGATAAATTACAACTAACAATTTTCATGCATTGCTGGGCTTGGTAAAAGCGAGGAGAATCTCCAAGGACCATAAATAAATAAATAAACGCCAAACATCTAGAATGAGGAGAAACAGGAGCTGTGAGCAGTAAGAAAACCCATGAAAGGTGAAGTGGCTTGAGGGCAAATGCCTCAACCAGTTCTAAGATCAGGTAGGGAGCTGAACAGGAGAGCCCTACATTTAAGGCTTGAAAAGCAGAGATTTGAACAGATATCTGTACAACCATGTTCACAGTAGCATTATTCACAACAGCCAAAAGGTGGAAGCAAATCAAATGTCCATCAATGGAAGAATGGATAAACAAAATGTCCATATACATACAATGGAATATTCAGCCTTAAAAAGGAAGGAAATTATGCCACATGCTAGAACATGTATGAATCTTGAAGACATTATGCTAAGTAAAATAAGCGAGTCACAAAAAGACAAATACTATATGATTCCACTTATATGGGGGTACCTACAACAGACAAATTCAGACACAGACAGTAGCATGGTGAGTGGCACAATAATAAATAAATATTTCCTGTTTGTCCCTGGTTCCTGACACACAGCTCCTAAATTTCTTGGAATCCCCTAAGTGATAAGAATGTCTTTTTTATGCTAATTAGATGACAAAAGGCTCATAGATAGCTAATCACCAGCAGCCAATGATTTAATCAAGCATGCCCACTAAATGAAATCTCCATAAAACTCCCCTTAAGGGCTTCCCTGGTGGCGCAGTGGTTGAGAGTCCGCCTGCCGATGCAGGGGACACAGGTTCGTGCCCCGGTCCGGGAAGATCTCACATGCCACGGAGCGGCTGGGCCCATGAGCCATGGCCGCTGAGCCTGTGCGTACGGAGCCTGTGTTCCGCAACGGGAGAGGCCGCAGCAGTGAGAGGTCCGCGTACCGCAAAAAAAAAAAAAAAAAAAAAAAAAAAGGTTAAGGGGCTTCCCTTGTGGTGCAGTGGTTAAGAATCCACCTGCCAATGCAGGGGACACAGGTTTGATCCCTGGTCCAGTAAGATTCCTCACACCACGGAACAACTAAGCCTGTGCACCACAACTACTGAGCCTGTGCTCTAAAGCCTGTGAGCCACAACTACTGAAGCCCACGTGCCTAGAACCCGTGGTCTGCAAAAAGAGAAGCCATCACAATGAGAAGCCCGCACACCACAACAAAGAGTAGCCCCCGCTAGCCGCAACTAGAGGAAGCCCATGCGCAGCAATAAAGACCCAATGCAGCCAGAAATAAATAAATAATAAATAAGTAAATAAAATATATTAAGAAAATAATAAAAATGGTTAAGACAGTAAATTTTATGTTATGTGTATATTACCATAATTAAAAATTGTTTTTAAAAAAAAGGAAGGATATTGACACATGCTATAACATGGGTGAATCTTGAAGACATTATGCTAAGTAAAATAAGCCAATCACAAAAGGACAAATATTGAAATGACTCCACTTATATAAAGTACCTAGTGAAGTTAAATTCATAGAAATAAAAAATAAAATGGTGGTTGTCAGGGACTGGGGGGAAGAGGGAATGATGAGTTATTATTTAATGAATACAGAGTTTCAGTTTGGGACAATGGAAAAGTTTGGGAATGGATGATGAAAATCCACTTACAACAGTGCGCAAGTATTTAATGCCATTGAACTATCCTTAAAAATGGTTAAAATGGTAAATTTTATGTTATATATATATTTTACCACACCAAAAAAAGAGAGGGGCCTCCCTGGTGGCACAGTGGTTGAGAGTCTGCCTGCCGATGCAGGGGACATGAGTTCATGCCCTGGTCCGGGAAGATCCCACATGCTGCGGAGTGACTAGGCCCGTGAGCCATGGCCGCTGAGCCTGCGCCTCCGGAGCCTGTGCTCCGCAACGGGAGAGGCCGCAACAGTGAGAGGCCCGCGTACCGCAAAAAAAAAAAAAAGAGAGAGAAATGGAAGACAGACTGAAACCTAGGACGTTTGGGAATTCCAGAGAGAGAGTTGTGAAAACAAAAAAGAAGCAATAATTGAAAATGGCTGAGAATTTTCAAGAACTGATGATGGATTTGAATCTACAGATACAAGACACACAATGAAACAAGTAGAATTTTATTCTAATAAAGTACATTGTAATGAAACTGTAATACACCAAAAATTAAGAGCAGTCAGAAAGAAAAGGCAGATTCCCTAAAAGAAATGACAATTAAACAAACAATACACTTTTCAGTAATAATACGTGAGCCAGAAAAAGTAGAATTATATTATCAAACGCTGAGAAATAAAACAAACTGTCGACTTAGAACTATATATGGAGCAAAACTATCTTATTAGAATGAGAACAAAATAAAAATATTTCCAGGTAACAAAGAAGAAGATTGTTCATTACCAAGAGACCTTCACCAAAGGAACATCTAGAACATATAACATTTCAGGAAAAATGAAGAGGATTTCAGAATGTAGATTTGAAAAGAGGAGATGGAAAGGCAAAAAAGATCCAAATTTGTAGATAAAAGAAGACAAACATTGTTCATATAAAATAGTAATGTACCTAGGTTTTTTTACCTTTAAAAACCTAGGTTTTTAAACCTACATAGGTTTAAAAAAGAGACAGCATCAAAACAATAATATCAGTGAGGAGGGATGTGATGAAAGTCAAAATGCTCTATGGTCTCTGTAGATGTATAGGTTAATAGAACTAAATAGAGTTGAGAAATTTACCCATAGGTCAGTGGTGACAAGGTAATTCAATAAGGAAAAAATTCATTGTGAAAATTCAAGAGTAACCACTAAGAACAACAACAACATCAAAAATGTATAAATTCCAATCAGTAGAGAGGGAAAAAAGAAGGGGGAAAAAGTCAATCTCCTCAAAAGAAGTCAAAGAAAGAAGTTTAGAAAAAGACAAATAGAAATCATAAACAGGTTTATATACATAAATTATCACAATGAATGTAAATGACTCAACTTTTTAATTAATAGGCAAGAGATGGTCAGATCTTATTTATTAAAAAGGCACTCTAGCTAAACATCATTTTAAGAGGTATTTGTTTCCATAATTAAAAATTATTTCTATAGTTCTATAGAATCTACAGAACTTTAATATAAGTTCTACAGATTCAAAGCAATCCCAATTAAAGTCCCACTTAGTTTTCTTTTAGAAATTTTGATTCCAAAGTAGTTTTTTTCTAGGAATTGACAAGCTGATTCCAAAGTTTTCATGGAAATGCAAAGAACCAATAAAAGCCAAAACAATTTTAAAAAAGCACAAAGTTGTAGGATTTCTACCAGATGGTTTCTTGTAGTCTTCCACTACAAGACACGGTGGTATTGGCATAAAGACAGAGATATAGATTAATGAAATAGATTAGAGTCATGAAATTGACCCACACATCATTGGTGAAAAGGCAATTTAATGAGGAGAAAAAATAGCTTTTTCAACCAATAGCGCGAAACGATTTCTCAACATTGGCACTACTGACGTTTTAGACCAGATAATTCTTTGTGTTGGGGGGGGCAACCTTTACATTGCAGGATATTTAACAACATTCTTGGCTCTACCCACTAGATGCCAGAAGCACTCCTTCCTCGGTTATAAGAACCCAAAATATTTCTAGACATTACCATATGTCTGGTAGGAGGCAAAATCACTCTCAGTAGAGAATCACTATGCTTGAACAACGAGATATCCAGATGAAAGGAAAATTAACTTTGACCCAAACCTCACATCTTACACAAAAAAATAACTTGAAATTAACATACACACATTCACATAAAAGTTAAAACTATAAAACCTCTAGATCAGGGTTTCTCAACACAAGCACTACTGACATTTGAAGCTCCATAATTCTTTGGGGGATGTTATATACATTGTAGGATGTTTAACAGCATCCCTGGCCTTTAGCCACTAGATACGAGTAATTCTCTGCCAGTTGTGACAATCAAAAGTATCTCCAGACACTGCTGAAGTCCCCTGCGTGGGGAGTGGGCAAAAGGGTAAAGGAGTAAAAGTGACCTCGGATAAGAACCACTTGGGGTTGGCAAATATTTCTATGCTAGAACACACATAAGCACCAACCATAAAACACTTGCAAAAATTAGACTTCATTAAAATTAAAATTCTGTTTTTTGAGAGACTATTAAAAAAATTAAAAAGCATGTCACAAACTGGGAGAAAACTATATATACACACAAACACACACACATATATATAAAACAGGTTTGTATTCAGAATATATAAAGAACTTTCAAAAATCAATAAAAATAAAAACCAATAAAATTAGCAAAAGATGTTAACAGACATTTCACAAAAGCCAATAAAAACACAAAAAAGATGTTCAAACATCACTGCTCTTTGGGGATATGCAAACTAAAGCCATAATGAGACACTACTACACACCATAGGTTGGCTAAAATTTAAAAAGATCAACAATGTTAAGTTTTAGCTAAAGTGTAGAACAACTGGAACTCTTATACATTCACTGTTGGCGGGACTATAAAATAGTACATCCACTATGGAAAACAGCTTGGCAGTTTCTAATAAAATTTAACTTCGTACACTTGCCAGATGATCTATAAATACTATACCTAGTTATATACCCAAGAAAATGCAAATATATGCCCCCCCAAAATCTTGTACAAGAATGTTCTTAATAGCTTTATTCAAAATTGCCCCAAACTGGAAATAACACAACTGCCCATCAACAGTTGAACTGGTAAACCAATTTTGGTATAACCATACAATAAAACAAAAAGGAATAAAAAAGAATACATTATGGATACTTGCATCAATGTGGATGAATCTCAAAAATGCTGACTGAAAGAAGTCAGACACAAAAGAATACACTGTGTGTGATTCAATTTTTATAAAACTCCAGAAAAGGCAAATCTAATCTATGGTGACAGAAAGCAAATCGGTGGTTTCCTAGGGCCATGGATGGAAAGAGGCACAGAGATCTTTTTAGTGTGATAGAAATACTCCATATCAGGACTTCCCTGGTGGCACAGTGGTTAAGAATCCACCTGCCAATGCAGGGGTGTATGGGTTTGATCCCCGGTCTGGGAATACCCCATGTGATACAGAGGAACTAAGCCCATGCGCCACAACTACTGAGCCTGTGCTTTAGAGCCCGCGAGCCACAACTACTGAGTCCGCGCACCACAACTACTGAAGCCCAAGCACCCTACAGCCCACGTGCCATAACTACTGAAGCCCACGTGCTCTAGGGCCCGCGTGCTGCAACTACTGAAGCCCACGTGCCAAGAGCCCGTGCTCCGCAATGAGAGAAGCCCCCGCTTGCCGCAACAAAGACCCAACACAGCCAAAAATAAATAAAATTAAAAAAAATAGTAATAAAATACATTAAAAAAATAAAATATTATAAAAAAAGAAAAGAGAAAGAAATACTCCATATCATGGCTGGCATCATGGTTACACAGGAAGACTCACTGACATGCACTTAAAATCGATTCTTATTGTATGTAAATTTTACCTCAGTAAAATTGATTTAAAGTTAAATATAGATTAAAAAGGGAGAGTTTATTCCTAGAAGAGAACATAGGCAAAACATTCTCTGACATAAATTGTACCAATGTTTTCTTAGGTCAGTCTCCCAAGGCAATAGCAATAAAAACAATATAAACAAATGGGACCTAATCAAACCTACAAACTTTTGCACAGCAAAGGAAACCATGAACATAATGAAAAGACAACATACAGAATGGGAGAAAATATTTGCAAACAATGTGACCAACAAGGGTCTAATTTCCAAAATATACAAACAGCTCATACAACTCAACAACAAAAAAACAAACAAGCCAATCCAAAAATGGGCAGAAGACCTAAATAAACATTTCTCCAAAGAAATATAGATGGCCAATAGGCACATGAAAAGATGGACAACACTGCTAATTATAAGAGAAATGCAAATCAAAACTACAATGAGGTACCACCCACACTGGTCAGAAAGGCCATCTTTAAAAAATCTGCAAACAACAAATGCTGGAGAGGGTGTGGAAAAAAGGGAACCCTCCTACACTGCTGGTGGGAATATAAGTTGATGCAGCCACTGTGGAAAACAGTAGGGAGGGACTTCCCTGGTGATCCAATGGGTAAGACTCTGAGCCCCCAATGTGTGGGGGGGCCCAGGTTCGATCCCTGGTCAGGGAACTAGATCCCGCATGCATGCTGCAGCTAAGAGTTCGCATGCCGCAACTAAGAGTTCACATGCTGCAACTAAAAGATTCCACATGCCGCAATGAAGATCCCACGTACCACAACTAAGACTCAGCGCAGCCAAAATAAAGAAAGAAAGAAAGAAATATCAAAAAAAAAAGAAAGAAAGAAAACAGTAGAGAGGTTTCTCAGAAAACTAAAAATAGAATTACCATATCAGCCAGCAATCCCACTTCTGGGCACATATCCAGACAAAACTATAATTCAAAAAGATACATGCATCCCTATATTCATAGCAGCACTATTCACAGTAGCCAAGACACGGAAACAACCTAAATGTCCACCAACAGATGAATGGATAAAGAAGATGTGGTACAGATATACAATGGAATACTACTCAGCCATAAAAAAGAACAAAATAATGCCATTTGCAGCAACATGGATGCAACTAGAGATTATCATACTAAGTGAAGTCAGAAAGAGAAAGACAAATACCATATGATACCACTTATATATGGAATCTAAAATATGACACAAATGAAGCAATCTATGAAACAGAAACAGAATCACAGACATAGAGAACAGAGTGGTGGTTGCCAAGGGGGAGGAGGTTGGGGGAGGGATGGAGTGGGAGGTTGAGGTTAGCAGCTGTAAGCTTTTATATACAGAATGGATAAACAACAAGGTCCTACTGTATAGCATAGAGAACTATATTCAATATCCTATGATAAACCATAATGGAAAATAATATATTAAAAAAAAGAATGTAAAAAATGTATAACTGAATCACTTTGCTGTACAGCAGTTAATGAACAGAACATTGTAAATCAACTATACTTAAAAAAAGACAGAGTTTATTTAGTACATAATGGCTACACGTTCTAACAATATAAATGCAGTACTAAAAAAAGTACGGGAGAATGGTGAGAACATATGAAAAAAATTTTTCATGGTGAGAACATATGAAAAAATTTTTTCAAACTATTTTCAGAAATTCTATTGATTGGTGGCAATTGTATTATTATGAGGCTGTTGTGAGTATAATGTGGGATAAAGCAAATGAGACACGTGGTAATTTTTTCTTTAAATGTACTTTTTCTAGCTCCATCTACTGAAAAAGTCTCATAAACACTGATCAACTCAGGTGCAGTGAGCATCCCCAGTGCCCAGACTGTAGTCTTGAAATGCCGTTTCGCACTAAAAGAAACAAAGACTCTAGAAAATGTTTCCAGGGCTGGGATAGGAAATGTACAAAATAAGCCTCAAAGACTCCTAGAGTGACTCAAAAGCCAGTATGAAGACCCCATCACTGGTCAAAGTTGGTATTATCTGAGTTTCAAAAAGGATAATTGTAGCAGACTAAAACCCATCAAATGTGTTTAACTTCATGATTCAATAATAATATTTTTTTTAAAAAGTGATCACCATTGTAAAATAAGAAGGAACCAATTAATTTTTTCAAAACTGGTATATAAAGAATCTAGCACTTTTTCTGCTACATGAAATGGGAAGCCAAAGAGTAGATGAGGAAAAACATATCTTAATAAAATTATTCCAACTAATGAATAAAAATAAATGACGCAATTAGAATTTTACAATTTTTCAAACCCCAGTGAATGAATAAATCTGGCATTAAGCATCAATAGCTACTAACATCACAAAAAACAATCAGACATTATGTGCCACCTGATTAAAGAAAACACTACCATCTATATGTTCAAACCCTTTGGCAAGACTGTAATTCTGATCAAGCTTCTGGATCCAGTTCACAATTTGTAAGAAATAAAGAGGAAAAAAGAACATGTTGAACATCATCATGAATATATAGTTATCAAAATCTAGACTGTGGGAAACTCGAAAGGTCAAATGACCCAGGTTTTTGAAAAGATAAAGTTTAAAGAAAAAAAATATGGAGGGGGATCTTGTAGATTAAAAAAACTGTTTTATCAAATAAAAGAAAAAACTCCCAATGTAGTCTCCCTTATCCATGGGGGATATATTCCAAGACCCTCAGTGGATGTCTGAAATCGTGGATAAGACTGAATATCATTTCCTATTCATACATACCTATGATAAAGTTTAATTTAAAAATTAGGCACAGTAAGAGATTAGCAACAATAACTAATAATAAAATAAAAACAGAACAATTATAGCAATATTGTAATAAGTTATATGAATGTGGTAACTTTCTCTCTCTCAAAATATCTTACAAATTTAATGTCTTTTCAATCTTAACTAAGCACCTATCATGTGCTGCAGCTGTAACTTTTGCAGTTTGAGGTGTGACAGCAGAACATGAATTTCTTTTTCCTTTGTTATAATTTCATGGATAGAAGATTCGTTCTTACTGCAGATCTTAGTAACTGCAGCATATGATTTTTGTTCTTTCCTTACTAAGTTGAGAACTTTCGCCTTTTCACTGAAAGGAAACACTTTGCGGCTTCTTTTTGGCATACCCAAACTGCCAGCATCGCTACTCTTGCACTTTGGAGCCGATATCAAGTAAAATAAGGGTGACTTGAACACAAGCACTGTGATACCTTGAAAGTCCATCTGATAACCAAGGTGGCTACTAAGAGATTAATGGGTGGGATATACTAGACAGAAGGATAATTCACATTGTGGGTGGGGTAGAGCGGGACTGTGAGAGACTTCATCACACTACTCAGAATGGTGTGTGATGAAGTATTTCTGGAATTTCCATTTGTGGGTAACTGACACGGAGTAAAGCAAAACCAAGATTAAGGGGGGACTACTGTACAACCCATAAAACTTTTGTATTTAGGATATACAAAACCTCCCACATATCAGTAACAAAAAGATGGAAAATCAAGTAGAATAAAGGGCAAAACTTGAACACTCAATTCACAGGAAATGACCAAGAAACATAGGAAAAGGTATAGTCTTATAAATATAGCACCCTATCCTCTAGATTGGTTAAAACTAAAATGACTGTAAGTATCAATTGTTGAGGATATGGAGTAAAAACCTCTCAAACACTGCTGGGTACAATGTAAACTGGCATGACCACTTTGGAAAACAGTCTAACATTATCTATTGAAGTTGAAGATATGCATACTCTATAACCCAACGATTTCATCCCTAGTCATATACCCAGTAGATATGTGTGTACATGTGCAGCAAGAGACATGTATGAGAATTTTCACAGGGGCACTGCTTACAATAGCTCAAAACTGGAAACAGCCCAGATTTTGATCAACAGAATAAACCAGTTTACTTATAGATGTACAGAAATAAAAATGAATGAAATACAACTACACACATACATACATATGAATCTCACAAACATACCATTGAGTAAAGGACGAATTCTGTTCACATAAAAGAGCAAAAGAATTCACATAAAATTCAAACATAGGCAAAAGAAAACTTGAATTATCAAAAAAAAAATTTTCTTAAAGGCATGGAAATGATCAAACCAAACTTGGCACAGTGATTATTTCTTCAACAAGGGAAAATGTTATTATCTAGGAGGGATACACAGGGGCCTTCTAGGTTACTGGTAATGTTTTATTTCTTGACTTGGAAGAGAGTTACATAGGTGTTCACTACATAATTATTTGTTAAGCTGTACATATTTGTTCTAAATACTTTTGCATAGGTACATTACATTTCATAATATAAAATTAAAATTTTAAAACAATAAAAAGGTTAGAAAAAGATCAGTGAGTCTTTGGGGTAAGATGTAAAGTGTAATAAGACAATGTGCTGCCAAGTCAACCTGGCTAAAAAGCAAGACCTAATGCTGACTGCTAGCTATCAAATAATGTACTCTGTTCATAAACAGTTTTATATTCACTTAACAAGTAATTATACTGGGCACTTACTGTGTGCCAGGCATTATTCCAGTGACTGGGAACACCCCAGTGCGCAAACAGTACTTACATACAAGTGTTAGGGAGAAAGACAATAAACAAAACATGGTAAAGGAAATGCTGCGGGTGATGCTACTTTTTATGCGGTAATTAGGAGTATCCTCAGTGATAGCTGGCAACTGAACAGAGAGAGACTTAAAGGAATCAAGGAACTAATCCATGCAGGTATCTGGGGAACAGCTTGCCAGAAAGATGGGAACAGCCAAAGAAAGGCCTTAAGGCAGGACCGTGCTTGATGTATTCAAGAGACACAAAGAGGTCAGGAGGCTGGAACAGAATAACTGAGAGGAACACACAGGAGATGAAGCAGGCTTGGGGTGGTGGTGGTGAGGAGGCAGGATCATGTAGGGCACTGCAGAACTTTCTAAAGACTGTCTCTTCCTGAGTGAGATGAGAAGCCATTTGAAACCAGCAAAATGAGGGGATGTGATTTATGTTTTAAAACCATCATTGTGGGCTTCCCTGGTGGCACAGTGGTTGAGAATCTGCCTGCCAATGCAAGGGACACAGGTTTGAGCCCTGGCCCGGGAAGATCCCACATGCCGTGGAGCAACTAAGCCCGTGCACCACAAGTACTGAACCTGCGCTCTAGAGCCTGAGAGCCATGACTACTGAAGCCTGCGTGCCTAGAGCCCGTGCTCCACAACAAGAGAAGCCAACACAATGAGAAACCTGCACACTACAACAAAGAGTAGCCCCCGCTCACAGCAACTAGAGAAAGCCTGTGCACAGCAATGAAGACCCAACACAGCCAAAAATAAATAAATAAATTTTAAAAATTAAAAAAATAAACCATACATGATAAAATTGATAAATCTGAAATAAATAAATAAATAAAACTACTCACTGTACAAGACAATGTGATATACTTAATAGTATTGAACGCTACACTTAAAAATGGTTAAGATAGGGCTTCCCTGGTGGCACAGTGGTTGAGAGTCCGCCTGCTGATGCAGGGGACACGGGTTCGTGCCCGGTCCGGGAAGATCCCACATGCCGTGGAGCGGCTGGGCCCGTGAGCCATGGCCGTTGAGCCTGTGCGTCCGGAGCCTGTGCTCCGCAACAGGAGAGGCCACAACAGTGAGAGGCCTGCGTACCGAAGAAAAAAAAAAAGTGTTTGTTTTAAAGTAGAACTTATACCCTCTGCTGTCCTCCAATTTATAATGAGCACTTTTTTAAAAAGCTGTGCTAAAATACCCTTAAAACCTACTATCTTAACCTTTTCGGGTTTTTTTTTTGCGGTACGCGGGCCTCTCACTGTTGCGGCCTCTCCCGTTGCACAGGCTCCGGGCTCAGTGGCCATGGCTCACGGGCCACCAGGGAAGCCCTGACTAGTTTTAAAGGCTTAAAAAAAAAATTCAGACTGGTGTTGGTGTTTCTAGATGAATTCTACTACAACTCTACTATTAAGTTACTATTCAAGTAGTGTACTCTAAATTTTTCCTACGCCCACTACATGATGGGAGGATTTACATGCTTTGCTAATAAATGTGCATGAAACAGATAGTTAGTGGGAAGCATAAAACAGATAGTTAGTGGGAAGCAGCAGCATAGCACAGGGAGATCAGCTCCGTGCTTTGCGACAGCCTAGAGGGGTGGGATAGGGAGGGTGGGAGGGAGGCTCAAGAGGGAGGGGATATGGGGATATACGTATGCATATGGCTGATTCACTGTGTTCTACAACAGAAACACACACAGTATTGTGAAGCAATTATACTCCAATAAAGATGCATTAAAAAAATAAATGATAATTGCCCTCAAAAAAAATTAAAAAATAAACCTGCATGAATAATTTAAGTATCAAAAAATTATTTGATGAAATTTATCATCCGGTGGCTGGTTACCATGAAAATAGTGAATATAAATTTATATGACTAGGTTCTAAAGGACCATACAGAATTTTAAGGACCAATATAACTCCTTAAACCCCATTCTCTCGCAAGGGAAATCAGTGCATCAGATCAAACCATCCATATGAGTAAAATATAACTCAAATACAGTAGATCATTAAAAGAAAAAAACATGAAAATACTATAGTACCTGATTTTGAGGTGTCAGTATTTCTATTATTTAAATACATGATGAATAAAAGACCTACAGAAATTTGGTCTCTAATTTGACAATATTAACATGTGCTTTTGGAAAATCATCACACATTTTAAAATGCTGCTATTGCATATTACTTGGCAGTTTAAGTAAATGTGATTTTTTTTTTTTTACCTCTGTGAAGAGACGAGCATCATCAGAAAGCATATTATAATCCTGTGCACATTTCTTTGCAGAATTCTGCAAAAATTTTAGGAATTCTGTAACTTCTTCATTCACATGTTTTTTCATATCCTGATTTAAAAAAAAAAGTAGACATATCTTAGAATAAGAAGCTTGGTTAAAAACAATCACTTCTCAATTGCTGCACTAATAATATGGACTTAAAGTATCATGTCCAAAGCAGAAATCACAAAAAAGTTCATTCCACAAAAAGAGAAAAGCTAATGACTAATGCTACAATATATGATTAGGAATTAATAAGCTCATTTTATAAAATGCTCTTAACATAAAAAGGACAAACATCCAAATGGAAAAATAAGCAAACATATAAATATGCAAGTTACAAAAGAAGAATTAGAAATGGCTTATAAACACATGGAAAATGCTTATTTTCATTAGTAACCACTGTAAGTTAATATAAAACAAGAGATTGCCATTTTTTCCATATCAAATTAGAGGCAAAAAAAATAATGTTCATTGTTAGTGAAGATATTTTGAAAAAAACCTTCTTACAGTACTGGTACATACAAATTGGTTTAAACTTTTTTTCAGAACAATTTACTCGTGTGTAACTGCAGATCAAAGCCTTAAAAACATGTATAGTTTTTGATCTGGTAATTATATTTTTAAGAATTTATCTTAAGGAAACAATCATAGATATGAACAAAGAGTTTGCAACAATGACATTCAGCACAGCATCACTTACCTAATCGAGAATTTGGTAACTACTTAATTAAAGTAATAATTAACAAAAATTTTAAAGTGGTTCAAGGTACAAGGTAAAGTTCTACTGCTAGTACTTAATATGAACTGGGGTGAAATATACTCAGAACTAGAGCAAAATGCCTCGACTATAATAGAAACAATAGAATTAAAGCACCAATGTTCTGTCAATTAAACTCCTTATAGTTTCCATTTTTATTAATGTGATTGCACCTAAAAACATAAAAGCAAATTTCAAATATTTCCTAACTTTTAAATATTTTTTAACTGACGCTGAAGAAAACAATACATACCAAGTACTGCAAGTATTCATTTTTATTTATTCCAACAGCTTTGGAACTCACAGGGATTTTTGCATATTTAACCAACAAATCCACATAATTCCTCTGCTCTCTCTGTGAGAAACGAGAGAAACGAGGATAAGGAACTCTTGGTTTTGGAAGAAGAACCATTCCAACTGTGGTTTTCACTTTTTCCTTTGCTTGAGTTGCTGAACTAACTGCCGGCTCAGTTTCTACGGAACTTGCTGAGGCATTCAAATTTTCTCCTATACGTCTGGGGAAAAAAAATACAATTTACAAATATGTGCTTTTCACATGAAGATTACTATCATGAAACTTCATGATTCTCAATCACCAGGGAGAATACAGAGTGATTAACAGAGTAAATTCTGGATTATTATCTAACTCTGCCACCTGCATTTTGATGTTTAGCCATTTAGTATAAATTAAGTATTCTGCAGGATAGGATCACATTACAAGTTTACCTTCAATTACCTGACGGAGAGGAAGAGGCAAAATCCTTAGACAAGTTATTCAATTTGGAAGCTTCCTCCCTTTATTGAAGAGGGGTAAATCACTCTTGCTAGTTATATATGCAGGTATTTTGTGTTTACATTTTATTACAATTCAAGTTGTTTTTTAATACCTAAAGTCTTCAATAAGATATATCAGTTAATGCAGTGAACAAAAGCCACTAAGAGCAGGATATGTTGGGGTCACAAACTTGAAGTTCACAAATTCACTGAGATTCTAAATTTTCTGGTTTCCTCTGCTTTAATTATCTCAAGAATTTAAAAGAAAATCCCAACACTCTGTGATATATTTTATGGAAATAACAGTGGTTTTAGAAAAGTTGTATAATCCTCTATCACTCATGCACATGGCTGAGTTTATAGAAATGTCTTTATGTTTTGTATAGATACAAAAGAGAAATCTTGGCACATCTATAATGAAATACACTACAGGAAAAACTGGTGAGTAGCTAGAGAACCTGTTACCCTATCTGTTTATGAAAGCCTACCCCAAATTTAAAAAAAAATCAGCTTACTACCCCAATTAAGGTATATGACACAAATTTCTTATCTTGTAAATAATCTGTCTCTATTGCTGCTATTCAGTGTTATAACCTACATTTTTCATAAGAAAGTCTTAAAGTACACAAACACACACACACACACACACACACGAAACTACATTTCCTTAGCCTCTACAACTTCAATTTCCACCACAGTAATGATTTGGTTCCAAACTAAAAAGCGTGAGTTAAGCCCCATCCAAAGCTACCATTAATTTGTTTTAGATCAACGTTAAAATATTAGAATAAATACGATAAAAATTCCAAAATTCTTTAAAAAAAGACTTAGAGCCCTCAAATAAGGCAAAATATTCAACATTACTCTTTTAGAGCTAAACTCTGGATGTAAAACTAACCAAGAGAGCAGGTTAGTAAATGGAAAAAGAATTTTGGAAATTAAAATAAGGATGCTTAGATTGGCTCTGAAAATAATACAGGTGAAAGAAGACATACTTAGCTACTAAAGTTTCTCCAATAACTGCATAAAAATAAGCATATTTTAGGTTAACAAAATGAGTATTAACTGCTGATCTTGGGAGAAATGTATTACAGCAAATTGATTTCTCACTAGAAAATGTCTTGAGAGCTATTCAAACCTAACAGTATTGTGTCCGCAATTCTTAACAATACTGCTTCACAGCTGTCTCTCTGAATATGAGAACATGTCTGTCCTTGTGACACAAACTGGCAAATTTAATTAAGCTGCTGCAGCAACAAGATGCTGACTCAGATACGCCAGAGTAGGAATGTCAAGAAATTCTAGCAGTTTAAATTGGCTACATTCAGCAAAGAATGAAACGGCAGCACATCAAGATCATTTCTGTGTGCAGCGCTGTCAAAATCTTCATCAGGGTGCAAGCCAAAAGCATCTGATGGGTTTTTTCTATCCACATTTACAGCATTATATTTTATTTAAGTTGATGGTTTGAAGTTTTCTCCCTTCATTTTGTCAACTCTCCTTTTTTACTTTAAGTCTCTATGAAAAAAAGGCAGAATTCAAAAGTTTTCATTTCCTATGCTTTAAGTCTCCTGGTTTGGGTAGCTTCTTTAAGTAGCATTTGGAAATGGTACTTCTAGCCTCCATCTAAAGTCTACCTGTACCTCCTGAATTTGATTTACTTATGTACATTAAACATGTTAAAATTTCTTCTTTTTCTTCTTTTTTGTGTATTTGAAGCTTCTTTCCCCTTTGTTGGCTTAAAACTCAGTTATAAATATCAATAACCAGAAACTAATTTTTTTTTTTAATTTTGGCTGCATTGGGTCTTCATTGCTGCGCACAGGCTTTCTCTAGTTGCAGCGAGCAAGGGCTGTGCAGGCTTCTCATTGCGGTGTCTTCTCTTCGTTGCAGAGCATGGGCTCTAGGCACATGGGCTTCAGTAGTTGTGGCACGCGGGCTCAGCAGTTGTGGCTCATGGGCTCAGCAGTTGTGGCTCATGGGCTCTAGAGCACAAGCTCAGTAGTTGTGGCGCACAGGCTTAGTTGCTCTGCGGCATGTGGGATCTTCCCGGACCAGGGTTCGAACCCCTGTTCCTTGCACTGGCAGGCGGATTCCCAACCACTGCGCCACCAGCGAAGTCCCCAGAAACTAATATTTAAAAGGCAAATATTTACCTTTCAGTGGAGGGAAAAGGGTTGAATAAAAACCTCATATTGTTGAAAGTAGCATAATTAGAGGTATCAATATTTTCCCAAATATGTTTTTATAGAAAACAAAATACAAAATTAGGGCTAATAAATTTACATTCTTCCAAGTCTTTTTTGTTTTTTTCTTCCTGGTTTTTTCATCAAGAAAACTGTGGTAATTTAATATAGTCTGAAAATCCATTCTTACTATAATAAAACTAAACGTTAGCAAAAAAGACTAGAAACATACGAAATCAATGACTTGTGTCTTTATTTCTTCTATGCTAAAAGGAGTATTATACTAACAAATTATTTTGTGCTATATAGAAATCTAAAGAAAAACAAGTGATATTCTAAGAAAAAAAGATTTTAGGTGTTTAAGTGTACTCAACTTCCAGTAGGACGTCCTCTCCCTTACAAATTTCAGACTATAACCCACGCTTGGGATATGCTGAATAGAACCGGATTTGAAAAGGACCATAAAATAATTAAGAAGCAGTAGCAAGGGACTTCCCTGGTGGGGCAGTAGTTGAGAATCTGCCTGTCAATGCAGGGGACATGGGTTCGATCCCTGGTCCGGGAAGATTCCACATGCCGCGGAGCAACTAAGCCTGTGCACCACAACTACTGAGCCTGTGCTCTAGAGCCACAACTACTGAAGCCTGCGTACCTAGAGCCCGTGCTCCACAACAAGAGAAGCCACCGCAATGAGAAGCCCACGCACCACAACAAAGAGTAGCCCCCATTCGCCACAACTAGAGAAAGCTCACGCGCAGCAACAAAGACCCAATGCAGCCAAAAAAAAAAAAAAAAGATGCTCATTGTTTGTAACAGTAAAGGAATGGAAACAACCTAAATGAGTATCAGTGGTAGCAATTAATTGATTCCACTAAGAAATACCACTGTCACCAGAAAACTAGGAGGAAAATTAGAGTGAGATATCTCTATGGTCAAGAGCTCATTGATGATTTTAAGAGGAGCAGTTTTAGTAGCCTAGTGAGGGCAAAAGGCAGATTACAGTGGAATGTTCAGTGAAAGCAAGTGCAATGGGATACGCAATAAAGGGAAGGGTTTTTTTTTCCATCCTGTTTTTTTTTTTTTTTTTTTCCCGGTACACGGGCCTCTCACTGTTGTGGCCTCTCCCGTTGCGGAGCACAGGCTCCGGATGCACAGGCTCAGCGGCCATGGCTCACGGGGCTAGCCGCTCCGTGGCACGTGGGATCTTCCCAGACCGGGGCATGAACCCGTGTCCCCTGCATCGGCACACAGCCTCTCAACCACTGCGCCACCAGGGAAGCCCCCTCCATCCCGTTTTTTAAATTGATTCTCCAAATCTGTCTTTTGGCTGGAGAGTTTAATCCATTTAAAGTAATTATTGGGAGGAAGGGACTCAGCAATGTTATTTTGTTCATTGTTTTTGGTATGTCTTATAGATTTTTTGTCCCTCATTTCCTCCTAGCAAGCATATACAAGTATTTAAAGAAGTCTAAGTACAAATGAGAGAAGAGCTAAGAAAGCAACTAGGAGGGAATGTAGAACCCAGGGACTGAGATGGGACAAACTTGAGCATGTTTAAATATTGGTCAAGAGAGAACAAAGAGGGTCTTCCCTGGCAGTCCAGTGGTTAGGACTCTGCGCTTCCACTGCAGGGGGCATGGGTTCGATCCCTGGTATGGGAACTAAGATCCCACAAGCTGGGAGGCATGGCTTAAAAAAAAGAGAGACAGGAGTTAAGAGGGGATGCTAATTGACAGAAAGGGTACTGAAAAGGCAGGAAAAGATGGGGTCCCATTCCATGCAGAGGCTACAAGTATGATTCCTCCATTGCAAAAGGAGTGGAGAAAGGATGAAAGTTAAAAATTAAGCTCCCCTAGGGGAGCCCCCCAATTCCTCATTTGGCATATTTTCACTGCTTTCTAGTAAACTTGATTAGTTTTAAGATTCATCCAAAATAGAGTTGAAACAGGTAATCACAAAGGAAAGAAGAGCTGTTACAGGCAAGTAAGCAGTGAGAAGGGAAAATCATCACTTAATAGGCATTTTCATACCAGAAAAAAACTCTATGGCAATTTGGTGGTATCTATTAAAATATAAAATGTTTATAGAATCTGCCCAAACAATTCAATTTCTATGAATTTATCTTACAGAAATAATTACAAGAACTTTATAAATGTTACTGTTTAAAATCCCAAAGAAAGAGGAACACAAACATTTTGCAATGTAAAACTAGCTAAAAGAATTAAAAGTATCTCTGTATAGTAAAATAATATGCAACCATTAAGAAGACTGAGTTAATGTAGGGGCACAAAATACCCAAACTATTACTTTAAATGAAAAAAGCAAATTGCAAAACAGTTTTATAGTGGTTACAGCATTTTACAGCATTTATGGTGTCATCCCCCACCCCTTCTTTCGGCCATGCCACACGGCTTGCGGGATCTTAGTTCCCTGACCAGGGATTGAACCCGGGCCCTCAGCAGTGAAAGCACGGAGTCCTAACCACAGGTCTGCTAGGGAAGTCCCCCCATTTTTGTTTTAATATGTATCTGTTCATGAGTGGAGAGAAAGGTCTGAAAAGATATATATGCACACCAAAGAGTGGTCGCTTTTTGGTACTGAGTTCTTCTAATTTTTAATTTCTACATTTCTATAATTTGAATTTATCATGGTGGATATAGATACATATAAAACTTCAACTATCAGGAAAATAACAATCAAATATGGAAATAAATAACCAAATAAATAAACATATTACCTGCTAGATAAAATACATAGTTCTTTTAAACTTGGAGCCATGGAATGATCTTTATAATTTTCTCGAGAGAAAAATGTCTTAAGGCCATTTTTGGGGGAAACATCCCTGTAAAACAAAGTAATTTACTTGAATTTGACAATTCAAAATTTCATGCTAGATTAACAAGCATAATGGTACAATTGTAATTTAAAACTACATGTCCCCTACATCCCCTTTCCCAGAAAATCACCTCAATAATTTTAATTCCATGTGTGAGTTTAGATGTTTTACTTCTTGGATAGTTTTTAACCTAGGCCCATTCTGAAATTCTCCAATTCCAACAATCAGCCTTGCTTTTTCCTTTAGTACCCAACTAAATGCCAGAGATACTTGAGAGTTAAAGACAGAACAGACTGAAGTATCATAAAGGGTCTGTCAGGGGCAAGGCTCACCTCAGGCTCTGTGGCATAACATTAAGATGTTTGATTGCTGAAAGAAAATGCTTCTTAACCTATTTTTGTCTCATTCACTATTGTGCTCAGCCAAAAAACACTACAAAGACTGATTATCCAACGTTTTTTGTTAACTTGGCAAATGTGATAAATGGTGTGCCTCTACTAAAACTACTTGCAAGGTCATATATGATTTTCTATACTGTAATTAATTTACAGACTAACATACTATAGTCAATGCTTTCTGTATAGTAAGCATCCAATAAATGCTGGTTGAACGAAAGAATTTAAAAATTAAACACACTGAGAACAATTAATCTAGGGAGAACAAAAATTAGAAGGATTCTGTAGAAAAGGACCATTCCAAGGACTGTAATACTGTGCAAAGGCTCTAAACCACGTTTGGTTTCACAATGTCAATGATATAGAAGAGCATCTGTTCTGCATTTGAACACATTTTTTATGGCAAGGAGCATAAATGTGCGTACCTCTTAAAACTTACAACAGAAAAATCTAGTCAAATGGCACCTTTGGCTGGCCCATTACTAAAATGGGAAATTCTCGCATATTTGCTCCATACTCATTTCTTACTGTTTTAAAGGTGTTTATCTAAAAACAATAATTAAGGTATTAATGATAAATCTAAAAAGTCTTATTTGTTATGCACCGGGGTAGTTTCTTAGTACTTGCTATTGTGCTGTATCTGTGACATCTCATTAAATTCTAAAGTTTTTGCATAACATACAAAAACAAAGTCATGGGCCTCAGGAATTGTGAGCTCCTTGGAGGAAACACTGTTTTCAATAAACAAATACTTATTGAACACATATTGACTGTATTTATTTGATAAACTTGACATGTTACACTTTGTAAATTTAAGGTGTACAGCACGTTACTTTGATAACATTTCTATACTGTAATATGATTGCCACTGAATCAATATTTATCACATTACATAATTATAGACAATATCATTGTCTATATGCATTATACGAGAGGATGTAGTGATTGAATCTTCTGAGTCAGGTACTATTTCAGTCATCTTTGTAATCTCTTGTAACTTTTGTATTCTCCTCCGCTAGCACACTCCTTCGCTAGTAGAGTAGATGCTCACTAAATGTGTGTTAAATTGATCTAAAGCAGCACACACATTAGATTTCTACATAGCCACCATATTACTTAATAAAGTTCTCTATTTGTAAAGTTCTCATACACTTCTAAAACAGTCTATGCATTTACATTATCACTTGATATAGATTCCAATATAACAAAAAGAAGCTTGCCTATTCTTAAAAAAAGGTTCTTGAACGCAGGAAAGTTCCAGCATCTCTCCTTTACTAAGATCAACAATAAATACATGATGGAGTTATACCTAGAAGCAATCTAAGTGCTGAATTGTTATCACTTTAGGAGAGGAAGTGCAGTCAAAGATAACTCAAAAGTGCCAAGCAGGTGTAGATAAGAACGGGTAGGGCTTCCCTGGCGCAGTGGTTGGGAGTCCGCCTGCCGATGCAGGGGACACGGATTCGTGCCCTGGTTCGGGAAGATCCCGCGTGCCGCGGAGCGGCTGGGCCCGTGAGCCATGGCCGCTGGGCCGGCGCGTTCGGAGCCTGTGCTCCGCAGCGGGAGAGGCCACAGCGGTGAAGGGCCCGCGTACCGAAAAAATAATAACAATTAAAAAAAAAAAAAAAAAAAAGAACGGGGTAGATGAGAATGGGGTAAACTCTAAGCCACTGTACTTATCTTCTTTCTGTTTCCTCCAGATCTCTCCAGGCCAGACACCCTCCTTTCCTAATGCAGCCACCAGACCCACTTCAATCCTCTTTAGGAGATTACAAACAGATGTGACTCACCAGTTCAGCCTTGGTTCACCCATGGCCATCATGGAGCTCATATTCCTAGATTTCTGCTTCACTCTAGTTCACAATTCTGCTGCCTGGCAGTGCAGGCTCCTAAGGAGGCAGGATGTCTCTAGAATTTTCACTCAACTGAGGAAAAAACCAAAGGTCAAGAACAAAAGCAGGTGACTGGCTGGACCAGATACTGTTAACTCAGATGAGTCAAGAACCTGTTCCTAACAACCTCAATCGACACAGACACGTAAAATAGAAAAGGGCAGACAGACGAATATTCCCAAGGTCTTTGAGGCAGAACAGCGAAGCTAACATAGGATCAGTCCTTCTCCATTTAACTTATTCCAGGAACGTCACGAAAGAAGACCGAAACAGAATTGTGTTCTCATTGCTCACATACAAGATCCCAGAATTGGGCTGTATGTCTTGACTCAGTCCCCTGCCCCGACTCCCTTATTGTCAAAATAAATCTTGCTTCCATTTTCCCAACCATATATTATTATGGGGCAGATTCTGGCAAGCAACGAAGGACAAAAGCTATCTGGATGTCAAGAATCTTTCAAAGAGAACCTCACTTTTGGAGGAGACTGAGGGCCAGATAACTTAAGTGACATTTCACGGGATCACTTAAGAGGACTCACCAGCACTAGAAATCTGGCTTGCATCTGGCCTGAACGTCAACACTGCATGTTCAGTGCTTCTCCTGCCACCCCGTGCGGATAAAGAGTTTGTGAGCAACGGACAGTCAAACGTAGGAGTCGATCTCTCAGTAGCGGGCGGGCCTCACCTGCTCCCACTTAATCCACCTCCCACGCTTCTGCCCGGTGAGGGGCTGGGGCGGGAGAGCCGATGAAGGCACAAGGAAGGCTGAGGGAAAGGGAACCAAAGGAAAAACAAGGTTCTAGAAATGCTGTAAATCGGTGAGCAAAGACAGGGGAGGGGACCGCGCCAGCACCAGGTTCGAAGGGTCCTGGCCCGGCCTAGGGGCCGCCATGTTCCCTCCTCCCGCCCCTCACAAGCGCGCCCTCCCCGCCGAGTCTCTGCAACAAAGCAGCCTTGCCGCCCACCTCGTGGTCCGCGGCGTCTCCGCCCCGAACCGCGACCTGGACCCTAGCGAAACAATCACACGCCCGTACAACCCACGCCTCTCTGTCGCGCGCCTCGGGAAGGCCTTATTTAAAGGACATGGCCGCGCCGCCTCGGCCTTGCGTGGTGACGTCATCAGCGACGCAGTGGGCGGGGCCCGTGCGACTCGAGAGGGCCGTCCCCCGCCTCCCCCTCCTTCCCCCGCCCCCTTCCCGCCTCCTCCCCGCCCCCGGACTCCTGGTAGATTCCGCTGGAAACTGTGAGACAGGGGTTGCTGGAGTTCACCTTGAGGGCTGGGGGGCTATGTATTGTCCTAGAGAGTCCTCGACCTTGAGGAGATCATAAACTGGAAGGAGGACAGTACAGTACAGTACTGGAAAGACCCAGACTTGGTTGTGACCTTAAGTGTCTTAACTGACTCATCAATAAAATGGAGATATCATAAGCACCTACTTAGTAGGGTTTTTTGAAAGGATTAAATGAAATAAGGGATGAAGCTGTGCTCAGCACAGTTACCTGGCACGCAGTAGCATCTCCACTCCATTCTCCTCCCATTTTAGATGTCATTTTCTACCAGCGGTCACTCTGGCTCTTACACTCACTAAGTGTAAGATTTTCACTCACTCAGGAAAGATTTATTGAGCACTTATAATTCGTGCTTGGTGCTGCGTACACATAGGACTCGGAGCCAATACTGGTTTTTCCAAGAGCTTTTGATCATTGGGAATCTAAGATATACACATTAAATAATTACAAAATAAAATACAAAGTGATGAGCTACATAAGAAAGGTATTATAGAAAAGATTGTGTGAGTTCAGGGAGGGAGAGAAATCACTAGTAAGAGAAACAGAAAGCAGCTTTGACTAGCTAAAGACATCTACTGAGCACTTATGTCAGTTACCACTTTGGGCACTTGACATGTCAGCCCATTTGAAGAATTTGAGGTATGTGGATGATGGAAAAGGATGGTTCTAGATAGAGACCAGCACAGGGAGCTGCATAAACCTACTACATGAACAGAGTCCAGTTTGTGTGCTAGCAGGAAAGCATGTTCTAAAGTTTAGAATGATTTGTGATATTGTTTAAAATTATGTTTACATAAAAATCATACGCATGTGAAAAATCTCCCTTGAATACAGGGACCCTTAGGTAATTTACTTTGCTTGCATTACAAGGTCTCTGAAGAGCAGTAGAGGAAAGGGTTTGGAAAATTAGGTTGGGAATAGAACACAGAAGACCTTATAAGCCAGAGTAAGGATTTTGATTTTATTGTATAAGAAATGGGATGCTGAGGGGAGAGAGGAGCTTATAAGGAGAGGAATGACACAATCAGAGCTTCTGTGTTTTAGGAATGTTTATCTGGCAATGTATTGAATGATTTGTAGGGAAGAGGCCACTTAGGAGACAGTGCTTGTGGATGCTTGCAAATCAACTGGTGCAGTGCCCAGCACTGTGGGGCAGCATTTCTTATTAGGTGAGCGATGCTGACTCACGTGCTAGGACAGAGATGGACATCAAGGCAGTGTAGAAGTTTAAGAATTGGGTACTATCTCGCAAAGCATGCAGTCGGAGTTGGGAGTCATGTCCTAGTCTTCAGTAACTGTTCAAGTGAAAGAGCAATACCATATGATATCTCTTACATGTGGAATCTAAAATATGACTCAAATGAACCTATCTACAAAACAGAAGACTCACAGACATAGAGAACAGACTTGTGGTTGCCAAGGGGCAGGGGGCATGGAGGAAGGATGGAGTGGGAGGTTGGGATTACCAGATGTAAACTATTATATAGAGAATGGATAAACAACAAGGTCCTATGGTATAGCACAGGGAACTATATTCAATGTCCTGTGATAAACCATGATGGAAAAGAATATTAAAAAAAAGTATATATATATATATATATATATATATATGAAACACTTTGCTGTACAGAAGAAATTTACACAACATTGTAAATCAGCTATGCATCAATAAAATAAAAATTAAATATTTCCTTTAAAAAAAAAAAACTGCTCAAGAATTGTTGAAGCACTCATGCTGCTGGGGTGCACCAGCCCATAGTAGTGTGGCATGGTAACGTCACCAGACATGGCCTGTGTTGAGATTACAGATTATCATCAGTTTGCTCTGGTCCAGTGTATCTGAGTGCCAGTGGTTACAAGAAGGAACTTTGGAGATTATGTAGTCCAACTCTCTTGTCTTCCTGATAAGGAGACTGAGGCCCACTTTGTCAAGTGACTTTTCCAACATTTACGTGATCAGTGGTAAAGCTGATACTACAAATCAGGTCTCATAACCTTTGCCATTAAAATGTTAAGTCTACGCATCCTTCCCTCTTTACACGCTACTTTGTAAACCAGAAGCAGTTTAATGAAAAGAACATGGATTTTTGGAGTCCGGCAGATATAGGTTTGTATCTCAGTTTTCCTGCTTACTGGCAGTGTGATCCCAGACATGTTGTGTTGCCTCTTTGGGCCTCAGTTTCCTCATCTGGGTAATGGGTGAGGTAATATCTCACCTACAGGATTGTTGTGAGGATTAGAAGTAACATGTAAAAATTTCACTACAAAGAGTAAATGCTCAACAAGTAGTAGCTATTAGTATACACTTTCATGCCAAAGACAAACAAGCAAATACATTTGACCACTCACAGTGGTGGTGGCATTGTTTAACAAATGATTATAATACAGTATAAACAGGAAATGATATACGCTGCCAACTAAAGAATGTCGCTCTCCATCTGGCTCTACAAGGATTAGGTAATTAGCCACTGTAGCCGTTGAACTGTAACACACCCTGAAAGGAGTTCAGGGCAGAGATCAGGAATGAGACACTCTGTGTTCTGGGTAAACTGGCAGAGCAAGCCTTTAGAGAGTTAGATATTTTCAGAAGAAATTTTTTATGAACCTGGATTCTTGCATCTTCCCATACTTAGAAAATCCCTAAAACCATTACCTAAGCTGTCTGTTCCTTGTGACTGGCAGCAACCTTCTACCGAGACATGTGCTTCATTGCACATACCCCACTTCGACAGAATCACATATATACTGACCTCTCCCCTTACCTCTTTGGAGCAGTTTCTCAGAGCTATCAGAGAGGCTGTGTCCTGGGCTATACTCCTCAGTAAGTCCCTAAATAAAATTGAAACTCATAGCTCTCATGTTGTTTCTATTTCAGTCGACCACACACACACACACACACACACACACACAATTATAGATTCTATGGGAACACAATGAGGAAGGAACTCATTCTGACAGACAATTTATAGACTACTTCAGAGAAAAAATTTAATTTATATTGGGTCTTGAAGGATGAGTAGGAGTTCACTGGGTTGAGAAGGGGCTGTGGTTTTGGGGGTGTGAAGAGCCCAGAAGTGTGAAACAGTGCTGCGTGTTGCAGGGAGGGGAACAGCTACTGTATTGCCTTGTGGGGGAAGTGGAGGCCATTGGACTGGACAGGGGAGGAGGGGCCTGAGAGGGTCTTCATGCCATGCTAGAGAATTTGGAACTTTGGACTTTATTCTCTGGGTGATAGGGAAACCACTGTGTGTGTGTGTGTGTGTGTGTGTCTGTAAAACAGCTTTATTGAGGTGTAATCTATGTGCCATAAAATTCACTCACTTAGTTATCATTCACTAATTTTTAGTACATGTACAGTTGTGTAACCATCAACACTACCAAGTTTTAGCACATTTCCATTGCCTTGAAAAATCCCGTGTGCTCTTTTGTAGTTAATCTCTCTTCCCATCCCCAGCCCCAGGACAAACACTAAACTGCTTGTGATTCTACAGACTTGCCTTTTCTGGACATTTCATGTAAATGAAATCATACAATATATAGTCTTTTGCATCCAGATTCTTTCTCCTAGTAGATTATCCATTTTTGAGGATCATCCACGTAGTAGCAAGCATTAGCAGTTGTTTTGTTGCTGAATAGTAGAATGACATTTATGTATATGCCCCAAGTATTTTATCCCTTCAACACTTGATGGATGTTAGATGGTTTCCACTTTATATATATATAGCTATTATGAGTAATATTGGTATGAACATTTGTATACAAGTCTTTGTGTGAACTTTGTGTTTTCATTTCCCTTGGGCAGATACCTAGGAATAGAATTGTTGGGTTGTATGGTAAATTTGTGTTCAACATTTTAAGACACTGCCAAACTGTTTTCCAAAGTGATTGTTCCATTTTATTCTGTGGATGTTCAAGCAGAAAAAAGATTTGGTTTCCATTTCTTCTAAACTGAGAAATAAACAAACTCCGGAGTTGAATGAGAAGCCAATCTCTTTTTGAAAGAATTGATAACAGTAGTTACTTGAGTTTATGTTTCAGTGGACCACAATTTCAAAAATAACTCTTGAAACTGCAAGCACCTGGCTAAGTGAAGTTATCAGAGTTGTTCTAGATGTGTATTTCTTTAGACCAAATCAAGACAGAGAAATGTGCAAGATCATCTATTTTTTATCAGTACCAAGTTATTTTCCTACCTCTCAGCTGACGAGCTTCCTTTGCTTGATCTGGGGTGAACTTGGCCTTGGAGAGTTTATGGCTGGTAACTACTTCACTCAGGGAATTACTTCATGAATTTACAATTATCCATAAGGCCCTTTCAAAGTGAGAATCCAGAAATAGCCCTCTAGCAAAGAGGTTTCAATCTAGTAATTGATTCAGAAACTAGTGGGGGAAACACTGTTGCCAATAGTAGTTTGTTCAAATCAGGCTTTTCAGCAATAAATGGTATTTCAAGTGGGGAGGAATTATTATTACTCCTGAAAACCAGAAAAATACTGGCTATGCTGTGTTTGGGATATACTGTGTCAGAACAGAACGGCTAAAGTATTCAAATTTTTCTACTCAGAAGATGATAATTTCTATAGCATATTTTGTTGTATTCTGTATAAGATTGTCCCTGGGCTAAAAAAAGACCCAGAAATAACTGTTCATCTGAATGCTGGTCTTCTTTTAAAATTTTTTTAAATAGAAGTATAGTTGATTTATAATGCTGTGTTAGTTTCTGGTGTAAAGCAAAGTGATTCAGTTATAAATAAATAAATATATATATTCTTTTTCATATTCTTTTCCATTGTGGTTTATTACAGATATCGAATATAGTTTCCTGTGCTATTCAGTAGAATCTTATTGTTTATGTATTTTATATACAGTAGTTTGTAATTGCTAATCCCAAACTCCTAATTTATCCCTCCCCCACCCTCTTTCCTCTTTGGTAACCATAAATTTGTCTTCTATGTCTGTGACTCTGTTTCTGTTTTGTAAGTAAGTTCATTTGTATCATATTTTAGATTCCACATATAAGTGACATCATATGGTATTTGTCTTTCTCTGACTTATTTCACTTAATATGATAATCTCTAGGTTCATCCATGTTGCTGCAAATGACATTATTTAATTCTTTTTTATGGCTGAATAGTATTCCATTAGATATATACCACATCTTCTTTATCCATTCATCTGTCAGTGGACATTTAGGTTGCTTCCACATCTTGGCTATTGTAAATAGTGCTGCTATGAATGTTGGGATGCATGTATCTTTTTGAATTAGAGTTTCCTCCAGATATATGCCCAGGAGTGGGACTGCTGAATCACATGGCAACTCTATTTTTAGTTTTTTAAGAAACCTCCGTACTGTTTTCCACAGTGGCTGCACCAATTTACATGCTCACCAGTGTAGGAGGGTTTCCTTTTCTCCACACCCTCTTTATGAATGCTGGTCTTTTACAGGTAGCACCTAACTATCCCACAGAGAGAAGGTAATGATAGCAGAAATAATTCCAAGTGGATAACTAAATAATTATTTATATTTGTCTTTACAATAAAGTGTGCATTTTATGGGAGGGGTAAAGAGAGAATGGTAGAGGATGGATGTGAGACTTGTCAGGAGGTGACTATCATAATTAATTGTGAGGCTAAAATTAATTTTTGTTCTCTAAGCACAGAACAATTCATAGTTGAAGCAACTTCCCCCCACAAAGAAATCATTCTGGAATTAAAAATACTGTTTGAGAAGTCTATCAAGCAGATAAACAACAAATGGATTACTGAGACATGACTATACCTTACTAGAGTCAATATTTCCCCTTCAAAGGAGAGAAAAAAATCCAGAATCAAAGTAAACACACAAACACTAGTTTGTTAGCTCCTTACATCATAGATAAATGACATTAGCAAAAAACGGGATTTTTCTCCAGCTCACAACTGGTGGTACAGGGCCAGGATAGAGTGCCTGTTAATCTAGCAAGAGGCTTCTGCCACTCTTGGGACTCTAGGCTTGCCTTCAGAAAAGCTGGGGATCCATCAATGTGATTCATGACATTTGTTATACGCAATGACTTTTGGGATCATTTCAAATATTTATTTTATAAAGTGCAAGAGACGCTTAGGTACTATAGAATGTGGGTGGAGGAAAAGCCCAACTCAGTTGCCTTTGTTCTGACTTCTGAATATTTTATAATTTGAATGTCCTTGAGATTACTTTGGAAATAATTTATGATGAGGTTTTGCATCATTAAAATAGTGTGATATTTAGCTGATGTTAACCCTGTTAGTTTACTCTTATCTGATCTACTCAAGAGAAGGGGGTGGGGCTGGGATGGTACAATGACAGCCCAGTAAAGCCAGATTTTTAAAGTCTTTGGCATCATTAAAGTCTTTGGCATTATTCTGACATTCTATTTTAACGATTTCTAAAGCAAAAATGACAACGTGTGGTGTGCATTCAGGATTTTTCCCCTTCTGCACTCAGGACAGGTATCACTGATCAGTCATGGCCCTCCTTTAAGAATCCTCAATTCTGCATTTCTGGCAGCTACTATCAATCAATAGACGTTAACTCACAAGTTGAAGTTTCTTTCTCTCCCTTTTCTGATCAAAGGGTAGTTTGATCCTTGTATATGTGTTTTGTCCCCTGCAAAATAGAAATGAATTATATTTTTTAAAGTACTACACTATACACCAGTGCTTCCCAAACCTTAATAAGTAAACCAATCACCTGGGGATCTTGTGAAAATGCACATTCTGATTTAGCAGGTCTGGGGTGGTGCCTAGGATTTTGCATTTCTAACAAGGTCAAGGTCGCGGGTGATGCCAGTGCTACTGGTCTGTGGACCACACTTTGAGTAGCAAGGTTCTACTACTCCATTCTCTGGAGACAAGATGTAAGTTAGAAAACTGTACAATGCAACTCAAGAACCAAGAAAAAAGAAGAAAAACAAGGCAAGTGTTCCATTAGAAGCTGAAATTTTATTATAGGATAACAGTACATAAAGCACATCTAAAATTGATGTGTTCAATGCACTTTTAATAAAGGTAATGTAATATTAAAGGTACAGTTTCTAAGTACAATATAACAACATTCATATTAGAATGAAAATCGGAGTATTTAAAAGACAACATTAAATCTCTCTTTTTTTACAGCTTGTATGTACAAAATGAATCAAAATATTTTTTTTTAATTCAGGACTCAATAAAATAACAAACAGCTGGAAATAAGCAGACTACTGTAAGAGTGAATTGAAAAGAAAACCCAATGTAAGTGAAAAGTTGGATGATCCTCTAATAAAGATCATTAGCAAAGTTTTAGTACAATACTATTTTTAGGATTCCCATAAATGGCTTGCATTTTTAGTGTGGCAGAAAAAGAGTTTTTACATACTGTACACAAAACAGACAGCATATATTTATAGGTACAGTATTACTGTTTCCAAACTTGCATGTATATTTACAGAAGGCTGAGTTTGTTACTCACAGAGTTTTGTGAAATTTGTGTGCTTAATCCTCAAGACCTACACACAATTAGAATCAGCATTTCATGTGGTCTTTTAAAATGTGGCTTTAATACTTAGTTGTAGAAGAAAGTTTTAACCATAAGGCTTGGCATACTTTATAAATTTTCCAAAACAACCCAGGAAAAAAGTCTGAATTGGGGCATACTTTTTGTCATTTAACAATGATCAAATGCTGACATGTTCTGGCCATTGTGCAGACACAAAGAGATACAATCTCTATCCTCAGGAAGCTTAGGATACTAAGTGGTGCTTCAAAAAAAAAAAAAAGGTTTCAATTCCTTTCTAAGCGAAGCAATAAGGAATGACATGATTTGTATTAAAAGAGATTTCTCCCTAAACTGTAGCCAATTCACTTTAGAAGGTTAACTATTAGCATTAGCTCTCATTAACCACATGATTGCATTTATAATTAAGGTAACAGCAACTCTTCCATAAAAATGGAAAATGTCTAGAATTGTGGGTAAATATTCAGTGCATGGAAGCCAATAACCATGGCTTGAGGATTTATCACCTTCAATTACAAAAAGTGCAATAAACAGAAACATTTGCTCTATATTTATAAATTGCTCAAAAATCTTTGCTAAAGATCTTACAAATTCAGTAATATTACAGAACAATTCTAATCAATATTTAATAAGGTTAACTACATCCTTAGTTAGATATTTGATATACTTTGATTTTTTAACAATGCCGATAGGTCTTGGAAGAACAGGTGAAAGAGTTTAACTAAGCTCATTATTAAATGACTTTTAAAATGAAGGTCCTTCACTCAGTTCATGGAACTGGTTGAGGTCATGTTAACACGGAACACCCCTTGTCAAAGTTGCTTTATGGTCAATGTTCTGCCATGATAGCGGACGTCTATATACTTCTCATGGCTCAGGTAGGAGGGGAAAGGTTTATTCTGCCATCAAGCCACCAAGGATACTTTATATAAGTGCCTATTATCTATAATAGGAGCTAATACATAACTCTGCCAGGTGCCAATAATAAGGTGCCTTAGTAAGAAAAAAAAAATATTACTCCATTAAACTAGAGTGTTTCTTTAGGACCTTGAAGGCCTGGCAAATTATTTTTCAGCTTAGGAGATATGGTATAAAGCCAAGTAGCAAACATAAAGTAAGTGCTAATACGTTTTTATATATCCATATTTACGAACAAATTCACCCTATAGATGTCAAATATCCATACTAAGGAAGTAATTTTATCCTAATTAAATACACTCTAGAATAATTTATATAATGATATTATGTATTTAAAGAGAAAAGCATGTCCCAAATCCAGCACTCTGATACAGCTGCCAGTTGGGCACAGGTAGATATATATATATATATATATATATATATATATATATATATATATATATATATATATATGTATATATATATATATACAAATATATAGTTATACTCAGTGAAATTAACAAGACCCAAAGGTGGTATTGTCTAGGAATAAAAGGGGTTTTTTTTTTTTGTTTGTTCACAAAAGTAACTTATCTAGCACCACACATCAGAAAAACACAAAAATAGCACACTCTAGTTCTAAACAGCTATGTCTAAAATAGATTATATAGTAAAACCAGTATCATACAGCATATTGTGGATTTGATAAACAGATAAATATTTGCACTGAGTAGGCTGTTTATAATATAACATTTTCTTATCTATACAGAATGAAAGCCAAAAAGTTAACTGTATAGAGATGTGCAGAACAACATTAAATATTATGACTCAAAAGCAGGGACGAAGGTAAATTTGAAAGAAGAGTAAGAGAGAAAATGTTTACAGGCCATTACAAGTTCTTAAGTTAATAGTAAATAAGGAATCAATTGCTCAAGTTGAAGAAAGCAGTAAACAAGAGATTGCATTTACATGCAGATGTCTAAAATTTGTATTTTTTTAAGTCTATGCACAGAAGTCATTTGTTTTATTGCTTGACATTCAGTTATGGCTAGATTATTTAACCTATTTTTTTTTTTTTTTGTACTTTGGAAACAAGAATATTGTTAAAGGTGCCATAAAAATGGACAACATTGAAAACGGTTTGCAAATAAACCACCTAACACTGCAGTTCTTTATACATATTAAAAGCCTTGTCTGGGGTTTGTCGTATGTTAAATATATTTAAACTGGGAAAATATGTTGTAGCTTGAAGCCTCCCATTGGCCCAAACATCCAATACAAAAACACATCTCCACAAAAGGAGCAGGCAGACAATACAGGTACATTTAAAGAAGCAGCCAGCTAATGTCCTAATGTTTAAAAATTTACCACTGTTTTATATGAGATTTCAAACCATTGTGGATAAGGAGAGAGTTTTGGATTCAGGAAGATGTGTACAGTACATATGGATTTTGTGTGTGTGTGTGAAATCAGATTCACTATATTGCTCAAGAATTATCTGCATTTACATATGCAATCTGTTCAATGATAACCAAGTTCCTAGAGATAGTATTCATCCACATTAAAGTAATAACGAGGGAGAACGGAATCACACACGAATACTGCAAAGAATTTAGTTGCTCTTAGAGAACAACATAATGGCACGTGCAGCATGTCAAAGCTAACAGCAAGAGATCTTTCATCAGTTCTTAGAAGGGAAAAAGAAGTGTGATGTTACTAATGTGGCAAACACACTAAATGTCAACAGCAAACATGGATTTTCTAGGCATCTACTTAATATTCTCATATTCACCTTCTTAACATAAGACTCCATGTTATGTTGCATTGCTGAAAAAACATTGTTTCTATTTGGACTGAATATTCTGTCATTCATTTATAAATAAATAAATGACTGAATGTATTTATTGCTCTAAGTTCTGAAGGTCTGGTTAAACATGGAGATTCTCCCCCCATCTACGATGTCTCCTTGGTATGAAGCCAGGCTTCTGGATTATTTTAAAAGCTGTACTGAGAGCCTGACAAAAATGATCACAATTACACAAACAAGCAAACAGACCCAAAAGTGAAACCAACTGCTTTGTAAAGAAATTGCTTGCCAGCCTGCTCTTTTCTTAAGAATAAACAGTAATAGGAAGGTCTCTTTTGTCCAATCTGGTGGAACCTCTTTAACAATACTACTGTTTTGGGAATACAATTAAGATCCATATCACAGACTTTTAGTAACAGATGAAGATTTACTGTTGCAATTGCATTTATAGGCATATAATTTGATCCACAGTATAAAGTTGTTTTTATGGGGTTCTGCTGTGTCATATCTTTGTAAGTAAGAAGTGGCAACCAAATGTTATAATATGTATGTCAATAATGTCTGTGTGTGTATATATAGATAGAGAGAGAGAGAGAGAGAGATATCTGCCATTTCCCATAGTCTTTATCATCAAAACAAAGTGATGGTTTCTTTTTAATCTAAACACATGGAAAGTTATCCCAAATTTTGCTTTTCCATGGTGGTAAGAAAACATGTAAAGCTTCTTCTGAAAGTATATTCTAGGTGTGCAAGAACCAAAGCCAACAATTACAGTGATGTTCATTGACCTTATGGAAAGTAATATATCGAAATATTACTTCCAAAATGTTTCAAAAATGTAACACTAAAAGCTGGCTCACATTGCTGTTACACTGGTGGGTTTTGTTTGTCTTTAAACATTAGCTCTCGTACAGATTACAAATGCGGTAAGTAGAAGAATCGTGTTACATAAAGAGATTTTTTTGGTTTATTTCTAGAGGAGAACATGATGAAAATGGGAGTTATCTGCTGGTATTTGGGGAAAAAAAACCACAATGTTTCATCTTTTACCTCTCTCACTGCACTGATAGGTAGGGCTCTCATTACTGCTTTAAAAAATTTTTATCCATGCTATATAGGATTTGGAATAATAGTTTTTAACATATAATGCTATAAATATATTTATCAAGAATATTTTAATTATTAGAGAAATGGTAAGTGGAGTAGGCAGGACTGTACTCTCTGAATGATGCTCTTTGTTGATATATGACCTATTAATTTATCTTTTGAACATACTGGCATCACTTTGTACTGCTTTGGAAGTTATTCAATGTTTTTAAGCATACAAGACTGAAGAACGCATACATTCTGAACAAAACAAAATGAACAAAAGTGAAGTTTATACACACGCGCAGTTCTACACAGTTCACTTGTGCCTTGGAGGGATAGTATTATCATTATTATTAACAATACAAAACACAATTTTGTCCCAGTAGTACTGGCCACCCTGTTTTAAGAGTTTTAGAAGATCCCTGAGCACATTGTTTCTGACTCTTAACCCCAACTCCAAAGTGATAGGGCTTCTATTGTTGATATCAAGATGGATTGTCATTCACAGTAAGTCAATTGTAAGGTGCTTATTTACCCTTTTCTTTCACCAATCAGCACAAAGAACTGTCAGAAAATAACTTTTTATTATTATTATCTTCAAATAATAGCACTGGAAGGACACATGATTTAAACAATCAATGTTTGAAACAGTGGCTTTAGGATTATTATCTGGCTGCCCCTCAACAATAACAAGTGATTCAGTCGACATTCCTTAGCCAAAACCAAAAGGCAAAAACCCCACAAAAAACAAAACAAGAAACAAAACCAAAAAAAACTGTACAAATATGTATTTTTCCCTGAGGGATCAAGGTACACCCGCAAGTGCTCTATGTACATATTGCACTAGAGAGGAATGAAGAACATGTGCAAAAAAGCAACAATGAGAGAAGCTTACATCCTACTTAAACCTTTTCATTAAAGATTCTACTAGGTTGTTTTGCAGTTTGGAATGTCGGAACACAAACAGCTATTCCTTAAGTCTAAAACTAAAAACACGTATTTCTACTATGGCACATTCAATGAAATAAAAAGTTTTCCAAAGACAGATAGACAAATTCCATCAAGAAAATAATACAAAGTTTGTTTGTTTGTATTTTTTTTTTTAGAAAATTACATTACTTTCTTTCTTTGTTTCACATTACAAAATCTTTTTTTTTTCTTTACACAAATCACATTTTATTGCAGGAATATTTCAAGTGCCATCAAATATTTATAGAAGGGTTAAAAAAATAGAAGTCTCTCTAAAGTGGTCCAGACAAGGCTTTGTAGAGAATAAATCTTTTTTTTCCATCTTCTAGTTTTGATTTAAGTATTTTGAATACATTTTCTTTTCCATTGACACTTAGTAGCCTAGAAGCGGTTCGACACACACACACATCATACACACGAAAACCATACACACAGACATAAACACACACACACACACACACACACACACACACACACGCTCCCTCCTCATCTGACCCTCAGCCCACCCCCATACACTCACAGAGATCTGAATATCCACACTATAAAGAACAACCAAACTTAGAAGCAGTGTCTTAAGTCATGTTTTCTTTAAGTTAGAAAGGGTGAATTAGGATGCTGAAGACTTAAAAAAAAACCCCACACCTTTAAAGCAAATTGGGATGCTGAACACTTAAAAAAAAAAAAAAAATCCGTAGCTTTAACCGCAATTTGCAAACTGCCCCCAAAAGCACTTTCACCTGCACTTTTGATTTCATTGTGACCACGGCCAGTTTCTTCACAATATAATGCAATCATTTGGACACCACTGTAACCGAAGGTATTCAGGCTCTGTGCAAAAGCCTTATTTACCCTATGTTAAAATATTGTATAAAAGGCATTACAGCAGCCGGGATAACAATGATGTGATTCCAATCTTTAAAAGACTATTGGACATTTAAGATTAGGAAATTTTAATTATAAGAACGATTAATAATAATTGTTCTATATCACCAAGTATTTTGTGTCATCACACAGGTGTTTCTATAATAAGGAAGAAAATAAAAATACAAAGTTTTTCACATCCTTCTCTGTACCTCATATTTTTTTCAAGAGATTATTATTTAACTTCAGATCCCAACTTCGATCCGAATAATAGTTGTTCCCTCATTTCACCTAGCACGCCTCTATTACTCTCTACTCTGTTCCTACACTGTCGATGTACTTAGTCTTAAAGTCTCACACCCTGTATTTCTTTCACAAAGACCTAGTAGCAGCATCATGTCAATGTATCTTGGTTTACTCTAAAAGCAATGTCACCATGGTGTGACTATTACTGAGATTAGAGCATTTTTTTTTTTTTTTTTTTTTTTTTTGCATTAGGTACATGCAAAATCCTTTCTGGGAAAAGGAATTTAAGTTCAACATTGTGTTCTCTCTCACCCTCAGAGAAGTTCAATTAGCTCTCATCATTTCACAAATGGACACTGGAATTAGGTTTAGTTGCTCTTTAATGCGCTAGCACCTGAGGCTGGTCATATTCAGAAAGCTTTGGTTAAAAAGAAGTTAATAGACTTTAATAAAACCATCCCCAAATTTAGTGAATCAGAATGACAAAAAAAAAGAAAAAACAAACCAAAACCAAAATAAAAACACACCATTTCCCCCCAAAGGAGAAACAACAGGAAAAAAAAAATGGATAAATAAATAACCGAACTAAGCTTGGTACTCTTTTCAGAGTATAAATACTATTGATCTTTCAAGGAACTATGCTTATTTAAATAAAAAATTTGATTTAACCCTTCTTGCCCAAATATAAATACTATATGCTGATAGTTACCTCTCTATATAAAGTCCCATAAAGTTTTATATGCTTGTAAGAAATTTAAGTAAATATTACTCTCGTCTTCTGTTTATGGTGAAACCCTTACTATATTTTTGAAAAAACAATTTTTTAGATGTCATTTAGGCTTCATACACACTTCGGTGTGAATAATCCCGTCCCTGTTTCCAAGTCCCTCAGGAAACAATTCAGAAAGCCAGTGGAGTTAAAAACAGAGTGGAGGGCTCTGGGAAACTCGTGCTTGATGACCCAGCACGACAGCAGGAGCCGAATTCCTGCAGAAGATTTGGAAGGGACCCTGGTGGTAGGGGAGATGCTTTCTTCGCTGTAACCGGGCTGCTTGGAAACTCCCACCTTTACACTATGGGAAATGTTCTCTTTTCTATACAAACATGGTCTTTGATGGCAGACCAGAAGTTTGAATCCCACTCCGAGTGTGACTAAAATCATCATCTAAATGCCTACATCCCCAAAGGTCACCTATTTTAAAATATGCACACTTGTCTAACAGACTGTTCCTTCTCCCTTCCCCCACTGGGAACTGTTAAAAAAAAAAAGCCACAAAATTAAACAAAAACAACTCAATATTTCTCACCTGAACACAAAAGCCAAACAATCTTCTAAAGATTTAATAAAATAAATTACAGTCCACAGTTTTCTAGTGAAGATAAATACAAAAGTAAATGTTTGCAGCTTGCATCGACTTCACTTTAAAGGCTTAAAATATTTAATACTTAAATAAGAGAAACTGGTTCAACATCGCACGCCTCCTTTGCCCTCCTATCCATTGACTATGAAATATGGAGAACAGTGTTCTAGAATGACACCATCTAGAGGCAGTTAGTCTAGAAACCATTCACTCTGAGATAAACTCTCAGGGTTCCTAGATTATACCAAGAACATAAACATTCACAAAGTAAATGCTTCATGTTTTCACATGGGGAGTGTGCATTTGCTCCAGATATAATCTTTGGGTCCTTCTTCTAATAAAAGCTAGATTCTGATAAATATTCTGGTTACTGATCTGTTCTTAAAGCATAAGAACTCCAAGTTGAGGCTGAGTCTATATAACTACGCAGCTGTGCAAAATGAGCCTCCCTTCCCCTGCCTCAATGAGGTGGCATTTTCAAAAGCTTTTAAAAAATACTGTGCGCGAGGGTGTAAGTCCACAGCACCAATCAATCAATCACTCAACTTTGTATGAAGCATAAACACATCTATCCTTAAACTGACCCAAAAGCAAAGTACAATTTAGGGAGAGTTCTGTTTCTAATTCCAAATTCACGTGTAAAAAAAAAAAAATTAATCCAACAGCGTGATTTCTAGATATGACCAGCCAGTCTTTTAAAAGTAATTGTGTAAACAGCAGCATAAATACCTCCCGACGTACCTTCCAAGCCTTCTCAGTTAAACTTGTGTTTCTGGTGCACATGCGACACGACAGTGAACACGCTAGCATTTAATTTAAAGAAAAAAGGTGCAAAATGAAAGTGCCTTATCAATTCAACAGGAAAAGCTACACCAGTAACTACATTTTATATTAATTAAAACAATATATAAACAATATCTCTTTTAGCTATATATAGTCTTCATGCCCATTTACCCTGTAATATATTATAATGCTATTGTTGCTAGTGCTATGGACCCTTTTCGTGCCATCCTGCTGACTGGCAATAATCGGTGAAAAAATAAAAACTTCCTTCATGAGACAAAGAGCAAGTTGTGCAAAGTAATGCCGCAACCTCCGCTATGCACACCAGTCACCGATTAGTGCTGGACTCTCTGTTGTTACCGACAGATGTAGAAAGTCTGTGGGCAGTGAGCTACAAAAAAAGGACATCCTCTGACTTTAGTACCCGCCTTCTGCTGTAAACAGAGGTCAATGATCAAGAAGTCGAGACAGAAAAAGGGTCCATATCTGTAGGCATAATGGAAATCATATGCATGAGAAAAACAAGTTCAACTTTTATTTGTTTTCATTGTTTCCCCTCCTTTGCCTGACCCCGATCACCAAAGGATGTGCAGTGTGTTGGCGCTCCAGGTCTGTGCAGGGCCATATAAAGTGTCTCGGTTAATTTGTTTGTTTGTTTGTTTTTCATTGTTTGGACTTCAGACATTCTAGAAGTGCTTAGGTGATACATTTACCCATCAATCTGCATTGCTGGCTCAAATTCTGAAGTGAACAATTCCTTGTATAATGGAGGAAAATGAAGTCGCACAATGTCTGGGTATATTGCTTTAAACGCCATTAGCTTTTCTGTATGTCGTCCACATAAGGCTCTTAATGTAGACACCTTGCATATTAACTGTAAGTGGAAGAAAGGACATAGGGTCAGGAGAGAAGAGACGTGAGAATCAAAAATCAGGGCATCTGGATCATCTTCAACATTGTTTACAACGGTGAGACACACTTGAAGCAACTTAAACGTCTAGTAATAGAGGAGGGGTAAAAATAAATGATGATATAGTCATATCACAGAATACCAGGTATACATTAAATATGATTTTGAAGACAAATAATTTATAACCCCAAAACATGTTCATAAGCAAAAGAACCCAAGTGTCTCACCTCCTCCTCCTATTCAAACATGCTTTTTGCTCTACCATCCTGAACCCCGCCCTCTAGCACTGGGGAAAAGGAAGACATGTGGTAATAGAGAAGTGGGCAAGGGGACAGCCACCGGTAGGTGAGGTCACTGCAACTAGAGATGATGGCATCCCCTACATATTTTATGCAAAATGAGTACTAGTCGACTCCAGTGACAACAGGTTTCTTCTGGAGAAAGAGCTCTGCCTAGAACAAAGCAATTCTGGGTCTGAGCAAAAGGCCCTGACTGGAAAACAAACAAAAAAAATAGTCAGCAGGCCTGGTGGAAGTCTCAGCATTGACTATTTACCTGTTGAGTATAATAACATGACTTGCAAAAATGCTTTTTAAACTCTAAAGCACTGAACAGCACAAAATATTTATTATCTCCACCCAGAATAATCCTAAGAAACATTTTCACCAGAGCATCGATCTTGGCCAGGTGTTAGGTGCTCTCTATAATCAAAGACCCTAATGGTACCCTTGCACTGGGGCAAGAAGATGGAGAAAAGTTCTTTTTCCTTCTCTTTCCCAATCCTGCCTCAGTGTCTCATTTAACAGGGGAAAAATCAAAAACAAAACCGCATTTAACCCCCCAGCTTCCCCTTTCTGACCTAACCTAGCTATCAGGAGAAAAGAAAGAAAACGGACAGGAAGAAAAATCCAAACCTTTCAAATCATCTTCTGGAACAATAGAACACACAAAATAATCCAAGAAAGAATAGGGCTGATTTTTCTAAGACCAAATACATACTACTAGCACTATCACTGAAGGACATTATCATATTTTAAATTGACATCCTAATTATATTTTTATTAAGACAGTAATTAGCAAAAATGAAACCCTATGCTTTGAATACAGGGTAGTAATGAGAAATTGATGAAGAAAATACAAAAGTCATTTACTGTTGATTACTAATGACTTTAATGGAACTAGAACTAATATTAGATTAATTCTATTGTTTTAGTCCTTCATAACTTCGTCTTTCTAAAATCAAAGATTTAAATTCTAAATTCTCTAGTTTATATCACGGCAGAACATTAACTCTGCCTTCTGTCCATCTTTGATGGGATAGGTGGAGGATTTTTCAGAATGAATTAATGCTTTAAAAAAACTCTATCATTGCTCTATTATTCCAGGATACTTTATAACCAATGATAATAAATAGAATTTAACTTGAATATTGGCCCAAGATAATTTTTTGAAATGAGGATACTTCTCTCTTCTCAGTAGGCCATTGCTTACTGATACTTTTGGGGTCTGGTGGCATGACTTATGAAGGTGGCTGGCGTGATCCGGGCAAGGGATAATTCAGCCTTGTCAGTTGGAAACCTTTGGCTCTCACCTTTGTTAGTATTCCGTCTTCTCGGTGATTCTTCTGTAGGACGTGTTGAAGAGCTAGCTGAATTTTCTGTTGCAGCTTTTCAATTTTGACCTTTTCCTGCAGCCATGAGCGATCTAAATATGAAAAACCATACTCCTGAGTATTCTTCCAACATGGTGTCAGAACACCCCAACTCCTCCTGACTCCTAGATACAGATTATTACACCACACTGCAGAGTCAGGGACTAACAGGCCACTTTCACCCCTCTTTCAAAATTTGCTCCTAAAGGAGTGAAAAACTGATCTAGGACAGTTACAAAACAGAGTGTTAAGCCTTTCCATCTTTACTGACACTTGAAAGAAGGAAGGATCCTCCCTTTCCAAAAAGACAGCCATTTAAATCTAAGGCCATGCTCGGGCGAGTGCAAATGAAACCACCATGGCCCTTAAGCCTTTCTAATAGTTATGCTTCTGAATGACATACTCATATCAATCCTGCTAAGTCTTTCTGGCAAATATGAAAATTGCCTTATAGTCCAAGGCAACTGAAATTGTCAAGAGAGTGCCAAATGAATTAGGATTGTTAATTTAGGATAAAGTCTTTATGTTTAAGAATTCCAAAACAAAGATAGCAAATTTGCAAAAGTGATTATCACCAAGAGGCAGTACTGGTTGAAAACATACATTAAATTCAGATAGGCTTGTGGATGACATCCAAATGGATTTTCTTTAAAAAGCAGAATGTTTTAAAAACCATGTTATCTTGGAGATCGGTGTTGAAAAGGGCACACCTACTCTACCACAGCATTTCTCTTGGTAGCAGGAGGTTAACTGTAGATGGGATTTTATTCAATTCTCATTTCTTAAGATTTTATCAGAATGGCATGAGGTCTTCTTAGAAGCGTACATGTATATGTATGTGTGTAGCAGGGGACTGTTGTCTGAAAAACTTAAAATTAGACTTAATAAGGGTGGCAGTCCCTCTGAATAGTCTATAGCCATTGTAAGTTATGTACTTGTAGAAATTCTTTACCTGGACAATTTAAAAACCATTGTATTTGGTTATCTTACCTGCTGACATCAGGACAAATGCAGAAAACAATGCAATTTCATCTTCAGTCAGGTGCATAGAACATAAACTCTTTCCAAATTCAAATACAAAGCTAATAAAGTCTTCACAACCTGCCAAAATTAAAGACAGGTTAGGAGTTTGGTTATTACCCTAGGAGAAAAATATGGAAGAAGGTGAAGAGGGATCTAGCAGTTGAAGATCAGAGGGAATAGTAATAACATTTCTATAGTTTAATACTTTCAAATGTTAAAAGAAAAATCAGTTTAGCCACCATCACCATTACCACCAACATCGCCACCATCATCATCATCTGCAATAATGAGAGTGAACTTCTGTTGTGTGATTACTGTGATAGGTGCTGCTCTGAGAGGATTCTTTGGGGATTCTACTATTTCACAACAGCCCTATGAGGGAGGTATTATTGTTACTATCCCCATTTTAAAGGCAAGGAAATGGACTTGGAAAGAAAAGGAATGTGCTGAAGGTTCCACAAGTAGGAAGTGACAGCCTGAGATTCAAAGCCGCTACCTGACTTCAGAGCCCACACTCTTAACCAACGGAGTCTAACAGCTATAATCTAACTGAAATGTTAACGTCACTCATTTTTTTGTTTTCTACTCTATTCTATGTACAACACGCTTAAAAATGAAAACAACTGACACATTATGGTGGTAAAACCATTATAATTTTTTTTGTTTTTGGCCGTGTCACATGCCATGTGGGATCTTACTTCCCTGACCAGGGATTGAACCCATGCCCCCTGCACTGGAAGCACAGAGTCTTCACAACTGGACCGCCAGGGAAGTCCCTATTGTAACTATTACAGAACTGAAAACACAGAATGTGAAAGTCCCATAAAATAAAAACCCACCCCCACAAAGCTGGTTAAGTTGGGGTCTGTTCTTTCAGATTTCCATATTATGCACACATAGTTAAATGTCAACAGGCTAGGGACTTCCCTGGTGGCGCAGTGGTTAAGTGGTCCCCCCCCAATGCAGGGGACATGGGTTTGAGCCCTAGTCTGGGAAGATCCCACATGCCATGGAGCAACTAAGCCCATGCATCACAACTACTGAGCCTGCGCCCTCGAGCCTGTGTGCCGCAACTACTGAGCCCGCGTGCCGCAACTATTGAGCTGCGTGCCACAACTACTGAAGCCTGCGCGCCTAGAGCCTGTGCTCTGCCACAAGAGAAGCCACTGCAATGAGAAGCCCGCGCATCGTAAGGAAGAGTAGCCCCTGCTCCTCGCAACTAGAGAAAGCCTGAGCGCAGCAACGAAGACCCAACGCAGCCAAAAATAAATAAATAAAACAAAGTGTCAACGGGCTCTTCTCAAGTATACATACCTTCCGTCATTTAATTGTTTTTAAAATCACTTAACAACATATCTTGGATACCGTCCCATTCTTCTTAATGACTTTGTCTTACTTTAAATTACAGAAATCTAAAATAATTTACTTTTAAAGTATATGTCACAGTTTCACTTAGCTATACTTTCTTTCTTTGATAGCTCATTAACGGTTGCTATTTCACGGGTATGGAAGGGCAGACTTTTAGCTCCTTGCTTGATTTTATGTAGCAAATCACATCCTCTAGTTTATTGAATAATATATCCCCTGCAAACCTGGTTCTTAAAATCTGGCAGGGAACTGGAAGGATATAGAACATAAATTTCTTCGATTACCAATTAGATAAAATGAAACTCTAGACCCTCATGTGTAACATAGACAAAAAGCATTTGAGCTGTGTATATTTTCTACGGCGATTAACTATAAAGTAACATAGGTATAAAATCCTTTAACTCTTATGTCCAAAAAACCAATCTCCATTTTGTTCAAGAAGAGCTTTCACCCAACTCCCATCTTTTCCCTTAGTCCTGATTTGAAGACAAAGCACCCAGAGATTTCCTTACCTAAGGATTTGAAGACGTCGGGGCTAGCATATTTCCCATCAAAGTACACGGTATTGTTCTGAGAGTCAAAGGCACGGCACATTCTGATAAATACCACCTCCAGAGAACCTGAGCAAAGGCAGAAACGGGGTGGGTTATTGTCTTGGTGAGTTGATTCTGACCACAGAGACCCCTTTCTGAGTCAATGGGGCTGGGCTTAACTAGCAGGCTCTTAGTCACCTTAGCTCTCTATTTAAAAGAGCAGCGTTCATTAGAGTAATTAAAGACTTGTGCCAAAGCTAAGGCCTGTATTACTGAAGAGAGACTGATTTATGAATTACTTCTTGGGCACTTCTCTGTCCTGCAATAATACAGAATCTCAGAGTTGCGAGAAAAACATGGACTCCTGTTATTAAAACAAACAAAAACCCAGGGATGTCTCTCTGAGTTCCACGAACAGCCTTCTTCCTAACAGCTTACCAAAACCTCCTGAGGACCTGAGGCACAGAAACAAAACACGGGTGATGGTTAAAACTGTGGAATGCAGATGTCTTTCAAATTAATCTTTTCACCCAGAGGAGAAGCAAAATGGAGGGAATGTTTCCTACAAATAGCTCAAAAACCTTAAAAAAAAAAAATCTCTCAGTTTCTGCTAAGAGAAACTGAGCTACTATCATTTGGAGAAAAACTGTTCTCGACACCTTCCTTACCAAGCATTTCTTTAATAAGCCGGTGAAAGCAGGTTAGTCAGAGATCTCAAAATTCACTTGCAAAGCACATACCTGCTTTGAGAAGCACAATTTGATCGTTTTGACACAGTTCCATAAATCCATCAATGCGTTTGGCAAACTCCACCACATACTGTATAGCTTCTGTAATTTTGATGGCACACAACTGCCACATTACCTCCCGCTGCTGTTGAAGAGGGAAACACATTAACATCCCCATTACCCATACCCTTGACACAGTTGTTTTAACTGTTCCTATCGTGTAAAATCCTTCTTTGGAAATGGATCCAAAAAAGCTAGAGGATTTAAAAATAATCAGTTGGCCAGTTACTCCCGTTATAATGACTGCTTCCAAGTTCTTCCTGGTCTCCTCCAATTCCTCTCTTACCATTTTGGTGGCAAAGGGACAGGGGGAAGATGTTATGAGCATACATGCAGCAGAAGATGAAAACGGAAGTCAAGAAAGCAACTCACACCACTGATTTAACCCTGGGCCATGGAGAGCAGCAAAGTAGAATCTCCTTGTAAGTAATTATTTTGCCTTGGGGAATTTCACACCACTTTACTGGGGGAAGGGAAGAAAAGGGGAGTCAGTTATATTTACTGTGCACCTGCTATGAGCTGGGTGCTTTATGACATCCTTGTCTCATTTCATTTTCACAAGAATGTTTTTCCATTTCCCATAAACGGACACAAATGCTCCCAGAGGTTTCACAGCTAAGAGGTATTGGAGGTGGGATTCAAATCCCAGCATTTCTGACTCTGAATCCCATTTCACACACCTTGCTGCTGTTTACTGCTTTCTTGCTTCCCTTTGTAATTCTGGTGGCTGGTGCTACCTGCTATCTCAAAGGTAAACAAGGTGATGCGCTGCTATTCCCCCAACCTGTCCTGTTTAATTCCTTTTATATACCCACTCTCCAATTTAGTTACAGGCTGACCGGGATCCATCTTGTTGCTCACTTATTTCCCCAATCTTAGTTTAAGACTGTTTCTACCAATACAACAGGATGGAAGAAACACTGAATTAGGAACCAGGACTCATGGTCTAGTCCTGATGTTTTCACTCTCAGCTATGTGCCAAGGGATGGTCGTTTCCTCATATGTAAAATGAAGGGGAGCATTAACCTTGATAATCTCTACGGTACTTCCTAAGCCTGAATTTCTATGATTATTGGGAAAAATCACAGCATTTTCTTTTACTAAAGGCAGAATGGAAAATTAAAAGTCCTCCTTCTCCAGCCCTGCCCTCCCATTTAGGTAATTTGTTGATCAGACTGTTTTATAGAAAAAGCTAACTGGCAGTACTACTTGTCAGCCTCATGTTGCTAGATTCAGACTGGAATTAGAATCATAGCTTCCAAACTTTTTTTTACACATATTCTCTAAACTCCTCCTTTTTAACTTCGGAACCATGAGGCTGAGATTATTTTACATCAACTTCTGGACCGTGAAATCTTCCATTGTGGTATCGGGAAAAATCCCAATTCTTTGAACCTTTTGGAAGCTCCTTAATCTAGCTCCCTGTTGACAAATGATAGGACATATGTGTATAGTCATAGGAACAATAGAATCTGTGTGCTATTTCTGAAATTTCGCACACTGACATCTCAATAAGGTGATAAAGCCCCAAGAACGTGATCAGCTCTGGAAAAAAGATTTTTAAATAGAAATCTGCTATCTGATGAAAAACATTCATTCTTTGGTCTGTTTGTATTCAAACCTCCTGCACAAACACCCTTCCCAACATTGCCTCAATCTTAGGTAAAATTCTTCAGTCTACCTTGTTTTGGTAATTCTCAATCTCCTCCTGCAGAAAGGTCTGCCACGTTATCTGCTGGAGCTCTTCTCTCAAGTATTGGCAAGTTTCCAGATGTGATTTAGATATATTCTGTGCAAGGTGTTCTAAGGAGAAAACAGGACATCACAACATGAACAGCCAAGTTCTTCAGGGTTTTCCCTACTTAATATTTGATTTAAAAAGTAACAAGTATAAAGCAACATGGCTGAACCAGTTTTAATGATCTCGACATATTTAAGTAAGCAATTTGGAACTATTCTATATTTGGGGACATGAGGATAAAGGACAGGCAAAGCCAACATTTAGCAATAAGGCTTGGCATCTTCAAAGACTCTCCTGACCTGACCTTCTCTGTGCCTTTACACCAGCGTCTGGGAGTGAATGTTGGAGTTGAAAATATTGACCTAGAGAAGTGTGAAAAATGACTGACATGACCTGTACTTGGTGTTTTTATGAAGACAGATCTGCCATATACATTGACTGGTGGAGGATTACTCTTGAAAAATTAGAAAATGGTATTTTTGGGGGGACAACAACTACGTGTTTCTTTTGTTTTTCCTGCAAAAATGGCAGAACAAGCATTACTGAAGCCTACTATGTCACTATATATACATACATATATATATATGGTGTGGTGGTTAAGAGATGAGATGGACTCTGGACCCAGACTGCGTGGGTTTGAATCTCAGCTCTGCTACTTAGTAGCTATGTGACCTTGGGTAAGTTACTTAACCTCTCTGCGCTTCAGTCTCTTTATTTGTAAAGTGAGGAAAATAGTACTTAATTTCCTATTTATCATAGGGCATCTGTGAAAATTAAGTGAGTTGAGCACTTAGAATAGAGAGGATAACATAGCATCTGCTACATAAACATTTGTTCTTATTATCCTGAAGTGTACCGGATTTGAAGATATTAAAAGAAACAGATGGCAAGTAAGTTTCTCTAGGGACTTATAACCTGGTGAACATGTACATACATGCTGAAAGGACAATTCAAGACACTAGACAATAAAGCATGAAGTTGAATTCTACTAGGAGAGAAAGAAAAATAAAAAAATAATAGGTGCTGTCAGAGAGATGAGGGGAGTTAGGGGATGCTTCCTGACAGAAGAGGAACATTTGGGTTGGCCCCTGAAGGAAGGGGAGGATTTGGTAGGCAGAGGCCAGTGTGTGAGGCAGTGGACCAGTTCCACGTTCAAGGGATGGTAGATGAAAGAATGGATATGGCATCCACAGGAGACAGGAAGATGTGATAAAGTGATGGTGTCAAAACAGAAATATGGGTAGAGAAGAGTCCACATCCTGAAGGATCCTGAATGTTGAGACTGAGAGTATGGACTTGATTAACAAAAGGAGTCAGCAGGAGTCTCAAGAGGGAGCTGACATGCTGAACACTGTATTTGGGGAAACAGAACAAGCAGTTTTGTCATTGGTGGACTGGAGGCAGGAGGATCAATTAGAAGGCTGCTGAAATCTAGATGTAAGGGACTAAGAGCTTGAAATAGGTTGCTAATAATTGTTATGGAAGGGAAGGACAACTCAAGAAGTATTTTAAAAGAAGAACTGACAAGACTCCAAGAATACAAAGCCATACCCCAAAGTGATGCCCCTCCCAGGGTCTTGAATATATAATAGGAAAGTTATTTAAAACAGTGGTGCTGAGGGCAAACTTAGCAACACTAGTAAGAGTGTCTGTTTGGAAATTTGTTACTGCTTACGTCAAACAGAATCAGATTTGTTTGTGTGAAAACAGAGCAGGTTCACCTAAACAAAGCTCGAGACTAGAACCTCCTCAGACATTCTGAAACACTGAAGCACAATAAACCTTAACAGCTCTACTTGGCAACACACAGACATGAAAACAACATAAGTAAATATCATAAAAAATAAAACATAAACAAAAGAAAAAAATTAAAGGAGACAGAAACTGAGAGAGAGAAATTATGTCTATGTCTTAGAATCAGTGACGTGTGTGAAGAGAAGAGGGGAATAAAGACAAAATAATGGGGAATCAGAAACAAGAAAATAAGTGTGTACATAGTAAATTCAATTTTTGTAAATATGAAAGAAATGATGAAGGCAAAGTGTTCACAGGGAAGCTGGGAGAATCCTAGGAAGGGAAGAATGGGAAGAAGCTCACAGTATTCTCTTCCAGATCATGCTCTGTTTCCAGTTAATATGGTCAGCATCTTCTTGTTTCACTTCATCCTAAAAATTGTCCCCACCCATCCCTACCTATTTGAGTCCAGCTTTTAGAAGCGACAACAAATGATGCAATGTCTAATGACCAGTAGAGGGCAGTGGCTGCATTCTCACCAGCTGCCTTTGATCAAAATTCATACTTGATTTGGCAAGTGTAAGATTTTAGACTCTGTGCTGTTTTTAAGTCTCCATTTCAGCAAAGGAGAATATGGTCAGACTGAGTAAAAGCTAAGAAGTTAGTGTGGTCTCTCAGACAAACAGTCTGGAATAGTGAAATACCTTGGAACTAGGAGTTAGGAGACCTGGTTTCTGGTCTGAGCTCAGTTGGGTAACTCACTTTGTGACAGGCAAATCAGTTCACCTCCTCAACTATGATGGCTTCATCAGGACAGCCAAGGTCTAGATACTTCAGATGGAAAATCCTGTCTTCTGAGAAAGTCACAGATTTTCACAGTGGTATGGAACTTTAGGTATCATCTGGGCCAAACTCTCATCACTTTGTAGATAATAACATTAACAATGATGATAAAAGTTAACACTTGGGTAGAGGTTACTATGTAAACTCTATATAACATAGACTCATATAACAGACTAATATAATATACCTACCTACATCTATATATATACATTTTCTCTCTCTCTCTCTCTCTCTATATATATATACTGTGTATATATACTATATATATATATATATATATATATATATACAAATATTTTTTCTTAATCTTCACGACAACTCTAGGGGGAAGATACTAGTATTATCTCCATTTTACAGATGAAAAAACCAAGCCACAGTGAGGTTAAGTGACTTTTCAAGGTGTCATAGCTGGCAAGTGGGCAGTGATTCAAACATACACAATTTGGCTCCAGAGTCTATGCTCTGAATCTTTATAGTCCATGGGTAGGGAGACTGCAGGTTGCAGAGGTAACATGACTTATACTAGGTTGTACAACCTACAGCAAAGCTAGGACCACAACCCAGAGAAGCTGACTTCTTGTCTCATGCTTTGCCCAACATATCTGTTATCTCTTATGTACAAGGCTTTAGTTATTAATTATAGTCATAAATGCAGTTAGCTTTTTTATTTTTTATTCCTTTTGGCTGTGCAGCTTGGCTTGTGGGATCTTAGTTCCCCGACCAGGGATGGAACCTGGGCCCATGGCAGTTAAAGCACTGAGTCCTAACGCTGGACCGCCAGGGAATTCCCCAGTTAGCTTTTTTTTAAAAAGGAACCTAGGTAGTTTATCTGGAATGTATAATTCAGGTACTAAGTGTACATCAAGGGCAAAATTTCATAGCCAGGAATGCAGATGTATTTCCACTAACAGTAATGGATTAGTAGGTACTATTGTTGAAAGATAGAACTGAGCTTAGGATATGTTAATTTACAAGTTATTTTCCAATTGCACAAATGGTTTCATTTGTTTCAAATCTGATGATAAAATTTAGCCTAAAATGAAGTCAAGTTAGTTAAAGAAAAGAGTCGGACTTAAGCCCCCAAGGAAATGTCAGGGAACTTCAGAGAGCTTTGAAGAAGTAGCAGCAAGGTCTCTGGCTGCTTTTACGCTACTCTTAGCTCCTCAAACCATTTTGCACCTCTAAGTGGGACAGAAAATCAGAGCTCCATTATATCCCTTTCAACGAAATTCTTGTTTAGTTTTGGGTTTGGGGCAAATCCTAGCGATGAGTTAGTTTTATTCATCATGGAAAAAAATGCCACAATTACGTGTGAAAAATCCGTAGTTTAGGAGAACATGGAGAATGGATGAGGGCACAGGGCTCTCAGACTCACTGGGAGGTGACAGCTGTAGAAGAGGAAAGGGATTTGCGGGTGAAGGAGGGGCTGGGGAAATTGGCTGACTTCTGGCTCCACTCAGGTATCAGTGCACATTTAGCCCAAGTGCCATGTTCAAGGGACACACTTAGGCCAAGCGGTGTGAGTTTATTTCTGGGTTGAACATTCGACAAGCAAATGGCATAGATTCACTAGTATGTATGATAAAGTAGAAGCAAACCTAAAGCGAGCTAGGTCATTTTTCACTGTATCATGTCAGTTTTCAATCAAATCCTTATTCATGTCTGAAAATTTTACTTTCATTACAGCTCTGCTTAAGGCTCAGTCAACCAAGATCTCACGACAAAAACGGAAGGTTTTTGTTCTAGTTCAAGAAAAAAAAAAAAAAAATCAAGCCTAGCTCTGGCTCAGCTTGGCTTCTAGTTCAGAGGTTTCTCTGTTAATCAAAAGAGCTGTGATACACCTTTAATGCTGTTCAGTGGTTAAAGACCAGGCTTAAAATGTCCCTGCTCCTGAGGATTTAAATTTAGACCCATAAAGAGGTGCTTGTGTAAAAACCGTAAAGAACATTCAATTTGTTCTATTTGGAGAAAGATTTTACTGGAAATATAAATTTCACTTTAAAAATGTTTTATGGGGTACAGAGGTGGAGAAACCGTCTAAAGAACACAACCGTTATTTCTGTGAACTAAGGACGTCTGTGCTCAAGTCAGAACCTGCTGGTTCTTTTCCATGTGAAGTCTTCCTTCTCTCTTCGTCTTAACTTAGTCATCTTCATAGCAACTAATTGAAATATCCCAAAGGATTATAACCTTGTGTGAGGAACCATGGGGAGGAGTAGATCAAATTCTCAAACAGTAAAGGTCCTTATCAAAGTTTCTCTAATAATAGTGCTGTACTTAAAAATCGATTAAATATAACAGAGGATGTTATAACACAACTTCCTTGAAATGAAAAGTTTTCCATTGTCTGTGTTAACATTTCTAGGTCACATCTCCCAAGAAGCACCAATGTCACAGGAATAAGGAAATGACAGGTTTTTGTGGGGTTTTTTTTTGGCATGGTGAGTCTTCTATGACATACATCAGTTTTGCATTAATATCCATCACCAAAACATTTTGGCAAATAAAGAAGCCAATTTCCCTTTAACGATTATAGAATGTGTCAGAGTTGCAAAACTTAGATGCGTACGGGGACTGGGCAGTGATATAAATGCCGAGAGTGGGATGGGCCCATTTCAAGGCGTTAGGCCCTAAGTGGTACCAGTTGGTTGTTGCCATTCCCAAATGCTGGTCCAGTGTAACTAGATCATGTTTTTTTTTTCCTTCCACAAGAAACTGAAAATCTGAACTTTCAGGTGGAATTGTCCAGGTTTAAAATTTTAGCAACCAATTCAAAAATTGTAAAGCTCTGCACTGGTCAAAAACCCACGTCTATGTGCCAGGTTAAGTCTGTGGGTTGCTATTTTTATAACTTTTGGTATAAAGCAATACTTAGAACATAACTAAATCAGTGGAGTTAATGGGGCCATTCCCTGAACTTACAGTTTTCTGTGGAATTTAAAGATTGTTTTACGTTCATATTGTCTCAGCTCTGATGCTGAGAGGTCACTGAGTTTCTTGGATATATGATGGGAAACAGTGGACAGTCAAAACCAAGGGGGCAGGTTGGAATTATGAAGTGGTCCAAATGGTAAAGGTGACTCGCCCTTCTAGATGCATCATTTTAATAACATAACTCATTAAAGGAAAGTCAGACAAATCCCATTTCCTTCAAATGGCACAAGTAGTCCATCCCAATGGAAACACGGAAGCCATTACCTAGTTCTGCCATGGACACAGTTGGGGACGTCTCTCCATTGGTGAAAGAGCAGTAGGGAAAGAAGCCTGATGCTGGTGTGTAGTCACATATTGGTTCTGGTTTGATTCCGTTGATATCAAGACCTGACTGGTCCGGGGAAGGCTGTATGTCCAGGTAGAAGCTGCTGACGGCAGAGTCTGCCTTGCTGCCCTCGGGGGTGTGCCCGTCAATGTAGCTGCTGAGGTCGTCGTGAAGCTCCGTAAGCCCGTTGGCCGAGATGCTGTAGGTGGGAGTCAGCGGCTCGGCCTCTCCAGGCTGCTGTTGGTGGTCTCGCTGCTGCTGCTGCATCCGGTGTTTCTGTACTTCTGCGTACAAGCTGTCTCGTTGCTTTTTCGACATGCGGCCAAATTTTACAGCTGGAAGAAAAAAGCCAAGGCACACCATATACAACACGCTTTTCTCCATGATCCTCTCCAGCATGCTTTAGGAGTTCCTTTGAAGTTGCAGACAATTCCATCAAAAACTACACAACCACAAAATAAGGATGTGATCCTGAGGTGAAAATAAATGGTCCCACCTCACACAGGCTTGTTCCACATCCCAAACAGCAAAGACACATCCCAGAGGAGCTGCGTTTCAGAAACAGACCCAGGGCTGGTACAAGAGACCCAGAGCAATGACCACCTACGTTTTTGTGCTGTCACACAACTCCAGGCTCAGTAGGAGCTACTGAAATGCGACTTAATGGGCTTGTTCCCTCTCTACCCAGGTAGATGGTCTAGATGTTTCTTTTCCCAGTGTTCAGACCAGAGCACAGGGACAGACAGACTCACGGAGGTGTTATTGGGGCACAAGCGCTCAAACCTCAACTTGCACTCATTTCACTAATCCGTATGCTCACATGAGTTTCTTCCTGATCAAACAGCCAAATCTGGGGCTTCCTTGAGAAAGCTCAAAAGACTGGACGCAGCATTTGCAATTCCATGAATTACATCTCTTGAGTCTATGCCCTCTGTTGCTCCTGGGTCTTGAGGTCCCTGTGAGACCCTTGGACCTGTCTTTTTAAAATTATTATTATTCTTTTAACATCTTTATTGGAGTATAATTGCTTTACAATGGTGTGTTCGTTTCTGCTGTATCACAAAGTAAATCAGCTATATGTATACATATATCCCCATGTCTCCTCCCTCTTGCATCTCCCTCCCACCATCCCTACTCCACTCCTCTAGGTGGTCACAAAGCACTGAGCTGATCTCCCTGTGCTATGCAGCTGCTTCCCACTAGCTATCTATTTTACATTTGGTAGTGTATATATGTCCATGCCACTCTCTCACTTCGTCCCAGCTTACCCTTCCCCCTCCCCGTGTCCTCAAGTCCATTCTCTATGTCTGTGTCTTTATTCCTGTCCTGCCCCTAGGTTCTTCAGAACCTTTTTTTTTTTTTTTTTTAGATTCCATATATATGTGTTAGCATACGGTATTTGTTTTTCTCTTTCTGACTTACTTCACTCTGTATGAGAGACTCTAGGTCCATCCACCTCACTACAAATAACAATTTCGTTTCTTTTAATGGCTGAGTAATATTCCATTGCATATATGTGCCACATCCATTCATCTGTCGATGGACACTTAGGTTGCTTCCATGCCTTGGACCCATCTTTAAAGGATACTTTCTGCTGTACTCATTCAGCCTCAAGTAAAAAGAATATCAGAATTTTGCAAAGGGCAGACTCTGTGGAAGATCCCCATCGGGAGAATTTGTGTGTGCAGCCCTTCTCCGTGAGATGTGTCCCTATATTTAAAGTGGAACAGTGACTGGAGTAATTTTCCAGTTCATTTAGAATCCCAAATGATTTCTCCTAAAACACCCAGATAATTGAGGAAAAAAATCCTATGATTTCCTGGTCTGAACCCCCCACTAACCCATTTATTTCTCAGCCTGACTCTGTATGTGTAGATAAAGCCGCTGCTGGAGGGATTAAAACCTCCTAATTGATTATGGTTAAATTGATATCTGACCAGGTGGATGAATTCACCCATCTGACCATCAACATAATTCTATGAGTCTTGGGGCAGGAGGCAGGAAAGATGGAAGTGAAGTTGGGAATCAGGGCCCACTGTCCAGGCCAGCTGGTGGATCTTTTTCCTGCCAAGGAGGATGTGCTTTCATTTTGCACAGAGGAAACAAGTGAGCTGGATTCTGGTCAATTTCCAGTTTCCACAACTCAGGTGACAAACTTGGGTGGGGCTGGTTAGATAGCAGTCAGGCTGATGTAGGCTCTGAATTTCAGGCCTATAATTGTATAAGTCCCCAGATTCACTCCAAGTCCACAACAAAGTGTGCTGTCACTTATACGAGAAATCTCCACAAGGCATACTGAAGGTACTTAATTTTTTTTGAGAAGAATACTCTGGAACCCCCAAGGGGATTAATACCCATAGGGGAAACTTGTTCTGCTATGACTCTGAATTGCGTTTTAACTCTTTTCTTAATATTAACAACAGTGATCATACTATCCCATAAGGGAAATGAATGGATCAGGTTTTTTTTGTTTTTGGCTGTGCTGTGCGTCTTGTGGGATCTTTGTTCCCTGACCAGGGATCGAGCCCACGCCCCCGGCAGTGGAAGCCCAGAGCCCTAACCACAGGACTGCCAGGGAAGTCCCTGGATTGGGTCTTGAGAAAATACACACACAACTTGTGATTTTTAACTTACAGATTCATGAGATATACCTAATTTTGTGAGTTTAGTGCCATTGGAAGATGAAATCTGCAGAGCTGCATATCACAGGATTTCTGAGAATACAGTGTAAGTTCTGTGAATTGCATCTTCCAATCCCCAAAACTTCACTTTGGTCCTACAAATTCTAAGAGGTCACCCTGTGTACAACTTGTGCCTGGGTGGGTCCACAGGCCCCAAGAACGTCTGATTATGGGGAAAGGAGACCTTCAGAATGCCTGCCCAGCAGTCTGAAGTTATTTTTCCACAGGCTGAAACTCCACTGGAAGAGATGTTTCCTTCAAAGAGATCTCTCAAGAGAACCAGCCAGCCAGTATATTTGCAAAAGTCCTTAAAATGTATCCACTACACTAACTGCCCAATTTCCTTATATAAGAATAGTCTTGAAATCTGGTGTTGATTATTCCGTGCACTTAAGACAGTCTTCCAGGAAGATCCTGAACTGTTTTGCAAATGAATGGTAGATGGTCTCTAGTTCTTAGAATAGCTTCTCTTAATGAAAAGAACATTTGTCACTTGGGCATGCTTTGCACTATTTTCACACATACTGTATGTACAAATGTTTGACTTTGGATCCAGTTAGCATAAAAGCTAATTCATCCCAACTGCCAATAACCTTACTAGTGTAAGACATGTAACAATTAGCTCTGGCTTGTGTTTTCTGTGGGGAAAAATGCTTCTAGAAGGTATCCTTTTTAAGACCCTCAGGTTACACTTACCTTCCATCAATTCATCCACATGTAATGTTTTAAACCAGTAGTGTTCCCTAACCTTTCTGGCACCAGGGACTGGTTTCATAGAAGAAAATTTTTCCACGGATGGGGGAGGGGGGAGATCAGGCGGGAATACGAGCGATGAGGGAGCGGCAGATAAAGCTTCACTAGCTTGCTGGCCTGCCGCTCACCTCCTGCTGTGCGGCCCAGTTCCTAACTGGTAATGGTCCATGGCCTGGGGGTTGGGGACCCGTTTTTTTTTTTTTTTGCGGTACACGGGCCTCTCACTGTTGCGGCCTCTCCCGTTGCGGAGCACAGGCTCCAGACGCGCAGGCTCAGCGGCCATGGCTCACGGGCCCAGCCGCTCCGCGGCATGTGGGATCCTTCCGGACCGGGGCACGAACCCGTGTCCCCTGCATCGGCAGGCGGACTCTCAACCACTGCGCCACCAGGGAAGCCCAAGGGACCCCTGTTTTAAACGTCAAAAATCTGAAGGTGTTCTGACCACAAAGACAACTCTCCTCCATGCCACCCTCGCCCCCCAGCCCCCCATCAGCCAGTGAACTGACTGGAACGGTTTATGGAGGAGAAGTAACTGCTGTGACACCCACAAAGCCGCCAGAGGAGGGAGGGGTGGAGGGAACATATTCTGGCAGATCTGGGTCCAGGCTTCCGAGGGCACTTTCACAACCCCGTGCTAATGTACAACGCAGGCTGCGGGTGCTCACCATCTCGAGACATCCCCACGGCAAGGCATTTCTGTAATCGACAGTGTTGGCAGCGGTTTCTACTGGTTCGATCAATCAGACAGTTCTTCTGACGAGGACACGAGTAGGTGGCATTGCTTTGCTGACTTCTCCTGAAAAAGCCCTGTGATTCAGTTATGAAATAGAAAACAGGTTAGTGTCAGCTGGAGCTGAATGATACTAAAGGCAAGAAACGGAGCGCCACGCAGCATGCACATTTAATGGAGAATTAAACTGGTAGCACAATCATCCTGGAGACCATTAATGAAATTAAAGTCACTTCTTTTTCCTCGAGTCAAATTGATCCCCAGAGCCCAATCCTGTGTCCCTTACACATGCAAAGCTCTCTTTAACTGCAGCAGACAGCTGCCTGTGTAGAAGGCACAGGGTTGGGCCCTCTTCTTGGTCTCTGATGATCAAAAGCTGTGTGCTTAATGAAACGGTACCAAGGCGCTTACCTTTAACCTTTATCTCCAAAACATTTTTAGTAGAATACACACAAAACACCCTTCTGGGGTGTCCAGATATAAGAAGATGCAGCCTCACCATAACCCAGGTGGCTGCAATCCTGGTACACTGTGCTCATCTCAACCAGACCACGTAAATCCACCATCTTTTAGGCGTCTTCCATTCCTCAAGTCAGAATCTACTGCCCCAAGAAGTTAAGTGACACTTGGAAGGATTATCTTGGCAGATCAATCAGACTGGGAATACTCTACCCTTGACAGTTTGGAAATACCATGTGTTTAGAATCATGGCCTTGAAGATTGAACAAATCCAATCTGATGTTCATCAAGTTCCACTTATTAAGCACTGTTTTGGAAATAAGGACCTGTACTAAGATGCGTAAGGAGTACTGACCTCAAGGATTTCACGAATTCATTCACTCATTGATTCATTCATTTTTGCTAATTTCTTGAGCTGAATTCTTAGTAGCTCATTAATTTTCACTGCTGTTTCTTTTCTTAAAGCTGCAAGGGTTCCTTTTAGTTACGTTTTGGTAGCAACCCACAAGTTCTGCTATGTAGTATTTTCATGATTATTCAACCTGAAATATGCTCTAGTTTTCAACAGCTTTCTTCTTTAATCCATATGTTCTTGAGAAGCACACTTTTAAAAGTTGAAGTATAGTTGATTTACAATGTTGTATTAGTTTCTGGTGTACAGCAAAGTGATTCAGTTACATATATATGTATATGTGTGTGTGTGTGTTTTTATATATATATATATATATATATATATATATATATATATATATATAGTTCCCTCTTCTATACAGTAGGATATTGTTGTTTATCTATACAAGCACAGTTCTTAATTTCCAAACATATGGGGGGTTTGTTTCTGGTTATCTTTTGATTGTTTACTTATCTCTCAGTGGTTTTCCAAACTAGGGATGTACTCTGAAAAAAAAAAAAAGAAGGTAACCAGAGTCATTTCTATGAAGCAGAGCCATGGAAGGTACACAAGAGTAGAGTCACCTTCAAATCTTTAATGGCAAAGACAGATGATCCCAACCAAGGGGACACTAGTGGAGAAGGTAAGGTAAAATCCTGAAGAACTAACAGAGTGACAGAGTGCTGGGCAAACTGATAAGAGCACTCTCTCACCAGAAGATTTTTCTGCAGGCCAACTTGGCAGTTCTATCAAACTCCTTAAAAACATGCCTATCCATTGAACCAGTAATTACCCTTTAAGGAATATATTTTAAAGGAATGTTAAGAATGGTACAGAGATTTACCTACATGGATGTTCATCACAGCACTATCGGTAAGGGAAAAAAAAAATTAGAAAGACGCTAAATGTCCAACAGTAGTGAATTGGAAGAGTCATACTGGATATCTATACATTCAGCAACCTTTAAAAACGGTGTTTTAGAAATACAATTATTGACATAAAAAGGTTATTAAAAATATACTTCTGAATTAAAAAAAACAGCTAAAGAACTAAACAACATAATCCAATTATGTAGGGAAAATCCATATATTGAACATGGAAGAAACTTTGGAAAATTATGCCCTCGAGTGAAAAGAACAGCTGGCACTGGTTGGTGGGGGCATGAGTGATCTTAATTTTCTTTCTGTTCATCTGTGCTTTCTGATTTTTCTACAGTATGTGGGTAGAAAGGTATGTGAGCTACTCAGGAAGAACTATTCAGTACATCTGCTTTCTTCTGTGATGGCTGGGAACTTGGTGGATTAAGTCACGGTTACGATGGATATGACCTCAGTTCCCAGTTCTTTCCTTTTGGAAACCAACTTAGGATGGGAGGGACAGGCACTGACCTCTTACCACCTCTCTGCCAGGCTGCTCACTGACCAACATGGGCAAGGCTGGGGGCCCAGGGTCTCAGACTGTCTCTCTATTGTACTTCAAACCTCCCTGATATCAAGTCTGGCCTCTTCTGTGAGGCAATCTCTCTCTTCTCAAAATATCTAAAAAGCTGTGGGTTTTTTTTTTTTTTTTTCTCTGTTGACAAGAAAGTGAGAAGTAAAGCTTTCTTTGGGGCTTAGTGGAGAGAATTCAAGAAAATATAAATGGTAACAGAGGCAGATAATCCTTAAAAAGAGATACCAAGAGGTCACCTGTCTAGGTATTCAGTTGAGTCGGAGACACATAATCTCTGTCAAGGCTGAAAGGTGTTTATTACCTTCTTGAGACTCCACCACCTTCAGACCCTCCATGTTTGCTGTCACTGCAGGTGCCTAGGATCAGGAATTATTTGCTTTTCCTTTAGCTGACGCTGAATTTTTCTTTTCCTTTAACTGAGGCTGAATGAGCCTGCTCCATTTCGTTCTATAATCGTCGAATATGGAGAATGTCTACACAATCTCTCTTTTTTCTTTAAATGGAACCAGTACTTGCAGGCTGCCAAGTTATCTCCCAGTACCTTGTCTGTAGACCGAATCACAGCATCTGTCACCTTTCTTTCTAGGTTCTTTTGTACCTTTAGTATTTCTTCTTAGGATCCTTTCCAGTTTCTCCACTTTCTTAAAAAATCTGAAATCCAGGACTAGACACAGCTCTTTTTTTTTTTTTTTTTTTTTTTTTTGCGATACGCGGGCCTCTCACTGTTGTGGCCTCTCCCGTTGCAGAGCACAGGCTCCGGACGCGCAGGCTCAGCGGCCATGGCTCACGGGCCCAGCTGCTCCGTGGCATGTGGGATCTTCCCGGACCGGGGCACGAACCCGTGTCCCCTGCATCAGCAGGCGGACTCTCAACCACTGCGCCACCAGGGAAGCCCCTAGACACAGCTCTTGAATAATGCTTGGATCATTATCAAAGGAAAAAAAAAAAGGCTACTCTTTAGTTTTCACATACTAAACTAAAGTTAACATCAAACCACCACTAATGAAATTCCAGGATGTTAGCACAGACGCTATATACAACCACTAGTTTGCTTGGCTACAAGAGAATTCTGGGAGGGCATAACGATAATGATAATGATGATGATGATAAGAGAGATCTTAACGAGTGTCTGTATTAATCATATCTTTTTATTCTGTATTTTTAATGCTTTGACATCTTGAGGTCTTGATAACCCAGGAGCAAATGACCCAGGAGAGATTATGCTTCCCAGGACTACCTAATTCCTAGAAATAGCAAACAACTTGCCTGGGAGCACACCTTTTACATGCAGACCAACCGATCCAGAGCCCTAACATCCAGCCACCTCCTCCGATGTTCCCCCCTCATTCCATCTGCCTCCTGACTGACCCTGGTGCTTTCCACTGTGGTCCTCTGTGTGGCATGCTGTGCCTCCTGTTTCAAGGGACCTATGTTACAACCAACTTCTCTTTTTAAAAATTTTTATTTTATAGTGGAGTATAGTTGATTAACAATGTTGTATTAGTTTCAGGTGTACAGCAAAGTGATTCAGTTATACATATGCATGTATCTATTCTTTTTCCAATTCTTTTCCCATTTAAGTTGTTACATAATATTGAGCAGAGTTCCTTGTGCTATACAGTAGGTCCTTGTTGGTTATCCATTTTAAATATAGCAGTGTGTACATGTCAATCCCAAACTCCCAATCTATCCCCCCCAACCCTTCTCCCTTGGTAACCACAAATTCACTCTCTAAGTCTGTGAATCTGACAAACTTCCCTCTTCACAGCAGTCATTCTTTGTCTATATGTCTCACCTACTGGATTAAAACCAATCCCAGGAATCGTTAAAACAGAGCTTATTATTTGCTAGGCACCTTGTGCTTTACACGGATTTCATCACGTAACCTTGACAAGAGCAACACGAGGCAGTTGCTATCATTTTCCTGGTTTTTAGGTCAAAGAACCTGAGGCTTAGAGAGAGAGGCACTAGCTCAGAACCCCCCCACCCCCTTCCCCCCCACCCCCCTGCATGGGGGTAAAGCCAGGATCTGAATTTAGGTGGTTTAATTCCAGAACTCACACGTTTATCCCTTTTGTTATTTTTCTGCTTCCTTTGGGTGTCAGAAGGATTCCCACTTGGGGGTTCTCATAGAAGGCAATCCTGAAAGGAGGCAGTGTCAAGACACAAGGTATGCATGACAAAAGAGCGAGACTGATCTGCTCTGAAATTAGCGTTTTCCTTCAGGTTAGCCCCTTTGGCTGGCCACGGCGCCAATGCCCAGGCATTTTACAGATTCCTCTTCTACTGCCACCTCCTGATGTGGGTTATTCACATGAGGAAACCAGTCTCACGATTTCGTGATTTTTCCCTCATTTCTGACTGGGAGGATTATGTCCCCATTTATTCAAGTTACTTTTACTCTGGCTTGTTTAGAAAACGAACAAAACAATAACAACAACAAACTCACTTCAAGGACACACAATCACTATCGTTAAAGACGTCTGAAAAATGCCATCAGTTGCAAGGCAAATCAACGAGGTTTTCCACATGCTCTTGGAGCGACAGCACTGAGGCTGGGACCAACGTTTGGAAAAGGACTACACTTCTTCGGATGACTCAGCTTTGTTTTTTGTTTGTTTTTTATTGATGTACAGTGGATTCACGATGTTGTGTTAATTTCTGCTGTACAGCAAAGTGACTCAGTTTTACATATATATATATATATTCTTTATTTAAATATTCTTTTCCATTATGGTTTATCACAGGATATTGAATATAGTTTCCTGTTCATGGATGCTTCACCTTACTCTTTAAAACACCATTTATTTCTCACTGAGTCATTTGAGCAAATGACTGTGGAAAGTTCAGAGAATGGCAGTGCTAAGAACCAGAAAACAGACTTTTCTTTTGGATTAAGTCGACAGAGTCATGCCCACAAGGCTAGCTATCAACTACCAAGTGCGAGGGGTCAGGTGGGGTTATAAGGTGAGAGCTGTGAAGGGAGAAAGAGGGTAAGCCTGGGTGACTCAGATACACTAAACTTTGCATTTCAGACAGAATGAGGCTGGTCTTCCTTTCCTGCCCCCTTTCTTCCCTTAAAAACAAACAAACAAAAAAACTTTTCATTTCAGTATTCCTTGGGGTTTCTCAGAGGATTTGGGCAGTTAAACTGATAAAGTATTTAAAGCTGATGAATACCTAAGAGGAGAAGGATTAGAAGAGCAAGAAAGAAGAGGAAGAAAGGGAGAAAGTATGGTAGGTACCTTCCTTCCTCAAGGGAGAAGTATGCTCATAAATGTAGAAGCAGGATCTTGATTGACTGGGGAGCAATCCTGGAGAGGGTCACACTGAGAAATGAGTAAGCTGAGACACCAGTTCTAGGGGTGGGAAGCTTGAGGCCACACAGAGAGCAGTGACAGCACAAGGCAGCACTTGGAGTTTTGGGGTGGAACTGAGGAGGTATACATAAAGAAGAAAGTGCTGAAGCTGTGAGTCAGCTGGGAAAGATATTAAGTACACAATTTTGGAGTTTTATTTCTAAAAGCTGAGCTAATGAATGACTTCTTTGGCTTTCTTAAAAGTTCACTTTTTATGGATGTCAAGATACATGGAGATGTGCCATTATAAACATGGTGGGCTTGAGCAGAGAGGGCCACCATGATGAATTGCAGGGTAAGATACAGTACTTGGTGTGACTGCGGCACACTACCACCACCTAGTGGCAGCATACTCACATGCAGTTGTTGCAATACATTAGAATAATACAAACAGGCCTTTAGAGATGAAATGAAGTAGAGAGATTATCAGATTCAGTAGTTCTCAAACTGACGGGGTATGAGAATCACCCATGGAGCTTTTATAAAATACACATGAGATCTATTGAACTACAACCTTTGGGAGTATAGTCGCAGGCATACAAACTAGTTTGAACAATGTGAAAGCACCATTTTTATAGGTCAAAAAAGAAGAAATGTCATTTTGTATGGCAAACATTTTAACAAAGCTTTCCGAAGACTCTGCTGCCTTCCCTTGTTAAGGTCTAGTTTTCTGATTTTGCAGATAACAAAAATGAAGCTCAGAATGGTAAGTGACTTGTCCAAGACTCTCCCATGGCTACGTGTTAGTGCTGGGACTCAAACTCCAGTGCCCTAATTTTAAGTGCAGTGTCCTCCCACGTAAGCATCTCTCCTGCAGTGCTAGGCTAACAAAACCGATGTCACACAGTCTTGATTTCCTCACACGTCAGCCTTCTGCCCCCATTCCTGCTGCCTCAAAGAGAACTCTCAAGTTTATCTCCCCTTATTTCACCAAGTCTTTCAAAGTGCCTTTCCTTGAGTTTTATTTCTGATTTCTGCCTCTATTCTCTGGAAAAAAAATTTTTTTTAAATAAATAAATAAATTTATTTATTTATTTCTGGCTGCATTGGGTCTTTGCTGCTGCGCGTGGGCTTTCTCTAGTTGCAGCGAGTGGGGGCTACTCTTCCTTGCGGTGCGCGGGCTTCTCATTGCGGTGGCTTCTCCTGTTGCAGAGCATAGGCTCTAGGCGCGCAGGCTTCGGTAGTTGTGGCACGCAGGCTTCAGTAGTTGTGGCTTGCGGGCTTTAGAGTGCAGGCTCAGTAGTTGTGGTGCACAGGCTTAGTTGCTCTGCAGCATGTGGGATCTTCCCGGACCAGGGTTCGAACCCGAGTCCCCTGCATTGGCAGGCGGATTCCTTAACCACTGTGCCACCAGGGAAGCCCTGGAAAATTTTATTTCCTAATTTAAAAAAAAGAAACAATTTGGACGTATGCTATGAAATTTTTCATCGATTCCACTAGATTGGAGCTCCCCAGGACAGGGACTGAGGCCATGGGTGTGGGAGAAGGCTGATACCAGGTTGCAAGAGCTGAATGTTAACATTTCAGGAATTTCGTGAACCAACTGTTAAACATCACCATTATTAAACGCTAACTTATTATTTTATTACTATTTTGCTACTGTCCCTGTTTTTGAGGTTATTTACATCAATTATATCTGAATGGTAGCTCACTGTATAACGGTGTGCTACTGTGCGCCTTTTCCTTATCCTGCTTGCAGTGAGATGTCATGTGGGGAGGTTTGAAATTGACCAGGTGCTGAGAGTATTCACGCCACAGAAATTGACAAGTGCTGTGGATCAGGGCTTGATTTATGGCTCTGCTTACCGTCTAGATTTAAAAAGTGATGAAGATAAATTAGGAGTTTGGGATTCACATATACACACTACTATATAAAAATAGATAACCAACAATGACCTACTGTATAGCACAGGGAACTCTACTCGATACACTGTAATAACCTATATGAGAAAATAATCTGAAAAAGAATAGATATATGTACATGTATATATAACTGAATCACTTTGTTGTACACCTGAAACTAACACAACATTGTAAATCAACTATATTTCAATAAAAATTTTTAAAAAGTGATGAAGAAAATGATAATGATGTGGGTTCAATTTAAAAATATGTCATGTCTGTAGCCATCACATTGTGAAGAGCACAAGAAAGAATGTAAAGAAATATTCTTCCAGTTTTTAAAAACCATTATCTGATTCAGCAAAGAAGTTGTTCAAGTCATCACTGACGAATGAGTGAAGTTCCAAAACATGTTTTTCCTTGTTTCACTTTCCTCTTATTCATTAATGTAAATGAAAAATCACGTTGCTGCTACAGTCTTTCGTCAGCTGCAACCACAGGTATGGATGCGAGAGTTCAGCAAAAATCAATGTGCACATTCCGTGAGAATTGGCCGTCTATATATATACTATATAGTGTGTATATATATATATATATATATATACACACACACACACTATATACTATATTCTCTGTTTATAATATTGTTGATTTTACTATTTATAAAATGTATGAAATTACATCAGTGACATATACACTAAAGTTATGGACATACATATAGACACTGTTGGCTGCTAAAAACTGACCAGCACGTGACTGGACTGAGCCCAGTCCTTGCTGGACCCCTCGCTTCTCACCAGGCTGTCTGAGTGGCTCCCCTGTATTCTGGACAGGCACAAACCCAAAGTTGTGGTCTGGCCTTCTATAGCCTTGTCACCCCCATCACCAACACACACATACACACACACTCTCCAGAAACTTCAGCTGAATGGCTTTATTATTCTTTTTAATTGAAGTAGAGTTGATTTACAATGTTGTGTTAATTTCTGCTGTACAGCAAAGTGATTCAGCTATATATATATTTTATATATATATATATATGCCTTCTTTTTAAATATTCTTTTCCATTATGGTTCATCATAGAATACTGTAGAGTTTTTCTCTGTGCTATACAGTAAGACCTTGTTGTTTACCCATTCAATACATACTGAATGGCTTGATCTTCATTCTGAACAGAACATTTCCCGAACCACTGACCATTTTCCCAGCCTCTTCTCCTCTAGTGTTTTCTTGTTCAGTCAAGGGCACCACCATCACCCAGATACTCAAGGCACAAAGGTGGGCTACCCGGCCTCCTCGCCACCCACATCCATGCACTCACTAAGTTAGGCTGTTTCTGGTCACCTTCATGTTTCCCCAATCCATCTACCTTTCTCCATCTTTACTGCAATTTTCTCAGGTTCCCACATCTACCATCTCCTGAATGGGTTATTATTACACAGCCTCCCCACTGCTCCCTGCTTCCATCCTCCCTCCCTCCAATCCATCCTCACACAATCACCGAAGATGTTCTGTTTCTAAAAACAGAACCCTGATCAAGTCCCTTCCCTGCTTAGAGCCCTCAATGGCTCCTCACTGATGACCTGGCTATGACCACCTGTCCAGGCAGCTCTCTCCTCTTCTCGAAGTCACACTCTGGCCAAGCCTAAACCACTGTGTCCACAGTTCCTCAAAGGATTCCACACACACCCCCACCCCGGCCCCGCAACCATCCTGGAAGTTCTCTTCTCTTGAGTATTCACTTTCTCTGACCTTGCCCTTCCCAAGGCTGGTTGAGGGGTCCCTCCCATGTACACCCCTAGAGCCCTGCAGCTATCCCCCTCATAGCCCTTAACTTGCTGTATTACTAATTTGTCTCCCTCACTGACAGCTTTGTTTCTTTGTTTCCAGTAGCTAACTTAGTACTTGGAGCAGTAAACAAACACTTGTGAAATGAATGACCAGAGGAAAAATGATGCCAGTGATAAAAACAGTGGTGACAATCACATGCTTAGCTCCTATTCTATACCAGGCACCGTGGAGGACACTTTGCAAACATGATTTATCTGCAGTTCACAACAACATTGCAAAGTTGCAAACAACAACATTGCAAAGTTTTTATATCTGTTTACAGATAAGAAAACGACACTTCAGAGAGGTTAAACCATGTATCCAAAGTCACACAGCAGGTAAGGAGAGGAGCCAGGATTTGAATCCCTGAACCCTGGGTGCATCTTAACCCAAAGGCCAGAGACTTCTTAATACACTATCCAAAAGTCATCCAGACAAACATGTGGGGCAGACCAAACAGAAACAGATAAACAACAAAACAGACAAGTAAAAATGCCCCACTTTTCAGCTGTACAAAGTTCCATGTAATGGTTCAAACACAAGGTGAGGGAGATGGCATTTTATAGGGTATCGAATACCAGGCTTACACAAGTAGGAAAACACTCTCCTTTGCTAGGTCTCCTTGATAAAAAGCTTTGAAACAGACATGGTATTCCCTATTGGGGTTATTAACCGTTTTGCCGCCAAGAGGGTGTTGGCTGCACAGAGACCTGTGGGTGTGGCTGGAAAGGTGCTGGGGTGGAATGGGGTATAGCTCTGAGGGGCTCCCCTCCGGCTCAGGGCTCCTTCCCAGTGAGGCACAGGCTGAAATGCTGATCTGATGTTTGGTCTTTTGACAATTTTCACTTAATGAATTGATTCCTACAGTTCATTAACATACCCACTTCCACTTCTGTATACACATATGTCTTAATTAGCTGCTCATTGGCTGTTTAATTACAAGAAAACAGCTGACAGCTGCCTTGCTGAATTCTAATGGCAGACGCGTTGGAACGGCTACACATTTGCTTTTGACAACCAAGATTTATTCATAACTCTATGATTTATGGTGAATGCTCACATGCCTGAGCGGATTATTGTATTTTCCAATCCAACGGAAATGTTGGTATTTGGGGGACTATGGACGTGGGAATCCCTCTCATTCCATTTCTGTGGCTGAGATGAGCTGAGAATCCTAGTTGGAGAGGCATGAACTCTGTTTCAATTTTTTTTATTTTGGGAAGTTTCTGTTGGAATGTTCGGAAGTACGGGGGTGAGGAACAAGAAATATCTTTGGATAAACGTGGGCAGAAAGTTAAGGATTTAAAGTTAAGAGAGAAGATAACTGGCAACTTAATTTTATTGAGGGGGAAAGAGAGGGCATGCACGGATTAAAATCAGAGAGAGGAAGAGGCAGAAGAAATGATAAAATTAAAATGGGGGGAGGAGACAGGAATAACAGTCCCCAAGGAAGCAAATAAGAAGGAAATTTGTTCTTTAGAAAAAAACAAACAAACAGGAAACCTCATTCTCCAAAGTGAGCTGGTATGGTCCCACACTCAGGCATCGGGCAGCAATAAGTCATGGAAGTGTGGATCTCCTCAACTACTTTCCTGTTCAGTAGTGACTGGCCTCCCCGTAGAACTGTATATGCAAATGATCTCTGATTAAAGCTGACCTCGTGTGTTCTATCTGGTAAGTGGAGATGTCTGCTTTGCCATATGGTGATGTGCCACCCTCAGATCCAATCCAGTGGGCACATTCAGCAACAGTGATTCCCAAGCAAGCATGAGGCCCTACTCTGAGCCAGACACCATGTTAGACCCTATCTATGACAAGGCCAGAAGCCCAGCATCTTCTGTGAGCTGAGGCACAATTAAGACCAAACCAAAGAAACCAGGAAAATACAAAAAAAAAAAAAAAAAAAACCCTCAAATCATCTTGATGCAAACTGGGGTTTAACACATCCTACCACTTGTGTGTTTATTTCATCACAGGCCTGGAAGATTTTGCTAAATAAAAAATTTGTTCTTATCACCTGTATATAACAGAAGTGAAACTCTGATGTCACAGGATGTAATAAAAGCCAAGTCTAATTTTCATTTTAAGTGGCTAGCTCTAATACTGGGGCCAAGTGTTATAAAATATTAAAGTAAAAATGTGGAGCATGAATGTACCGATGCTGAAAAGTGGACAAGTTGATCCAGGGCTAGTGATATTTTACAACTGAAATAAAAATATTAGAATCCTTTAAAAAACCATTTGGGCCTAAAAGGAACATTTATGGATATGGTTTTTAACCTAATACATAAAAAGCTCCAGAAAATGCTTTAACTCTTTCAGGAAAAAAAAAGTACCAATTATACATTCTGGATATCTTTAAAAAGACTTTTTATTGTTAATTTCAGAGAGCATATTTGTTAATGTGACGAAACTATTCCAAGTTCTCCCTTTCCTGGGTGGAAGAGGAAGCTTTGCATAAGACAACATCTTAAGTGTATTAATTGATGAATAAATATTTGACACATGAATGGACTCTATTCTTAGACTTATCACGAGGCAAAGGGTCTTAGATGTAATCAGAAATCGATTCACTAACTTCAATACTCAACTGTACATTATTATTTAAGAAGCTATAGTTGAATGATAATCCTAGCTAACACTGCTTTATGATATAAAGGAAAGCTACTACAAGAGTAGATCCTAATTTGACTCCCGCCAAACTTAATTACTAATAGTCTACAGTTGACCGGAAATCTTACTGATAACATAAACAGTTGATTAACAAAAATTTTGTATGTTGTATGTGCTATATACCAAAATACTACAATAAAGTAAGCTAGAGAAAAGAAAATGTTATTAAAAAAATCATAAGGAAGAGAAAATACACTGACAGTACTGTAGTGTATTTATCAATACCATACGTTTATGTCCTTTGTTTTCAAGGTGAATTGTCTGTCAGTGTCTACATCCATATTGTCATATACGATAAAGGAGATGTTATATGTATTACCAACATTAGACATCAAAAATGAAAAGATAATGTTAAAAAGAAATTCATATTTATTTATGATTTTTTTCCAATAAAAAATCCATGTGAGTATAAGTAAGTGGACCTATGCAGTTCAAACCCATGTTGTTCAAGGGTCAACTGTGCATGAGAAGATGGATGCCAGCTGAAACTATTGTGGTAATCATTTCACAAGATATGTAAATCAAACCATCATGCTGAATGCCTTCAACATATACAGTAACGTATGTCAATTATTTCTCAACAAAACTGGGGAAAAAAGTTATGGTAGAGGCCCAAAGTCTAAATAGATATGGATTAAAAATTCTGTGTGTGTTTTTTTTTTAATCTTGAGATAAATTTTTCATCCTCCTCCTCTAAGCAGCCACTGTATCTAATACTGAAGCTAGGAAATGAAGTTGAATGATAAACAGAACCATTTCTCGAAAGAAAGCCTCCACCAGTCGTCGTTTTCCTATAAGCACTTCAGCATTTGTATTCACTTTGAAGATCGAACCTTAACCCTAACATCTGCCGCCTTTCATTTTATTTCTGGCCTTTTCTGCTGTCTCCGTGCTCCATGACCGGGCCCCTCCTCCCTGGCAGGCCTACCCAGCTTACCTTACACCCCCTGCTAATGCTCACCCAGGGCTGGGACTAAATTCTGTTCCAAGGGCTCAGGAACGTCTTTACTGGCAGCACTAAGCCCTTGCAGGTCTGGATTCAATGGTCTTCTGAAATGCAATATTCAGGGCTGGCCCAGTGCTCGTACACTGTTCCTTCATGATCTCCAAAGAACAAGGAAAATAATTTTACAATGAAAACCTCGGCATAACAGAGCTCTTAAAAATTTGGGAGTGGCACACCTGTCTATCCTTATCTTCCACTATCTGCAGAAAGTGACTCTCTGCTCCAGTCAGACCGGGTTATACAACCAAGACTTCCCCATTTTTAGGCTCTGGCTGCCTAGTGGATGCGTGCTTCTTGGGTCACATCATGGACCGCGGCCTTACTCTAGTATTTAGTTCTTTATTTGCTATGAAGGCCTCATCTCTACAACTACACTGTAAGCTGCTCGAGGGAAGGATTCGGTCTTCTATGTCTTTGGACTCCTAATAGTGCTTAGAGAACACCCAAGGGGGTGCTCACATTTTCGTTGTTTTTAGTGGCAGAGTCTACATTACAGATCACAAACGGTCACAAAATCAAGACTGGACCCACAGATATCCTGGAAATAGTGTCTGACTCTACCCAGCACATCACTCAGACATGAGGAGTTTGCCCAGGAATGATAATAACAAGAGCCAACACTCAATGTGTGCTTGTTACATGCCTGGCACTCGTGTAAGTGCTTTACCTATATGCACGTGATAACCATATGAAGTAACTACAATTACTATCCTCATTTTACAGATGAGGAAACAGAGGCACAGAGAGGCTGGGTATTTGCTCAAATTGGTAAATAGCAGAACTGGAGTTTGAATCCAGGCAGTCTGGCTCCAGAGTCAGGGCATAAGCCTGACACTATACCGTCTCTCTACACGTGGCCAAAGGGACTTGGAGGGGGTGAGCTGGGAATACTCAGGAGCCAAAAAAAGAGCTACCAAAACGTCCACCACTTTTGCTGTTCATGTGCAATGCTTATTTGAGCAAGTATGTGGTGAAAGAGAAGCATTTCAGCAATTAAATAGGTTCTCCGGTTTCTTGTGGTTTCAGGTTGTTGATTTTAAAATGCAATTTAAAATAGATTCACAAAGCGATTAGCTCAGAAAATGACCGAGTCACTTTTTCTCTCTCATTAGATTTCTATTTATATATCTAATCAGAAATTTTCCTTAAGTCTAATGATACTATTACAGAGACAAATTATTTATAATTTGTCATGATACAATCACCTTCACCTGGTTAGAACATGATAAATCATTAACATCAGTGGCAAAAGAAGTCTCTTGACTTCACTGCACCTAGAGATAAAAATGTTAGTTGTAATGTACACACTACTATATATAAAATAGATAAGCAACAAGGACCTACTGTATAGCACAGGGAACTCTACCCATTATTTTGTAATAACCTGTAAGGGAAAAGAATCTGAAAAAGATTCTGAATCACTGTGCTGTACACCTGAAACTACCATGACGTTGTAAATCAACTATACTTCAATAAAAAAAAAAATGTTAGTTGTAGCAGAAACTATGATGCAGGGCAAATACTGTATGCATCGAATATAAACACATGCTACCGTACAGGTCCAAGGCTGGGTACAGGCCCAATCTGTTAATAAAATGAAGTTTTAATTGATTGTTTTTGTGATTTCCATTGTATAAAGTCAATAGGAAAGAGAAGCAGAACTGCAGATGACCGAAAAACACACTGGCACCGAGGCTGTACAAGATCTGGAAGGGAATCTAGAAAACTGACAACAGTGAAATAATAGCTGCCCTTTGTTTTCTTATTGCTTTTATTTCTGTCATAAATAAACATTGTGTTAAAAAGAAAACACACATTGTTTATGCCTCAGTAAACACAGTGGTACTCAGAGAATTCAGATTTTATTGAATAGCGTGTTGTTAATTAATCTTCTGAATTGTTGAGGCGCTTCCTATGAAGTAGCCCCCATCTTCTCCCTGGTCCTGCCCTGCGCACCATTCCTAGGTATCGTATTCAATTTGCCACATAATACTACATGTGGCATTACTGAGAGACACAGAGAGAGCGATCAGTTTCGTGAACAGCATGATGGTACACACGTGGTTAATTCCTGGGACCCAGACCACTTAAGAAAATACCTAGGTGATAGGCAATGCACAAAAATCAAGTCTGCTTGGAACTCCTGGTAGGGGAGCACTGCTGTCTATACACCCTTCAGCAAGAAGGACCATGCCATCCTCTACCAGTGATAAGAAGGTGCGTACACAGAGTGGGTGAGGGTGAAGTGTGACGGGCCCAGCCACATCAGCCGAATTAACCCCCCCAAATCAATGGAGGGACAGTTGTCACAGGCAGGTACCTCTCTTGCTTACATCTTGGGATAACATAGGCCAGGCCGTTGATTTTATTTTGTTTAATTTTAATTCATTAATTAATTTGGAGGGAGGACGAATTGAGGAAATAATTTTTTCCCTTGGTAATACAGAACCTTGAGGTCTTGAGGGTACCATAGAGATGAATAATTCAAAATCCCCTTTGAGTAGAAAGCTCTCTATTCCTAAAGGTGGGTGAATTTTTTTTTTTTTAATTTTGTTAAACTGTTTAATTTGAAATAATTTTAAATTTAGTAATAAGTTGCAAAGATTGCACAGACATTTCCATTATACCCTTCATCCAGCATCCCTTGATGTTAACACCTTATGTAATTATGCTATATTTATTAAAACTAAGAAATTAACATCGGTGCAGTGCTACTAACTAAACCACCGACTTTATTTGGATTTCATCAGTTTTTCTGATAATGTCCTTTTTCTGTTCCGAGATGGATTTCTGAATAATGGAGTATGGTAGGTGGTGTGCAAAAATCTCAAGCTTCCCCGAGATAGGATCAATATGAAGCATTTGTATATGCACAAAGTGGCAAGTGCTATGATGATTAACAGTAAAACAAAGACATAAGGAAACTACAAGGCAAATTTCCCTGAAGTCTCCCAGGAGTTATTTGTGTCTGAAGGTGGTTTTGTATTTTCTGACACTGTATTTTTCTAATTTCACTAAAGGAAAGCTAACCAAATTTGTGGATTTTACTTTTTGCTTTAGCCTTCAAATGCTTTAGGGCTAATTCAGGCCTGGTTCAGTGGCAAACAACTGTCTCAGAGGCCTCATGCATGTCTAAATAGCTTCTCTCCTGTTTATTTTGCACTGTTTTATCCTATAAGCTGTCTCAAGGCCCTTCCAAGATAAGCAGGAGGATTTAAATCTTAATAAATTGAAATTTGAATAACGGAGGCAATCTAGGTTCGGGGGTCTTGAATGATTAGGATAAACATCTCTATTTTCCACTCCCACATTATGCATGTGCTGTCCATGTTGCCCTGAGATCAGCATCAGCAATAATTAAAATAGTAACAACAGCAATAAGACTATTAGATTTAAATAGCACTTTTCAGTTTATAAGGACTTTTATTCACAGTTATTATTTCTATTCTTGGAATAGTTCTAAAAGGTAGGAAGAATGCCACTTTACAGATGAAGAAACAGAGTCACTAAAAGATGAAGACATGCCCAAAACAATAGGGACAAAGGGCGGCCCCAGGACCAGAACTCAGTGCTTTCTAAAAACCTTGCCATGATTTGGCCAGACGTGTCAACATCTGTGAGCCAGCAATAAGACTTTCAATCACATTCCCATTAAACTTCTTGGAAACGCCTTCTTATAAAGCTTATAACAGGGACCTTACAGAAGTCTAGAGTCATCTCTTTTTTGAAAAAAGATAACCCAAGAGATTTTTTTCATCAGTTCAATCAATTCTGGGATTGGAAGTGACAAACAAGCCATGCTCGAATACTATTCTCCAGCCTCTCATTATTGTGATGGGAGGCATAAAAATATATATAACTTCCTTGATTGTAATGAACATCCAAATATTTATTCTGTCCTGTCGTTTCTCGTCACTCAAAATGCCAAGGAGCTGAATTTTTAGGCATAGTAGAAGTAAAGAATAGAAGTCACAAAGATACATCCTAACGTTAATAGAAACAACAACAACAATTAAAAAGGCTTACCTTGCAGCCTTCACATGTAATGACACCATAATGGATTCCTGATGATTTGTCTCCACAGATCTTGCATGGAATAATTTCAATTTGAGCTGCAACAGAAGCACGCAACCAGTTAATTACATTTTATTTTAAACACCTTATAAAAGCGTTCCCTGATCAGCATTTGTATAGTGAAAACTAATAACCTGCTAAACATTATACTGCATTAACTATTCATTGCTGAACTGTGAGGGTCCCCCTAGAGCCCTGGACTAAATTATGGCTGCTCGTTATATAATAGCTTTCGGGTTATTAAAATGGGTCATTTGAGGAGGTGTTTAAGAACCCACAAGAAGACTGGAATCAGCATTTCAAAGCCTTCAAGAACTGGAGAGTTCACAGTTTAGGCCTCAGAGCAAAGCAGATACTAAAATGTTTCCTCCGATCTCATTTTCCATCATTATTTTTAAAAGGTCATAAACCTGTCTGGGCTGAGCATTGTAGCTCGGCTGGTGGAGAAAAACAGACTCCAAAAAGCCAAAACTACTTAGGAAAATGATTCAACTCTAAATATTAATAAGTTACATATGATGGGAAGAATTCCTTACTCATCTCTTTTTAATTAATGTACCTCCCATGTGTTAAAAATTAGTCGACTTGTGTACAATCAAAACCTTTCAACCATAAAGTTCATATCCTATTTGAATTTAAAAATGATGAATCCGGACAAACAGAATATGTAGCTTCAGAGTTCTTTACATTGGAAATTGATTTCCTGGTACAGCGTGCGTGTGTTTCTATCTAACTGATTATTTACAGTTGCCTCATACTGGAAGAATAACCAAATAATTCACACATATTACATCGAAGTTCTCAAATATGTTAAAGCACGTTTCTAAGATAACACATTATGTCTTGAGCAGAGTTGGAAAGAGTATAATTAAGGATTAAAAAACCCCCTAAGGAATAGAATAATTAGGCAAAACAAAGTACTTGGACCACCTATTAAATACAATTTATATGTGAAATAAAGAACCAACACTGAGCTGCATATACAGGATGACAAGTTTCACCCGTTTACCTGGCATGCTCCATTACACTAAATTTATTTTCCATGGTTATCACTACTGGATATCATGTCAGATTACCTACTAAGTCACACACACAAAGGCAGTTGCAAGTGCCCAAGTATATTTCATTTTCATAAAGCCCCTACCTAGTGCCATGCCTCACACAAAGCAATGACTAGTCTAACGAACGTATCGCACGATGTAAGTAACACACATACACAGAGCCCACCCTTTCTTCCAATGTGATCTCATATCCTGGGGTAATTTCCACAGCCACCTACTCTGGATTTGATACAATATTGTATTCAATACTTCAAAAGAGGACACATTAAATTACTGGACTTAACCTCATTATAAACCATGTGTCCCTGCTAACATCCTTTCAAGGGGACCAGAAGTACTGCAGTGCCTTTAGTGAGTCCTTTGCCTACCAGTCACTTTTAGTGTTGACATCCTGAGTTTCACTATCCAGAGTTAGAAACTGTTCAAAATCTCACCTCCAATAAATGTGCCATAATCCTCAAGCCTTCTAATACCCCAATAGTGGCATCTTTGTACACTATCTAAATGTCTATTCTGAGTTATGCAACTTAATATAAGATCACGCTTAACAAAAACCGTCATCTTCAAGTCGGCCTCCTCGTCTTAGAGACTAGCTTGATTTCTTCAAGGAAAATTCTTTATGAAATCTAAACTCTAATAATGTTTCACACTTAGGCTCCTCCAATATATATATTTTTTTGCGGTACGCGGGCCTCTCACTATTGTGGCCTCTCCCATTGCGGAGCACAGGCTCCGGACGCGCAGGCTCAGCGGCCATGGCTCACGGGCCCAGGCGCTCTGCGGCATGTGGGATCTTCCCGAACCAGGGCACGAACCCATGTTTCCTGCATCCGCAGGCAGACTCTCAACCACTGTGCCACCAGGGAAGCCCTCCTCCAATATTTTTAATACATAGTTAAGGCAAAGTTTTGTGCCACAGATTGTCTGCAGCTCTCCAGAGAGATGGTTGTGCCCCACATTTTTCAGAGACTCATAAAAGCCAAGTGGTAGTAAAGAAATTCTGAAAGGTGATATCAGCTGAAACCTCTAACCCTAACCCTAACCCTAACCCCAACCCCAACCCCTAAGGAAGAGAAGAATTAGACAACACAAAGTACTTGGACCACCTATTAAATAAAACTCATACAAGAAATAAAGAAGACAGACACTGAGCTGCTTCTGCTTATGTCTCACCTCAAGTTGTAGTCACAGAAATTAGACAAACCTCATTAGGCCCTATAGTTTAAGTCAGCATCAAAACTAAAAGTAACACTAAACTCGGGCCTCTCAAGAGTTATTTTCATTCCATCTTAGTAATGGAGAGATTAAGCAAATCTGTTTAGTCCTTTATAAGATAGGAAAGCTCTGGGCAGGCCAGACAGGGAACACTGAGTAAAACTGTATGTATCTGGATCAAATGGAAAATGGTGTATTGCTGTTCACTCTGCCTGGGCTCCTAGTGGATGACCCATGAGCAGTGACATCATGATCTTTAAGGCAGTGACCAAAATGCCTACTAAAAGCTCCTGTAACATTGCAAGTGATCTGGAGGTCTGGCAGGGAGGGGTCTGATCATGATGGGGGTGCCCCTGGGATTGACATCCTGGCCCAGCACTTCCACCCTTGGAATGGCTCTCAGCTGGCTGGGGAGAGGGTGGGAGTGAGGGTTGGGAAAGTCACTGTAGTATAAATCCAGAGTTTGGTGCCACTACTGCATAGGAACACTGGCCTGAGTCAGGCTCCTAAACTCTTGGTCTTCAATTCAGCCTTCCTTCAGCTCTCAGGGTCTTTCAGATCTGCAGGGCACTCAAGCTGAGGCATAGTTTACGAGACTTCATGGAGGCCAAGATGCTTAGTATGAATGGACTCACTGTAGACTGACCTGTATTTTCAAGCAAGGGGCCATTTGCCTAGAACTTTGCCCCCTGCCGCACTGTGTTTGTGCTTGGCTCCAGTGGGCAATGCTGGTCAAAGATTCCAAATTAGTTAGAACAAGCTTCCCTAGGGATCTCATGGTGAGGTGATGGGAGGGTTCTCCAAAGCCAGGTTCCAATATTATGATTGGCTGGATTAAACTATTCTACTAGCCTACCCCCTTGGGTGGCTCTCTTAACTCAGAAGACAATTTCAGGTGCAAGTGCTCTTTAGGAAATGACTAAAATCCACTTGCTCTAAAAAGCAAATTCTCTGAAAGTGATCTATCACATGTGTTGATCTTTCCAGAAAGTAAACATTTGCTGATCGGAGCAGGGCACTTACTCAATCTTCCATTTCATCCAACAATGCACAAAATCCACCTCCCTTCACCTTTTAGTTAATTTACAGAATTCAAATGTATCAAGGAGAAGAAAAATAGTCAATGCCTTACAAATTTTTCAAAAGGAAAGCAGTTTAGTTTCACAAATTTGAGTTTTCAGACCAGTAAGAGGGAACAGGACAAAAATCCCCTTGCCCTTTGCTTTCTATCCCTCAGGCTTTTCCATTTTCTGACAGGCAGTATTGTGTCTTTTCAAAATAATCTTCTTGTAACAAAAATTATGAGTCTTGGCCCATATATATACTGCACACATTGACTCAGTCAGTATTTCAAAGGATGAAATCTGTCAGACACCACAACTGTCACAAGTATATTGATTAAATTAGTCCACATCCATATTCATTGCAGCAAAGAGGTTTATTCTGTAGCGGAATATCTGAAGCAAGATGCACGCACACATATAATCACGAATTGGCTTAACAATGAACAATCTCGCTATGAAAAATTCTAATTTGCCTACATTTTCAGCTCTATTGCCTAAATAATTTGCTCTTTCATGCACCCTAAGTAATTCAAGCAGGCTCTCCACACCTGCACAGGCAAATTTCTGCAGTTTCAAGGAGCTGACAACAAGTGGCGGCGGGGCAGCAGGAAATCCTGGAAAGCAGGTGTGCTAATTAGCCAAGTGGTCCTTAGGCTGGGTGGGCATTTACCGTTGTACCTCTGTAAAAAAGTTTGCTTTTTACTTTTCATTATAAAAGGTAACAAGACACTGGCGTTCTTAACACCTCACTTGCTCCTCAGGACCTATTTCTGGATTTATCGTGGTCCAGAGAAAAATGCCCATTCTGCCCAAGTATTAAAAAATATAATTGCACAAGAGTTGTACCCATCACTTCATTCTGTGGGTGAAGAGTGATGTCTCGATGATAATCTAAATAGATTGATAATAATCAATACTATTGAACATGTATTTGGGCTTATAAAGTCTCAGGCATTATCTAATTTGCTGCTCCAACAACTCTATGAGGTAGGTGGTATTATCATTATCATCATTATCTGCATTTGTTTTAGATGAGAAAACTGAAGCTCAGAAAGGCTAAATAACTTGCCCAAAGTCAGAGAGCTTGGAAGAAGTAAGGTTGGAATTTGGACACATTTTGGTCTTTTTCTCTTAACTCAAAAGCTTATTCCCTCTCCACCCTACCCCCCTTCTCATCATACTGAATAGCCGAGCTAAATCACTCCAATACAAACATCGGGAATATACTGCTCTTGGTAGGAAACCATTACCCAAGGATCAAAAGACATCTCACAAGTAATCTGGTTAAACTTAATACTACTCAGAACTGATGTCAAGATGTCTTTCTGGGAGTTACTTGACTAGTTCATAACTGGAAATAATCATCAACCTTCTAAGACCATTCTTCTCAATTTTATAAAATTCCGAGTTTTTGACCTTAGGCTGACCAATACCAATGTTTAACGATTCTTAAGGCTGGGAAAATTACTTCACCTACCTCTCTGAGTCTCAGTTTTCTATTTCAAGATTCAATGATATAATGTATAAATGACACAGCACATATGACTATTTTATACATGTATTCTATATATATGCACATCACACACAATCCTTAGAAAGAGTTGGCACTCAAAACACAGTTATTATTATTGTTATTGTTGATAAGAAATCCTGCCTTATAGCGAAATGAAATTCTTTTCTGCAGACTTTAAGCTCTTTCCAAAGCGGGGATAGAGAAAAGCGGCTTAGCCTCTAGCTAATACGACAGGCAGTTCATACCAGCTACCACAGCGATCCTTTACAACGTTGGCACTTAACTGCTACAACATAGCAGCATGTTGTAATCAGTGTGGGATGTGTCACAAGGCATTTGTTGCTAATAATAGTAAAAAAAAATAAAGTTTTTTACTGGTTCATATAAAAAAATAAACTAACATGGACCTAAGATCATCCCCATAAGATCTTTCACTCTAGCTCACTTGCACAACCATATGCTTTCTCAAATTGGACGGAACAGGGTGGGGTTACTGCTGGCTTGCCAGGAAACGGCCAAACTTTGGGTACACCCATGACACTATGTCACACATATGAATGCCAAGCAATTTTGTGTGTCTTGCAAAAACTGTCAAGAACTGCTGCTATAAACAAACAAACAAAACCCAAAAAAACCCCTATCTTTATACCAATCTGCTGACCGTGTTTTTCCTGGAAGGCTGAGAATATGGAGGACTTTTCACCTGCTATGTTACATATTTCTCTAATGTTTGAATTTTTTACAACCAGCATGTATTACTTTTGTAAGCAGAAAAACCAATAAAGATTAAAAAGAAAAACCCTAAGGCATTTGATTTTATTTTCGGCAAAATGGCTTGAGTCCTTTATGGATTAGTCATTTTATTTTATCCCCTGTTTAAAACTGCTGGGGTATTAAAGGCTTCTGCAGCTGCCTGGATGGCAGTCTGGCCTGTATGTCAAGGCCAGCTGGGGGCGGGGGGGGGTAGGGAGTCTTCACCTGGTTTCCTGGAGGGACTTCGGCAACTCCTGACTTCTAGAGTTTTGTAGCCCCTCTGGGTCTGGCCACCTCTAGTTCCAGGGTCTCCAAGGACTCTGCCCCATGGGGCTCAGCCAAGGGGGCAAAAATAGGGGCTGAAATTCGCCTGCCTGTGAGCCCTGCTGCAGAGTGGCTGGAACAGCTTGGAGGGAGGGAGCCTTTTTCTCTCTCTACTCTCTCAGCGCTGCTGCTGGAGGCCCCAGGCCACCATCAGGGTTTGCAGAGAGCTTGCAATACATCTTCATGGTGGAAGAACAGACTGTGGGCTTCAAACAGTTTGGCACACTCTGTCCCTGGACCTAAGGCCTGGAGTATAACATGGATTTGTTTCACAGTGCAGGCATGTTCAATAGGCATCCTGGGTGGGGAGGGCTGAGTTCCAGCTACACACTCTGCAAACTAAAAATCAACTTGTTCAGCCATTTTTTCTACTAAATATATACTAAATATAATACTGGTATGTGTCCCCGGTACAGTCTTTTCTTCTACGGATTTTGCAATTTTTTCATGATGGTACTTGATCCTAGTGGAACATCACCAAAGCAGTTAGCCCCCTAATTAGAAAAGTCCTACCCCTTTGGTAGAGCAGTCTTGTGGTCATTTCTGGCAACAACAGTAATGCTTGATATTTACAGAGCTCTGTAACGGTTTTCCAAGTTTTTGTCCTCACTAGCTTGTTTTGATTTTGGTGTTCACAACAACTCTGAAGTAGGCAGGTGGGTCTTATTAGCCCCATTCTATTGATGTGGAAAGTGAACCTCAGGAGGGTTAAATGGCTTCTTCTCTAGGTCTAGGTTTCCCGGGGTTTAACTGTAGAGGCAGCCACCAAAGAAAAAAAAAAAAAAGACAGACTTGGTGTCTCTTTTTGCTCAGGATTATTTGATGACTTTAGATTTATGTTATCATCAATCTGGGGCTCTCAAGGGGAAATGCCATGAGACAGAAAGAGCTGGAGGTTGATCCAGCTAAAAAGTGGAGTTGGCACTCCTGCGTTTCCCTCTGACCCTCAACTCCTTGAGTGGCCTCAAGCAAGTCACTTACACCTCCACTCCCTCCATCTATAAAATGGGAATAACTCCTATCTCCCAGGCAGGTGGTGGTAAACGAATGCTCAGAAAGCTCTTTGAAGACGAAAAGACCTATATAGATGGGAAGCTTTAGGAAGCTTGGCATATCATTCTTGGCAAGGACCAGGACGCTGTGCCCTCACCACCCACTACAGGCTCTGCCACCAAGAGAATAAAGAAAAATCCACAGAACTGTAATCTTCATCTGCTAACTAGACTCAAACTTATTTTTTAATTGTTGGTTTCCAAAATGCCTTCCTGAGGGACTTATGGGTCCAGAGGTTACTATCTTTGTCTCAGCTTCAGAGAAAAAGCACATAGATGGAGAAGTCACCTCTCTGTAACAGCCGTCACAAGCAAAGTCACTGAACTTAAGCCCTTCACCAGGGCTTCAGTTGTCTTGCAGAGGTATCCTGGAAATGGTATGATTCCCTCTTGTTATACACAATAAACACACAGGTTGCCCTCCGACATTCTGACCCTCTGTATTAAGTTCATGTCTGACTCAAAGGACCCTGTCAAATTATAGCCATCCAAAAACAGGTCCTGTACCTTACTCTGCCTCCCCCCGACCAAAGTCCTACACCTTATATACTGTTTAAAGCCACTTCTTAAAAGCTTTAACTGGATTGTGGCTTCTGCTGAAAATGTAACAGCTTTTTAAAAATCATTTTTTAAAATAAAAAGTGTTACATATACTTGCCGAATACATACACATAAACACACCTCAAACTCTTCAAGAGATCAAGCATTTGCACACTAAAGCTAAAATATGACAAAACTAGATTTTTGAAACTTTATTTCCTTCAGGCTTTACACATGTAAGACTTAGGAGCCTAGGAGTTAAAGCCCATATGAATTCAGAGAAAGCTGAGCTGTGTACGCAGGAAATATCTGAAGAATGAGGAAGACAAGTGTGTGTTGTCATGTGGCTTTCTGTGAATATGCAGGTAGTTCTGACAATGGGAACTGAATATTAATCCTTTGTAATATGTTTCAATCTCTACTGGATTAAGCTTTCCAGAGAAACTGACTCGCACTCCCTGATGCACATGTATCTCTGCTAAAAGCCAAATCCAAATGAGTACTTTTGTCCCTAGATGGGGAAATTCTGTCAAATCAGAGAAGAAACAGATTTTTCATATAGAGGAACAGTGGATGGCTTTGATTTTTAGATCCAGTTCTCTCTAGAATTCTCCTATGACACAGTCATGCACAGAAGACCTTAATTTAAGGCAACATACTCTTTATCTCTTTTGATAATTACCTGGCGACCAATTAGACCTTGAATAAAATAATTGAACAGCAAGAGAAGCTGCTTCCTCATACTCCACTTTACTTACCCAGTAGGTCAAATACTGAAGAAATTCTCACCCAACAAAAGATGATGCCATTAAGATCAGCAATACAAATACTTTTCTTTTTTTTTTTTTTTTTTTTTGGTCTTTCCTAATCTAATCTCTATCACTTTTGTGAACAACGGAGCATCCTTGTTGTTGAGGATTTCTGGGGTTATGTGAAATCAGGGACTAAGACAAAGGTAACTGGCCATTCAGCCAATTATTCTCAAGGTCCTTCTAAGATTCTAGAATTAACTACATTTTTCCAATATGAAGTTCTTGCAGATTTTCTTGGACCTTGAAATCAGAAATGTCTAATCAAAATCCTTCTCTTGAATCTCTCAGGGTGGGTTAAGCCATTTCATATCAGCAGGAAAAAGAATCCATCTTATCTTACTAAGTTGTTAGATTATGATCAAGAGAGTTTCTTAAAAACTTCTTTTCCAACAATAGGTATGTGTCCCTTATATAATTCTGGATAATACTAGACCCAAAAAAATGTCATCTGACTCACAGAACTGCAGCTAATCTTTTCTAGCGATCAACCTCACTCTAGATACCAATTCCTTTTTTTCCCTTAACAAGAGCAATTGTGCCACATTTAGGTTACGTCTTCCTTTGCTCACAGTTGAGAGCAATGGGGTCAGCTCTTTGCTTTCATCATTCAAAGTCTGTTTTTCACAACAACAGAAAAGAACATCTTTAAAACCAAACCAAATCTGGAGATCTTATCTAGTTTCTGCTTTACCAAAAACATCAAAATTACTCTTACTGCGTTTTATGAAATAACCTTACTTTACACCATTAGCCCCAAATTCTCACACCTAAGCCCAAGAGATAAGCACTCCATTTTACAGCCCTCTTAACTTTGCACCTGCCTATGCACACCTCAACTTATAGGTATTGTATGATCTTGGTACTTCAATTTACAAGATTGTATTTTTTCAATAGATACACAGAATGTTACAAAAAGAAACAAACCTGGTGATTCAATTACAAAGTCCAAAGACAGAAAAATCCATTGACACAGAAATGGGTCTTAAAACAAGTAGTATATCTGTTTAAATCTATTTGTTCTATGGCTTCCTATGAGTCTGGTCCATTGTATGCTTAGCACATAGCATCATACTTCACTGAATAAATCAATCCAAATATTCTGTTTGTCTCAGAATTCTCTTTAAAGGGCCAAAGTCTCCTGCCTAAAAAGTCAGCTACTGATTGCTAATTCTAACCGCACAATTTCTATACTCCTTAACGGTGCCATCACCTGCTGAAGATGTGCAGAAGTGGGTCAAAATAACAAGAATCCAGGTTAAGTCATCATAGCTCACCAGGCAAAGGAACCTATTGTTTCTTTCCATTAGCTTAGGTAGTTTTTGTGAAGATCAATTACTGTTCATTGAATATTAGACCATGTCATTTAAGAAATATTCCCTAACCAAACTGTTTGGATTCATGGCAAAAAAAACCTGGAAATAACTTGTAACTTTAAACCTTGAAAATACATTTGCTTTCCTCTATGTTAAGCCATTGAGAACTAAGATGACAACACATCCATAGCCACAGGAACACAGACTGGTGATACCAAAAATTTCTTGCTCCACAGATCATTTTAGTGGGTGAGGATTATCTCACAGCCCAGATCCCCATTCTACCTTTGTGCTGTTTCCCACTTCACAAAGTCTCCCTAGAATTAATAGGGAGAATGGAACTCTGGGCAAGAGACCAGGGAAAGGTCTGTTTTTTATTAAAAATCACAAGCAAATTATTTAGACTTGCCAGAAGCAGAAGTGTACACGTTGTCACACTAATTGTTTTAAGATTCTAAGATCTTGAAGGATGAGTGACCAATTCCTAGAAGACAAATTCTACTAGGTTCTCCACCTCCAATTTCCAGGACATAGCCAATGATATCTGAACAACAGATATGGCAAGTTCTCAGCCTTCGAAAACATCAGTCATGTATTTCTGGACTGCAGGTCAATGGTAATTAAAAATCTCTTTTATAATGCTTTTCTAAGACAACCAGTTCAGCTGGACACAGGAATGGCCAGACAAGTGCCCGAAGGAGTTTTTTCTGACTATCTAAACACGTGTTCTTTAAACTTGCTTATTAAAGAAATGTTTCCATATTTAGTTATAATATATAACATCAACTAGACAATGGATAACAATATGGGCTGATAACTGAAGTAGAGTTGTTTTCTATGTCTATTCCCAAGGGGGGAAAGCAGGAGCTTCTAGCTATTTCTTCACTGGAAAGGCAAATACAGAAAAAGGCAGCAGAGCCTTGAGGATATTAAGTAGTTGTGAGACAGGAGGAGAGGGGATGCTCTGGACCGAGCTTAGAGATTGTCAGATTTATTTTAAGAAGGTCTGACATCTAAGCATCAATTCCCAGACGGTAACACCTAATGAATGTCATTCTTCCCTACAACAGAAAATGTATATCTTGGGGGTTTACCTTGAAACTATCTATCTTTATGTAAGTCATGCACTAGGGGTGGGGTTAAGAACGCCACAGCCATGGAAAGATAGCAAAATAAGGTTCACAACCCTGTCCTTCCTCTTCCATTTTCAGTTTCTGCTCCTCCAATCCGAGAAGCTCCTTTTGCCTGCAGACAAACATTTCAGATGACATTTTATGACTGTCCTGCACATACGCCTATCAGCTAGCCAGCACTTGACAATGTACGTCTTTGTCACTTAAAGAGAGCTTGAGTGAGTGTGACACTATCACTGGCATAAGTGAATCTTTCTAATTTGCAGTAAAAGTGCACCATTCACACACTTTGGTACTTCAGGACGGCGACGTTTTGAAATCCACTTCACAAATGATGGCAGCACATTTCACATCAGATGGAAACACACTCTGATTGCTAACAGCTGCTACAGGCACATCTTACTGTCACAGCCAGAGCTCAGAATAGCAGGTCCTTTTTAATGCCAATGGCTGCTACCATCTTAAATCACCACACACACACACACACACACACACACACGTTCCATACCCTTACACACAGGTCTCTCCAGCTGTAAGTCCTACCACCACTTGCTGGTAACCTGCACGACTAGGCACCAGGGATGACAAGAGGGTACACAGAACCCACTGGCCCACGTCATCTTGTTACATTAGCTTCACTGTATGTGAATTAAGGATGATAGTGGACACTTTTTTTAAAGAAGAAAGAAAAGTACAACCTTGAAGTAAAGTGGAGAGGCTCACTTTGCAAGCGCTGGAGGCTGCGGTTGAATCCCTGCCCTGTCACTTACTAGCTATGTGAACTTGGACAGCTTTCTTAATCTCTGTGCCTTATTTTCCTAGCCTTTAAAATAACCCCTATGTCCTTATTATAGGGTAACCAAGTGCTTATAGAATCAGTGCATAGCACATAGTAAGGGGTCAATAACTATTAGGTATCATCATCATCACCAACACCACCTATCTTTCAAGGACAGTAGTATTTGGCAAGAGCTGCTACTGGAGTTGTGGGAATGAGCAAGAAGGTTGATGAGGGATAGGTCATTATATTCCTTTCAGATAAAGACATGGAGTTCAGTGGCTTTCTTTTTTAAATTTTTTAAAAGTAGTTTATTTTTTAAAATTTATTTTATTTTTGGCTGTGTTGGGGCTTCATTGCTGTGCGCGGGTTTTCTCTAGCAGCGGGGGCTACTTTTAGTTGCGGTGCGCAGGCTTCTCACTGTGGTGGCTTCTCTTGTTGCGGAGCACAGGCTCAAGGCACAAAGGCTCAGTAGTTGTGGCTCGCGGGCTCTAGAGCGCAGGCTCAGTAGTTTTGGCGCACGGGCTTAGCTGCTCCGCGGCATGGAGGATCTTCCCGGACCAGGGCTTGAACCTGTGTCCCCTGCATTGGCAGGTGGATTCTTAACCAGTGCACCACCAGGGAAGTCCCAGCGGCTTTGTTTCTAATGCAGAGGCCTAATATGAGAAGTAACACTAAGCAGGTACAAAGCATGATGGAAAAAAACCACTGGGTATTAAGCAGCTCCCCACTTTCTAAGTAAAGCCCACAGCAAGGCTGGCATCTTGAAGAGGTGGTAAGCCTAGGAAGTGGGAGCCAGGCTTCTAAAAGCTGTGTGGTGAAGTAGGGAAGGGACTCAGCTGCAGGGTTCCGAAGCTTCTAAAACTACCTGCTAGCAAGTGAAATTTACCAGACATGTGTGAAACTTTGTGACCTTCTTTCTCCAGGGCTCAGCTTCCCTCTTAGGGAATACTGTAGCTACTCCCTGCCCCTCGGTGTAGTGTTTCACCAGATAAACTGTCAGATCCGGTCCTGCTATGTTACACGGTGATATGATGATTGTGAGTGAGTTGAACAGTCATTTCCCCAACAGTTGGGATCTCTTCAATGGCGAAACCCACCAGGGGTCACTAGTCAGGAAAAGTAGTCATAGACTGTGATAGAGAAGCCCATCTGGCAACCACTCTGTCCATTTTAGTTGCATTTTGGTTTAGACAAGGGAACACACTGAAATGTTCTCGTCAAGGTCCAGAGTGAAAGCTCCGGCATAATACCCATTGGAGCTAGAACACTCTGTTTCTACACACCTGTCCCCTCCTTTTTTTGGCCTTACTAAAAAAAAAAATAGTGTTTATTACTGTCAAAGAGAATTCCTTTCAATACCACACCCTGCCATATATTGACAGAAGAGACAGGGCAGCACAATGCTAACATGGTGTGAATGGAAAATAAAGTATTTGGTTTTCCTTTCAAGGTAAACAATTTCAATTGACAGTTCTGGGACCGAATCAGGTGGGTTTTTTTTACATATTTATTTATTTATTTGGTTGTGCAGGGGCTTGGTGCTTTTTATTTGTCAAAGCCCACAATAAGTACGTTTTGCTTTAAATCCACAGAGGCAAAGCCCTTGGCAGGTAGCGTCAGTAATGCAAATCTATTTCCCATTGATATGTGTTTTTCAAAACAAAACCATCGCCACCAATGAAGCATTTTGGGCCCTCAAGCTACATGGTTCCCAGCTATAACTGTCTAAGGCATTAAATGTCAAGGATCAAGTCCAAGGCCATGTCAGGGACCATTAGGACATAGAGAAGTAAATTCTGAAGCAAGGTCTGGTGGTAACACCAAAATGTACTCATCAGACAAGAGCCTTCCCTGTGAGATGTTGAGGAACCAATGCCCAGAGGGGTGAGTGGAGTCATTCCAGTGCTCCAGGAAAATCAACCTAACTACTCACCATGACCTGCCCTGATCTTGCGTTTCCTGTTATTTAAAGGGAAACCAAACCAGTCAATGAAAGCAATTCCAAAAAATGGAGCTCAAAAAAAAATTAAGGCTTAGAAAAAAATAAGTTGAATAAGTGTACAGACTTTCAAATTGAAATTCTGAATGGAACAGGATTTTTTTAGGTGCATAACCTTGGTAGGTTTGTTTAAAGAATCAGTCACACCTCAAACACACCCACCAATAATCAGAAGGATGACTTATGAGGAATTATTATTCATTTAAAACATCCTTTAAAATAAGTCAGGAGAGTAAGCTTGACCGGGTCCTTACCCATCCCCATCCTCTAAAATAAACAAATAGTATTTCTATTGAAGCCAATCTCCTGTTCTTGGAATCAGCTTTTTGAGTTGTCAGTTAGACAAGATGAACTGATTACTTTACCATAAAATTTACCAAAGCAGGTAACTCTACCAGAGAAATATCAGTCCATTTCAAAATGTTTCTTGAGAGTGAATTACTTCATCTATGAAAGAGAAATCCCTTCCCCTCTTCTGGTCTGTCGAGCTAAATGGTGCTCAAGAGATACACTTCATTGCCCAATTAGACAGTACAGTTCATTTTAAAGTGAATTTATTATTTCCCTTTCTTCACTTCCTTCCTTTCTTTCTTGACTTTTGGACATTACTAATTCATTTCAAAGAATGTTTTCTTCGGGCATAATTTTACAAATATTCTTTGAGAACCTATACCAAAGTTCAGTGCACTTTGCAAAGACATAATTGCATCAGTAAGGTAGGGAGTTCTCAGGATAGAGAGTACAATGATTTAAAAAGGTCTGTGTCTATACTACAAAGCTACAGTAATCAAGACAGTACGGTACTGGCACAAAAACAGAAATATAGATCAATGGAAAAGGACAGAAAGCCCAGAGATAAACCCATGCACATATGGTCATCTTATGTTTGATACAGGAGGCAAGAATATACAGTGGAGAAAACACAGGCTCCTCAATAAGTGGTGCTACATGTAAGACAGCTACATGTAAAAGAATGAAATTAGAACACTCCCTAACACCATACACAAAAATAAACTCAAAATGGATTAAAGACCTAAATGTAAGGCCAGACACTAACAAACTCTTAGAGGAAAACATAGGCAAAAACGGTCTATGACATAAATCACAGCAAGATCCTTTTTGACCCACCTAGAGAAATGGAGATAAAAACAAAAACAAATGGGACCTAATGAAATTTAAAAGCTTTTGCACAGCAAAGGAAACCATAACAAGATGAAAAGACAACCCTCAGAATGGGAGAAAATATTTGCAAATGAAGCAACTGACAAAGGATTAATCTCCAAAATTTACAAGCAGCTCATGCAGCTCAATATCAAAAAAACAAACAACCCAATCCAAAAATAGGCAGAAGACCTAAATAGACATTTCTCCAAAGAAGATACACAGATTGCCAACAAACACATGAAAGAATGCTCAACATCGTTAATCTTTACAGAAATGCAAATCAAAACTACAATGAGATATCCTCTAACACTTGCCAGAATGGCCATCATCAAAAAATCTACAAACAATAAATGCTGGAGAGGGTGTGGTGAAAAGGGAACCCTCTTGCACTGTTGGTGGGAATGTAAATTGATACAGCCACTATGGAGAACAGTATGGAGGCTCCTTAAAAAACTAAAAATAGAACTACCATACGACCCAGCAATCCCACTACTGGGCATATACCCTGAGAAAACCATAATTCAAAAAGAGTCATGTACCAAAATGTTCATTGCAGCTCTATTTACAATAGTCAGGAAGACATGGAAGCAACCTAAGTGTCCATCAACAGATGAATGGATAAAGAAGATGTGGCACATATATACAGTGGAATATTACTCAGCCATAAAAAGAAACAAAATTGAGTTATTTGTAGTGAGGTGGATGGACCTAGGGTCTGTCATACAGAGTGAAGTAAGTCAGAAAGAGAAAAACAAATACCATATGCTAACACATATATATGGAACCTGAAAAAAAAAAAAAAAGGTCATGAAGAACCTAAGGGCAAGATGGGAATAAAGACACAGACTTACTAGAGAATGGACTTGAGGATACGGGGAGGGGGAAGGGTAAGCTGGGACAAAGTGAGAGAGTGGCATGGACTCTATATATATATATACTCTTTGGTATATACACTACCAAACGTAAAATAGATAGCTAGTGGGAAGCAGCCACATAGCACAGGGAGATCAGCTCGGTGCTTTTTGACCACGTAGAGGGGTGGGATAGGGAGGGTGGGAGGGAGGGAGACGCAAGAGGGAAGAGATATGGGAACATATGTATATGCATAACTGATTCACTTTGTTATAAAGCAGAAACTAACACACCATTGTAAAGCAATTATACTCCAATAAAGATGTTTAAAAAAAAAAAAAAAGGTCTGTGTGACTTTTATATTGCGTCATTCCAGGGGCTTTCCTTAAAGGGGCTTTCAGGAAGAGATTAAAACAGAGAAAACCAAAATTTGAAAGTGGTGATCAGGCTGCCTTTAGTCTAACGTACGTCAAGGGGTCAAAGGGCTGGGGAGCCTTCACCCCACTGGATACCACGTTTCTTCACTCCTCGTCTAACCTCATAAACAGCTGTGTGGTTTCTCCATCCCTGCTGACTTTATCAGGCCCACGTTCTATTCAACTACAATCGCGAGACGGGGAGGAAGAAAGCATGATATAGGAGAAAGCTAAAAAACCCGACGATTTTAGTTCCTAAACGAATGACGTATTTTAATAATCTAGGAATTTAAATTCGTATTATTTGTTATTTGAATTAATGTTTGGTCAGCCTATGGAGAGAGTAATTGCTAAACTGGGGGAGATTAGCCACAAAGACTTTAGCAGTGGGCTTAGTGAGCCAAGGGGTTTGAGATCATGAGGGGCAGATGTAAGAATGCTTCCTCCAGGACTCTGCTGCCGTTCCCTTCACTCCCGTGTGGTTGTTTTTCTCCATCTGCAACAAGTCAAAACAACCCCTGCGAGAAAGGCATAGGGACAAGAAGATAGGTAGCAGTTCTGCATATCATCCAGCAGCATTTCACAGACATTAAAAGAAAGGAAACTTTAAGAAAGCCCATTTTTATACACCCAAACACATCAAACTGCAAAACAGGATAAAAATGGGTAGTTCCAAAGGACTTCTCATGGAGAAAACTTCAATGCCACAACTCACGTTTACATCGAATTCCCCAGGGTGCCCTTGTCTTGAACCCTGCCGAGTAGGTGAGGTTCACCCAGCCTGGAACCACGGAACTCTGTTGACTGCAGCAGAAGCACCGAGCTGCCCCACAACCAAACCCTGCTTCATCTTAGTGATTTCTCAACTGGTGGCTGCAGTCAGAATTCTCCTGTGACCACCATCAGATTATGACCATGAAAGTCACCATTCCATGGTCCTCCTGGGCAGGAGTTTCCCTTTTGTTTTTCCTCCATTCGACTCCCCACCCTTGACACTTGCTGTACAATTTTGTTAGTCAGGGGAATAGTAATTCTGACACAACCGAAAACATGTACGATCAGGGTAAGGTCGTCTGGATCCTGGACACATACTGGATGTGTGGAGGTGCTCCTGTACTGTGGCAGAGGATGGCCTTTGACCATCCTTTGTTTCTGTTGTGGCCATTATCTACCATATTAATATTCTGGAGGAAGAAAATTAGTGGCCAGTATTTTCTTCCAGCAAAATCACTGGCACCAGCCTCTACCCCAGAATAAGCACTGATCTTCAAAGTAGTGATGTTGTCATTGCCACAGGACTACTCTGAGTCCCTTCTTTGGCAACTGTTCTCAGTGCCAATGAGATGAGAGGAGAAAGACACCTTTGTCACTTTAGAGTCACTTTTTTTTTTTTAAAGGAAAACAGCCTGGCTTGGTTTCTTCTCTTTATTCATCGCAGTAACTGTTGGTTGTTTTCAAAAATCAAATTCACTTTTTCAGAGGAACAGTGGTCACTATGGAGAACATTAAAACTTTGCTAAAGGAGTTGAAAGCAGTTCCAGAAGAGAAATCACGTATTAGTTTTTGGGCCGTGACAGTGTTTTAGGTACAGAGGTTTAGCCTCTCTGGTTGACTGCTTTGACAGGGCAATGTTCCCGTGGAAGCATACCTTCTAGTACATTTGTTAAACTAAAATCAGCCTCCTTACCTAATAATGTAAATGACTTTGAGAGGAACCTCTGAGTCTCCCGTTTCCTCCTCCTTATGTTACTGTTCAATTCGAGCAGATTCTGTGGAAATTCTGACTTCATGACCCATCACTGCTGCATTAAAATGTGCTTTCTGATGTCATGCTCTGAAATAAACTAAGTTGTTTGCTACAACTACCTACACACAAATTAGAAAATTATATGACACGCAGTTCAATACAGCCTGCAGCTGGGACCCAGGTTATTACTGGAAGTCGCCGTCGGCATGGTTTCTGGTTTCGCAGTAAAAGAAGATGACTTGAAAGGACTCAGTGGTTTTGATGCTCTTCTGAAATGAAAACATTCGGTGAGCGCACAGCCCTGGGTTGTCATTAATGTCAGCCACGCGCAAACACTGTTTTCATGAGTGTAGCAGTCACTCCCCGTCCAGACCACGACTTTCCCACTCTCTGGTATTTCGGGCACTGTGCTGGCACTTTTCCAAAAGAGAACCTCTGGGCAATCCATTCTAGGTACTCCAATAAATACAACACTCTTCAATGAACAGGTGGCCTGAATTTGCTAATGTTAGCCAATAATTTCCACAAGAGAACGTGTTCCTTTCTGAGGAATACCGCAAGTGAATGACGAAATCCTCAAACTTTGAAAGGCAAGAAGTATGAATACTACGTTTAAAGGTACAGAGAGTTGGTTCAAAAATAATGTAGTGGGGCTTCCCTGGTGGCGCAGTGGTTGAGAGTCCCCCTGCCAATGCAGGGGACACGGGTTCGTGCCCCGGTCCAGGGGGATCCCACATGCCGCGGAGCGGCTGGGCCCATGAGCCGCGGCCGCTAAGCCTGCGCGTCCAGAGCCTGTGCTCCGCAACGGGAGAGGCCACAGCAGCGAGAGGCCCGCGTACCGCAAAAAAAAAAAAAAAAAAAATGTAGTGGATAAAAATATTACAACAGCAGAGTAGCTTTACACTGCTCCCCTTGAACTTCTTGATATGAACAGTGGAAAAGCCTTATTAATGAAAGCAGAACTCTCTGGCATTCCTGATATGTTTGATGATATGTAGCACCTTTTATGTACGGTGTCTGTTGCCTGACTATACTGTAAACAAGCAACAAAACATTATACTTCATCCCAAAGGTATGAAGAATGAGGAATTAAGCATATTGGGTTGGGAGGGAATTAACAGTACATTAAAAAACAGCTGCCATCTATTCTTTTGCTCTATGCAATCAAGCTGGGCACCAGAGAGAAGCAAATAAAGCTACTGTCTTAGGTTGCTAGTGTTAGGAAGTGGTATTTGCTACCATATCATCAGTGTATTTTGCTTTCTTTATTTTCCTCCCGCCATGCATTGCCCATGAATTAATTTAAGAAACAAGCAAAGCATCAGGGAATAGGTGAAATGTAAAACAGTATTTGCTATATTCTTTGGTTGCAAAACTCTAAGAGCGAGGTACCAAACTTTGGATAAGAAGATGTTTTGCAATTTCCCGGGATATCACATATGTGTTGTACTGGCTAAAGTGGTAGTATACTATTTTTAATATCACTTTTTAATTGCAATGAGTTTTAAACAGCCAAGGTGAATTCTCACAGATCGCCTGGGTGTTGGAGGCAGGGTGGGTGGCAAAATGGTGATACTTTTATGGTAATCTTTTTATATCATTTATTTTCTATGCTTTCTTTCAAATTATAAATTCAAACTACAGTGTCACTCTCCATCCTCTCCCATGTCCTTTCTAATCTACAAAACAAACAAACATTTATATTTTATAACTTGTATTATGAAACAGCCAGAAATAGGACTAGCCAGAAATAGGACTACAGGGTTTTGCAAGTTTTGCTTTATACAAAGTGTCTGATTTTCTTCCAGCCATGAATGAACTCACAAGGACAACGTAGATCACTTTATAAAACAAAATATAGCTGATATTTGAAACTAAATGACCAAAGGACATAACTGTTTATATGTGAGCTGCTTTTGACCTAGTAAAAAGTATAGGCAAGGAACATCTAAGGCTTGAAATCTGGATGGACATTTTAAAGTTTCAAAATTCACAACATATTCATTTCAAAAAATAATGTTTAAAGGCTAAGAATTTATAATTATGTATCAATGGTTTCTTCCTTTGGTGCTCACCAAAAAGGCATTAATTTTTTTTTTTTTTTGCTATAGAATCATTTCTGGAAAACATCAATGGAAGTGTTATCAGTTATCAATCCTCTTCATTTGGACATTAAGGAGATTAAAGTTATGGTCAGTGTATAATAAGCTTTCATTGGAAAAGAATTAATCTTTTTCTTGACGTTGTTTTTCTCAAGGACAGTCAGAAAAAGATGTAAATGGAGGTATATATTATCAGGTAAATGGTGACTCTCAAAAGAGATGAAGAAGGAATCTAAATAATGCTGCTTTAATTCTAAAACAATAACAGTTCAAGCAATGAATGACTGAATTAACACCTCAATATTACACCAAACACAGGCTTACAGAAATAAGTTTTCAGTTGTGTGAAATCATTACCACACTTACAGAAAACAAGAGGAGCACTCTGCAGAACCACACTGGTTTTGCTGCTCTTCCTGCTAATTTAGTTTGAGCAGAAGATGCTCTGTGTGGACCACTTGTTCTTTAACACACTAAACCAACACTTTTAGAAGAAGACAAGACAGCTATGAATTACGTTGCATCTTTTCATCTTTCAGATTTCTCCAAGGAGATGTCTCAGGATTCCATAAGTGCTATCAATTGAGTGATAATTATAGCTATACAAGGCATACGCAACACATTGATATACCCATGTAGACTAGATCCACGATGCATTTATCTTCAGCATTTGGAAATTACTGGTAAGAGGGATTCAGTGTCCTTGCCTGTTGTCTTGATAATCTCATATCTTTTAGGCAAAAGGAAACGTATACTGCATAAGGGCTTTACCACTCTGATCTCAATGTGGAGTACAATGACAGACACCAAGGAAGGAGAAGCTGGTCACTTACACAAGTAAGTGATTTTGATGCTTTGGCTCATTCTGGCCTCTGCTCAGTTCCCACATCTTGGTCAGCAGATGTGGCAGACTTAATTAAAACCTGCTATTTCCAAGGTTTAATATATTAAACATAGTTTGGGTATATGAAGAGTCATCTCGGTTCTCATTTCATTAACAATCTCAATAAGATTCCATCACACTGACTGTTCTCAGGAAGGGAAGTTAGAAAACCTCGAATAATTTCTCCTACTGCCCTTGCAATGATACTTGCTGGCCCCCTTCCTTGTCTGAAACTCCTTCTCTGGGTTAGACAATAAAGGTATGATTCGCCTCTTGTGAATCATAGCTTTTGTTTTGTTTAGTGTGTTCTAAAGTGTGTTCTCTTTAGTGTTCTAAAGAGCTAAACCTAACGTTTCAGATTACAGAATTCCAGGCGGTGAAGACCTCTGAGATCACCCAATCACACGCCTGACTTTTTAGCCAAGACAACTGGGGCTCGGAGAGGTACCGAGATTACCAAGTTGGTGGGAAACCCAGGAGAGATTTCCACCCACATGTGCTCACTCTCCTGCCATCTTTCCAACTAGGTTTACCCCAACCTCCCCATTTCACAGATGAAAGAACAGAACCAATGTCAACAGAAATCACTCACTTGGGAGGAGTGAGCAGAGGTTAATTTATCAGTGTGGCTAGTCAAGGGCTTGGCAGCCGCAGGGGGCCTGACTTTGATGACACAAAACACAGGACAGTTCATGGTTCACCGTGGTGGTGGTAGGGAGACACAAAGAGCTTTGGCATCACAGACACAATGCTGGGCAGCTGAGGGTGGAGAGAGCTATCAGGGAGATAAGGTCCCGGCAGATTGAAAAAATGATGGTGGTACCAAAGAGGAAGATTATATCGAAATAAAACTGTGTCCACTGGACATTTTCCCCCAGTCTCAGTCCTGGCCACTGTGCACTGCAGACACATCTAGAGATACAGAAGCTTAACTTGCCTTTTAAAGTCTCCCTTAATATTTGTGCTAGGATCCACAGGAAATAAAAAACCAGAGGCATTCCTAGCCTTCTACCCCCAAGTCATCTACCATTATACTACTTGGATTCATTCTTCACAGCATTTATCACTCCCTGGAATGCTACATAATTATTAGCTGTCTCCACACGTTGAGAATGGAAGGGGTACAGAGCAGGGATGAGTCTTTTTTCCTTATCCAATATCCCCAGTGCCTAGTTCAGTGCCTGACACACAGCAGGGGCTCCAAAAAATGAATAAATTAGAGATTCTATCACCTGCTTCTAGCATGTACTCTCTGGTACCCTAGAGGGGATGAAAGGGTTGTTAAAGCTATCCTAGACAGTCCTAGGCATTTCCTTCTAGCAATGGAAACCATGGCGAGAACCAAAATAAATGAAAGGATTCCTAATTTATCATAAAAGATGAAACAAAATCACTTGGGGCAAGCATTCTTTTTGGAACTACATTTACTAGAACCTCACAGGATTGAAAGAAAAAAGGCTGGGGCTGGGGGTGGAGGCAAGGGGGAGTCTCAGGATGAGAAATGTAGGAATATTCTTCTGACATCGAGGGCTGGTCCACAAGTGGTCAGCACATGGATACCCTGTGTGGGCTGTCAGATGGCAAGGAGTAGCTTTAGAGATAGAGAGACTTGGGTCCGAAAGCTGAGCTGGCCACTTCTTAGCTCAGTGATCACGGGCAAGTTATTTAACTTCATGGTAAGTTGTACCATGGAGGTAATAGTAACGATTTCACAGGGTTGTTAGGAGGCTCAATGCAAGAAGACATCTAAACAACTAGCTCAGTGCCTGGCACACAATGGTAGCCCCATTAACTATTATTGTATGAGCTATTGGTATTTTTATCTGATCTCAGATAATACTCAATAATCAAAGTTAATCTCCATCTGCTTTTCTGAACCAGGCATTACTGCCTTATCCTAGGATTACTATAAGGTCAAGGTGGCAAGTGGGTTTCAGCTCATTTTCCAAGTCAGATGGATTTCTAGTGGATCCCTGAGATGTTGTTGGTTGTGATGCACTGTGCTGTGGTTGACTGTGATGTCTGCCAAGGGTATGGGGCCACGCTCACTGGTGCTAATATTAGAATTGGTAAGCCTCTCCTAGTGTCACAGAGACCAACAGCTATGTTAATATTATATAACAAAGCACAAAGAAACGGAAAGAAGGGGCTAAGGGTCAGGTGGTCTGGGTTCTAACTCTAGCTCTGTAACTAACTGGCTAAAGTGATTTTGATCCAGCCACTTCTTCTCCATAAAATCACTTTCTATTCAAATCCTGTGATTTACCAATCTTGATTTTAAAAACATAAGTGAAAAATACATAAGGCAGGGCCTGGCCTACAGGAAGTCCTTGATGGTTATCTGCTGAGATCATCTGAAAGAAAAATAAAAGCCCAAGGCTGTCATGCAGAAGTGTAACAGCTCAATATTTTCTGTCCTCCTTCAAAAAGTTTGACTCTTCCTACCCATGAAGAATATATTTGAAAGGAGAAAAAAAAATTACCATATTTTTGGCACTAAAAAAAGGGAAAGATCAGCTAATGCTTAGGGATGCTTCAAGAAAGACAAGGCTGTTGAGAATATGGCAGCTCTTTTAATAACCAAGGCACCATTTAAAAATAGCTGGAATTAATTACACGGCTAATGACCCATTGAAAGCCTTATTTAAATACCAAAGCCAGCACTGAACAATCATGGAAAATATGGTTTAAAAGGGTTTTAGAGAGCAGAAACCAGGAACAGCAATTGAAACAAAAAACACATTATCTGAGGACACTAGCTAGCTTGGTGAGAAACATTCAGGATGTGAACATCTCAGGGGAGTTCTCAGCCTGGGTAAGAGAAGCCACTAGGATCAAGAGAAAGACAAGAAGATGCCACGTACAGTCACCTACTTGGAAAAAGAAAGGCCTCTATTCAGCATTCACCCCAAGAGCAGAGCCCTTTAAAAACAGAGTAAAGTAAGTCAGAAAGAGAAAGACAAATACCGTATGCTAACACATATATATGGAATTTAAGAGAAAAAAAATGTCATGAAGAACCTAGGGGTAAGACAGGAATAAAGACACAGACCTACTGGAGAATGGACTTGAGGATATGGAGAGGGGGAAGGGTAAAAGCTGTGACAAAGCGAGAAAGTGGCATGGACATATATACACTACCAAACGTTAAGGTAGATAGCTAGTGGGAAGCAGCCGCATAGCACAGGGAGATCAGCTCGGTGCTTTGTGACCACCTAGAGGGGTGGGAGGGAGGGAGACGCAAGAGGGAAGAGATATGGGGACACATGTATATGTATAACTGACTCACTTTGTTATAAAGCAGAAACTAACACACCATTGTAGAGCAATTATACTCCAATAAAGATGTAAAAAAAAAAAAAAAAAAAGCAAAAAAAAACCCAGCTCCCTCCATCACCCTGGCTTTCTCCCACCCCCATCCCAGCCCCACCCCCTACTTTCCTGACATCCCTACCCATCTTTCCTGTGGCATAGGATAAACTGAGAATTTCCACAGAGAGGAAAACAGATATTTTAATAAGTCTCTGTGGCTATTTTAGAGCTGTATTATCTCCACGAGTTTCCGCAGTGGACATGCCTCAGTCCTCTGTGCCCTGCAGTCACACCATCATCAGCCAAAGAGGAGGCGATAATCTTCTTTGGTGTGCCCTACTTGCCAGGCAAAAGTGATATCACTGCACTTCTTAGCTTCTCTCTGTACCAAAATGGTCTTTCTGCATGCCAGTACCCTGGGAGCATGCCGGGTGGCCAGAGCTGGAAGAGTTTCATTACTTCATTCATGCCCGTTTATTAAATGCATCACTCTTACCCTTGTTCACTACAGCCCAGATGTGCCCTGTAGTTGCCTTGCTGAGTTAAAAGTGCAATGGAATCAAAAGATTCCAAAGCCCTTGAGATCTCAAGGTGGAGACGTGGGGGTGGGAGCAAGGCACTCTTGACGTATATTGGTTTCAAGGAGCAAATATGAATTTTAGTAAAAATTGCTGCTCACAATACCGCTTTTAAACCCGCAATTATTTATACTGTACTACTCAAGGAACCCTATAATTATTCCAAAAGCGCTTGCCAACGTCTGCCCTGTTTCATAATTGCCAACACAGCCTTGTTCAAAAGGATTAGTGGCTGTGTTTAAATTGTTTGGTATTAGGTTACTGTTTCAAACAAGATGTGATTGCACGACTTTGCGATATCTAAGCAGAACGGGGCCAATAAAGGACAAAGGAATTGTTTTGTGTTCACAGGTGGGAAGAGAGGGAAGGTTGGGAGAACACTCACATTGCTTGACATTTTCTTCTGCTTCTTTTCTGAGAAATACTGTCGTCTGATGAGCAAAATGACTTGAAGGAAACTTTAAAAAAATGTTTCAAATAGTAGTTACTTGAAAGAAGAATGATAACCCACTTCTCCATATTCCCCTCTCCCACCTGCCCAGAGAATATTTTTCCACTTCCGGCCTTTACTTTGAGTGAATCTGGGTAGTGACTCTGGAACCACAGCTTACACATCTCAAAGCACCCATCTGTGTGGGTCACTTGACTCTGTTGACCTATTTTCTGCTATTTCTTTCTGTTACACAAATCTCCCCCACTTGAAAGAGGGGTCCACCTATGTGCCCAAGAAGCACAGACAACAGAGGGGTTTCGCATTATCTGTAATGAACGCTTTTAGAGCATCTGGCATCTCAGGTGAGTGTTTAGGGGAAAAAAAATGGGATACCTCTTGGGTGTCTCTAATCTTTATTTCATGCTCTCTCTCCTTTAGATGCATCCAATTGTGCGTGGGAGGCTCTCTGTTCCCTCACCATCTCCAAATGAAATCTATCCTCAAAACTGAAGGGGCTATGGATAGTTTCATGAATAGGAACAGGGAGGAAAAAAATCTGGCCTAAGTAACAACTTCTGAATTTATACCATTGATCCTCACCTCTTCCCATGCCCCTCTTATTTCACGAGCACATCATGTAAAAATAGAGAACTAGGGGCTTCCCTGGTGGCACAGTGGTTAAGAAGTCACCCGCCAATGCAGGAGACACAGGTTTGAGCCCTGGTCCGGGAAGGTCCCACATGCCGCGGAGCAAGTAAGCCCGTGCGCCACAACTACTGAGCCTGCGCTCTAGAGCCCGCTAGCCACAACTACTGAGCCCATGTCCCACAACTACTGAAGCCTGCGTGCCTAGAGCCCATGCTCTGCAATAAGAGAAGCCACCGCAATGAGAAGCCCGCGCACCGCAACGAAGAGTAGCCCCCGCTCGCCACAACTAGAGAAAGCCTGCGCACAGCAACAAAGATCCAACGCAGCCAAAAATAAATTAAAAAAAAAAATAGAGAACTAAGGCAGTTATCTGAAAACAAGTTCTGTATTAGTCCTCTAAATATTTTAGGGAAATGTTTTTCCTACTCTGAGGATCCAGGCTATCTTCTTGGTTCCATTTACTCTGTAGGTAAAAACAGTGCCATTGACTACTCCCCACACTCTGAGTAGGTGGGGTAGGAGAAGTGCTGTGGGTCAAGTCAGCATCCACAAATCCACTGGCCACTAATGAGGTCCTCTACGCCTAGAAGTTCATGGGTTCCCCTCTCTACCCATCATTTCGGGTTCTACCATAGGCTATGTTTGATTCAAACCTTACTTCCTCCTGAAAGTCTTGTAAAATGAAGAAACCTTGCAAATTACAACAGATGTTTCCCACCACCATTCATGAAGCCAGTGTGAACTTCCTTATCCTACTTTTGTGAACGTGTTGCCTTCCCACCTTCCCCCCAGGAACATTTGTATGTCCACCCTAATTCAATGATAAACGACAAGGAGCAGATTTATCGGAGCATATATTTCTGTATCATCTCCAAATGAACATCCCCAAATGCTTGAACAGCAATAAGTACCCCATAAATACCCTTTAAATAGCCAATTCCGACGACTCTCTGATTTACTTCCACTGTCACTGGATGTCTTTTTCTCCTTTTATCTAAAGAAATTCCTCCTCCTCCTTCTCCTTGCTGGCAGGAATAATTTTTTTGCTACCAAAAAAAGTATTCTTTCTGGTCAGTACTCTTTGATTCTGGGAAGGCTGAAGTTCAAGTTGCCATGGAAGAATTTGCATTGTTCCTCTATAGTCATATCTAAAATTAACCCACTTTCTTAAGTAAGATCTAAATTGCACACAACCGTTATGGTAACCACCTGCGAACTAAAGAGTGGGGCTTTTTGGCCCTAGAAGAGAATGTGTAAGATGTGGTTTGGCCTTCACTTGGAAGCAGCGAAAATCACAGAGGTCGTGGTTACATGACAGGAAGGGCCAGGGTAGTGAAGACTGTGTTTGGCTAAGTAACTAACTTTGTACTATTATGTAATGAAGTACAAGCTCAGCCTTGCTTGAGTTTAAATAACCAGAGTCAACTGTTAAAACTCTGGGATGGGAGGATAAACACACGAAATTCTGTCCTCCATCCTCCAGTCTGTCAAGCCCACCATTCATCGGGAGCATATTTCCTTGGGCTACAAGAGAAACATCTTGCAAATTGGAAACAAGTAGTCATTTTCTACATAGTTCTCTCAAAGAATTCAACGAAGTAAATTCTCCTACCTGCAGAAAACTTTTGTGAACATTATGTGTTTTAGAGCATCACCAGAGCAAAGGGCAATGAATCTCAGCTGATTAGAGCTTTACTAAGTAAAGCTAAATTTTCTCATAGCTGGAGTTTTATCCAAGCAAGCACATCAAAACAAAGGGGGTAGTTATCGTAAATCTTTTTTATGGAATATTTCTAAAATCATGATATATTTTTCTTCTTCTTAGAGTATTTGGAACATAATTTACTCTTTCTTGATGATGAAGTAGTATTTCAAAACTTATTTTTAAAACTTATTAGAAACTTATCAAAACAGTACGAAATAGAAACTTATCAAAACAGCACAGAATTATTTTATATGCTGTAATACTCTGAGGGCCTTCTAAGGTTTATATGACATTTTGCCCCAAAGCTAAATGCCCTAGTCTCTTGTCCCTTTTACAGTTTTTTCCCCTTTACCAGTTGTTTTCCTTCCATCTGTAGCCATATGCTACATGTCATGAGGCCCTCTTACTTATAACTAATATTTCATCTTAGAATCTGCTATGTGCTTGGAACCCAGCCAGACACCCAAACTTTATATAGAGGACCTGTATAAAGACCAATTATAAATAGGATGTATCGGGTCTACAGGGATTTCCTCTGAGTCAAGTACATGAGCTGTTGTGCCTGAAATTTGGGACTCTGTTTTGGCAACCCAAAGGCCTGTTTGCTTACTGCTTAAGTCCTCAGATGGTTCCTGATAAAAGAGGTCGCAAGAGGACAGATTTATCATAGGTGAAGTATTGCTACCGTAGGAAGGCAAACAGAGTGACTGTAAGACCACGTTCTTCAAGATACCCAGAGAAAGTGTGTGCAGAGAGTACGACACTCACCTTTCTGTTATTGGCATTAGGGCTTGATAATTATCGAAAGCACATTAATTTTGAGAAAGTTTCTCAGATCCTTCTCAATGCCTTCAAGTAGATATGTTTTAAGGAACAGCAAATTGATTTGCTATTACTTTAGCAAGACAAATTTTATGATTCCCCCCCAAATATTCCAAGCCAAATATATAGACTTGATAAATTCTGGCTACTGTCTTTTTTATTTTGTTACAGATAGTCAAAAGTTACTATAGTTGATTTTTCTTAAGGGGTTAAGTTATAACAAGATGTCTGTGAATGACCTGAATGTGTGGTCTGAGTTCATTTCGGACCCCGCCAACCAATCATGTGTCATTCATATCTGGCAAAGCAATAAGTTTATCAGAGCAAGTCTTTATTATGTTTCCTATGAGACTGTATTAATTTTAAATCTCTCTAGAGAATTTGACTCACTTCTTAAGGAGATTTAGGTTGAAAATGATTATACAGCCATGAAATGCACTCTGGCTATATGTTACGATGTATGTCACTTAAAAAACACCAAGTAACAAGAGTGCTTAAAATTTTTTTTTTCTTTTCTCTTCTTTTGCTTTTCTTTTTGTTGCCAAGAGTGCTTTCTGAAACAATAAAAAATCATGTGACCCAACCAGGGTCAACTTGCCCCAGCCACACCCTTTATATTTTGTTAACACAGGAACTGAGCTGCCATTCCATTTTTTTAATATTTGTGCTTAATAACTAGATTCAAGTAGTTATCCTCCCTCTAATGTGGCTGCTTGGACAATTTGTTGATTTGCCCTTAGCAGCAGCTGCTAATATTTAACTGTAATTTTAGGCTAAATATTCTTTCTGTTTAAAAGTTACACAGGCTTATTGGACAGAATTTAGAAAATAAACAAAAGTATAAAAAATGTTTTCACAGTCTTCACTCCTAGAGATAATCGAAGTTTTAAATATGTACATGCCTTCATACATACATCTTCACACATGTTTTAAAACATTTAATGTTTTAAAATACAAGTGCTTCCATACACAGGATTTTAATTTGTACTTTTTTAATATTAGAAAATGCAAATATTTATAAATAATTGAGACATAACTGCAATTGTGATAAAAAAGTAATACAGAAAAATTTAAACTCTTTAACTTTGAAATGAACACAAGAATTTCACCCAGTGCTGTAGATGCAGGAAAACTTAAGGAAGATGCTTTAACCACAAGATGGCTCCCAAGGTTTTGGACCCCCTTCCATAGATTCCAAATCATAAAATACCAATGCATTTTTAAAAAGGGTCAAGAAAAACAGAAGGAAAGTAAATGTCAATCCAAAACTATGTCCATAGAAGTTGAAATTCTCCCAAAGTGAGCACAGAGTCAGCCTACCGAAGCAAATCCGAAATGAGGCGAGTATTCAAATATTCAGACAAAAATCCCTGTTCCTGAAACAAACCACAAATACTTGCTGAATACCTACTACGTGCAAGATCCTGATTATGCAAATACCAGGTGTGCCAGACAACTGCCCAGCCTTTTGTGCTCCTCTGCCTAACTGGATATGCCTGCGGTTTTCCATGTGGGATTCCACTTCTTGTATTGTGGCTGAAGTGTACATTTATTCTAATGGATAAAAGATATTAAACAGGCTTTCATTTAGAAGGTGTCTCACTTCACTTCAAAATGAAGTCTACCTTGTGAGTTTGATTAGGGAAGCTTCATGAGATTTTAGCTCCTGTGTATATTTTCATCCACTGTAGTGCTAAAGAGCACTTAGGATTTCTCTTCTGCCACTTACCTAAATAGATCTTAGGAAAATTTCCTTCAGCTTCGGTTTCTTCACTTGTAGTATGGGGATCTTTTTTTTTTTTTTTTAAACACCTTAATTCATGTTTTTCAAAGAATGATGCAGATGCAAATTATACCAATATTCAAGATTTTTCTTTACAAAAATTCTTTGTAAATATAAATAGCACATCATAAGAAGAGTTTTTTAAGTTGATATTTTCATATATATTTTTCTTCTTTACCATATCCCATAGCCTAGGGAAAATTGTACAAACAGTGGAAAAGCAAAAAGAAAATTTAACAAATTAAGAGGCTTCATTTTTTTCTAATTTTTAAAAATTTTATTTACGGGGGATCTTACCACTCACCTCATCTCATGGTGTCCTAAAAACAAAATGAGATAGTACAGTGCTTGGGGGATACAGGACTCTCAGTAAATGTAGGAAAGTGGCTTCGCAGAGGTTCAAACCGTGGCTTTTCCTGTGTGGCAACATCATAGACATTGTTTATCAGAGGACATAGGTTTTAATTCACTGTGGTTCACTCTTGAGTTGTCATCGGGAAATTCTTCCAATACGGCGAGTACACACATTGATAACAATGGCCTATATATTTATTGAACTGTGATCACGGCCCTCAGGACTGGGTAAAATGCTCTCACAGTACTCCGTGGGCTTGAAGTATATCCAGCCTTCACTTTGTCCTCTCAGGTACAGCCTTCCGCAGGCCTTCTAACTTAAGCCTGCTTGTCACCACACACTTCATTCCTTTAGCCTGTGAACTATATGTCCAGACAATGACTCTGACATCTGAGAAATGTGCACACTTACAATCGGTACACAGCATGGCTGTGGAGACACGGTTGAGAGGCCCTGGGGTTAGACACCTAAACGCAAATCCCAGCTGACAGCACCATGTGGCTTCGTGTAAGTCACTTTGACCTCCCTCATCCTCAGCTTCCCTCATCTGCAAAAGGAGAGTAACCATGGTTCCTACTTAGGGAGCTGTTACAAGTGAAGTGTGACCATGCATGTTGACTGCTGAGCCCAGGGCCTGGCAGATAGAAAAGATTCAATAAATGACAGCTTGTGTTGTTACTGTTGCTGACTTTATCCTAACATGGTAACACATCTGGCCCTCCAACTAGGAGCTGGTTTTTAACATTCAGGGATGATAACTTGCAGAGAATTACCCACACTCCCTCATCTGGTTACTTTTACTTCCACTTAGGAGGGAACTGGCTAGGGTTAAGAGTACAATGGAGGGCTGCAAAAAATTGTTTTCCTGTGTTTGAAGTCTCCTAGGCTGTCGTAAATCTGATCTTTCGGTCTCATTAGGACAATCCTCTAACCATGAAAGATGGGGGCCCACGAGAGCAAGTCATCTTCGACTTGTTGAACTTTCAACAGATGTATTGTTCAAACATATTTGGGGGAATGGGAATCAGAGAGAATTCTAGAGTAAACACTATTTTCTCAAAGTAAAATAATGCTGGGACTTCCCTGGTGGCGCAGTGGTTAAGAATCAGCCTGCCAATGCATGGGACACAGGTTTGAACCCTGGTCCAGGAAGATCCCGCATGCCCCGGAGTAACTAAGCCCATGCGCTACAACTACTGAACCTGCACTCTAGAGCCCGCGAGCCACAACTACTGAAGCCCGCGCGCCTAGAGCCCGTGCTCCGCAGCAAGAGAAGCCACCGCAATAAGAAGCCTGTGCACTGCAACGAAGAGTAGCCCCTGCTTGCTGCAACTAGAGAAAGCCCGTGTGCAGCAACGAAGACCCAACACAACCAGATAAATAAATAAGTAAATAAATAAACTAATTAAAACAATAAAATAATGCTTATTCTCAGAAAATTATAGAAGAGCATATAGTGATATTTAAATCACTCAGTACCCGAATAACACCCGAGTTAGAACCCTGTAACCAGGGCAAATAATAGCATCATTACACATTTTTGCTTCACTCTTTGGGGCTTTTAAATTCAATGCCACAACCAACTGCTTACAAACTGCTATGGGCAAGCAGTGTCCTCGCCGTGAGCTCAGTGAATATTATCTATTGTGTTCTAACAATATCTCAGCAAAGAGACTGAGTGTTCCAGAAACCTCAGTCTCTGCATTCGTCCACCAGAGCTTTGAAGAACACTGTCTTCTTTTCATGTGGGCCGATTTCAAGGGACAATAGAGGTTTAACAGAGGACAACACAATCGGACTAAGATAAAACTGATGGATTCCCAAGAATTCTCCCATAAAGGTAAATTCCACAGATAAGACACTGAGTTTTCTTTTTTCTCTTTAAAGGAGCTGCTTCTTGTAATCTTGAGAAGCTCAAGAACTGTTGCTATTCAAACAGGATTGGTTTCAGACAGTGATAGAGGTGGCAAAAATAATTCTGCAAATGAGGCTCACAGTGTGCATGTTATATGCAATCTGTTTTTATGCATTCATTAGGCATCTGGAATACCTCGCTGCTGAATAATGAGATAAATCGCATTTGTCCAATATCTTCCCATTTGTACCACGTTTATGTTTAGCCTTGAGCCTGAACCTATGTTACTGAACAAACAACTCTGTCTCCTTCATAATGGATTTTCTGCAAATGGATCTGTTTCATGTTAAAATTAATAAGTATGGTAGTTTTTTAAATGACACAGGCAGCAGGTGACAGTAACTTCTGAAAGCATAACTGAATGCGGATAACTTAATTATTAGCTATATCCTCTACACAGAACCAGGATCATAATAAAACTCAATTTGGCTCAGACACATTTATCTATCATCCCTGTTTTTTCCAACAAAAATTAGCTAATTATGATGTGACCTGAATTGCGAAAGTCAACACATCCCCTTGAACACCCACTCAAACACTTAAAGAAAATAAATTGTCCTTGAACTCAGGCCAAGTACCTGATGGATTTATAGATGTCACTTGCCTCCTGGCTTGAAACAGAAGTTAAGTTGGATACAAGCTTCTTGTCCACCTACCCCTCGATGTTGGTAAATTATTAAGTAAGCACTTGGGTAATATAATGCAAAGCTAAAAACAGAGGCCTATAATTAACACACACTCCTATGCGTACTCTGAAAAGTGGGTACCCAAGGAGAGTCTCCTTATTAGGCAATTTGATCAAGAATTAATTGGTTAATGTCTATATAGCTCAACAAATAAACTGTATGATTATTATAATTGTGGCAAGTACAGTTCAAAATCCACTTCAAGTTCAAAGAATAGTAATTTATATATCTAAGTATAGACGCAAATATTTAACTATGTAAAAGTAGTTATTTTAATGCTATTCCAAGTGTCTAATAAGTATTACTCATCTCTGAAGTTTTACTTTTTTTCTCTTGATAAAAGGTCCTAGATGATGCAAAAAATTTCACAATTCCCTTATTGCCGTTAATAACTTTATTTCAATGTTACTGTAATTTGGGGGGAGAATTTGGCCATAGAAATGAAAGAGAGAGAGTTTCGTGTTACATACAGAAACTGCCATGTTAATAACAGTGCATACTGGTGGATGGTTAAGGAGAAGGTGATTGAAATATACTGAAACCTAAGTTTACATGCGGGAGAGAACAGTAAATAAAGTGGGTTCCCAGCCTCCAAGTCTTATATTTTCCTTGAGGTGGGGAGATGACTAGATGAATGCAGGGTAAGTTGTAAAGATCATAATAACATAAAACACCAAACCAGATTTTTTTGAGGGAATTCAGGAAGATCCTTTGTCATTTGATCTGGGCCATGAAGAATGAATATCACAGTTCAACAGGCAGAGAAAGTTGCGATGGCAGTGAGGGAAAAAGCCAGGCTGAGGTCTCCGCATATGCATGCGTGGTGTGTTCAAAGGAGGGTGGAGAGGAGCTAATGGATGGGAAGTAGATAGCCAGCTTGGTGAGACCGAATCTTAAAGGGTCTCGAATACTTTGCAAAGGAATTTGGACTTATTTTCTAAGTCACTGAGAGATTTTGAACAGAGGGGGTGGGCAGCCTATTCAGATCCATGTATTAGAAGAGACTTTGATCCACGTTCAATGACACAAAGCTTATGAGTTTTAAAATTTGTTTCTAACAGTTAATAACCAGGGAATTTCAATAAAAGCTCAGATCTCCAGATTTTCTTGAGAAAAATCAATAGGCCTGGCAATGGTGGACCCGTTATTCTAAATGGGGACAGTTGGTCAGAGCCAAGGGAGGTGGCTTGCCCCAGATGGTACATGTGCTGTCCAGTGGCCCAGGTGCCTCTTCTTTCTGCCACACTCATACCACCTGCCCAGGGGCACTAAATATTTGGGTTTGTGCCTTCTCTTTTAAAGAGATGTCCTCTTTCAACAGCACGTGTCTTTCTACCACTGCAAGCAGCATAAATTAACTTCAATGAGTTAATTCATACTGATGATCTCTGGCTTCTTTGGCCAGTACATCCCTTTACCCCTTTTTTGGACCCCTCCTGCCAATGAGGTTTTCCATTGATACCTTTATTTAAAAGTGAAGATAAGTACTTTTAAATAGAATGTATGTGGGTTGAAAAGGCAGATGTCATGTGTGAGGGGCCCACAGTGAACATGGGGTAAAGAACATGCTCCACAGCAGGATTTCTCAACCTCAGCACTACTGACATTTAAGGCTGGATAATTCTTTATCTTGGAAAGCTTCCCTGGACATTGTAGAATGTTTAGCAGCGTCCCTGGCCTCCACCCACTGGATGCTTGTAGCTCTCTCCAGTTGTGATAATCAATCGGGTCTCCAGACACTGACAAATGTCCCCTAGGAGTTAGAATCACTCCCTGTTGAGAACTGCTGCTCTATGGGGAGGAGGGTTTCCAAGATAATAAGGTCATTACAGAGTACTGAGCAGAGTTCCCTGTGCTATACAGTAGGTCCTTATTAGTTGTCTATTTTATATATAGTAGTGTGTATATGTCAATCCCAATCTCCCAATTTATCCCTCCCCCCCTTTTCCCCCTGGTAACCATAAGATTGTTTTCTACATCTGTGACTCTATTTCTGTTTTGTAAATAAGTTCATTTGTACCAAGAGCCCCTCTTTCTATGCTCTTAATTACTGATGTAGTTGAGGGAAAGAAGACAGGAACTTACACAATTTACTCAAGACCCAAACCTCCCCATTCACATACCCTGGCCAAGTGTGGCGTCAGAATGTCTCTGAGGACAGATAAAGCCTCTGCACCCCAACAAGGCAGTGGCGAGGTCCGCTCTGGGTGTCACTGGGGAGAGCAGGGCTTGCTGCGCTAACACCTGGGAGAGGCCAGGTACAGACCTCAGAACACATCAGACCACGTCCAGGGCCTCCCGGTCCTCCAACTCTAAGGCCTCCAACACAGAGCTCACTCATCTGAGAGCTTCCTTCGTTTTTCCGGGAATACAAGTTTCTCTCGAATCTACGCATTATTGCTCTATCAGCAACCTGTCAGTGTGATTTTGTATGCTTTCCTAGTATAAGTAAAAAAAGATGAGCTTCTTCTGCAGGTGAAGAGTGGGCAACTGTTGAGTGACAAAGGCAAGGAGTAGGTGAAAGCTGATGGAAGAGTTTTGATATTTTTCATATGGATTTCAGGTTGGACTGGTTTTGAACTAAGAAAGAAATATCAAGATTACGGCATTTCCTGGAGTGTAAAATAGATAGGCTGATGACACGACTTACAAAATCCTATTTTTTGTGGTTAGTGCTTTTCACAATTCCTTCTTTCGGCATATAGAATCTAATCATTTCCCTCTGGGGAGAGGTACTATTTAGACAAAATTGGTTGAATTAAATTAATCGGTGGAAGTGGCTTGTTCGTTGTGCACCCCTTCTCAAAAGAAACCAAAGGCTCCATTTTGTTTTAACAAAATTCAAGTCTTCAGATGTTTAGCAAATAGGGAGTAGATGCTCAATATGGCTTAGCTCATGACAATAAGGACTGTGGTCCTCACGATAATTTGGGGGAAGGGTGATGGGTAAAAGTAAAAACAGGACAACAGCAAAGAAAAATGACAACTGGTCTTCTCATTCAGTAAATCATGAGTAAATGAAATAGCAGGCACCTCCACAAACAAGAGATAGTGTTGATAGTAACGACAGTCCAAAAGGATGAGCCGGCTTGAACAGGGGGAGGATGAACAATACAGGGGTAACAGAGGGACAAGGACAAGGAGGGTTTTGAGTAAGTTAACCCTACTGGTAACAAAGAAGGGACAGAGAGCAAGGCTGGGCAGCTGAAGCATCCTTTTGTTCACAAATCAATGGAAGCTATTCAATCCAACATGGTTTGATTTAGCAGATATTAACTGCAGCTAAAGTGATGCAAATACGTCAGCGAATGGAGAGTAAGAGAAACAGGAGAAACCCACACTGGCTAGAAAAGGACACGAGAACAGAGACTGACATTTAAAGACTAGATTAAGGGATAGGAAAAAGTAGAGAACGATGTGAGCGTGACATCCTTAGACAGAAGGGAGGTGAAGCGGACGGATCCAGTGATCCCCCTGCGTATGAGGCTCCAAGAAAAGAGAGAGGATAATTGAGCATGGACCACGGGTCACACAACTACAGCACAGGCACTCAGTAAATATTTGTTGCATAACTAAATATACTTGAGGGGTCCCTTCTTTTCTGTATCTGATGACAGCTTACGATTTTATACAAAATTGAATTAACAAGTTTTTGCCCTTTGGGGATTGCTTTAAAACATCTATCTATTTAGAGAGGTTTCTATGAGTCTCATCTTGTACCCCTGATGCCGCTCCTGTCATAGATTCAGTTAGGGGGTCATGCTACAGCAGTTGGAACACTGGACTGACAGGCAGGAGACCACGGTTCCAAAACTGGCTTTGCTGTGAAGTGTGTGACACTGGGCCAGCCACTTAACCTTTTTGAGTTTCTGTTTCCTCTGGAGTAACAGGAGTGGCCCAGACCAGATAACTCTCAGGGCCCTCTGTGATCCTACACAGGCAATGATGTACATTACCATGTTAATCACGTCTTTTGCTCTCTTTCCTGCCTCACAAGCCCAGCGCTGAATGGCAGATAAAAGTCCTCTTTTCCACTGTCTTCTCATTTTGCCTGCTCATGGCTTGTCAACAGTACTTTATATAATCAATGCTGGAAATGTTTACCCATCTGTATTATCTGAGGGTTGTTATTTACTGTTCCTGCTATTTTTTTTTCCCTTGGAGAGGAATTTCGATGTGTCCCTCGCAGGGAGACCACAGCAAACAACGAGGATAGATTTTCACAACACTCAGCAGGAAGGGACACCGTTCTGCTGGCTTCTCTGACACAGTCTGAACCCATTGTGATGGTATATTTGAAGTGGTTTCCTGTGCTTTTCCATGTTTTAAAGACTACACTAAAGCCCAGGTCTTCTCTGCACTGTTACGCTTAGCTGGAATTAATTTTTGTCCATTTTCTATGAAAACACAAATAATGATGCAATCAGACGTTTTGATAAAAATGAATGGCTTTGTTACTAAAGAGTTAAACAGACCTAACACATCACTTACAGCCCTCTCTGATATAAGAATATTCCACTGTAAACTCTTTGCAGCTCTCAGATGAAACATGATCAGTGAAAACAATTCCAGAAGAGGAGTAAGGAGACTCTGATTCCAGTCCTTACCCTGCCACTAGCGTAGCCCGGGCAGGGCATTTCATCTCCCAGGTACTTGCTGTGTAAAGCACACAGATTGGATTAGATGACTTCTGAAGTTGCTACAGGTCAAATATCCTATAAAATGCCTGACTAGCTAAGGGACTGTTGTTTTTAGCTATGTCATCTTCCACAATCAAAATCCTGCTCCCTAGGCTTCCCTGGTGGCGCAGTGGTTGAGAGTCCGCCTGCTGATGCAGGGGACACGGGTTCGTGCCCCAGTCCGGGAAGATTCCACATGCCGCGGAGCGGCTGGGCCCGTGAGCCATGGCCGCTGAGCCTGCGCGTCCGGAGCCTGTGCTCCGCAACGGGAGAGGCCACAACAGTGAGAGGCCCGCGTACCGCAAAAAAAAAAAAAAAAAAAAAAATACAGCTGGGGAGTTATCAAAATTCACTCATCAGAACACTGTGCCAACTCCTAAACTGACCTCACTATTTTTCTCATTAAAATGTAATAATTGGGACTTCCCTGGTGGCACAGTGGTTGGGAGTCCGCCTGCCAGTGCAGGGGACACGGGTTCGAGCCCTGGTCCGGGAAGATCCCACATGCCGCGGAGCAACTAAGCCCGTGTGCCACAACTACTGAACCTGAGCTCTAGAGCCCGTGAGCCACAACTACTGAGCCTGCGTGCCACAACTACTGAAGCCCGAGTGCCTGGAGCCCGGGCTCCACAGTGGGACGGGCCACTGAGGTGGGAGGCCCGCTCACTGCAAGGAGGAGTGGCCCCCACTCGCTGCAACCAGGGAAAGCCGGCGCGCAGCAATGAAGACCCAACACAGACAAAAAATAAATTAAATAAATAAATAAATTTTAAAGAATGTAATAATCCACACAAAAGTGCAGAGTGTGAGTTATATAAATAGAATAATGCCCTAACTTAAAGACACCAGAGCATGCTGCAGAGGTCATAAATCCCAGCACTCTGAGATGGGGAGACGGAGGCCTGACCTCTAAGTTCCATGCATGAGATTCCATAGATTCTGCAGAAAAGATACTAGGCACACCCTCCTCTGTTCCTCAGTATCTGTAATCTGAATTCTGGGATCTTAAAATGACACAGCAAGGTTGAATACCTTAAATGTAGAAAGCAGCTCAGTATAAAGTGGGTATAAAGGGGGTTCACTGGTTGGAGAACATGCTACCCTGCATTTCACACGGTCCATACAGGGCAAGGAGGGAGAATGACTTCGAAATATCTATGGCAAGGGGAAGAACCCATGAGAAACCAATCACAAAATGAGCATGATACCTCATGCTCTCAAAATGAGCATGATACCGTGGCTTTCCCAAACACTTGGATAATTTGAGCATATTATCTAACCACCAGAAATGCAGGGACTCTAACTCAACGGGCCTAATAAGGCCATGGCTATTACTAATAGCTGCATTGTTCTGCCTTTATCTTTGGTAGCCAGACAAAAAGAGGGGCATTTAAGTCATACTCCTGCCCACTGTTTAAAAAAAAAATCTATAAGTAATACTGACAATAAAACTACATTATAGATAAACAACAAGGTCCTACTGTACAGCACAGGGAACTATATTCAATATTCTCAGATTAAACCATAATGGAAAAGAATATAAAAAAAAAAGAATGTGTGTGTGTGTGTATGTGTGTGTGTGTGTGTATATATGACTGAATCACTTTGCTGTACAACAGAAATTAACACAACATTGTAAATCAACTATATGTCAGTACATAGAGTCACAACCTTAAAAAACCAGCAAAAAAACTACACCATGAAGCACTCAGTGATGGTTGCCAAGCACCTTAAATGTATTATCTCATTTAGTCCTCAAAACAATCCACTGAGGTGATGCCATGATTATCCCCATGGGTGGATGAGAGCTGAGAGACGTAAGTAACCCGTCCTAAGGTAAGGGAGTCAAACCACCTCTCTTCTGGATGAATCTGCCCAGTGCCAAGTGCTGATCTTGAATACATGAAGGAGAAACAACCTGAGAAGCAGTTGGCAATGATACTTACTTCTTCGCAGTTTGGGCCTACGTCCTGACTAACACGTATTCAATTACCAAGTGTAGCTTTAAATAAACGTGTGCTCCAGCCTCTCAAATTTAAACAGTAGTCTTCCATGTCATAATTACGCTGGCTGTGACACGAGCCTAGCCGAGAGTGGATTTTTATTTTAACCGGCTTGAGTAGGTGCATGAGTGTGGGCTGAGCTTTTTGCTTGCTAGTCAGTACTTGAAAGCGGGCTCCAACCTTTAATTTAAGCATTCACTTGTAGCACCAACAGGGCTACAGGGCTTCCAGTATCAAAGACACACTCCTCCATCCTTTCATGGCCCTACTTCTGTAAGCAGCGTGACTGAACTGCGGCACCACAGAACCTTGTTTTCCCTCCTCCTGGCAGCGCAAGCCAAAACACTACTGCCCCATTCATCTTCGCGACATCAAAATGAAGTCCCGGAATCAATTTCTAACAAGCAAAGTGCAAAAATCCATTGAAGGAGTCTCGTGGCTGATGCCTTTCATATATCTCTCAACAGCATACGAGAGGCAAAGTGTCTGCACAGAAACCCAAATCATACCATAGAAAGGTCTTTTGCAACATCCAAAAAGCGTTTTTTGTTTTTTGTTTTCCTTCCCTGAAATGATTAAGGGAAAGGACGATTCTGAGAACATCTGATTGTTCCTAATGAATTCCATGTGCCTTGAAAATGTTTGGCGACCTCCCCCAGGGGCTTACCGTCAACCTTTCTAAAGAACACCACCCTTAGAGCGACAGCTGGCGCCTTTCATGCTCTGAACTCCACTGGCCTCCTCTAGCTGCCTCATCTCCTGCAGTCCCTACAGGCCACACTCAAGTACTTGCCAGACCCAAACTCGCCTCCTTCCCTGTCTAGCCTTTGAGAATTTTCCCAAGCTCTACTCCTTGTTGGGAAGACCTTCCTTCGCTTCAAAGCTCAGCTAAGCTTTTGCCTCCCTCAGAAAGCTGTTCCTAAGCCCTCAGTCTGATTCGGGCTTCTCCGTGCTCCCAACAAACTCTCCATTTCTCCAATCTGGCACTGAGACCGTGTCATGGTTTTATTTCCGCCTCGAGTCCTCAATGGCCTGTGAGCTCCTTGAAGGCAGGGACTACATCTTCCCTTCTCTCTGCTTCTAGCACTTTGTACAGTTCCTGCCACACAGCAGATGCTCAATAAATATCTGTGCGTATTTTGCCTACCTCTCACTCCACGAAAGTGCTCCGAAGGAGCCTGCCACCCCAGTTTGCACCCAAGCTCAGAGTCTGGAACAATGTATCTTTGTGAGACTCCCACTGTGGTGCTGCGCTGTTGGGTCAGAGCAGCAAGGAGGTTCGAAACATGGGCTTGGGGGTCAGACAGGCTTGGCCTCCAAGGGCAGCTCCGTGCTAGCTCTGTGGCCATTGGACACGTCCCTGCCTCCGAGGGGTGGCGGTAAAAGGCTCACAGGAGTAAGAAATGTGGGAATCCACTTCACAGTGCTTGGCGCACAGGGGAAGCACTTTAAAAATGACAGGCTTAGGACTTGTATTACTGTTCACAGTGGTAGGGCTTGGATCGTGCAGAATTAGAAGTCTCTTAGGTTGTATGCTGAGAAATATCATCCAGGTGCCCGCTCCACCAGCCCCTTTGCGACCAAATCACATAACTCACGTCTTTGGCAAAGGCCCCGGTTAAAATGCCAGTGTGCATCAGCTGAGGTGAGATTGGATGAAGTCATTACCCCAACTTCAAATCTGTGTACATGGCGTGTGTCGCATTCCCCACGTGAACATGATGAGGACCGTATTCATCATAATGCTTGTTCACTGCCTACTATGGGCTAAGCACCTCTTACTGGTGAGACACTGTAGAAAGCACCTTGGATGTGTTACTTCCTACTTTCCAAAACCCATATGAGGTCCATGTTATTATTATTTTTTAATTTTACAGCTGATAAAACTGAGGTGTAGAGAGGTTACACGACTTGCCTAAGATCCTTCAGCTGGCATATGCAGTATTTATGGGATTTAAACCTACTGGGAAAAATTTTCAGATCTATCCATGCTGTTATACTTGTGCCGAATTTCTTACATTCCTTCCTTATTCATTTCCCTCATGTCACCTGGAAGAGCTGGGAGAGAATGGGACACAAGATGGAAACACTGAGTTTGGGGAGAGGGAAGAGGGGGCGGTCTGGAAAAGAGGCACCGCTGATCTCTATGTAGCCGGGCGGGGGACGGGGGGTGGTGCAACTCAGCCCTGGGCTGCTAAGCCAGGAGACCACTGGGAGAGCTGAGATAGGAGATGATGCACTTTGAAAACACAGCCAGTGTGCTGAGCCATCCTTACCTAGAATCAGAACCCTTAGCAAAGAGCTCAAAGGTACACAGAAAGCATTAAGTCTTAGAAGAACTTCCTGTACCCATAACAATATCACCGTGTCTTCTGATTCACTTTCTCCTCCTACCTTCCTCCTGGATCATTCAAAAGCCAACATTAAAAAAAAAAAAAAGAAAAGAAAAATGTAAAGGTGGCTATTGTGATATAGTTTATGGCTTTGTACACATATTTGAAGTATACAAATGCCTTCAGTTCCCTTTCGTCGGGTCACAGATTCAGTCTTCTGTTTGTGAAGCGGTAGTACGAAGAAATTGAGGATAAACGCAATGTGTGTTAAATGGCAGTGAAAAATTCCAAAGCCTGGAGTCCAGAGAATATTTTCAGTACTGTGAGTGTCTTATTTACACAAAGGGTACTAGAATGCCCCCACCCTTTAGTAAGCTTTTTTTTTTTGCGGTATGTGGGCCTCTCACTGTTGTGGCCTCTCCCGTTGCGGAGCACAGGCTCCCGGCATGCAGGCTCAGCGGCCATGGCTCACAGGCCCAGCCGCTCCGCGGCACGTGGGATCCTCCCGGACCGGGGCACGGACCCGTGTCCCCTGCATCGGCAGGCAGACTCTCAACAACTGCGCCACCAGGGAAGCCCTTTAGTAAGCTTTTTGTCGAAGTGCAACATACACAGAAATAGGCCCAACTCACAAATGTAAGCTTGATGAATTTTCACAGTAAACACTTTGAGATCAAGAAAAAAAAATGCCTTTTGGTTTTTAGTCTTTCTGTGCCTGGGTCAAAACCACTGACTAATGCAAAACTGAAGGTATAAAACTTATTATTTTAAGTTCAGTTAGCAGGAAAATATTAGAAATTTAATAAAATACAATGCCTAAAAAGAGCCATCTTCCTTCAAAGAGAATTAATTATCTCGGAAATTTGGAGGAAGTTTTGTTTTCTTTGTAACCGTAAGTAGGCATGCAGTTCGCTCTCTAACCCTTTTGACAAAGGTGAGGGCTTTGCCTTCCCCACAGCCTTTCTAAGGAGAGAGGACGCTGTCTTTTGTTCTCTTCCTCTCCGCTCCCGTCCTTCCCTCACGTCATCATTGCATGTTGTTCTGACGTGAGACCATTTCACTCTCTCACTCTCCTTTAGCCCTCCTGCTTTTGGGCAGATCCAAGAGGAAATGAGGCACTCTTTCTCCTGGCCAGCCTCACTCTGGGCCATTGCACAACCACTGTTTACACAGTGAGTGTGTTTCAGCCTAACCTTTAATTGGCTAATAAGACCATGTCGGGAGCGAGGTAACCCAGTACTCTGACGCTGATCTGGCTCTAGGGGCACCAACTCTTCTCTTGGCAAGAGGAGTCAGGAGCAAGACCCTAGCAATGCACAATGTGCCAAAATACATTTGCTTCCAGTCAACTGATGGTCTGCTGGTAGGTAACTACATGGAACCAAGACCTGCGTGCCTCTTAGTTGGTAAAGATAAATCATAAAGCCTCCATGAACCACAATTTTATGCCAAACCTCTGTTTTATTAAAAAAGGAAACAACAAAAAGGTAACCCCCAGCAATGGTCTTACATGGCCAAAAAAGAGGAAATAACGTTATAAAGAAAACAGGGATTAGAAAATTTGTTCTTGAATTCATGTTTGAAAGTGCTTTGTTTAATATATAATTGGGGGTTTATCTGTTAAATCTGTATAAATTTAAAGCCCCTTGGGCTTCCCTGGTGGCACAGTGGTTGAGAGTCCACCTGCCGATGCAGGGGACACGGGTTCGTGCCCCGGTCCGGGAAGATCCCACGTGCCGCGGAGTGGCTGGGCCCGTGAGCCGTGGCCGCTGGGCCTGAGAGTCCGGAGCCTGTGCTCTGCAACAGGAGAGGCCACAACAGTGAGAGGCCCGCGTACAGCAAAAAAAAAAAAAAAAAAATCTTCTGTGTCTCCTAGAGTAAATTGTAGAGAGCAGTTCTCAAACTTTTGGTGTCTGGATCATTTCATGATCTTAAGAGAGCTTCTGTTTATGTGGGCTAGATATCAGTAATTACTGCACAAGGAATTAAAACAGAACATTTAACAATATTTATCTATAATTAATTTGAAAATAACAGGAATAAATTCATTACATATTGACATAAAGTATTTAAATATATATTTACAAAACAAAAAAGTTAGTAAAAAATGCCACTATTTTTGCATCTTTAATCTCTGGCTTAAGAGAAGACAGGTAGATTCTCATGTCTGCTTCTGCATTCAATCTGTTGTGTTCTTATGGTTGAAGTACGTGAAGAAATTCTGGCCTCACACAGATATGCAGCTAGAAAAGGGAGGAGCATTTTACTGGGCTTTTCAAATAATTCTGGATTTTCTTCTTTGACACTACACCAAAACTCAACAAGTGGTAGTTTCTTAAAGGTTAGTTGGAATATGGAACCTGAAACCATACCAGTAATTTTCTGTATTCTGTTAAATTCAAATACACTGGTATATTTTGTACTTTGAATGAATCTTTTACACCCGTCCATATTTTTATAATGGCATGCATTTGGTCACTTGGAAGCTATTAGTTCAATGAGTTATGCAGCTCTTCCAGATGTTGACATGTTGCATTACCAAATGGGATTCTATCAAGTAATCACATTTATTGATATCACCACCTACATCATCAGAAAATTTTTTATGTATTAGGATGCTGTCAGGTTCACGGTGTTGGGTACAAGTGTTACAAAATTCTAATATTTGCCTGAAAGCTTGAATCTATTAGTAATAAATATTGTCAACTATTTTTCTTGAAATGATGAGCTTACTTGGTTCATTTTTGAGAAAATGTAGGACATACACGTAAGTCTGAACAACTGCCGTCAGTGGTTCTAGTAAGAAAATGGCATTCCATTCAAAAAGCAGTGAGTTCAGCTCTTAACTCGAACAATGGCACAAGTACTTTTCCCTGGAGATCAACATCCTTCTTCGGTACGGAGCAGAAGCGCTCTGTACTTTATGTGTACTTCCCATTTTGTCAAAAAGACTTGTACTCAAGGGTCAAAATTTAAGAAGCTTAATAATTTTTACTGCTTCATCAGGACAGTCTCAAATGAAGTTGGTAATGTTTTGTTACCAGCAAGTCCACAGTAATAGCAAAAATGACTATTGCCTTGATTCCTGCAAAGGTATTAGGAGTTTTACCCGCCAGGGCTTTGGCACTATCAATGCAAATGACCAGTACAGTCAAAAGGGCTAATAATGTCTTAGTGTTATTATGCAAAGAGTTTTAATCTCTTGGAACCCCTGAAAGGGCCTTGGGGACCCCCAGGGGTGCCTGGATCACACGTTGAGGACCACTGCTGTGGTGGATAGTACCAGTATAAATCCACTCTCTAATCTGTTCAATGCTTATGTCCTTGTGGGGTTCACAGAAAGAAGATTTAAAAGGTTTATTTCTGTCTCCACATTCCTGCCCTCCCTGCTCAAAAAAAATTCCATTGTGGCGATCCAACATAAATAGTGTGTATAGAACAAAGAAATTGCAGTACTCTTGAGTTCATCAGCATTTTTCTCCCTAACAAAGAAAGCTACTCTAACAAGCTATTGGGAAAACTACTGTGAGTTATAGGAAATATGACATGCTCAGTCCCCCTTCTATCCCGTCTAACTCCCAACCCTCCCAAACCTTTTCACTTCGGGGGTATTTTGGATGAGCTCCTCATAGTGTCCTCAGAAATAATTGGGTGTCCTAATTCAGCCACATGCAAATTAATGCTCCCCTAAAGAGGCCTTATTATAATTTCCAACCCTTGATGTCTACATAATCCCCTATAGTTCTTTAACTTCTTGCTTTCTAACTTCTGTTTACCGATGCACTACTTTTGTCAGCTCAGTATAGCATCAATTAGTAACACAGTTGTTTATTAGGTCTCCCTAGAGCCTTGAGAAAGCTGCTTTGTATTTATTAATGACTACGCAGAACACTACTATTTTTCGATAGCATTTAAAAATGAGTAAATTACTGAAGATGAACTATAAAAGAACTTCAAATGTCAAAGGCAAGCAAAAAAAAAAAGCACATTATTTCAAACCACCCATAATGCTTCCATGGTTAATTTTATTTTCAATTTAATAACAAGAAGTGGGGGGGGGGGGAAGTCAAATCCAGACTCTTCTTCCCGTTCTACCGTTAGCATTCTGGAGTACACACCATTTGCTTGACAGAACTGAGGCACCGATCTGGCGACTAATTAAGAGCCGGTGTAACAGGTCTAAATTTCATTATCACACACACCTGTTAGGTAACGCACACCTGATTCAGCAAAAAATCCACCCACAAGGCGAATGTTAAAAAATTTAAAAGCAAGGGTGTGGGGGAGTGCCGGTGGGGACAACTCCAGAAACTTAGGTCTAGTTTTATGTCAAGCATAATTCAAAACAACCAACTTGAAATGTATCCAATTTGTACTCTCTTATTTTGTGAATAATTCCTTGGACCCTATTAGGTGAAGTTAGAGCTGCCCATGCCGGTACACAATTCGCTTCTTAAGGAAACCAGAGACCAATCTCTCCTGCGATGAGTCTCTCCTAACCAAACTTAGAGCGACGGGGAGCAATTATAGAGCTCATTTGCCCTCCTTTTATATTCCTGGTCATTTATGAAATGAAGACGCTGATCTGCAAAAAAATCACTTTGCATTCAAGAAAGGAGCTCTGGGAGCTACCCCAGAGCATCTGGCTACGAGGCAGAAAAACACACCTCGGTGCACTTCCTTTGTCTTGCGCTCTCTCTTTGATGTGTAAGTCACTGGTGGAGTAAGCTGTGATCGCTTTGATGTTGAACTTCTAGACTTTATTGTTACTAGCATGCCTACAAGGAGAGCTGTCAGTCATGTCGTACATCTGAACAACCGTTTTTCTTTACGGCACATCTCTTACAAGCATCAATCCTTAAGTACATGTTTTCGCATTTCTGCTGACTACCACACACTTCATTGGAGGAGGGCTGTGCTCAAATATAACTATAGCACCCACATCTTCTGTAAACACCCTGAGGCGTCATCAGACGGCTGGTAACCAACCTTCTGCAACAAGAGAAGCCTGAGCGCAAAACATATTTCTAGCAAATGAAAACATTCTGAAAACACTCAAGCCATCTTAACAGTCAAAATGAGGAGTTTAGCCAATATTTCCCCTAAGCAGCCATTGAAATCATACAGAAACTTCCAAGCCACTTTAAAAGGGATTCTGAATGCAACAGCAACAGGGGGCTTAGAAAGTCTGCCAAAACTTTGAGAAGTCTTGACTCACATTAAATGACTGTGTTTCTCTGCAGTGGGGGAAACAAAACACTTCTGTTCTACATGATTATGCTTGTGATAGAAACATTGCTTTTGAAATAGATTTCTGCCAATTATTTTGTCAAACGGTATCATTTTCAGAAGGTGCTTGCTATTATGGATGTAGCTTAAGTTACAGGAAGATGGCTTTCTATAATTTTCTGTCTAAGGAGAACATATGGATGTATATCAACATGTGTCAATTTCTTAAATATATACATGCCAAACAGGCAATGTGCTCATCCTCAAAAAATCTCTGTTGAAAAATACACGGCTCTGATTTCATTTACCGGCTCCCATCAGATTTACTTTTCAAACTCCTTTCTCATTTGTGCAACTGCCGAATATTATCAAACCCCGCTGGGAGATTCCACACAAAAAGGAAATAAAGTTAAGGTGCTTACATCACACCATGCTGGTTTATAATGAACTGGTATCTTTCTGAATAAATGTTTCAACGAAACCCAAGTTCTTAGAGATACAGGGTCACGGATGAGGAAGCAGAATATTTTTCATGATAGAACTTAGTTTTGTAGTTTTCTTTTATTAAGCTGGCAACACAGGAGAGATACACTGTTTCTGCTTGTTAAAAAACTGCAAACAATATATTGGGAGAGACTCAATGTCTTTGGGTTTCTGGCCTGGAATATTTGGTAAGGAATAAAATTACTGTGGTGTGTGATGCTTAAGACTATTCCAGGGCTTCCATTTTTAAGCAACCTCCCTACCCCGACCTCCTCGGTTTTAACTCAACCATCAAAAAACGCTTTGGGCTAGAATTTGATACATAAGGTATGACTAATTTACCAGAACTAAATCAGGGCATAAATATTAATGAAAGCTTGCTTATTCTTAAATTTATTTAAATAATTGGCAGAAAGTAATTACCTCTTTCTACCTTAAATTTTCACTCCCCAAAAGAACCGATCAGTTGATGAAGGGACCTCTAGCAATTAGGGGTTGAGACAAGGAATAAGGAAACTAGAGTGTATTTGTTTTCTTCCTCCCAGTCTTGGACGAGAAGCCAGACCTTTCCTTCTGTTTTAAGACAAACATTTTCACAGAATGAGAGAGCTGGAAAAGCTCTTGATGGCTATCAATTCCCCCTAATTTTACAAATGGGGAAAGTGAGCAATTGAGGTAGCCTGACCTGGCAGGAGAACCCATGTCTTCTCCCACCCTACATGGGGGTGGGGGTGGGGGTGGGGGGTTCCACCATCCAACACTACTGCCCTGCACCGGGGACGGACGACTCACATGTCAAATAAGGGTGTTGGACCTCAGAGGTTTCTCGACCAGAATCATCTGGACAGCTTTAACAAATTATCAATACTTGAGACCCACCTCAGACCAATAAAATCAGAGCTTCCAGGAGTGGAGCCTGGGCTGGTGTTTTTCAAAAAGCTCTCTAGACAGTCTAGTGGGCAGACAAGGCTGAGAACTAAGAGACCAGATGACCTCTAAACTCCCTCTTGGGTCTACGGCACAACATTCATCACTGGTTAGAAAAAATTCTTGGATTTCATTCCCTGCTGTTCATCCATGAGGCCATAAGCAATTCTAAGCCATTACAATTTCTATGTTGGCCGAGCTGTTGTCACTATCTGTATTTATCTAGTTCATTTATATGTTTACTTAGGTATTATCTACCTCTTCCCACGAGAACATACACTCGAAGAGACCAGAGGTGAAGCCTGCTGTGTTTGCTGTTGCCCCCATGGCAACATCACATCTGCCACATGATGGGCTACGGCACCGCCATTTTCCAAAGAAGGAGGGGCTGGAGTTGGTGCAGAAGGGGGTCAGCCTTCCTCCACCATCAGCCAGAGTAGTTCCACTTTTCTGTCTCACCAGACTAGAATCTAAGTTGCACAAAGGCAGTGTGGTGTCTGTGTCATTCAAACTTCGCCATTCCAGTGCCTGGAGGGGGGCAGATACACACCAGGTGCTCAGGGCCTGAGAAACATCACCTTATAAATAGGAAGCATTCACAACTTGCAGGGCTCTGAACCCTGGACTTTGTTGCTGAAAAAAAAGCAACATAGAAGAGGCATCACTGTTGCCACTGGAGTTGGCCTTGACTTTTGAGGCACAATCCCCAGCCTGCCCCACTGAGTGGTCACAATGGTGGCAAGACCCAGCCTCGGGGCTCACTGAGGGCTAGAAGGCCAGAGCTCCTGGGCAAGGTTTATGCAGAAAAGGAATACAGGGTTGAGAAAGCATCACAGGGGCCTCTTCTGTTTGGATCATTTGGGGTAACAGACTGGGAGCCTGCCCACTTTTTTCCTACACACTGGTTGATAGAAAGGCCAGAAATAATCAGAAGAATATCTCAAATGTGTTAATAACATCCAAACAATGGCAGAAACTGCTCATGGTGTGCACCTCACCCACTCTGAAAGGAGATTTCAGTGGCCTCAAAGGAAAGTTTAGGCTTACCTTAATATCACTGACCTGAGCATCCTTTCCTCACTAGTAAGAGGAGAGGGTTAGACCCGAGCAGTAGTTCCCAAACCTGTCAGATCCTCAGTCACCAAGGGGAGATTTACAAATTCAGATTCCTTGGCCTCTCCCCAGACCATCGGAATCGTGATCCATATAGGTGGTGATAGAGACCGGGCACTTAGTTTTTTTAAATGCTTCTCAGCTAACCGTGAAGATCAATGATATTTGGGAACCATTGAAGGGTTGGAGGATTCTGCTGCCCATCTGAGCTCTGACAGGCAAGGGCGAGGTTTCACAGAGGGAGTGAGGAGGACCATCTGAACTGGCAACACCTGAGACACCTTTTAAATACCTTCTTGGGTTGGGAAGACCAGGCTGACAGAATCAGGGTCTCCATGGGTGGGACCCGGAAATCTGCCTTTGCAACTCTTCTGGTTATGGGTTGCTCTCCAAAGTTTCAGAGCCACTGCTTAGGCAGGATTTTAGAGCTACCCTATGGCTTATTTGGAAGGGAATCATGTTCACACATAAATAGAAGGATTAACTTTATCCAATTACATTAATGTTTCATTGAGTGTTACAAACTCTTTGTTTTAAATGGCATGGACTTCATAGAAACTACAAACCTATAAGCTCAAAAGTCTTAAAGCAGCTTTCTCTAGTTAAGCATGGCAGGCAATTTCTCAGTGCATGTCTTTAAACGCTGATTCATGGCTTAAGATACACGATAGGGAGGAAGGTGTCCTTGTTCTATTATAAAAGCACACAGGTGGCAACAACGTAGCACACAATAGGCACTTAATAAGTATTTGCTGAAACAACTTTATTTCGTTATTTATACCCAGGGTTCTACCGAAGATTTGACATGAGATAAAGAAAAGAAGAAAAAAAAACCCTACGACTGCAAAATGAAAATAACATTCTGTGAAAAAGAGAATATTTCTCATGTGGTAAAAGAATCACACTTCTGGGTGGCGCAGTTTGAAAAACGGTTTGCTTCAGTAACTGATCTGAAACTTAACCACAAGTCTTCACTTCTGAACCACTACCTTATTTCTATGATGAAAAGGTTTAAACAGCAGGTTTTCCTGACTTTTTAAAAATTCCCTTCCTTCTTTTTCATGTAAAGATGCAATTTAATCTTTCCGGTAGGAACAAGTAAGCACTGTCGTCCTTTAAAATCCTGGTGATTATCTGTCATTAAGATCACCCTGGTTATTCTAGCTCAGCTCAGAAGCCTGGACTACTTGAGCAATGCAAAATTCACGTAAACTTGAATTCTCATCTCTCCCCGTAGCATCAGTAACAAAAGATATTTAAGGAAATAGGAAGGTCAATAATCATTTCTTTGATTCCAATACAGAAACCAGATTGTTTCGTAATAGTTTCACACTCAATATACCACTGAAATCTAAGCACACATTTCACTTGTATTATCTATTATCCTAAAAATTACACAAACGAATGCTTATCTCTACTTTGTGCACTGTTTTAAAGCATAAATGATATAATGTTCTAAAAACCTGTGTAACATATACTCAATTTCTTTGGCAAGTTGTATATACTTAAGTGAATAAAATGCTCTAACCCTAAGACTTCAGAAACCAGCGGGTTAATAGTTTTGCATCCATTGAAAAATTGCTCTATTGCCAAAAATATCAACAATAGTTTACTTCTTTCTAAATGTTTCCCTTTTTTGAAAGAAAAAAAAGCTTTAGATTTAAAAAGGGAAGATGCCAGATTTCTCTGATCAAAATGACTGACAATCTCTTTTTAAAAAATATTCGAGGGTAGAGGAATAGAATTGAGGTTGAAATTCTAAAAACAAACAACCAAACAACAAAAAAACCCAAGGATTACCACAAAGGTCATAATTGTTTACTCACAAACCAAATCTCACTTAAATATTTAACTTTAATATGGAGCCAAACAGAATTTTATAAATCAACTTTATCTTAAGTTTAAAAAAAAATTCCCTTCCAAGCAAACTTTTAACATTCATTATCTCTCCCACAGACGCATTTCTAACAACCATGCAAAACAATAAATTACACTTTTGAATCTGATGTAGAAAGTCCCACAGCAATCGAGAAAATAACTTCAACCTTTGACCTTCTCCACTAGCCTGATGGGAAATGCATTGGCACTGTTACCGCTTTTAGCATTCCATGAGAAAGTAACCACTAGAGGGCAGCCTTATTTCAGCTCTGACACACTACTTTGGCGAAAAACACCTCAGAAATGCTTCTCATGTTCCTTTAATTATTTTTTCAATATCTTTGATTTTCTTGGATATTTAATATCAACTTCAGTTCATCCAAAAGTATTTCTAAGTAGGTCAAAGGTCCACTTTCACAAATTACAACGGTAGCACAAAGGCTAGTCATGACGTTCAAAAGATACAACCTAGCTTATGAATCTTAAAAAAATTAAAACAAAATTTAAACTCTTTTCTCTTTACTACATGGTGGGTTAAGTGCTGAGTCAATCATATCACAACTAGGACTCGGGTTGTGGTACAAAATTTCAAGAGGTTCTAGTCAAACTGAAATGTGCTTGAGGAAAAAAATGACCAAGGTTGCTAGAAGGCTGACTGTGAACAGAATGGAGTGGAGACACACAGCAAAGATTGAGGGAGGGTGTGTGTGTGTTTCATACTTAGTCTTCAAATAACTGACAATCTTTCAATCTTTCATATGAAAGATGGATTAAATTGTATTGTACACAGCCCCAAAAGAAAGGATCAGAATCGAGGGATTAAAAGTACAAAAGAGAGACTTATGCTTGAAATAAAAATAATTTTCTTATTCAAGATGGAATAAGCTTCCTCTAACGATAGTGAGCTCCCCATCATAGGAGGTGTTCAAGCATAACCAGACAATTTGCCAGGAACGCCGTGGAGAGGAACCAAATGCCAAGAGGGTGTGTATCTGAATGACATTTTAGGTTTCTGCTCTCCCTGAGACTCTATGAAATGATGCTTATTTGCTTTCAGGCAAAGACCACTCAATCCAGTTGCCAGAGAAATAAACCCCCATCAAGTGAGAAATGAGCTTTTGCAGATCTATCTACTTGGAAACTTTGACTCTGATTTTCTAAAAGACAACAGATTTCTCAAGAATACGCCCATGATCATGCCCGTTAGCTGTCATGGAAACAACCAGGACAGCACTCACAAGCCCAAGGATTCATGAGTTTTCTACTCCATAAAGGGATATGAAATTTAGAAGATGCGTTTTTGAATGCTCCCTTTGCCTAAAGCTAAGTGGACCATATAGATAAGTCTCCAGCTCGATTTTCTCATAATGGAGTTAGGTTACACAGGTTAGCTGCATTTCATAGTATTCCATATTCTTTAGGAAAGTAATGCTTACATTTCACTCAGATCATCTTACAAGAAGCAGACTTAATGAAAATCGTGGATGAAGAGAGCTAATGGTAAGCAAATAAGAATAACCCTATTTGTACCAAATTGATTTTATTAAATAGTAATTTAAAGATATTAGGCTCAGCAAAGCATTACATAATTGAATCTATTTTTTTCCCTTATAAACGCCAGAGTTATAATTTCCACTAACTAGAGACAAAGTTATATCCAGGACATTTTCACAGCTTCCTCCAGGGGAGGCAGCGCGAAGACAGTAGAAATTAGGGCTCTAGCCCTCGCTTCACTTGTCAAGCTTGGCTAACCAACACATAACCTCTGTGAGCCTCAGTTTCTTCGACTAAAAACCACGACAGTGTCAATGACTTCCCAGGGAAGATTAAATGCGACAAGAATGGCTGCAAACCATAAAGCAGAAAACAAATATAGATTAACATCAAACTGCGATTTGTTTATGAAATGCTTAGTAAATTTCAGAGGCAATGAAATCAAAGGCAAAAAATGAAATCGCTGGCAAACCTAGGGAACAGGTTTGACATTAATTTTTATACAAAGATTTTAAAGTCATCATAATTCTTCCTTATATTATGATGAGGGCTAACAAATGCAGCTCAGAAAATCCAGAAACAAAAGATTTCAACTGCTTTCTTGCGTTTTGCCTGTTGGCTAATATATGCTAGTATCTGTCTATTTAGACCTCTTATTTCCGGATATAGCACTCTGACAATGAACAGAAAAACCATGATCAATCATGTCACAGACAATACTGACAGATACAAAAATCTCTGACTGCAAATCTCTAAGGCCATGACTCAAGGGCTGGTGTGGAAGGGAGGTATCGTTGGTGGAGGAGCTAGAGGAGGGAGAGAGAATAAGTAAATCATTCCTCAAAGGGTCAATATGTGGTCTTTGAGATAATATCAAATGTGAATTCACATCTGTGTTGTCACTGGTGGACCCCTCCAAATTATTATTATTTTTAAAGCACAGAAACATAAAGGCTAACTCTGAGCATCTAATTATGGTTTTTTTAATTAATAAATATGAAATATATAGGTTAAGGCGGGCTTGATTTCTTATTAATAAACACTGTGAATACTTAGAATCCATGCAGAAAATTTCTATGACAAAGTATTCATAGATTAGTTCAACACAAGGGGTTTATTGATTACTAAAATAAGCTGAGAAGATTTTAAGAAAACTCAACTCTACCTGTGCAGATCTAGCTATCTATCTATGTATCTAACCATCCAGTAACTTTTTCTCCCAGTAAATGGTCATTTGTGAATATTATTTTCTTAGGTGCCCCAGAGCAAATTACAAAGTAGCTAGGTGCTACTGCTGATGCTTTGCAATTATCTACTTGCTGACCTCATCCATTTTATTGTGATTCACTTGGCTGGGAGGGAAAGGTTGGGAAAAAAAGGAGTCTAGTAAGAACTATTAATATATTTACTAATATATCTACTAGATAGTAAAAAAAAAAAAAAAAAAAAGCCCTAATATTTAAATCATATATATATTTAAAGGACTAAGTCTGTTTAGAAATTGTATTATTTTATAACTGGGCAGCATTAAAGAAATTATATGGTACTCAATTCAAATCGAGGGCAAAGTGGTTTACTTATGATAAATTGAAAGTGATGTGATTGAAATATGTAAAATCAAGAGACTGCTCATGAAAATGGTGCTTCTAAAATATTCTCCACTTCATAGAAGGTCCGAGCTCCCTCCTCACCCAGTGGACAAATGGACTCAGAGATCCTCTTTGTCTTTAAAAGAACTGACCTCTCCTTGTCTGCTAAGCACTCTGGGGTCTGAAATAGCTATTTGAGTTTTCTCTTTCCAAGATCCAGCCATCACCCTCTTCCAATCCTACCCATCAAAGGTCATGAAAATGGAAAAAAAAAAAATCCCAGCTAAGGGATACCACTGACACAGTACTTAAAATAAGACGAGGGATAAAATTCAAATTTCATTTGGGAAAGAGAAAGGCCAAATTCTTTAAAACTATAAAATCACATTTACTAGAGTTGGAAATACCCCTTATCACCCACATATACAGTAGTTTCAAAGCGGTAACATGCCTTGTGTTTGTACATGGATTGTGCTGAGGGAAGAATCTATGATGGGACAGACATTCCCCTTAAGCCTCCCTTCACTCCCTTAACTCCATTTACATGAACACAGGCTGAGTGCTCTGCTGCTAGGAAGCAAAGGGGGGTATAATCTACTAAAACTGATGAAGCGCTCGCATTTCCCTTCAGCACTGGCTGCTGCCTGACATTTGGCCAAAGCACTTTTATGATGCGTAGAACAAGTGCTCCCCTGATTATAAATGTTATCTCTGGCTCTCTCCATTTGCTCAAGAAGCAATCCAAATGGTACTGGAATTCTGTTGTTAATTAAACAAAAACAAAACTGAAGGATGAGACTAGAGTTGCTCAAATGAAGATTTATTACTTCTAAGCACAAGCCCACTTTAAGCCTAAACTTATTTGACAACTAATGCAGAGGAAGGATTTTCTTCTTTGGTGAGTTCAAAAGGCCTGCTTTAATGATGTTTTAAAAACATCAGTAAATCAGCCAACAAAGAGAATGTTTCTCTTTTATGGTGGCTTGTTCTCTCCTCCCCCAGCCACATGCATACACATACCAAAAAACTAGATTGTAAAGAGTGTTTCTGTTTTGTATAAAAAAACTAATTACACAAACTCTCTTACATATGGGACCAATTTAACTATTAAAACTGAGAGGCAGTAGGGAAGTATTTAATATGACTCTGGGACAGTTTTTTTTCCCCTTAAATCTGATACGGAAACATTTACAGCATTCCTTATTTTCCACAAACTATTTTTCTTCAGTTTAAATAAGCTCCAAAGCAAGATAATCCCATTAAGACACAGGATATTATGATATTGGGAATGAAATATTCTAATTGTCTAAATGCATTTTATTTCTACACCTTCCCCCTCCGCCCCCCCGCAGCTCAGCTTATAGAAAAACTGAATTGCCAGTACATCTGAGCTACTTTTCGCAAAGCACAATACTATGCATCTATTATCTTGGGGCAGCCAGAGGTCACTCCAAGACAAATGTGTGGGCTAGAGCTTTTGGGGGATATAGTGGCGGTGTGATTCCCATGGTTATATCACTAAGGGATACTATGGAACTTCATTTTGTGCTAGCACTACAAAACCAAAAGCCTATGTACTCAGAAACATCAACATTAAGTTAAAACATTCAGACGCACTTTCCTTATTGTTTGGTGGTTAGTGTTCATTAGGGGAAATAGTATCAGCTGCTCACCCTTCCTCAGTCGACACCAATCATACTAAATAAAATAGATAAGGATTAACATTGACACCTCCCCAAATCTATTTCACGCCTTAAAGAAAAAACGGAAGAAAATGTCTTAACTACAAAGGTTATCTGAATCGTTTTACTCTTACAGGATTAATGAACCGCTGGAAATAGCATAAAAGTTTTTTTAGAGGGGGAGGGGAGAAGCATACGTTTCGTCTGCATAAGAAGTCGGTAAGAAAATCTTAAAATCATTTTGGGAAGAAAAAAAAAGTTAAGTGCTTAAGAACGTGGAGGTCTCCTACCCTTTCCTTTATCTGTTGCATATTCTAAAAATGATTAAATTTCATTTCCCCCAAGCCACCGGGGAAAAGACAAAAATTTGCTCTGGGCACGTCGTATAGAAAGATTTCATCTCAAGCAGCTCATCTTAGCGTCCAGTACGTTTCGGCCTGTTAATAATTAATAAAAGAGATGCCACCCAATCTCTAGTGAAGAAAGGCAAAGCTCGGTGATCCGAAAGTAAACCCAGTGCAGATACCGAACTGGTGTCCTTCATCTAGGATTGCAACAAAACCTCAACCTTAGCAAACGTTTAACGAGCGCTCCGCGCCCGCACGGATGGGCAGAACCCGCAGGACAGTCTGGGTCTGCAAAACTGCTGCGTATGAGGGGAGCCCTGTCCGCCGCAAACAGATGGGGCTCTAAATCCCCACTCCCAGCGGCCGGGTCTGCGGGCAGATTATCGGCCCCGAAGAACCTGCTGGCGCACGAGCCGGCGGAGGGCTGCGGGCTGAGTTTTCTCTCGGGCTGTTTGCGTGTCTCGGCTTGTCCGGACGGCGCAGGCGAGTTCCTGCGCACCTCCAAACTTTGGCTTTCCCATTATATTTTCCCTGACTTGCCATGGTTTCTTTCCTCCTCACCTGAGAAGACCTGAAGCCAGTCCTCTCTGCAACCAGTCCCCGCTGCCATCCCGCCACCAGCCCGGCAAAGGACTTCGGATCAGGGCGGAAGGCCGGACGAGGAGGTCTGGCCGCGACTAACCCGCGCCCGCCGGCCTTCGCCGCCGTCTAACCTCCACCACTGCCCGCGAATCCTGTGCGGGGGGAGAAGTTGCCTCCCCACATCCATCCACAACCCAAAGTATCAAGTGAGGGTGCGCTGCGGCTGCCGCCCAGGGAGTCTTGGCACGCTCCAGAAGCCCGTCTCGCTCGGGCCTGCGCGCTTTCGGAAGCGGCCGCGGCGGGCACGCAGCGCGGACCTGCCGCACTACCCCTGCAGGCGGCCGCCCTGGCGCTCGGGGCCGCCGGGCGGCGGAGGGGGGCGGGGGGGAGCAGGGTGCAAGGCCCGGGACGCTGAGCAGTCCCCAGGAATGACACCGCGCCCGGGCGCACGCTCGGCCCGGCCCGGGCGCGGCGCCTTCCCTACGTAGGCCGGAGCTGTCCGGGGTGCGGGCCCTGGGGACCCGTCGCGGGCGCCCCTTGGCTTCCTCCGAGCTCCTCAGACCCTCCCCTCCCTGCCAGAAGCGCGGCGACTCCCAGCAAACTTTCTTCCGGGCGCCCCGCCGGGTGCCAGGCGGACCTGGGCGACTGACAGAAGCCGGAGAGGACAGAAGAGAGGGGTCCAGCCCATGCGCCTTTGCCCCCGACAGGAGGCAGGCAGATCCCGCGACCGGGCTCAGGGGGCGCCCTGCAGGGGCCCAAAAAGCCCTGGCGGGGCTCCAGCGCCCAGCCCCGGGCAGTACGTGCGCTCGGGCAGGCGCGCCCACCCCTCCCCCTGCGCGCCCGCCTCCCCGCCCCCCGGAGCAGCCAGCCCACCCGGCCCCGGCGGGGCGCCCAGGCTCACCTTTCATCGCTGCGATCACAAAATACATCATTTAAGCCGCGGTGCGGAGAGCGTAGGGAGAGCGGATGGTCCGACCCCGGAGCCCCCTCTGCCGCCGCCGCCGCCGCCTGAGCCACAGCAGCAGCTGCCGCAGCTGCCCGTCCGCCGAGAGCCATCCCGAGCCATAAGATGCTCCATGTGACCGGCTGACATCACGGCCGCCGCTCTGTTTACACCGCGCCCCTCCGCTTCCTCCCCGGGCGGGAGGCGGGCGGCGGGAGGCGGGGGCGCCCTAGCGCCGCGCCCCGCCCCGCCCCCCCGGGCAGGTGAGCGGCGGCGGCTCCCGGGCGCACCCGCGCTGGCGCTGCCCTCCCACGCCCCCGGCCCGCACCCGGGCCCCCGGCCTTCTCCTCGCCTCCCTGGGCACCTGTGGCCGCCCGGGCGCTTTCGGCGTGCAGCGCCCGGAAGATCGCGCGTCTACTTTCTCCCGCACCTCTTGGGCTAGAGGGGCGCAACCAGACGCTACTTTCCTGCTCTCTTTCCGGATCTCCCAGGGGTGATAACTGTGCCAACTCGTTGGCGGAAAAGAGGGGTTTGTTCGGTCTGGCGCGGGGGCGGGGGGTGTTGTAGTCACCCTCACTTCCAATTTCCCAGATCACCCCAGCTTTATTCGGAAGGTAAAGCCCCCTCCGGGGGCCGTGGAGAACGCAGTCATCCGGACTGCTCAGGGAGTGGAGTAAGCGCCTCCTCAGTAAGATCCTGGGAGGCTCGGCCTGGGAAGGGGGAACTCCACCCACCCAGACGATGATATTTCTCATCACACCTACACCTAAGGTCCTGGTTTACACCTCTCCCTTCCCCCAGGACCACTGATACCTGGAAGGAGAGCAGAAAACTCTGTGTGAATCACCTAAATGAACGTCGCCAGCCGATTTGAGCCACTAATTTCCCAGGCTCTTCCATATATCCACCATTCTCTCCAGAGAACCAATCTACAAGTGGAAAAGGTTCTAGTTTTCATACCCTAAAAATGAGATGTTGTGGTACTTTGGACAGGAAAAACAAAAAAGAAAAAAACAACAGCAACAAAAAAGCAAACAACCTCTAAAGGTCAACTTTGTGAATTTTAACTTGCAGCTAAGACCTAATTCCTTCCAAACAATCCTTTTTACTGGTCTTGTGGAAACTTAAATCATGATATTATTGTCAGATGAATCTCTTTACTATGAATTTCAGATGCTACATACCCATAGTCTGTGTTATTTAAAATTTCTGCAGGCTTGTCAACAGTATTGAGTGTAGCAGAAAAAATTATCAAAAGCCAAGTTTGTTACCTACTCCAGTTCCTTCACACAATTTCAACTCTGCTTTCTTTTCTGATGGCCTGTGTCTCCATTTACAACGCAAATACTAGATGGTTATTAGTTGTTGCATTCATGGTAGTTAAACAAGGAGAGTCCTAACATTTTTTCCCATATAACCGAGTTGTCCTTGACTCTGAGTTGGCCCATAATTTAAAACACATGCAGACAATCAGCACTGGAAAAACTAGGATTCATACACTCCCACCCCCGCATCCCCCTTCAAGGCAAAATTTACAGAGCGCTCTGATTTAGAAGGTCAAAAAAAAAAAATTCATCGTACATTAAATCAAGCTGCAGCTTTATAAAAGTTTGATTTCAACTAAAGTCATCCCAACACAGTTTTTTTCTTTAGAGTTTTCCCCAAATAAAACCACAAAAATAAGAAATCCTAAAAACGTGGAGTCAAGATCTACCCATGTTAACTCAGCTGCGCAGCCATAGCGAAGTGGACAAGGGTTTCAAATGAATCAACCATACCCACTGTGATGTTTATAATGATGAAATTAAGTCACACCACGTTCCCATGATGCAACTGCATCTTCCAGTGAGGCAACACCCCTCAGTTACACTGACACTATCCTTCATATTTGGTTCTTGATTTCCCTCATCCTAACGACTTTAACAAGGATGGGTAATGCCAAGCTGTCCTGTTGGTAGGTCCTGGATATGATTTTCTATCCTTTGTATTGTTAAAGGATGGAAAAACATCAGAGAGTGCCTGCTCATAGGGGTGTTTGTCCATACTCGCTGCAAACGAATCCAGATATACCACTCTGAAAATTCAGTGTTACTTTAAAACAGCATGCTGCTTTAGAAAATAATGCTTTGAAAATGACCAAATCCATTTGGTCTGCCTGTCAGACATCTGACTCCAAGGTAAATAGTCTTACATTACTAGTAATTGGTATTTATTTCCAGGCCATTTCAAATGAAATCGGTAATCGGGAATGACATGTAACATGACACGTGCTCCTGCAATTACAAGAAGAATCATTCATCCTATAGATATGTCCCCAATAGAAATATATTCTCACAATACTTATTTGAAATATTTACACATTTATTTAACAAAGACATTTCCAGGATAATGTAATATTGACCTTGCCCTTTAGAAATGTATTTCATTCTCACCCTACAACTAATGAGCAACAGAATTTCAGATATTGTCGTAACCTTCCTGTGTGGCTAGATGCTATTTGTAATACATGCCTCTAATAAATGTATTCTTTTACTTTCAACACAGCTTTCAACCCAGGGTATATTAGTGTTCTTTATATTAACACAAAGCTCTTGTGAAACTTCAAAAGTAAAAACAAGAGGTTTTTTAAAGCCTCTTGGAATACAACTTTTCTACAGAGTTATACGTCCTCAACCAAGTAAATCAGTCAGGAATGAAAGGATCTGTATTTCCCTTCAATACTACTAAACTGGAGCCAAAAAAGATGCACATTTCAGTGCAGAATTTTACCAGCTAAATATTGAAATGCAGGAATAATTATTTGGATTCCATTAAATACACACTCCTGGGGTGCCTGCTATGGGGGAAAAACAGTGTTAAGCAGTATATTCTTTCCATTTGAAAAATTTTTACCAAGTGTTCTGGAAAAAAAAAAAAACGTAAATAGAATATTGCTTACATGAAGATAATTAAACAGGATGGGAACTCTTTACCGTGGATGGGATTATATCATACATGCATTCTCAAGTCAAATATTTCTGTTGGCTAAACTCTGAAAAAGAAGGCACACACTGCATACTTAAAACACATGTAATTCAACTCAGAGTTCTCTAGAGAAAGCCCCACATGGTGTCCCTACGTACTGGGTTTCACATTGGATCTGTTACTTAGCAAGGAATTGGAGGGACATGACCGATGTCAGGTTGTTCCAAAATGACTATGAGAAAAGCCTGCTGGATTTCTGCAGGGGTCTAGACTGGAGTATAATCAGTAAATTGGTGTCTATCTTCCCACTTTCAGAGGTTAAATAAAGAAATGATCCTTGACTTTAGGAAAGTACATTTGGTTTTCTACCAAACGGAATCTGATCTCACGGTATACCACGCCGACTCACACACTGAGTGCTACTGGGGAGAATGGCAAAACAATGGGTTGACAAACTTTTCCAGAATCGGCAAGTGGCTCGCAGTACAAAGATGTTTTCAAGGTTGGCTGATGCACCTGAGAGGGAGCATTTTGGCTCTGAGGTTCTGTCTCGCCTGGGCCCTGATTCTCTTTTTCCAGTGTGTGGCAGCTTGCTAATTCAACTAACTTCTTCCTAGCTGAACAAGAAAGGGATCAGTGAAAGGTTAATGTGGTCCGAGGCAGCCTGATTCAGCTGAATCCTTAGCCTCCATGGCATTGTGATCTGTAGGAGCTGGGCCATTCAGGCTGACATAAAGCCAGGGGACCGGGTCTCCTGCAGACCAAACAGGGTCAGACTTAGTTCTGATCAAGACTACTTGGCAAGCTCCAGAGTAGACACAAACTTGCCTACAGTAGATCACAGCCTTGCTTAGTTTTGAGTCTGGAAGGAGCCAATGTCTCATAAAGAAACATTTATAAATGGAATAATACTTGTAAGACCAAGGTGACAGAGGGGTCCCCCTATTTATGTGTGTTAGGGGGAGGGGATGAACAGATTAATATAACTTGTTTTATTCATGATTTTAAAGCAAATATAGATGCCAGATTTAAATGTACATATATGTATGCACATACATAGTCCATGAAATATAGTGAAATGAATGATATTTTGATAGCAAGAGACATCTTCAATTTTACACACACACTCACACACACGTACATATTTCACATTACCAAGCACATATACTGAATACTTATTATGCTCCTGGCCCTATACTGGAGAATCAAACAAGAACAAGACAATAGCTCTGATCTTGAGAAGCTCCCTAATCAGCTGACCTTGGCTCTGAAAACTATATAGAAGTCAGTTCCCTGAGTCTGAACTTTCCTAAAGAAAGGCAGTGTCTGGTCAGTCACCCATTGAAAAGATGTTTGTACAGCACTTCACCCCTCACAGTTGATAGATGGCTGCAAATTATTAGTGTGGCTGTTAGTGTAATGGGATGTCAGAGGTGAAAGATTTGGCTGCATTGAGACAATGGTGAAGAGATTCTGAGTTTCTGGAACCACATATCTCATACACCTATTAGGAAATTCAAGAACTGGCAGATGTTTTGTAACCATCACAAGGAGGGAAAGGGTAAAGTTCACAGGCATTCAGACCCAAGCAACCCCCATAGAATAGGTATGTGGGAGGTGCCTCACTACACACACACCTGCTAAGGCGGCAAGGAAGGAGACTCATCTCCGAGGCCAGAGGAGCTACCATTCCTGGTGTTCCCATGAGATGTCCTCACCCCACTCCTACAGCTGGCAGTGGAACAGGCATTCAGGAAATTATTCTTATTTATTTTATTGAAGTATAGCTGATTTACAATGTGTTAATTTCTGCCGTACAGCAAAGTGATTATCATATATATATGTATATATAGATACACAATATATATTCTTTTTCATATTCTTTTCCACTATGGTTTATTACAGGATATTGAATATAGTTCCCTGTGCTATAAAGTAGGGCCTTGTTTATCTATTCTATGTATAATAATTTGCATCTGCTAATTCCAAACTCCCAATCCATCCCTCCTCCACCCCTTTGCCCCCTGGCAACTGAAAATCTGTTCTCTATCTGTGTCTGCTTCTATTTTGTAGATAAGTTCATTTGTTTCATATTTTAGATTCCACATGTAAGTGATATCGTATATTTGTCTTTCTCTCTCTGACTTACTTCACTTAGTATGATAATTTCTAGGTCCATCCATGTTGCCCCAAATGACATTATTTCATTCTTTTTTATGGCTGAGTAATAGTCCATCGTATATATGTACACCACATCTTTTTTATCCATTCATCTGTTGATGGACATTTAGGTTGTTTCTGTGTCTTGGCTGTTGTAAAGAGCGTAGGAAATGATGTTCCTTTTCTTTTCTTTTTTAAGTTAAAGGAATATGGGTAGCAGAAGTGAACTCAGAACCTGGAGCCCCGGGTTCAAATTTCACACTTGTCACTAGCGTTCTACGTCACTTTGGGCAAGTTATTTCCCCTCTCAGTCCGTCAGGTCCCTGACCTGTAGAATGAAGAAATGGGAACAGACCTCAAAGGGTTCCTGCAACTCAAATATCCCGTGACTACTTTCAAGACCATGTCCCAGCCCCTTCTCAGAAACACCTTCATCCCTTCCTCTTTGGGGCGCCATGTCCACTTCCTTCTCCAAGGAGCCTTCCTTGTTTCACTGAACCCCAGGGTAGGCTACCGTGAGCTCTGCCATTAGACAAAACTGGGCTCCAAACCAACCTTCATCCTACTCACTAGCTGGATGATCTTGAGCAAATCTTTGTTTCCTCATATGTGAAAGAAGGATAGTAGAACCTCGTAGGCACACTGGGAGGATTAAATGAAACAACTTAAAGAAAGGACACAGCGATTATCTCTTAGTAGACTTACAAGTGGAAATACCATCACCATTCCCACATTGTTACACACGCAGATCCTGTGCCTGGCAAAAATTATTGACCTTAATAAAGATGTGTTGACATGATTATCAGCACACACTTTTGATAAGTTTTCTACAATTTTGAAACGTGTGTGTGTGCATGCGTGTGTGCATGTGTGTGTGTGCATGTATCTGTGCATGTGTGTGTGGTGTGCGCGCGCGCGCGCGCGCATGTGTGTGTAGCAAGCATTTATTAAGTACCTGCTAGGTACTGGGAATACAAAGATGGATAAATATTAAATTACCCCTTGGTATAAGGGGCCTCTTTTTAAAATGTATTATTTTCTATAAGAGTGCAGGCTTTTTATGTCTTGTTTCCTGTAAGAATGCAAGTTCCCATCCAATGAACAATGATAAACATCTGTGCATTACACTGTGCTGGGACATGGAGAGGAAAGGAAAAAGAGTAAGATGTCAGACCTTCCCTCAGGGAGCTTGCAATCTAGTAGGAAAATGAATTCAATGCTTATAATGTAAGGCAGAATGTGTGACACATACTCTAAGTTAAGGTGCTATGTGAGCCAAGAGTAAGAGAGGTTACTCTGTGCAGGGTTAATCTTATACTTTATGAGCAGAAGGACTTCACGGAGGAGGTACCACTTGAACTAGACCTTGAAAGACAAATCAAATTTTAGTGGATAGAAAAAGGAATAAAGGGCAAAAGGACATCTTAGAAGGAGGGCAGAACACAGGTAAAAGGACAGAGATAGAAAATGCATTTTTAACTTAAGAAACAACTAGTAGTGATGGTTTAGAGTATCATGAAGTACATATAGATAAGGAGGGGAGAAAGCTCAGAATATAGGTTGTAGCTATTTCTTTCACTTTCCTTCGAAGTGCCTAGTACAGAGCTTTGCAAAGTATACACAGTCAGAGAATGAGTTTTGAAAAAAGAACTGAGGGCAGAAGAAGGGAACTGTGCTTTAGAAAATAAATCTCTTTGCAGCTTGCCTATTTCATAGTCTTATTCTAAGGATTAGTAGTTGGTCTGATAGTCATAAAGTTAAATTACACTTAATAAAACACATAGAGCAAAAGAGTTCCACATCACAGCACACCCAGGAAGAATAAAACTGGAAATGGGTGTTATTTCATCAGAGTGAAAAGCTAAGCAGAGAATTTTAACAGGAACTAGGTAAATTGAGTGTTATTTGATTTCGTATCTCATCCATTTCAGTTCTGAAAATGATTTGAGACAGTTCTATTAATACAGATGTTTCATATAGAGGTGATATGTTATTTTTTAAGAACTCTTAAAATATATATTTTCAAATAATGGGAAGAAGATAAGCAGTTACAGATGGTTTTCCCTATTTTTGTCACGCATGATCAAGGACCACAGCGTAACGTGGGCTTCACTGGGAAATCTGAGTCTCGCAGCTAGGAGCATCCCAGGAGAAAATGTTGGCATTATTTTGCTTTCACAGAGAAAATATGCTTCTGTTCAGTCAAGCAAAGTAATCAATTATTATGCATTATGATACTCATTTTATAACTATTGACATTTCAGACAGTTGTACCACATGTCAATAATGGTTTTGAGGCTCACATTTAAGCTCCAGCTCATAGGATGGAATTCACTGGGCCGACAATGTTGGGTCAGAAGTCTATTCTCTGCCCTCAGAAGTACACTTATTATTTGTGTCCAGTCCTGCGCTGAGGAAATATGCTGTGAGGACTGAAACAAGAACAGACTTGGGTGTGTCTTTCTGTTTTCATAAAAAATGTTACTTTCTTCTAAATATATTAGATTCACATTTAAAAATCAATACTTTTCTCTTGAATTAAAAAAACGATTCCTACATTTTGTAAGATGGAGGTTCATTAAATTAGGCATTCCATTCAGAGGCTCCAAAATTCACATGAGATTTTGAGTACTCCAGTTAAACCCTGTGTTCCACAAAGATGATTTTCTGAAATCAAAATGGCTTTCCAATACTTATATCACACTGCTGCTGTTCCTGCTTTTACCTCACCTATTGCTTCACAATTCCTTGGAACTTACTCTGTGGCAGGTACTTTTTAACACTGAATTCACTCAAAACTCTCTTTTGTAGGTGAGGAAACTGATGCACAGATAAATTAACTTGTCCAAGAACACAAGGAACCATAAGGAAAACCCAGGTGAACTGAATCTAGGGTATGCACCCTTAACAGCTACGTGATGACTCTCAAACACTTTCTGAAATTTCCTTGAATTGTGCACTACTCAGTATTTTGAAAAAGGCAAGCTGACTTCTTCAGGAATCGAAGTTGACTACTCTAATAAAATTTAGGCATGCGTGCAAGAAATTCTTTTATCACTAGCTCTCATAATTCAGCGGGGTTAGCATGTGTCATTATGAATTATTACACAATTTAGTAAATTATTTAATTACCTACTAATGAAGAAACATACTGTACACCATTGTAATTATCCTGTTTGAAGACAATGTTGTCATTTGTCCATTTAATAAACACTTGCTACACATTAACTCTTGAGGGGAATTCTTTGCACTTTTGGAATACACAACTCTAAATACTGGCAATAGAATGTGACATAGGACTAGAAGGAAACTAACAACTTACAAAAGCCAAAGCTGGTGTTTCTTAAAGACTCCAAACAAAGTAACAAGTCTGTTAGAAACACAAAAAATAATTTTATACTTCATCCTCTTCTACAGGAAAAGCACAAGATAGAGATAGTTACTGTTTTTACTTTTTCAAATTGTATCACGGCTGCTCTTTTCATAAATAGTTTTTGCAACATGTCATATAATATAGCATCTCTTTCACCTATTTTAATCACCCAATAAATGGCTTCCATAGTATAATAAGCAGAGCTACTTAATTTTCAATACACTTTGAATAAATCATTGTCTACATTTTTTAAGTGACTATAGTCATGCATGGCCTCGTTATTTATACAAAGACATAGTACATACGTAGCCTCAAGATGTTTTGACAACACATCTTAAGTAAAATATAAAGTAATTTTTTTTACTTTACCACATATTTGCTCCTTGAAATATAACAGAGATAATGTGGCAGAGCCATGGTAAACAAGGAAAAATTTTTAAAAGGACATATCAGAATTGCAAGACACTCAGAGAGGTCATGTGGTAGGTCTTCCTGCTTCCAAGGATGTGAGCAGCTAAACCGTCCATGTCTGACAGCTGCCTATCATTAAGTAATCATATATAAGCAAGCTAAGTGATATATTTTTTCTCTTTTCGTATTTTCTCTATTATCCCAGGGACGATATGCCATTTCACTGGGTAATTCAAGTCAAAGGAAAGTTTTGTTCTCTTATGAGTAATGCATATACTGAATATTAGAGTTATAGTATAGTTTGCAGATTTCACCACTTGTCAAAAACCAGTAAGAAAATACTTCCTGTAAACCAGTAAGAACCACAATAAATTTAAGCACTACAAAACAGCAGAAAAGAAAACATGTTTTTTATGTTCATTGTATCCACTGCTCAATTATGGTGTAACATAAATTACTACATACTGTTTATTTTACACTAACAGTGTTTTATCGAGAACTGTAGTAAAATACGTTTTAATAGTATTTTCTGATGTTACTGTGGCAAACTAGAGGAATTGTATTTTGATTCATCCTTCAGACCTCAGTTGTTTTTCATTTCTTATCAAACTATAATTTACATACAGCAAAACTCACTCTTCTTAGTGAACAGGTCTGCGAATTTTGACAAAGGTTTTTAATTTCATAATGACCAACACAATCAAGATATGAGAGTTCCATCTCCCTCTCCTCCCAAATTCTTTTGTGTCCTTCTGTAGCCAACTTATTCGCCTTCTCCAAACCCTGGTAACCACAGATTTGTCTCTTCTATCCCTATAGTTTAGCCTTTAAAGAATATCATTTAAATGGAAAAATATATTAATGTAGCCCTTTGACTCTGGTTTCTTTACTTAGCACAATGCATTTCAGATACACTCCAAGAGCAAACCAATAATTTGTTACTTTCTGTAGTTCAGTGGTATTCCAGTCTGCAGTTTACTCATTCCCTGATGGAAGGACATTTAGGTTGTTTCCATTCCTCAGCAATCACAAACCAAGCGGCTATGAACATTCATGTACAGGTTTTTTGTGTGAACATCAGTTTTGTTTTTTTGTTTTGTTTTGTTTTTGCGGTACGCGGGCCTCTCACTGTTGTGGCCTCTCCCGTTGCGGAGCACAGGCTCCGGACGCGCAGGCTCAGCGGCCATGGCTCACGGGCCCAGCCGCTCCGCAGCATGTGGGATCTTCCCGGACCGAGGCATGAACCCATGTCCCCTGCATCGGCAGGCGGACTCTCAACCACTGCGCCACCAGGGAAGCCCAGAACATAAGTTTTTATTTTACTTGGGTAAATATCTAGTAATGGGAACGAAGACCCAACGCAGCCAAAACAAACAAACAAACAGACCAAACACTTAACCGACAGCCAACAGCAATGAACAAAGCTTATCTAACACGTATTTTCTCTGTAAGGCACATCACACTTAGGAACACTAGCCAGCACTTTAGCACTATGCTCGGGGGCTACTTTAAACAGCAATATTACCAACAAAAAGCACACAAATTAGAAAAATGTGGCACTAAATAGACTGTGGAAAGGACACTTGTTTACAGTATGAAAGCTGAAACAAGGCGGCAGAACGCTGCCTCAACCAACCTCAGCTGGGAACATGCGTGTCAGGATGCTTTGTGCTTGCCTAAGTATGAGAAAGGCAGCCAGTAATTTTTTTTATAGTTGAAGTACAATCGATTTACATTATAGTTGATTTACAATATTGTGTTAGTTTCAGGTGTATAGCAAAGTGATTCAGTTATATATTATTTTGGATTATTTTTCCATTATAGATTATTACAAGGTCTTGAATATAGTTTCCTATGCTATACAGTAAATACTTGTTGCTTACCTAGTTTCTGTTAATCCCATACTCCCATTCCCCTCCCATTCCCCTTTGGGAAAGTTTGTTTACTATGTCTGTGAGTCTGTTTATGTTTTGTATATAGTTTCATTTGTTTTACTTAGATTCCACATATAAGTGATATCATAAAGTATCTGTCTTTGTCTGACTTACTTCACTAAGTATAATATTCTCTAGGTCCATTCATGTTGCTGCAAATGGCATTATTTCATTCTTTTCATGGCTGAGTAATGTTAATGGCAGCAAGTGTTGATTTGGGGGTTATAAATAAATTTTGGTGAGTAGGCAAATATGCAAATACACAATGCCAATAATGTGAATCAACTCTACCATCTATCTATCTATCTATCTATCTATCTATCTATCTATCTATCTATCTATCTATCTATCTATCTTGCCATCCTACAGTTTCAGTTTAAATGTCACAGGCTTGAGGATGTCTTGTCCAAACTGCTAGCCTCCATCAGATGAGCTTTGGGCTCCCACTGGCATCCTGTTCTTCCCTTTCTGTAAGCCTGATTCTTCACACTGTTTTGGTTTTGTTTTTTGTAATCATTTGTTCTCTTTTCCGTCTTCTTCACTGGACTTTACACTCCAAGAGGCAGGGATTTGCTTTTGTACCTCTTGTAACATGAAGGCTGAGCACATTGCCTGGTATATGCTACACGCTGGATAAATACTTGTTGAATAAACGAATGCTTCTTTGAAAGCAGCATGTATGCTGGAAAGAGCACTAGAATTAGAGTTGGAAAATTTGTCTTACCATCCCAGTTCTAATACCTAGTGGTTGTGTAACTGGTGACAAGTTACTTATATTCCTTGAGCCTCAGTTTTCTCACCTGTAAAATTGGAAAAAGAATGCCCATATTTCAAAAAAAAAAAAAAATTAAGCCTTCAAAGTCAGACAATAAACCTGAAAACATTAGTATCTGTTGATATCCAAGTCACTGGATTGGCATGGTTTCTGAACCACGACTAGACTTTTATAACTATATGAGCAGTATAAAATATACTGATGAACACTATGAACAGCAAGTTTATTTAGCCATCCACATACTACCAACTCTTCATGTATTTGGTTTTATGAACTCAGGGGACTCCAATAGTTAAGATAATTTTTCACTTTAGAAGTTTTTGCACTCCATCAAGCCACACTCTTTAAGATCAAAGGTTATGTACACTATACACTATGAATATATCTTCATAGCTACTGATGATTTATGTACTCCATTTCAAAAATATTTTCTGAACGTTTGAAAGTCACTCTGCAATAACATAGAGTTTGTATTCTTTGGAAACAAGATTTTTTTCTCTTTCAAACACTACCGAAAAAACAAAGAATTAAATTTAATTAATAACCATACCATGATTCTGTCTGCAATGTTTTCTTGCAAAGATCTGTTACCTCCCTTAAGATTTCAAGGCAATAAAAATCAATAATTTCTATAAAATCATCACAATCCTTTTGCGTGTAACTAAGGCTAACTAAGTAAATGCTCAGGTCCTGTGGAAAAGAAATTGCATAAACAATACAATGGTTACATCACTCAAAATTTATACAGAGGATTGCCTTATAAAATTATGATGATCAGATATGATGACACTATTTAAGACTGTTGGTCTTTAGTAGATGCAAAGCATGATGATTCACTGGCAAAGCAAGCTAATGGTAGGGAGGGAGAGATGTTAACTTTGTGTATTTGATCACAAAGCAGAACAGATAATAAAACCTCAGGATCAATAATCATTATTTTATATGAAACTTTCATTGTTTCCTAAATTAGATTCATATTAACTTTTCCTGAGATGACATTTTTTCAACACATAAATTCTTATAAGGAACCTAACCACAGGCCTAAATTAAACCTAGAGTTTAAAACATTATTTGCTGACAGGCATCCTCCAAGTGTTTTCCACAGAGGGACATCACTTCCGATTATTTCCATGCTATTTTAAATGATCTTGGACAGGGCTACTGAATGACTTGTCAGGGAACATGAAAACATTATGACACCACTTCTCCAGATTTCTTCCCAGAACATGAAATACTTGGGATCGTTCTAATGTAATCAAGGCTAGTTTCATGTTAAGCGTCAGTTTTAACTGGGGGGAGACGCTTCTAACATATGGCCGCTGGGCTCTGACTCACAGCAACCTTCAAATTCTGGCCAAAAAGTCTGTTTCCTGAGATTGTGTCTGATAGGTCTGCACGTCCCTGGTGGGCCCGGAAGGCATTCAATAAATGCTACTGTTGGAACAAATGAATGAATTAATGAGTTTCTAATTATGAGCTACAAATTCTTCCATCAACAAAATAATCCCATAGGAAAGTGGCAATGTACTTAGAACTCATATCTATGAAGAGTTCTAGTTTCAGCCCCTTTACAATTTTTTTTAATCATTTCTCAATGATATGCTCAACTTGGTCTTTCTTGATTTTTTTTTTTTTTTTAACTAAGGTGTCAAAAGCACTAGAGCGTTTTCCAGGACATGACATGAAAGACAAGTACAGTTCTTTGATTTGTATGTAGCTTGTGCATGGTAATTATTTTTAAATCTCAGATAATCACCAGATATTTTCTGAGAACAGACTGTGGGCGAGGTACTGTGTGAGATATTTGAAAAATAAAGTTAAAAACATCCTATCCATGCTGACGCACCAAGAATTGTCATTAAGAATAGTAGAGGGCTTCCCTGGTGGCGCAGTGGTTGAGAATCCGCCTGCCGATGCAGGGGACAAGGGTTCGTGCCCCGGTCCGGGAAGATCCCACATGCCGCGGAGCAGCTGGGTCCGTGACCCATGGCCGCTGAGCCTGTGCGTCCGGAGCCTGTGCTCTGCAACGGGAGAGGCCACAACAGTGAGAGGCCCACGTACCACAAAAAAAAAAAAAAAAAAAAAAAAGAATAGTAGAAGGTGTGCAGGTTCCAGAATATTCACAGGTGAGGCAAATGTTTATCTAAGTGACACTAAGTTAGAACTGTTATCAAAATAGTGTAAATAATTGCTATCACACTTTTCGTAATTAGAGCACTGCGAGTCAAAAACCTTACGAAATGAAACATGGAAGAAAACAAAACAGAAAGAAAGATCCACAAAGATACCACTAAAATTCCAATAACTAAAGTTCGTGTCTGAGCTTAAACAAATCCCTCAGGCTTTCGCTCAGAGACTATTTACTCTTATGTAAGACAGTTCTGACAACCTTGATATCTGATTTTCCAGTATACAGAGTATATTAGAAAAAAAAAAAAAAAGCCCAGCAGAAAGGAATAGAGAGTTCTGCTCACAGGAGCAAGGAAAAACAATAAATACTGAAGGAAGAGATAAAAAGCTAGACATAAGAACTCAAAAAGTATAGCAGCTTGGGACTACTTAGCATAAGGGCAAACAACAAGCCGCACCTGCTAAGTCTCCGAGGATATCCTGTATTACAGCATACTGTACACACCATCATAATTAGTGTTTATATGACTTTGAAACATTAAGAATGGATTAGCCCATGAACTCTAAGAAGCCAGGGACTTACGTAATATATTTTGAAAGGCTTCCCCTACCGCCAAACAGAGTGAAGTAGTTTAGGCACTTAGATACATTCCAGAAAATTAATTTACACGGAATATCTCATTTTCTAATAATGTTTGTGAATCTGGCATTGATATACATGCTTCAAATAATAACCCTAATTACTTCACACCTTACAGGGTCTAGGTTATTCCAGTTTTGGTAAGCAATACTCTGAAGCCGGCTGGAAAAATAAAGGGCTTCCATAGTAGGAATAACTGTTTTGTACCCCAGTATTTCATTCCATTTCATTATTAGCCAGATATCGATAAAATAAAAACTGTTCAAATACCCCCTCTATTTTTAAAGCGACAATGTTTTTGTAAATGTTTACTTGAATTATGAGTGTTCAGGGCTGAGGTTTGAATATATATCATTATATTAAGATACTTGCTATTTATATACTAGTAAAGGCTATTTATATAATAATGTTTAACCTGCCGGAATTCTGGAGAAGGAAAAGTTAGTACAATAAGTTCAATGGGAAAAAAAAAAAAAAAAAGGAAAACATCGGCACAACTTGGCATTGTTTTCATTCAGGGCAGGTGAAGTGATAGGTTTTTAAAAGTACGCTTTTTACATGCACACTCATGACACCAACACCCTTCTTCATGGCTGCTATAATCCTTTTTCAAAACTGCTAGCCTGTTTCCAGGGCAGCTGCAAAACATCCGTGAACACTAGTTAATTTATTGGAGTCATGGAAACTGCTGCCTCTATACCTGCCAGCGAGATCCACATTGTACAGATTCTACGATGCAGGAGCCGAAGGTCCCGAGGTGAATTCTCTCCGCTCCAAGCTAGATGGAGGAAAGGGAAGCCACCTCTCGGAACTGCCTGGACCGTAGTTTTGGATTTTTGCCTCTTTCACTCCACCTATTGTCCAGGCTCCAGAATAATGCTTTTTTTGCATTAAAATAACCATGGCTACCTCTAAATTGCTATTAAATGTATTATTATCTTCATCACTATTGTTGTTCTCGTTAGTGAGAACACAGTTTAAAGGCCACCGTTCGGCACTCATCAATGCCCAGGAAGACAGCAGGCAGAGTCAATATCCCCACTTGCAGATGGGGTAAATGAAGCTTGGAGAGGTTTTCCAGCTTAGCCTGGGACATCGAGAAAGGGAGAGCTGGGACTTGAGTGCGGGCTTCTGACTTTCAGTCCAGTGCTCAATAAATGTTGCCACATGATAGATATTGAAAACTGATTTCCTATTCTTTAAGAACTTATATTCTGAGAAATTCAGATTGGCAAGTATAAGGAAAATTTTCCACGGTAGGATTTCTGAAAATGAAACCCGAGTCTGTCATATTTTTTCAGAAGACTTTTGTCACTAATTATATCTTCCTTTCAGTTCATACATGTTTGTGTAATCTATTCATTCCTGCCACAAGAGATAATTTACATGGCTCTTCAACGATATGCCACCAATAAATCACCAATTAAATGTTAATTACTGGATCTCACAACAATCCAAAGAAAACTAGCTCACATGATGTAGGTTGTAAACCAAGCCTAGTCATATGATGGTTGTTTCACAGTTTCTGTCCTTTCAGAGTGAAAGAGATACACGGAGTGCTTGCAAGAGACCCCAGTGATCATCACTACAATGGCCTCAGAAGTTAAGAATAGTATGCTTTGAAGTTAGGTCTCTCTCTCTCTCTTTTTTTTTTTTTAATTGTCTCTTCTTTTTTATGGATCTCTTTTTCATTAATTAATTTAAACTTTTCTGGTACCATTTAATATTTTATCCATTCAGGTTGGGGAAGGGGGTCCAGGCAAGCTGTATCACACGTGTTTTCCAATAGCAAAGGGGAGTGATTCCTATGATTAATTCCAAAACTTCTTCCACATTTAAGGGGTGCTCAGTTGGCATCCTGCCCCCCATAACTTTGTTCTTACCAGCCTTTGCTTGGTATAAAATACTGAATTAATTTATTAAAGAACCATAATAGGTTATATTACCTTTCAAAGTTATATTACTTGATAGTAGGGCCTTTGAAGTAAAATGTGAAAATTTTAATTGGGCAAAATAATATGCAATATTTATGGCAAGGATTTTAGACAGAACAAAAATGTGGTAGCTCTAGGGGTAAAAGTCTCAGGTAGAGATACTGACAGACCCAGGAATAAAATCCTCAAGGTCTCATTCCTATTCAGTGTTCTGATCATTCAGTCACACTCTAGGAAGAGACAATAAATACACATCTGTGGACAGTCCAGAGATGGAAATGAGGTGGCCTAACTTTCATCATTTGCAATGATCGGAGCTGAAGCCATTTATAAAATACCTGCCATAACAGAAACCGCTGCATCTCGACTAAAACTGGGAAGACACAGAAGAGGTTGATAAAAATGAAATCATGATACATTCATCCTTATCCTATCACCAAAGTGGTTGCCCAAAGAGGGGGCCTCCACAGTTGTGTGATGAAAGGCACAAATCATGGACTACCCACTGGGGCAGCCAGGCCAGAGAGGGGAGAAAATAGCCTTTTCTTCAGAGGGCTGAATGGCTGGACTTGCTCGGATGAATAGATAACACCATCACGAACAGACAGTAGAGATGAAAGTGGAAACCAATGAAAACAGAAGAACGGAGGAAAACCATCAAAGGTGTGGAAAATAACAAAAGTTCAGGGGCTGGAGTGATCAGCACCCACATGCTAAAACTGCAGCACATAGAGCTGTTTGAAGCTGCTAAAGGGATTTAATACAATCTGGAATGAACAGAATTTGCCATCAAATAGAACAGAAGGGCCACCAAGAGACCTCAAGGAAGGATAACCTAATGTAACATGAGCCCTGCAAAGAGCTCACACGGCAATGTCCTTTTGAACATCTCAATCATTCTAAAGTGCTGTTTAAAACACACACATGCACACACACACACACGCATGCACGGTCCAGAGTCTGTGGGGAATTTTGATGGGAGTTGCTCATCAAAACTCTTAAATAATGCAAGGCGATGGCAATCCATCCGATCTTCCACTCTGAGGACCTGGAGCAGAGAACAGACGTGGGTTTTATCAAAGCAGCCTCTAATCTTTCCAGCACATCTGCAATGTCCATCTCACCAGGGGTGACCTTCTGAGTGAACTTGGGGAGAGATATGCTCTTTGGTTTTGTGTGGGTTGCAGTTTAATTCAGCAGGAAGCGGGCCATGGCTGGGAACCACAGCACAAAGAAAATCACGGTAAGGAGGTGAAAAATGCGGGACTGATCAACCATAAGTGAGATAAAATAAGTGACTGGTAGGTTTTTTATGAGACCAGCAGAATAAAAAAAAATACAATGGGTTATCACTTTTATGGCTCATTTCCCATTGCTGTTACTAAGTAGGCAATGATAGAAACAGCACAACTGAGCAAGCACACCCAGATCAGAGAGAAAGGGAGAGAGTGAAAGAGAAAATTAAAGGATCAGGGAGACTCTTTAAGACTGTGTCCAATCCAGGGCAATCATCCGAATAAAAACTAACAATTTCACTCAAATACAATGCAGATAAATTCCACTGTGAAAATATAATATATAGACCTAAAAATTATTCTGTTTTTCATGCAGATAATTGTCTATAACACCTCTGGGTTGAGAGTGTATTGGTTCATGTAAGGTACAAAATCTTCAGATGATCAAAAGTGATGTATGTATTTGTAGTAAAGCTAAGAGGTCGCATCATCAAAAGTTTATGGGCCAGTGGTTTTTCCTGTGCTAACTATTAACCTAATTTTGGACAAAAGGGAGGGAGGAGGTATTCCTCAGTAGGGATAAGTCAAAGGGAGTTTGCATGCAAAGGGAAATAAACCATCTCTTCCCACTTGATTATCTTCACTCTGTCGGGCTGAGTATTAGTACACAGGCAGCAGGGAACCGAGAATTCTTTACTCTTGAATGGGTTCAATCTCTCAGATCTCAAAAATCCCCAAGCGAGTCTCTAGAACAGGAGTGGCTGGAGCCTGGTTCTGATTTCCTCTATTACCTTTGGCTCTTCATCCCATACCCCACCAGGCGTCCAGCACTGAATCAGCATGAGAATAGGACACAGATGGAGGGAAAAACGGATTCAGTTTACCATAGCTTTAACCCTCCTCAAAGATTTTGGTGTTTGTACACTACTAGATTCCTATCAATACAAGAACATGCTTTTTTTCGTTATTCCATTCTACATTTCACTTTCTTTGTCCCAGTAGGAAACAAAATCACCACTTGTCTCCATCTCAAACAATCTTAAGCTTGGCAACAACAAAGAAGGATGAAGTCTTCTTTGCACGATGGGTCTAGACTAGTCTGAGCACCTAGTAGGTGCTCAATAAATACCAGCCAATAGGCAGGGCTCATTTCCTCCGACAGCTGCCCAGAGACACAAACTGCTTTGGGAAACCTGATGAAGAGGCCCGCCTTTCTGGCAGAGCCATCCTCACTCTTTCATCACTGTACTCAAAGATATTACTGATGTTGGTCCTCTGGTTTTGCTGCTTTTTTCCTCTGACTGGACTAACTGAGTCTACTCTGCTCACTAGCTGTCACTTCAGAATCCTGTCACGCAGCGGAAGGCCAAAGGACATTTTCCCCTAAGTCCTTTTAACTTCCTGGCATTCCGTTTTTCAACCCCACATTAAAGGTGCTGATGTTTCATCCTAGTCCTACCAGCCAATGGGTGGCCTCAAGTTAGACTAGGCAGGGCTTCTCTCTGCTCTTTCCCTGTTGGGCACAGGGAGAAGGAACCCAGAAAAATGTTTCCTCAAGCTCATTTTGTAATTTTCCCTTGGATGCTATCACTGAAGTTCTGAGATCATTTACTAAGGAACAGACGCATTCGAAACTAACATACAACAGATGTAATCCTAGGGCCACTGTTGGCCAGCAAGACCTCTTTCTTGCAAGTTCTCAAAAAAAATTTTTTTTTTGGCTTGTCTTTATCCCCCCTCTGCTCTCGGCCAATGCTCAATCATCTTATAATCCATTAAAGCTAGTATACCAATTCGGTTTCTTTTCCAAGACAAGACCTGCCAACTTGAAAAACAAAAATGAACCTCCCCTAGTTGTTGGCATGTTTCTCCAAGCCTCAGCTAACCCACGGCAGAGACTGGTGGACGTGAGCCCAGTTGAAGCCTGAGGTGAGAGCCATCATTTTTTACTTGCTTTCGCGAACAATCTCCTGGTATGTTCTTGAATTCTCATCCTTGGTATAGTGCCAGCCCAGGCATTAGCAAACCCGGCAGAGTGGCATTCTCTGCAGTGTGGCAGAGCAAGTCATCTGTCCTGAGAAGCCAAGATCTGAGACGCCTCTGCTCCTGTAAGAACCTCTCTGTGTCTCTCTGATTTACCCTGTTCCCAGTGGTAAAGTATTTTCTGCAAACATGAAATTAGTTTATAATTTAAGGACTTCGGAATGACTAATTTTGACTAAGTTAAACAGGGCAGAGTAGTGACTCCAAGTGACTTGATCTGTGATTCTTGGGAAGAGTTTAATGGACGTATTTTATTTTCGTTCAGGGTGACCTCACTGATCTTTGTGCAAAATGCCATTTCTTTATTTTTTCCCTTTAAAACAAAGTCACTGCCATTTTCTAGGCATTTCTTAGCGAAGAAAACTCTAATTGCATTTTACTTATCTTTAAGGCCACTGTTCAGGAATTATTATTTTTTTTAAAGACCTCTATTTTAAAATGAAAAGTGTAGGTGAAGGTGATTATATCTTTCCAAAGTCAGTAAAACAAATGTGTTGCATAAGACATTTCAATTCAATTAAGAGAAACAGGTCAGATGCTAAAATACTAGTAAAATCAATTATGAGTAATAGGTCTCCTGTTAGCATGTATCACTACAGCTGCCTCTCTCATAATTTTTGAATAAATTTACATTTGTTTCATATTCTTTGTGTGCCTGTAATGTATGTGTGTGTCACTGACTGTAAAACCTTATCCATTTCCTCTTCTTTGTTACGTTTGCTCTGGTATGTCTTGGAAATGTCACATGGACTAACATTTATTTAGTGAAGGTTTTTCTAAGAGGAAAGTCAGGTGGCAAGTTGAAAAGGGCTTTGAATCTTGTCCTGTCACTTGTCACCGGGGCAGGGAGCTTCATCCTTCTGAACCTTGGTTTCCTTATCTGTAAAGGAGAGTAATAGTACCTTCCCCCCAGGACTGTTGTACGACTGAAATGTGACAACTCACTGTAACGTGCCCACCAGGGTGCCAGGCACGTGGTGTTCAATGAATGTCTCTTTCTGATCTTTGAAAATCCTAAAAATCATTAGTATGTAAGAGAGGATTATTACTTATAACATTTCAAATCTGATGTCTGGTTTTTGTGGTAGGATCAGGGTCACCAAACTCACCTGAAAAGGGGGTGTCAAAGAGAAGGACTTTCTCCCTTTATCTTTACTGTTTAGTAAAGGGGCGCCCTCAAATTCCCATGTTAATAACTCATGAAAAGGCAGCACCAGGGGACAAAAATCTGCTGCCGCCACCTCAGTCAGCCTTTCCTTCAAATAGGTGATGCCTGATATGGAGAAATTATATAGGAAAAAAATAATAGCACTTTGAATCTATACTATAATCACAAAAACATAAAATTGCGTATGTGTATGATAAAACATGAAAAAGGAAAACTGGTAACTTTTTTCGTAGGTTATTGAGAAAAATGGGTACATTTTTTCTCCTCTATAATAGGCTTTATCATTTGTATAATGAGGTTAGACATTCAGGTGAAAAATAGAGTATCCTATGATTGGCGATTCACCCATTTAGGTTGGTGGGCTATCTGGTCAAAAGGTAAATATCTCAGAAATGGAACTTAAATCAAGTTTGGCTTCATGGAATACTTTCCTCCTAAGAGCATGGAGTGAATGCGAGTGTTGATGGAGTTGAGGGAGAGGAAGGAAGGACAATTTTGGAGAATGGCCACCTGCTGAGGGGAGCAGACTTAGAGAAAGTGGGCTCTAAGTAGGAGCCCGAGTGGATGGAAAATGGAAATGAGAAGGTTATAGAGGTAAGGCAAGTAATACGGGGAGGAACATTAAGGGGTTGATTATTTTGGGGTGTGTGTGTGTATATTTTTGAAGAAAAGAGGCATCCATAAAGTGCACTGATGAGCTCAATACCTCTGGAGAAAGCTCCAAGTATTTAAGAGCTTCGAATATAGCTCACACTGGGACTTCCCTAGCAGTCCAGTGGTTAAGACTCTGCGCTTCCAATGCAGGGGGCGTGGGTTCGATCCCTGGTCAGGAAACTAAGATCCCACATGCTGTGCAGCGTGGGCAAAAAAAAAAAAAAAAAAAAGAATATAGCTCACTGACACTCTGGCTTTAGTCCTACAACCCTTGGGAAGTGTAGGGCAGCCTGGCACAGTAGGAAGGATAAGGGCTTCGGCGCTTGACAGAAGTAGCTATCACTTCTGCCACTCACTAGCTATGTGGATTTGGGCTGGGCAAGTTGCTTAACATCTGAAACTCGCTTCCTCAATTAATATTCATAGTTATACTTAACAGTCATAGTTATCATAAGGCTTACATGAGATTACACACACACACACACACACACACACACACACACACTTACATACATATAAAATGCCTGGAACATAGTAAGCTCCCAAATTACTTACCTATTCTTGCTACAGGGATGCTACAGGGATGAGGAAAAAAATAAGAACTCCCATCCTGAGACAATAAGAAAATTAATAAGGTTAAGGTTGTGCCTCTATCCAGGCTTCTATGCACAAGGAGAGACCAGGACAGCTTTCTCAGGAAGCCATGGTTTAAGAGCTGCCAGTGAAAAGAGGCAGCACCACTCCGCAGGCACCCACTCTGCTTCCGAGAACATGGTGGTGGATTAGCTGCCATTATCCACAGTCAAAAGTCCTAATGCTCTTTTGTGCTTCTTCGTCTTAGGGCTGGAGCACTTGGCTGAGCTGATTGCTCTGATTCCTGTATTTTGAATCCTGTAATCCCCCATACTTGGGGTCAGGGGATACAGATAAAGGGGTAGAGGGTGACTTCTGTTCTCTACTGAGCCCCGACACAGACTGTTTCTAAGTTCTGAAGGTTTGCCTATCTGGGAGGCCGGCAATAGAAAAGAATAACACCCCAGCTGGTATCTCTAACCTGCACCTTGCAACACGTAGAAAATGAGAAAGGGAGGGAAGATTCTCCCTAAAGTCTCATGGGATGAGGGCTCTGAGGACTTACTGGGAGCTGGCAGGTGACTCTGTACCTGAGCTTCCGTCAGCAGCTGGGGAAGAGAAGGCTAATGATGGCACATGAGTTTACCCAGTAAAACCCATGACAGGCAGTGTCTGGTGGGCATAGGAAGAATGTGAGCGCACGAGAACCAGGGTCTGGGGAAGTTGCTCCCTCCCAGTCCAGCTCATATGGAAACCGTTTATGTTCTCTGTTTGCCAAAAACCTTTGGTGCGTTGCTGAACCTGTTTGTCCTGAACTCCTAATAATAAACACATGGCAACCAGTTCTCCAGATGACAAGTCCTTTTGTTAATGAGTAAAGAAGGACGGATGAGCTTCTCCACAGCCCCGTCTTCCCATACCTGGTGATGGGAAGATCGGCCCCATGGAGGGCACAAAGCCTGGCTTCCTCAGGTCCTTGACAACAGTTGCTAAGCCTAACTTGGGACGGAGCTGTTTCAGAGGTAGGGCCCTATTGTGTAAGGGACTGGGGTGGCCCTGTGTGCATGGGGGAAAGAGGGAGGCAGTTGGGAATGAGAGATCCCTGGAAAGGGTGTTGTGCTCTTAAGAGTGATGATGGTATGTCAAACTCTGCTTCTTAAAATTACTAAGTCATAGAGAAGTGACTGGGGTTTGTATTTGAGGGCAGTTTTTAATGATCCGATCGGGACATGACAATCATAGGCCACAGATAAGTTGTTAAACATCCTTCTAATTATTATCACATGTTTTTCTTTTCTTGGCCATTAACACTTAACTTGGCTGGATTTTCCCTCTTGTGTTCCTGGAGGTGAGGCAGAGGTAAATGAGAACTCCAAGAATGTGATGGCAACGCCATGCTCAGGAATAGCGATGGAGCAATGCCTGGGTAGCAGGACTTAAGCCTCTCCCAACTCTGACCAAGGCCAAGAGATGACCTCTGCTACCTTCCTCCCTTTGCTGCCCCCCACCTACCCACACAGCCCTCCACAAACACTCAGAGTACAGGCTGACACAGAGCCCTTACACACACACACATACAAATACACATTCCGAAGCATGTCGTGTTTTGTGCACTTCAGGCACCTGGCACACAGCAGTGCCCAATAAGTACAGGTGTTCCTCAGCATCTGTGGGGGATTGGTTCAAGGACCCCCAAGATACCAAAATCCAAGGATGCTCAAGTCCCTTGTACGATATGGCACAGTATTTGCATATAATGTATGCACATCGTCCTATATACCTTAAATCATCTCTAAGTTACTTATAATACTTAATATGATATAAATGCCATGTAAATAGTTGCTGGGTCCAAGGCAAATTCAAGTTTTCCTTTTTAGAACTTTCTGGAATTTTTTTTTCCCCCAAATCTTTTTCTTTTTTTTTTTTTTTTTCTGGTAAGCGGGCCTCTCACTGTTGTGGCCTCTCCCATTGCGGAGCACAGGCTCCGGACGCACAGGCTCAGAGGCCATGGCTCACGGACCCAGCCGCTCCGCGGCATGTGGGATCCTCCCGGACCGGGGCACGAACCCGTGTCCCCTGCATAGGCAGGCGGACTCTCAACCACTGCGCCACCAGGGAAGCCCTCCCCAAATATTTTCAATCCATGTTTGGTTGAATCCGCACAGGTGGAAACTGCAGATACGGAGGGCCAAGTATATGTCAAATGTTGAATGACTGGATTAAAATATTAGGAGGCAGGGTACCCACTCATGCTATATTTGACCCTACCAAGCTTTAATTCACTATAAAATTATGTGGACAAAACTTTTTTCACGTATTTATTGTCCATAAAGGAGCTTTATGAAAGTCAGGATACATACGTAATATGTTCTTTGTACTCTGGTGACAAAAATAAAAATAATTTACTTTCTCATTTCAAGAGAACAGAAAGTCATCTTTCTTGTGAATTTTATTTTTTAAACACAATCCCTTCCTCACTGCCCCTGTAATAACTCTCCAAATATCACTTCCCAAAATTTACATACATGAGATTGGAATGGACAGTATCTTTGGATTATTCTTTTGTCTTGCCATTTCCCCAAGTCTTGCTAATCTGCTGGGTTTGAAGCTCATGCAAATTTTTTTTTTTCTTTCCCAACACCTCCTGCTGACACACCCAAAGGCGCTCAGCTTAAGAAGGGAGTGGTCTTTGAAAACATAAACTAGGTGTTCCCTGTTCAAATAAAAACTTGACAGATATTCTCACAGGGAAAACTTTCCCTCAACAGCTGTACGAAGGCTAAAACTTGTTCCTGGCAAAGGAGTTTACACGGATGTATCCTACATGGATCGTCCCTTCTTGTGGTTCACTAAACTCTAATTGCAATCATGTCGGACATATGCTGCTTACCGTAACGTTTCATAATGAAAAGTGCACTCTCCAGAATTTAATACACAGTAATGGCTTCTTTGATTTAAAGCATGATTATGGTAATAAAACCACTACAAAAATGGACACATCTTCCTCAGTAGATTATCTTTCTTTGGAGACAAAGGTAAGTTCTGAGTCCTCTGATTATAGAGGATCGAATTTAGTGTTTTGCATTGTCAGCCGTCATTTCAGCTTCTTTTGACCAATTCTGGTGTAAGATATCTTGGGGCTACCAATACGGCCACCCCATATCACAAATGATGTATCATGATGATTCCTTTTGGGTGCATTTGTAGTTAGTGGGTTTGAAAAATATTTGTTTTTGCTTTAATTGCTAAAAAATTTAAATTTTACCGTATAAGAATACCATAACGTATAAAGAAACTGAGAAAGTCACAATCCTGGAAACTTAAACACATTAACTGCTTTCCTACTTCATGGGTCTCATAGCATTGAAATCTGTCTACATTCAAGCTGGAGGTCTGCTCTCACCCACACTTCTCTGTATCATCACCTCATCATATGAATCGCGATGGCTTGTAGCACAAGGATCAGCCATCTTCAACACTTCACTAGGGCTCGGGAGCTGGCAGAACAAGCAAACTACCCAAGATTTCAGGGCTTTATGATTTTCAGGTGTAGAACCACAGACATTACTTGAGACACTTTCTGCAGACGGTACATAGCATCTTTGCCTGTATTTTCAGGTCTCAAAGCCCAGGAAGCCATTGTCCACACAAGGCTGATTCTCTCGGTTCCATTTATCCAAAGCTGATCTGATTTCAAAGAGTTCCATCCACCTTCTCAAAGCCTCTTCCCAACCATTCCTGCCTATAGGAGGACTCTCCCCTTCCTTTCATCTCCTTGAAGCTCCCATGGTCAGCATCTCTCACTCTCTCCCTTTGTTGCTAAACTGTAGATGTTTCACCTCCCTAACCAAACTCTATTGCATTTAAAGTGAGGAATATCCTTCAGAATTCTCTGGAGTGCATGAGAAGTATTAGCGCATATTTATAGATTGATTCAAACAACAAGGTTGATGAGATCATTGTCAAATGGAAAAGGAGGTAAGTGAAAACAGTGTAGAAAATGTGAAAGAGAAAAAGACATCACAGTATTAGTTTAAACAAGGGCAGAAACCCAGTCCTATCCTCTTATGTTACTTAGCCTCTCTGTGTGCCCCCAAATTGAAACAATAATAGTACCAACTTCATAGACCGTCATGAGGATTAAATGAGTTCATATTTGTAAAACAAGTGCCAGGCATGCAGCAAACGCCACAGAGGCATTTGTTAACATGAAAATGAAATACCATCACAATGCCAAAACCTACCACAGTGCCTGCTCAGTAAAGGCTGAACTCAACCAAGGTCTTTGTTTTGAGATACTTGAACCAGCATGGGCCTGGGATGGAGCAGCTGCCAGGACCAATGGGCACCTTCCAGAAGGAGCAGCTCTTGCGAACACAGCAAGCTCCACGCTCCAGTTCAAGGGCCCTGGAAGTTCCCAGGTTTTGCCACAGACTCAGCTGGAGCGCTCCCTGGATGGGGACATGTGGTTTTTCGGGATAGCCCGAGGAGGAGGGGTTGCTGGGCACCCTGGCGCCCGCTGATGGTGGCTCCCGCGGCGAGGGGGACAGCCCGGAGCCCCGCCCCCCGCCTCCCCGGCCCAGAGCCGGCACGGAAAGTTACTGCGTGCTAACGTGGCAGGAACGATGGAAAGCCCAGGGCTGCCAAGTGCTGAAATCCTGGGCTGCGTTTCTTATGCTCACAGGCACGGCTCTTCGGAGAGTCTAGTCTATACACGTCCCCGGCACATAACTGTATTCTTTTCAGCAGATACTATATTTTGGAGCAGAGGGAGGAGAAAAAAGTTTGAGGGAGTGGCAGTAAGGCATGAGCCAAGATCCCACGTATGCTTTTTTTCTGCTTGCCCTAAGATGTTCCTAAGATCAATGAATAATCTCACCCACTGTATCGTGTACAGCTGAATCTTCAGCTCATAGATTTAAAGAAATAATCTAACTCTTTTATCAAGTTCGACTCACCGGACGCTTCCCTTTTGTCTATTTGCTCATTCATTTTTTATTTTATTTTTAATATTTATTTATTTATTTTTATTGGCGTATAATTGCTTTACAATGTTGTGTTACTTTCTGCTGTACAACAAAGTGAATCAGCTGTATGTATACATATATCCCCTAAACAGACATTTCCTAAGCATCAATTATCTGTCAGTTACACAAGGGGGCCCTGGGAACCCTGAGAAGCTCATAGTCTGATGTGGAGACAGACAGTATAAATGGTAGCTATATGTTATGAAGGGCTATCACTGTGGCTGCACAGAGGGCTCCCCAGCAGAGAAGTTTTTCTGCCAGGTGGGAGAGAAGCCACAAAGGCTTGCTGGGGAGCCTTGTTAGAGCTGGGCTTTGAAGAATGACTCCAGCGAGAAGGTCACCAGCTGAGCAAGTGGCCTAATTAGGCTGTGATGTACATTTACCATCTTTGTCCCATACCTGCTTTTTCAAGTGAGGTTTTAAAAATACAAAAACAGACTGTGGGTTGGAGAACAGTATTGTATGAACATTACACTCCCTGATTATGATCACTGTACTGTGGTCACGGAAGAGAATGACCATGTTCCTAGGAAATCTACTCTGAGAAAGCATAAAGAGGAATACTCCCTCTCTCTGTTTCTCTCTCTCTCTCTAGATATACACACACACACACACATATATGCATATATGTATATTTGTATATATATATACACACACACACTTGTATATGGGGGGGCAGAGACAGAGAGAGAGAATGAGAATAATAAAGCAAAGAAGACAAAATGTTAACAACTGGTGAATCCGGATAAAGGGCATATGGTGAATCTGTATAAAGGGCACTTGTGCTATTCTTGCAAGTTTCTATAACTCTGAAATTACACCAACACAAAATGTTCTTAAAAAATTTAAAGTACAGGGCTTCCCTGGTGGTGCAGTGGTTGAGAATCTGCCTGCTAATGCAGGGGACACAGGTTCGAGCCCTGGTCTGGGAGGATCCCACATGCCGCAGAGCAACTAGGCCCGTGAGACACAACTACTGAGCCTGCGCGTCTGGAGCCTGTGCTCCACAACAAGAGAGCCCACGATAGTGAGAGGCCCGCACACCGCGATGAAGAGTGGCCCCCACTTGCCACAACTAGAGAAAGCCCTCACACAGAAACAAAGACCCAACACAGCAAAAATAAATTAATAAACTTCTACCCCCAATTAAAAAAAAAAAATTAAAGTACAAAAAATACTAAATTAGTTTTAGAACTACCAGAATGACAAAGCCTTTTATTACCATCATTCCGAAAAGCAATATTCAGAACACAGTTTGGTCAGATTGATGCAGCGACCCACCTAGGCCTTGGGAACTCTGAGGAGTGCAATGTCTTTTTTTTTTTTAATTTATTTTTTATACAGCAGGTTCTTATCAGTTATCTATTTTATACATATTAGTGTATATATGTCAATCCCAATCTCCCAATTCCTCCCTCCCCACCATTTTCCTCCCTTGGTGTCCCTATGTTTGTTCTCTACATCTGTGTCTCTATTTCTACCTTGCAAACTGGTTCATCTGTACCACTTTTCTAGATTCCATATATATGTGTCAGTATACGATATCTGTTTTTCTCTTTCTGATTTACTTCACTCTGTATGACAGTCTCTAGGTCCATCCACATCTCTACAAATGACCCAATTTTGTTCCTTTTTATGGCTGAGTAACATTCCATTGTATATATGTACCACATCTTCTTTATCCATTCGTCTGTCGGTGGGCATTTAGGTTGCTTCCATGACCTAGCTATTGTAAATAGTGCCTCAATGAACATTGGGGTGCATGTGTCTTTTTGAATTATGGTTTTCTCTGGGTATATGACCAGTAGTGGGATTGCTGGGTCATATGGTAATTCTATTTTTAGTTTTTAAAGGAAAATCTACAAACAACAAATGCTGGAGAGGGTGTGGAGAAAAGGGAACCATCTTGCACTGTTGGTGGGAATGTAAATTGATACAGCCACTATGGAGGAGTGCAGTGTCTTCTGTGGTTCCTTCTTCACTAAATTGATGTATAGTTGATATACAATATCTGTACCCTATTCTTTTTTCTTAAAAACGAGATTTGTAGGGTGAGAGGGTCAGGATAGCAGTGAAGCTCAGAGCAGGTGTGGTCTGCAGAGGGTCTGAAAAGAAAGGGGCTAAAAGGTGCTGCCTGTCCCTCTGCAGTGGAAGGGCCCACCCCCAGGAACCTAGAGGAAGCAGTGCCACCAGGAGTGGGCAGTCAGCTTAGTAAGGGTTTGTGATCTATCAAACAATTTTGTTTAACTTGTTTTTAATACATTTTAAAAAGCAGAAAGCAAAATTTAATAATAACAGAAGCAGCAGCGGCAGGTAAGATTTACCAGGTGCAGACAATATTCTAGGCACTTTGCTAACTACTCAACATAAGCATCTCATAGATTCCCCATAACAGGTCCATGAGGTGGGTACTATTAAAATTCCCATTTTAGGGCTTCCCTGGTGGTGCAGTGGTTGAGAGTCCGCCTGCCGATGCAGGGGACACGGGTTCGTGCCCCGGTCCAGGAAGATCCCGCATGCCGCAGAGCGGCTGGGGCTGTGAGCCATGGCTGCTGAGCCTGCGCGTCCGGAGCCTGTGCTCCGCAACGGGAGAGGCCACAACAGTGAGGGGCCCGCATACCGCAAAACAAAACAAAACAAATTCCCATTTTACAGACAGGGGAACTAAGGCCCAGCGACTCAACAGTGGAGTTGGATATAAGCACAAGTAGCGTGGCTCCAGTGCCTGGGCTCTTGCCCACAATTTTATACTCTTTAGGTTCCGGTTACTACTTTATGTGCATGTGGACTAAGAATTTCAAAGGACATGGAGGGGGGATGAAAGCAGTATGATTGGTTGGAGGTGGTGAGATTGCAGTGATGTTTACTTTGATTTCAATGTTCAGTGTTATTTGTGTACTAACTTTTAAAAAGTCAACCCTATCGATGGATAATTCCCGACTCAGTAGATGCAGTTTGGGATTTGTGTGCCTAACATAGAATCTTCGTCACTAAATAAATTACAGCTTCTCTGCGCCTTGGTTTCTATATCTGAAATATGAGATGATATTTGCTAACATCTTCCCACTAAAATACTTGCTCTATGACTGATATTCTGTGTGTGATGTGTGTAGGATATGGACATTGTGGAGACTAGGGGGTGGGAAAAGGTGGGGAGGGGTACGGTGGGGTGACGGCAAATCTCTTTCTGAGGACGATTACTCACTGGTGGGATCCGATGTAATGCATGAGGCCGGGCGGCTGGGCTTTCTGTTCATAAGGGACAGTCCAACATTCAATGAAAACATCGTATCTGAATTAGGCCCTCACCTCACCTTGCTTGACTCCTCTTTTCCCCCCTCCGTCTCTCTCCTTTCTTTCTTTTTCTGGGCCAGTGGAAGTTGTGTTCTGTCATATTTACACATTTTCTCAGATAGAAAAGACAAGCAGAGACTCGGTCCAGAGGGAATGCGAGTGGCTTGAAGGCCTGAGCACACCTCGCTTTGCATCCAGGGACTCATCCCGCAGATATCATCTAACCCCTTTACCACATGCATGGAAGAGAGACTTTTCTATCTGCTGCTTATACACAGGCGATTCACTGGAAAACCATCCACAAAAGGTCAGAAAATTAGAGTAACCAAAATCACATGGTGCTATGGTAGAAACTATACTGGTTCGTTTGTATTCTCTTCCTGGTCACCTTTCAGACAATCTGACTGGAAAGCAGAGTTTTCATTTCTGTGCATCATCCATTTAGGTTCAAGGATGCTTTTGAGAGAGCCAAGGGAATGATGATTTAATGCTGTCAAGTGCTTTGAGATCTCAGACAAAGAAGCTCTGTAAATACTGAGAATTACTGGGCATTATCGGCCCCAGTATCTGTCTCCTCAGTATTATCAGGGCTTTGGAAAAATTAATGAAGAAATGGTTCCTGGCACAGTAACAGCAGCAGTCGCTTCTGGAAAAATTAAGAGACCCTCTGCATTGGGGAATGTAGGACTCAGTGAAAACACTCACCCAAGAATTACTTTTCTCTTTTTTTTTTTTTTGCAAATGGAAACCACCAAAGATGAAAACCCACTGCAATATGAAAAAGAAAGAAGTAAAGCTTTTAAAATCAAACTGCAGCAGGGTGAGGGCAAGGTATTGTGTGAGTGCACATACCTGCACAGGAGATGAGAACAGAGAGACAGACATTCAGAGAGATAGACTGGGCTTCAGGAAAAAACTGGGCAAAAGGCTTTTGCCCATATGTTTATATTTGCTGCAAAACCAAATCTATTTTTTTTTTTCTAAATAAAAAACTTATGCATTCTGGGTTGGTGAGGACGCAGGGCAACAAGCACTCACATACATTCCTGGTGGGCACGTAAACTGGTAAAATCTCTATGGAGGACCGCTTTGCAGTATCCATTGACATTACAAATGCATCTTTCCCATTATCTTAACAATTCCATATCCAGGAATTTATCCTGTACATCTACTTGCATATGTACAAAATGGTATATGCTCGAGGCTATTCACTGCAACATTGTTTGTATCAGTCAAGTCTGAAAACAACTTAAAAGTTGATTAGTAGGGGATTACATAACTGCTAGTGTATCCATAAAATGGAGTATCACGGAGTTGTTGAAAAAGAATAAGGCAGCTCTGTATGCACTGTACAAAATTAGCTCTAAAGATATAGTGTTAACTGAAAAGGACCAATACACAGAATAGTGTGTGTGTGTGTATATATGTATAAATATATTTGAATATGTGTGTTTGGATTCATCATGCTCATATATTCAGAGAATGGATTTCTTTTTTTAAAAAAATTAAATAATTAATTATTTTTATTTTTGGCTGTGTTGGGTCTTCATTGCTGTGTGCAGGCTTTTTCTAGTTGCGGCAAGCAGGGGCTACTCTTCGTTGTGGTGCGTGGGCTTCTCATTGCGGTGGCTTCTCTTGTTGCAGAGCACGGGCTCTAGGCTCTCTGGCTTCAGTAGTTGTGGCACATGGGCTTAGCTGCTCCGCGGCATGTGGGATTTTCCCAGCCCAGGGCTCGAACCTGTGTCCCCTGTATTGGCAGGCGGATTCTTAACCACTGCACCACCAGGGAAGTCCCATAGAATGGATGATTTCTAGAAGGCTGCATTAAGAAACTGTTAACTGGCCAAAGGACAGGGTTTACCTCTACTCTATATCCTTTTGAATGCTGTATCATGTACCCATGGGACCCTTTCAAAAAAAACTAAACAAATAATGTTAATGTGTGTGAAACCACTGATCAAATGCCAAAGTAAAATAATGAACCTTTTACCATTTTTGGGTGGTGGGGCTGGATGAGGTGTGTCTTCAGAGCTCTCCCATGTTCCTCTCAACACCTGGCTTCCCAGTCTCTGACTTTCCTGGTTGCCCACTCAATTCAGGGTGGGTCAGCCTGGCACCTGTTTGAGCTAACAGTCCCCAAACCTGGAAGTACCTGTCTGCGCCAGATCCATCAAACACAGACCTGAGGATGCAGGGACCATCCCTGTAGGACTGACAGGGGAAATGATCCCTAGGGATTAGGACCCCCACTGGGCAAAAGGCTTTTGCCCATATGTTTATATTTGCTGCAAAACCAAATCTTTTGGTTTTGGGCTATGCCAAACATTTGCTGCAAGTCTGACCAGTGATAATTTTGGAATTAGGTTTTGTGTCTTTTTGGGCTTGCAAGGAACAACGACTCGCCAAGCTAGGGGATGCTTATCACAAGGCTATATGTGGAGTGATAAGAATATTTCTCATGAGAATCTAATAAGAATAATAAAACAACAATCTCAAAAATAACAACATGGAGCACTTAGGTGCTAAGCATTGTGCTAAGTGCTTTGTTCGGATAATGTCACTTCAATCCCACCACCAACCCATGATGCTGTCACTGTTATTACCCCCATTTTACAGAACACTGTAGAGGTCCCGGGTGCCACGGAGTGATGGGGCCCTTGGAAATGGAAAACATGCCTCTCCCTCAGTCTCACTCCCCTGGGCAACACGGTATCCCTCAGGGCTGCAGCTTCTCCCTGTATGTTTGCTTCTCTGATACCAGCTGGCTTATTCACTGTCCACTGTGCGCACTCATTGATTCTGCTTGCTCAAGTCCTTCAAGAATGGTCCTTGGAGACCCTCCTCCATCTCAAGTTCTCCTCTGGGCTTCAGCGTCCTCCTCCTCTTCAGACCTCCCGTCTATTCCCATGAGAGAGAACGTGAGAGGTCATCCTTACTGGTGGCCAGCCACTTCCAGACCCGAGGGTGGCCTGTCCCAGGTCAGGTTCCCGTTCTGTTTCATTTCCCTGTGGCTGAGGGCTACCAGGCCTCTTGGGGTTAAGTCTTCTCCTTCACTCATAGAAACTTGTTTTTGAGAACTGACTTCAAACCAGGCACTGGGACCCTGGGGGTGCAGCACCAACAGAGCACAAAGCCCTTGCTCTCCATGGATTCACCTTCTACCCCCTTGACCTGCAATGATGGGGGTGGCAGACATTCTGGCCTGTCCACTTTGGAGACAATGACCATGACTGACCACTGAGCTCGTCTCAGTCCCTACATCGCCGCACCTGTGGTTCCCTGTACTCATGCCTTTTCCTGGTTTTCTAGCCCCCTCCAGAAACTTGGCCCAGTATACTAGAGTCCAAGGTGACCAAGCAGGTGGCCTTCACAGTAGGGCAGAGACTGATGGGAGAGAATTCTGGTGGACAGTGCTCAAGCCCCAGCCACAAATAATGAGGTTACCAACCATTTTACCAAGACTGGTCAGCAAATACCCAAGTGGTGCTCTTCTCTTTTCTTCCTTATTTCTCTTCTGTCAATGCCAAACTGCTTGAAAGGGTTCCATGCCTCGTCAAGTAGTTGACCTGAACAAACCTTTCCAGGCTTGTCTTCCACATTCTTCAAACCCCTCATAATCCTTCAAAACCCAGCTCCAGGCATTTCCCTCCTCAGTGAAACCTTCCTTAAATTCTTAGTGACAATCATGGCCTCATTTGGGCTACTTCTGTACTTGGTACATAATTTTACTGTTGCTCTTATCATGCTGTATTGCAAATGTTTATTTAGATGTGTGCTTTCTTGACGGGAGTGTAAACTCACAGAAGGCAGGTTCTATGTCTTAATTATTTATTTATTTTGAATTTAAATGAGATATTTTAGAATAGTTTTAGATTTATAAAAAAGATACAAAGATAATACAGAGAGTTGTTCTATACCCCTTGCCTGGTTGTAACATCTGGTTTACAATGGTATATTTTGTTACAACTAAGGAATCAACACTAGGTTGTTACTCTTAACTAATTTTCACAGTTTATTCAGAGTTCACTAGTTTTTCCCTAATGTCCTTCCCTATTGTAGATGTCATCCAAGTACCACATTATGTTTAGTCATTATGTCTCCTTAGCCTCCTCTGGTCTGTGACAGTTCCTTTAACTTTCCTTGTTTTTGATGACCTTGACAGTTTTGAGCCATACTGGTAAGGTATGTGGTAGAATGTTGTTCAATCTGGGGTTTCTATCATGTTAGACTGGGGTTTCTTCATTTTTAAACACCAGCACTGAGCAAAATACCTAGCATGTACCACCTAGCATAGACCAGGCTTTTGATTTAATGGTTAATGAACTGACTAGAGTTCAAGTGTTTCTTTAGCACCTTCGATATAAGTAGAACCCTGATTAATGCTCTTGGAGAGATGAAGTATGGAACCCAAGGCTTGTAAAGATCTTCCACACTGTTAAACAACAAACGACAGCATATGTCAAATAAGGGGAGCCAGGAGAATGACCTGTGGCAGCTTAGGAGATGGATTAATTAGCGTGAGTGGGTGAAGTCAGAAACGTCTATGTGAAAGAAAGGACTGGAAAAGCAGGGAGGATTTAGAGAGGCCCTTTTCAGTTCTCAAACTCACCCAGCTCCTTCCTGCCTTAGGGTCTGCTTACCTGCTGAGCCCAAGGTCTGGAAGGCATTTACCAACCCCTCTCTTCTCACAGCTGGCTTCTCCCTGCAGACCACATTATCAAAAATAGGCTCCACCTGTCACTCTCAGCAACCTTGTTTTCTTCATAGCCTTTGTCAATGTTTAGACTGACTGTTTATTTCTTTATTGTCTACCTTTCTCACTAGAGTCTCAGCTCCTTGAGGACAAGGACTGCAGTTTTTAATTCACCCTGGCAGAGCACATGACCCACACATAATAGTACTCAAGTTATCTTGCTGAATAAATAAAAGGGTTGATGTTGGATGAGCCTGACAAGACATGAGACAGCGAGAAAATCCATGAGCCCTGGAAGAGGCACTGGGATGGAGCAATGGCCTGGGTAGGCAGTGGAATGCCGCCAGGTCATGAGACTGATCACAATGGTGTCAGCTGATCCCAAACAGGGTGGCATAATTTGGGCAAACGCCAGCAATGTACTAGGTGTGGGCTACACAGAGGTAGAGGCGATCCAGTAGTTTTCCATCTTGGGAAGGCCAACATAGGTTCATAGTCAAAAAGTGGGGGATAAGGAGTAACTGGGGTCAAGGGAGGGCTGGGGGCCATAGGAATGTCTTTTTAAGTTGAGAATGTACCCCATGAATGAGAATAACACAAAAGCTCCTGGAAGTAAAGGGGGTTCCCGGTTTAACTTCTCTGGTGTTGGCATAAACCCAAGGAGAAAAAAGGGCACTCAAGTCAATGCTCCTCAGTGAGGAATATAAAATGGAAGATGAAGACATGTGATTTTTGCTCTAGCATTTAGTACTAGGAAAGGACAGCGATCTTTGGAAGCAGGAAGAAAAATGAGCTTCTGGGCTCAGAATGGAAAGGACCCCACTGAAATCTTGGATAATTTCCACCATGTTTTCTACATGGTTACAAAGGACAGAATTGTAGTATATGCTGATTACCTCCAAAAGTATATATATATTCCCATCTGAGTCCAGTTTAAAAATGCTGACCAAAGGGCAGTGTTTCATAGATTCTGACTGGAACAAGCCCAGTGGGAAAAGGCCTGGAAAGCATATGGCAAAGAAACTCTGAGTCCAGAGTATGATTTAGAAACTGAAGTGGTATGTGTCATCTGTATATATCTATATAAATAATTACAATGGTTGAACTCTGCCTATTTCTTCTCCAACCCAAGTAACAGCCCTGAAAAAGAAAGATAACAATGACCTGTGTGTCTGGGAGTCCAGAGGGACCGTCGGTGACAGAGCTCACAGGGTTCCCCAGGAGGACCAAGAACACGGTCCAACCAATCGTCCTCTGACAAGGTAAGGGTGGGCAGAGGAAGGCATGAAGAATGGCTGCACTTCTACATGTGAAGGTCAGAACATGAGATCAAGCCATGTGTCTTTGCTATTTTAAATCTACAGCCTTTGAACCCCCAGAAGGTAAGCAGGTGAGTCCTGTTCACCGACTTGTAATGCAGGAATTCCTTCTCTCTTCCGTACCTCCTTAGATCAGGCCTAAAAGGGATAGCAGGTATTAACCTCTGTGATCCCTTCATTTGAGAAGGGAGGAAACTAATGTCCAGAGGACAACGTGATATGCCCAAAGTCACCTGGGTAGATTGGCTTTGGAGCCAGGATGGGACCTTCTAACCAACCCAGCTTTCCTTTCCCAATCCTCAGCAACTCACCTGGATACTGACCACAAAATTGGCTCTGACTCTACATTCATTTGAATATATTCAAATATACCAAGCACTGTTCACCATATATTTTCTTTCCCTCACATTACTTCCACAATAACCTTGACGTGGCCGGGGAAAAAACAAAAGAAAATATTACCCACATTCACACTCGTTTAAATGAAATGTATACACCAGGTATCTGACCTGGACTCTTACTTCAGTGCCAAGCTCCAGCTCATATCAATTCATTTCCCTAACAGAAAATAGGAGTCAACTTTGCAGATGGAAAGCAATTTCCCTGCAAATATTAGCAGACAGGTTACTAGCACTACTGGACAGTCTTATTATTACTTTTGTTTCAGGATAAGGTGTGGAACTCTACATTTGCCAGGTAGTCTGGTGAAAAAAGGTAGAGTTTAATTTTTTTAATTTAATTTTTTTATTGAAGTAGAGTGGACCTACAACGTTGTGTTAGGCTCAGGCATACAGCAAAGAAATATATATATTTCTTTTTCAGATTCTTTTCCCTTATACGTTATTACAGAATATAGAGTATAGTTCCCTGTGCTATACAGTAGGTCTTTGCTGGTTATCTATTTTATATATTGTATTGTGTATATGTTAATCCCAAATTCCTAATTTATCCCTCCTCTCCCATTCCCCTTTGCTAACCATAAGTTTGTTTTCTATATCTGTGAGTCTATTTCTGTTTTGTATATAAGTTCATTTGTATCCGTTTTTGTTTTTTAGATTCCACATATAGGTGATATCATATGGTATTCGTCTTTCTTTGTCTGATTTACTGCACTTAGTATGATAATCTCTAGGTCTGTCCATGTTGCTGCAAATGGCATTATTTCAAAAGGCAGAGTTTTTAACTCTGTATTAGTTTTAACATCAGAGGGCAAAACAAAGAACAAGTGTGTTGGCTGTATGCTGAGTACTTGGAAGAGCACCTCACAGGATCCTGGCTTTCCATCTCACTTCCCACACACAAACTTTCAGATACTGAAACATCGCATGGGTTGAAGGGAATTACTCAGCAGCATCTGCCTGTAAACACTGGTTATCAGCTCATTTGCAAGTTAAGCCACTTGATGGCAAGTTAACGTGTTTTACTCTTCTCTGGATTTAACAGAAGGTTGTTATGTTTTTTTGTTTTTTTTTAATTTTTGGCTGTGGTTGGGTTTTTGTTGCTGCGCGTGGGCTTTCTCTAGTTGCGGCGAGCGGGGCCTACTCTTCATTGCGGTGCACAGCCTTCTCACTGTGGTGGCTTCTCTTGTTGCAGAGCACAGGCTCTAGGCACGCGGGCCTCAGTAGTTGTGGCACATGGGCTCAGCAGTGGTGGCTCGCGGGCTCTAAAGCGCAGGCTCAGTAGTTGTGGCGCACAGGCTTAGTTGCTCCGCTGCATGTGGGATCTTCCCGGATCAGGGCTTGAACCCGTGTCCCCTGCATTGGCAGGCGGATTCTTAACCACTGTGCCACCAGGGAAGACTTGAAGGTTGTTATGTTTTATGAGAACCCAATCATCTAAATATTTCACATATAGATGAGAAAACTAGACAACATAAAGATAACCAAAAGAGTATGTCACTAATAGCCACGTAGGTGTATTTCCTTAATAGCCATTTATATGTACGGGCTACTCGAAGTCATGTTTTACTATCTATGTATTTTCTAAAGGGTTAGAAAGTGTTGGGTGTAGGGCTGCCAGATAATATACAGAATATTCAGTTAGATCTGAATTAAAAATAAACAGTGAATAAACTTTTAGTGTAAGTATGTTCCAAACATTGCATAGGACATATTTTTATTCATTTTAAATCAATACTGGGTCCGTTACTCAGCCGGTTTATTTATTATTCAGATAATTTTTGCCTCTGCTTCCTTCTTTTTTGACCTTTTGGTGGCTTAATTTTAGGAACCCTATTAGAGGGTGCAGGGAGAAATACAATTCAAGCACATTGCGTGTCCTACTTACCATCAGCTGAGGCTCATGTTTTAGTAGGGGAAGAATTTGATACTTTGGATTGAAAATGGTGATTATCTGCATTCTCCCTATTACCATATAGACAGAATTAGCCACAGACTGATGTTTTCCAGAGTTTGGATTTTGCAGAGCAGTAAAATGCAAAAAGAAAAGGAAATTGTGAAATTGTGAGAAGATCAATATATGGTTGCCAAGTTTAAATTTGATCAAATAAGAATGTTAAAAATACCACAACTGCCATCTTCAATGATCATTAATTCATAAAAGAAAATAACATTTGAATATCCCCAAAGTAGGAAGGACACAGTCTTAGAAAAAAGAATAATACTTCTTAAATAAAGTTGGCAGCCTTCCAATGTACCACTCTCAGTTTTGTGGAAACTGTCGAAGTGTGGTGCTGGCCCTGGGATCTGAGCACACCCAGCCAGGGTATACCATAGCAGCATAAGCCCTGCAGCAACGCTGCACATCATACAGGTTTGTGCTGGTAAGAGATAATCACAGAGCAACTTCTAGTAAAGGGAAGAGAAGGTGAACACCGCCAGTTTGAATTTCGATGACCTTAAATTAATAGCTAATTTAAGGATTTAATTTCCGAGAAGCATCTTATTTGTGTGGGAGTCTATTGTGACTTTTCTCAAATCAGGAAGCATTTCTTCAACTTAAAACTTATAGAAAACCTTTTCCTAAATTTCCTTTGCAGCGCAGCACAATCTCTGTACTCTTCCTCTCTCTCTCTCTCTCTAAAATGAATGCTTCAGGAACTGGATAATATGACATTGAATTTCAACAGCCCCCTTCCCAAGAGATTTCAGAGGTCTTTGAAACCACGGGTAATGAAGCCTCCTGGCTCCTGTGAGCTGGCAGAACGTGTGACCCCAGCTGAGAAGAACTGGCCAAAAGACAGGTGTAGCTTGTAGCAGTGCTGGGAGACCGAGTCCCCAAGTTCAGAGTTTCTATCACCCTTTCCATTACACAAGGGAAAACGATGGTGTGAAAGTGGAGAATTGCCTGAAATTGCTGAGTAATTAATAGAAACCACGATTAAAATCAATTGCCTAACCCAAGTCTTGTGGGTAGTTTCTTCTGTCCTTCTCCTGCCTGAGAAACACACACAAAAACTTTTTACCACAGGAACTTTTCTTTAAATAGGACTAAAATTCAATTTCATAAGCCGCAGAGAGATTCAAAGTATTATTTACCAATGATCTTCAGATATTCTTTCCTTCGCCCCATAGCTAGGAAGTTGGAAACTTTTAGGGGCTCTTAGAGGCAAAGAAGTAGTCACTGAACACACAACACACACAACACACACACACACACACACACACACACACACACTGAAATATGTTAGCATATGCTTAAAAACATGAAAAGTACCCCTAACTTTTAAAAATTTTTGATATAATTTTATTTTTTTCTAGTCATAGGGTTATTTGGTGTCTTTTGATTCTATTCTATTCTAATTTATACATTTATAAAATATATAAAAGTATATATTTTATTTTTTAAATAACTGTAATTGTTTATTACTTTCATAATAAGTAAAAAACAAAGATACAAAACACAAACTCTCCCATTAAAACTCACTTCAACCTGAATTTTAAGGAGACCATTTAGCATCACCTCATAATCACACCCTATGGACCACAGTCCTCGCCCTGACCCACGTGAGAAACTCAATACCCCTTCTGTATTTGAGACATTTGTCTTTCTGAAAGAAGCAGTGCAACCAATTTTTTTTTTTAACCTCTCAGAATCTCAGCTCTTCTGTAATTACTGTAGCTCAGGTATTTTCCCCGCAGTCCTTTTCAATATCAGCTGTTTTCATTCCCTTCTCTTTGCTTTGCCTTACTAATTCTGACACGATGTTTTCTTTCAGGCTCAGAAGAGAGAGATTTTGGCTTGGATTCCACAATGATGTTTCACAGAAAGTCAGCTCTGGTTCCAGGTACTTGATAAACATCTCACTAACTAATTTCTCGCTGTTTCTAAGCGATGAACATTTTGGTTAGCAAGTCCAGAGCCCTTCAGACATCATTTGCATCCTACACAACAAGTGAGCTAATGAAACCCATGGAGCACGGCCTGGACCTCTGCTTCTCTGTAATGGTGTAATGGTTTCTGTCATCTCAGCCAAGCTGCCGTGTCCAGGACTCTGCACGTGGGATGCTGCCTCAGGGCAGGTGGAGGGATGCAAATGAGTGTGGCCCTCAAATTGCAATTTAAGGGTAGCTGTTAGGTTATACTCTTCCCATATTTTTCTCTTCCTAACCACCAAGCGTGAGGATAAAGTGCTATTTTTACTTATTTTCAGGGGAGAGAACATTAAACCTTAGGGTGATGGTGGCATATTGCTGAATTATGTCTTTTAGTCCAACTTGAATAAATCAGATTTTTGTTGCTGTTGTTGGAGAGAGGGGAGAAAAGAGAACTTTGAATCCAAAGAAATTAGATGAAAAAGCTAGGTTTTCCTAACTCCTGGGTTCTAGACATAAAGAAAACATGATGAATAATATAATCAAACTGTAGGAAGTTGTGATCATTGACAAGGTGTTTCTGGCCAGACACCCCAAATCTGTGTACTCAGATTTTAATTACATTTGCCCCTACTGATTTAAAATATGCTTTCTGCAATCAGAACGCAACGACAAGATTTAGAGGGAAAAGAACAGGTTCAAAGGCTTTCCAAAAGCGTACAAAGCTTCTTGGACAGCGATGCTTTCATTCAAGGATGTGGCGTGGCATCACAAATGAATCAGAGACTCGGCCCTCCATTTCCTTAGAAACAGAAACAATCTGCATTTTGCTTTTAATTTCACCTAAAGAAAACACCCTGGGCTTCCCTGGTGGCGCAGTTGTTAAGAATCCGCCTGCCAATGCAGGGGACACAGGTTCGAGCCCTGGTCCAGGAACAACCAAACCCGTGCGCCACAACTACTGAGCCTGTGCTCTAGAGCCTGCAAGCCACAACTGCTGAGCCCGCATGCCACAACTACTGAAGCCTGCGCGCCTAGAGCCCGTGCTCCACAACAAGAGAAGCCACCGCAATGAGAAGCCCGCGCACCGCAACAAAGAGTAGACCCTGCTCGCCACAACTAGAGAGAGCCTGCACAGCAACGAAGACCCAATGCAGCCAAAGATAAATAATCAATCAATAAACATTAAAAAAAATAAACCCAATTCACTTTGGACTTGTCTGGAGAAAAATCCTGAGCCTCTTCATCTCCCTTCCTCTACCCAAGTCAACTCTGGTAAGACTGACTGCATTTTCAGCTTCTTTATTTTCAGATCTGGCTCTCACTGTGGTTGTAATGCTGTTAAGAGCGGTAGTGATCATCGGGTTTATCACTTTAAGAGTCACCATTTTAAAACACCCAAATATATATTTTTTAGGTTAAACATTCCCTGTGCCTGTTTCTCAACTAAACTCCCCGAGGAAGCATGTTGCTGCACATTTAGAAGTGGTCTACAAGAAGGAGGGCAGAGAAGCTTGCGCAGGTCCTAACGGAGACCACTCCTTTTCATTTTTCTCTTCTCAAGCTGGGAAGGACAGATGGAAACAACCCTATCTCGCCGCTCTTGGAAAGGGGGAGGGGTGTGGTGCTCATATTCCCTGGCTTTTACTTGGATCAAGTGTGGGTAAAAGAGAAGGGGAAACTAAACCTGGACGAAGCAGAAGGGAAAGTAGCCCCCCCCCCCCGCAACAAATCACCTAGCAATCTGCCTTTCGCAGTAAACTGACTCACAGTAGGTAGGAGTACCTTTATGGGCTTGAAAGTATCCAGTTATCTCTACTCTCAAGCAGAACGCAATCTAAGATTGCTGAAGAAGGATGCCGACCATCGGTTCTTTTTATTATTGTGGTAATTTGTAGGGGAAGAAAAAATTTCTTTTTCCTCTACCCATCTTGGATTCGTTACTGGGGTCCTGCAAATTAGACTGATAAAAGGCAGATTAATGAGCGAAAAACAAGTTTATGAATTCAACACACAGAATACTCAGTGATGAGTAACTCAAAGGAATGCTTACAACTTGGGCTTCTATGGCATCTTAGCAAAGAACAATAAATTTATGGAGAAGTGACAATGCAAAGGAGAAGGGTTTTAGGCTTCCAAGGGTGGTAAATATATGGGGAAAACCAATGGAAAATAAGGACTGTTTTAGCAAAGTTTATTATGTAGAGTCCTCTGGTGCAGTTTCTGGGCTGGTTAAGAGTCTAGAGCTGTCTCCGGTGGTTAAGAATTGGCCTGCCCTTTCTGGTAGTGAGGGGGAGGCCATAGAGTTTGCCTTGTGTCTGCTTTTTCTCAATTGTGTTTTCAGCTCAAAATAAGCCTTATGCCAGAGTGGCGTATTTTGGGGTGGCATACTCTGAATCCCATTCAAGTTTAATTTTTCCTTCCTAAAAATAAGACATATACTTGGTAGAAAATTTGGAATTTATATAGAAGTTACAAGAAGCATGCAAAAACATGACTAAATCTTATCTTATTAGTCACATGCAACCACATCTAGGAATGGTTCCAGTATTTTTTCCTACGCTCTTTTTTTCTTCACATAATTAAGATCATTCTTTACACAGAATTTCACATACCATGTTTTTGTTCAATCAACCAAAAATATTTTCTCATGCTATTATTAATTCTTTAAATATTATTTCAATGGTAGTTATCATTTTCCATATTGACTATACCATAATTTATTAATAATTTTCCTAATATTAGACATCTAGGGTATACTTAAATACTTTGTGTATGTGAATAAATCTTAGCATTTCAAATTATCTCCTTAGGATAATCTACTAGAAGCAGAAAAATATGGGATCAAAGGATATCATCATTTTTCAGGTCTTTAGTGCATATTACCAGGAAGGTTGTATCAATTTACATTAACACAGTACATGAATGTCTTCCTGAAGCTCTCACTACATTGATTGATGTCATTTAAAAATCTCTGCTATTCTGTCAGGTCCCTGTTACTTAACTTTGTATTCACTGGTGAGGCTGAAAAATTGTTTCGTATATAAGAAGCTATTTGTATTTTCTCATCTATGAATGATCAGTTCATGACCTTTGTCCATTTCCTCATTGATTTATAGTAACACTTTATAAACTACAGTCATTAGCTTTCTTTGTGCCCCAGTTTTTGAAAAAAACACATCTTCTTGCTTGTTTGCTTTTGTCCTCTGATTTTGTTACGATTATTTTTGAGGTATAAAAATTTTATATTTCTCTATATTTCAAGTTATTGGCATTTTACCCTGGTATTTCTTCCATTGCTTTAATGTATAGAAAAGCTTTACCCATCTAGACTAGATAAATATGCAGAAATACATTCTTCTAGTTATTTAATCGGTTTTTCAAAAATAATATTTCTTGAATCTACCCAGAACTTAATTTGTTACATGGTATGAGAAAAAATATTTTTTCCTAATAAACTATCAATTATCCTGGCACCACTTGTCAACAGTTTTCTGCACAGTTTTTATACCTATTCTGTATATACATATTCAAGACTATTCTTAAAAATTCAAGATTATGTGTCCGGGTTTTCTACTGATTTCTTTGCCTATTCTATAACCAGTAGTTTCTCCATCCCTAATTTTTGTTTTTAGACGTTCTTTTATCTCTTATATTGCATTCTTTCCACTTAAAACGTGGCCAAGATTATGTACAAAGAAGATCCTTTAAAATTATTGGAGAAAGAGAATCTCTGCCTTTATAGTTTTGGGTCTTAGGTGAACAAGATACAGTTCACCTAAGGCTTCACCTAAGGTGAGTTTTTCTTGTGTCTATGAAGGGTGGGGTTCCTGCTATGACACAGAAAATCAGAAAAGGACTTTCTTAGTTTCTTGATAGTCATAGTAACAGTAATATAAAGAAGAAAAGTTACGTATCTTTTTATTCACCTCAAGAAAAGAAAATTTCCAGTGAGGAGATTAAGATGTTTAATGTTGAAAGATCATCTCACCTTCTAGGGCACCAGTAAAGATTTCAACCCATGTATCTGTAGAAAATTTGCAGAAACTGTCACAAAATGAAAAATGAGAGGAAGCCTCATGGTCCTGCTAGGGTTCTATAAGGTAAGTGCCGAATAATTTTCTGTTTTTAAGGCTTGTTAACAGTGAGTATCTTAGGATGACGGGGTTATAGTTGACTTTTTTCTTTTTTTAATTTCATTACATTTGCATTTTCCCCCCAAACTGCATAAAAGTTGTTTTCTTCATAATGTTCTGTTAGTTAACTTCTGAAAATACAGTACTGGAAGCCTTAGTCCCAAGAAGTGCAATGGTACCAAAAGTGGATGTTCTATTTCTTCACCTCTTTTCTTAATAGACACAGCAACACTAAATTTCATCTCATTAGAAGAGATTTTGAGAAAATGAGAAAGGACATTTCTAAACCAAGTGCTTTTCCTCTGAATAAGATTTAACCCAAAATGAGGTTGGGGACTGGAAGAAGGTATGGAAAACTACCTCTTAAAATTTCTGTTTCTAAAGCTAATAGGAATTCTTTTGCAATAGCTTTTTTTTTTTTTTTCCTTGACAACCAAGGATTGATACATCTTGCATGTTAAAAAGTAGAGGACTGTGAGTAAGTATTCACTGGCTACAATTTTTTTTCCTTGTAAATTCCCTTTTTGTGATACAATTGGTGCTCTTTTACTGTCTTAATTTTTTCCATTTTTCTTTAATGGTCTCTCCTCTTTTCTTAGTTCTTAATTGTTCTGCTTTTCATCAGTAGATAATTCTCTCTGGTTGACGAACAGTGATGGGGGTCAGAGTCACGGACAATATATGATATCTGGTTCTGTCTGGCTGGAGAAAAGTTAAACGGTGCTTCAGCCTCCAATTAGTCACTTTAAGTACAAGCACCAGTCAGCCTCCATGGTTGCGATCATTTCGTTGTTGTAAGCACCTGAGAATACCTGGTATAATTTTTTCACATCCCCCTGCCCCAAAGCAAGTTTATCTTTGTTCTTAAACTCTAAGCCACACTCTGTATTTCCTTTCCGTGCCACACTGAAAAGAAATAAAAACCAAGTGCCGTACATATCACTTCAACACGTAAACAATTAGGTAAGAGTCCATTTCTCCCTTAAACCTTTCTTGGAAAGGAAAAGGAAAACCTTGTTTTCCTATCTTAGAATAAGACTTAAAAGCCATCAAAGCACCCACAGAACAAGTAGCTCTTCATTTCAGGGGCAGGGGTAGTGTCAGGCATGTGTAGTCTTTGCTCTACCATGGATGTCCACGTAATTTCTTGGAATAAGGCTTGCAGTGGATAACCCAGTGAGATGCAGGAAGATTCTTTCCACTCAGATCCTGTCAGGGCCAATGTGCCTTTCAGGAGACTGTCTGTGAGATTCTGAAGATTGGAAGTGTAAAAAAAATTGAGTTGGACAGATCCTTGCCACCACTTTTTCTGCTAAATATAGACAAGTTGTCATCAGGTTGCACAAGCAATTTCCAGCTACAGCTCCTCAGGAAGAGAAGCAGGCACTGGGGCTCATGCTCTGGTAGGTAAAATGCGTAGAGAGGATCTGACCCAGACCTGGGGGTTGTGGGGAGCTAGGGAAGAGGGTAGAATGAAACGGGAGAAAGGAGTCTACGTTTTGGTTAAATATATAATGACACACTGGGGGGTATATAGCAAATGATGGTATCGGCTTAAAATCTCATTAAGCATGGATAACTTGTTAGAAAAGAGATATAGAAGGGGCGCTCCCCCCCCCAGGAGTCTGTGTTCAAGTTCCTTCTCTACTACCGCTTTGGAAGCAACGTAGTAACAGTGGGAAGAGACTATGAGACATGGTGTCAGATGGTCCTGAGTTTGAATCCTGGCTTCATCTGACCCTACGTTTGATGTGGAGTTAATTACTTAAGTTCTCTGAGGCTCAGAGTCCTAATATATAAAATATAGGTAGAATAATATCTCTCACAGTGTTATTAGGATTAACGTACATGGCACTACTAAGTGCTCAACTTCTGTTGGTGCCCATCTACTTCTCCCCTTTGAGGCAAACTGTTTAAGCTTCCCTGGACTCTACTTGTTTTTCTCTTATCAAGTCCTTTGGGTTCTACCTCCAAAGTATATCCAGAATTTGTCCCCTTCTCTCCAACTCCATTGCTACCATGCCAGTACAAGCCACTGTATGTCTTGCCTAGGCCACTGCAACAGCTTTCTCACTACTTTCTCTCTTTCTGTTTCTAAACCCTGTACAATCCATCTCTACACAGCAGGCAGAGAGAACTTAAAAAAAAATGCATATTAAATCATGCCATTCTTCCACCTGAAACCCTCCAGTGGCTTCTTACTGAGACTAATATCCAAACCTCATCACAACCTTCGAGGCTCCTTGCAATCCGGACCCTGCTTACCTCTTTACTCCTTGACTTCATCTGTATCACTTCCTTCTTCTATTAATATTTTCCAGCTGTACTGGCCTAATTTAACTCCCCAGAACACGTCAAGTTTATTTCTACCTCGGGGGCTTTGCATGTGCCTGGAAGAAGTTCCTTCTATATTTTGTTGTGGTTGAAACCTTCTCAAGTTAGGTCCAATGTTCTCTCGTACAATTTGTCTTCCCTGACTTAGTCCCTATACAGCCCTATACCATTTTTTTTTCATAGCACTTATTACTGCATGAAATTATTTTAAATTTTGCTTCTCTGATTCCCCCGCTGGGGATGTAAACTTCATCAAAGAAGGGGACTATACTTTTTACCCCTGAATAAACCCAGAACACTCGGGCAGCATGTGGTGAACGAATTCTGATTAAGTATGTAAAATGGGGTAATGATAACTTCCTGAAAGTTTGTGACTGGATTTGGCAGTCTTTCTATGTCTTTCCATTTCTAAAGATTCTATGACACCTTGAACAGCAAGACTGAATCCCAGAATAATTTAAAAGAAATATAGTTAGGAAACTTTCAAATACTCATCATATACTAATTCATATTAGGTTTACCCAGTTGAAACACTGTCTATCTGCTTTAATGAAAAAAAAATAAGAAGGACTTATAATTTGCATGTTAAGGGATCCTTTTAAACTACTATTTAAAAATTGTGTTCCTTTCAGTAGCATTAAGGTTTTCCCAACAATCTTATTTACAGTTGGCTTAGCACATCCTTAGTTCACAGATCTTGAAAAGGAATGTGATTCCACAGCATAACACATCTGCTAAAAGAAATGGCTCAGGTGAGCACAGACTGTGTGAATGGCATGTTATTCAGCTCAGGGAGTCATTCATTCCACTTCTGGGGCTGGGCTGTGAGAGGGACACCGTACAAAATGGACCAATCTTAGGGAAGGAACTGGAAACCCTGTTAGGAGAAGAAAACGGGAAGGCCTAATTGAAGGCAGGCCTAGCTAAACAGAAGCCTGATAACTGTCAAATATCTGGAGGTTTTCATGAAAAGATGCTGTCCCGCACATGCCCTGGGACAAATCTAGAGCTGATGAGTAGAAGCTACTGGGAGGCAGATTTTGGTGCCATAAATGAAGGGAATTTCTAGCAGTCAGTCTGCCCTCATATATAAGCAAAGGTCTGCTTGGAAATACAATAAGCACGTGCCGTCACTGGATGTTTCAACTTCAGACAGGCAGACCACTAATCAGCAATGTCCTACAAGAATTCTTCCCATTATAGGTGGGCAAGTTCTCATGGAGCTCTTTTCACAAATTCCAGGCTGACTAGTGGGGTCTAATGTTGTGTGATTTGCATCACACAGCGTTATTTCTAGTATGTAATGTGCAGAATATGATGAGTCTCTTATTGCTAATGATTCAGGCCTAGGAGATTTTGAATTTCAGAAGTTAAGCTAGAATCTCATAGATCCACGGTTTTACTTTCTGACCCGGAAGGAAGTTACTGGCTATTTCCTACCCAAGAGATTTCTTATCTGGAAGGCTGAAGCAGGCTACTTCTTCTCTTGGTGAATAATAGTTTGTGTTCCAAAAATAACCCTGGTTTAGGGATAGAAGATAAGGCTGGAGAGTTTAAGAGTTGAATTAGCTCGCCTTTTAATTTGTGGTCTAAGAACTCTCTGTTACCCTTTACCTCTCCCTTCTGGCAGGGTGGCTGGTAACTCCGGGCAGAAGCTGAACCCCTGCTCAGCGCCATCCCCCAGCCTGAGCCCTCTTTTCACCTTCTTTCTTTCCTTCCTTCGCCTTTCATTAGAATCCCTGTGAGCCTTTGCAAGCTTAGCATGAAAATGAGCCCATTTTATTTTTGGAACCCACAGAGGCAGCCCTGAGGGGAGTTATTGTGTTGCTTTTAGCAACTAAACAAAAAGGTGTGAAATCATTTGCTGGCTGTTCTAGAATGGGAAAAAAATAAATAAACTGAGCAGGAAGGTTCAGGACAGTGTGTGGTCACTTGGACAGAACCTCGTGACGCGGCTTCTCTGAGACTTATTAGTAATAAAAGTGGCTGTGGGAATGTCTGTACATTTCTCTCACCTTCCCGGTAAGTCACCAGAATAACACGGGAAGCCACTGGGATTTTTTTTTTCTTAAATGATTCACTTTGAAAAACTAGTTCCACGTTGCTTTGAAAATGACTTGGGGACGGGACTAGTTTGAGAAAATTCCTTAGAGCCCTTTGCAATGTTCCCTGTACAGGGAGGGTGAGAGAGGGAAGAGAGGACCATTTCACCAAGGGTTTTTTAAGAGCTGGGAACACCCATCAAACGCCTCTGTGGACGAGTACGGGAGTCTTTACCACGGGCCTGTAATGATTTAATCACATTACAGTGGTAAGAGACAAAGACCGCCAGCAACAAAGACTTCTCGTGAAACTTGAGGTTTTTGCCTCATGCTGATAACATTCACTAACAGCCATCTCCTGTTTTGGGGGGCTTTGGGCCTCTCTTTTTGGAAGAGCATCATATTTTGAAATGTCTCTTCATTAGCAAAGGCAACTTCATTTTCAACTGGCGTCTTGCATATGGGATTTTTTTCCCTTTTACAATGATGTAATCTTTTCTAAACTACAAAATATCTAAAACATGCAAAAATGCGGAGACTTGGTAAATGCATATCCTATTCCCAAGATGTCACAATTGCTACTTGAGCTCTTCTTAAAAGAAATAAAATGCTATGGTTGTGCTTTCCTATTCCCATGCTTCTTTCTTGCTCTTTCCCAAGAGGCAAACCCTGTTCAACTGGTGTGTGTCCTTCCACCCTTGGCCCTTCCGCAGGCCTGACCAAATAGTCATTTGGTTTAAAGAACTTGGCCTTTGGAGTATTCAGGCAGCCAGGCTTCCGTGAAGGATGGGCATCACCATGCAGTGGGCAGTCACTGGGCCTGTCTTGCTAAATGGCAAGTCTTCTTTTCATCCAGCATTCAGGGCAGAATTACAGTAGAGTCAAACACTAGGATAAGACAAACCTTTAAAAAGTACTATTTAATTGATTAATCAATTCATAGAACAAATTATACTGACTGCCCACTTATTGCCAGGGACCATGCTATGTAAGTCACAGACAAATGGAAATTATAACCACTGTAATATCAAAGCTTCTCTTAGGAAAGGAGCTGTCTTTGCTTAGGAAAATTCCATGATAAGCCATGACCATGATGAGGTGGGCAATAAGAACCAAGAGACAAACTTCACTGAGCTGAGTGGGATTGTGGAGCGAAGGAGGAGAAAGGAGAAGGAGAGGGAGGAAAGAAATAACTAGGAATCTCAGGGCGAGAGAGGGGGAGAGATGAGAGATGTGAGTGGGAAAAAGGACAAAGGGGGAAGGCAAAAGGACCTGTGGCAAAGTGGCTAAAGTGAAAATAAAAATTATGGTGTTTCAGGTGCTGGAGGGCTTCAACAACAAGGTCTCTTAAGATCAATTTGAGGTTGTGTGTGTTTCTGTGAAAGAAATCCATTGTTTGGTACCCATCCTCTTCTCTACACCCCAGTAAAATGTTAAGTGAAATAGATTTTTTTAATAAGGGATGAATTTTATATACATGTACACATATGTATACATACATATATATGCACGTGATATGTATATATGTGTGTATAGGTACACGTACATGTACCTAAAAGACCCTGGATAAACTGAAATGGATCAGTGAAAAGCAGAAATTCAGCACCAGAGGTGACCATGAAAACCGAGCCCTGGTGCCTCCCCCTTACGCTCTCAAACCTCAGAATTCTCAGAAATCCGGCAGTCTTGGCTTTCCATGCAGCCTGGGGAAAGTGCACTGAGAGATGTCTCAAAGAGCAGAGAGAGCTTATTTGACATCAGAGCTGGGAGCAGAGCTCACTGTTTCAGTTTTACACTGTAGGTAACAGGGGACATGATTTGAAGACGGGGGTGCCTTCTGAAGTCATGATTTATCGAACCTCTACTACGGTTGCCCAAATGCTCTTTTCCCTTGTTTCCAACTAGCAAACACCTACTCATCTTTCTGGATTGTATTTAAATGTCACTCTATCTGTGGAGTTTTCCCTGACTCCCAGGGAGGGTAATTTTCTTCTTCTGAACTTCTGTATCTCTCCATATATATCTTTCTCTAAGACACCACGTATGACATGATACCACATGCGACTGAACCTGCACACAACAAAGTAGACCTCGGGGTACCACTTTCGAGTCCCCACTGCCCAGCAAGACACACGGGTTCTTTACAGAATAAAACCTGGGGATGTGAGTAATAAAGGGAAACTTACAAGTGGGCACACAGCTTCAGAAAGAGCAGAACTCCAAGCCCCTAAATTATTGGGTACCACTCTCTCCCAATAATTCTGCTACTGGATGCCACTTGTCTTGCCCCTTGCTCCTACTTAGAAATAAGAACCCCTTGCTCCCCAGAAGTAAAAGCAATGTAATAGTCATTTGTTTATTCCCTGAGCCAAGACCCAGGGTGATGAGGCTGGATTGCACACGGGGCGTGGGCATCAGAAACTGGGAAGTCTCACCTTGCCCGGCCTGTCTGGCTCGTATGCTTGGGCAAGTCACATAGCTCCCGTGGGACTCCTCACCCAGTGGTAATGACCGGCTTCACAGGGTGGCTGCAAAGCTTAATTAAGGATTGAGAAGGAGGCAGAAAATACAAAGTGCCTCATACACGCAAAGGATTTTCTTCCCATATTTATCTTTGGGCTCAGTAGCCTGCGGTAGGAAATGTTTATAAGCTGGAAGAAGAGTCTAGCAAAAGTATAATTACTATTCTCATCCTAAAATGGCTCACTTGTATTGACTGGGGCAAGGACCACATATTTATTTTTTTTATTCCAGTACATTCTGTGGCCCTTGCTGCTAACTTCATGGGGACAGCTTGCTACCTCTTGGCCTCAGTTTCCCTGACTCCAAGGACTTTCTCTATGATTCCTTTATGCTCAGATGTATTGTGATGCCTGAAACTTTTATCTCAGTCCCCAGACCCTCAGATCACACTCAGAAAAGGTTCAGGGACTTCCCTGGTGGTCCAGTGGTTAGGAATCCGCCTTCTAATGCAGGGGACTCAGGTTCGACCCCTGGTCGGGGAACTAAGATCCCACACGGCCCGAGATAATTAAGCCCGTGCACCACAACTAGAGAGAAACGTGAGCGCTGCAACGAAGATCCCATGCGCCGCAACTAAGACCCAACTCAGTCAAAAATAAATTTAAAAAAAAAGAAACGAAAAGAAATAAGGTTCACAGATGGTTCACAAAAGTTTGTGAGTGAACCCATAGGGGTTGGTCCCCAAGCCAGAAGGCACAGGGACTTGTGACGCCTTGTACAAGTGACCCCTCCGACTCTGCCTGGCTTCGTAGACACGCATCTCTCTTCTGAGCACTTGGGAGACCTCAGCAGATTCACTGTTTCCATCACTGCCAGAGCCTGCAGCCTCACTGCCAATTATTTTGCTGAACGATTGAGCAAAAGAACAACTGATCCAGAGGTAACACTGAGAAGGTAGGAGGGAGACAGAAAAACAAACCAAAACAGTGGGTTGAGTTGCTACTTTGAAAAACCTTCTTATTCCTTACTGCATTTTGTTTGCTTGTTTGTTTTGTAATCACAGAGGCCATTGCTGTACTAGGGATATTCAAAGACCAAAACTGTTCAGAAGGAGAAAGGGATTCTAAAGCTTTATACCCCAAACGAACTTCACATGCAGTGTTTGTTGTCAAGAGAGGAATACAGGCCAGAAGATGGCCATTATTTCCATAGCGCCTCCTCTGTACCCTCATCCTGCCTTGCTGTCTTCAGAATCCCTGGCATCATACCCCAGGAGGCAGTTGGGTTAGCCACAGGGGTCAGATGAGGAGGTGGAAGAGTGGGACAGCTATTGCAGGTGCCCAGCCAGGTGTGGTGGTAGCTGTGGAAATGCGTGGGACCAGCAAGGCTTATGTAAGAAGGAGGCCAAAGGGGAAGATGTAAGGTTGATTCTGATTGGCTAACTCAACATGAGGCCGGCTGAGGGAGGAGGGGGAGAGCGGAAGAGAAGACACTTTTGAAAGCATGACAGTGTCTCATTTGTATGCAAGTAAATATGAAGGTGTCTTCCAAATACAGTCCTGAAGAAGGTGGGGATAAATGGGAATTTTGATATGCAGTAAACCACATGCTACCTTAAATATATACACAGAAATTAAAGAAGGTTGCTATCAGTCGAATATGCTATATATCCTAATTACATTAATATTGGATGCATTGTTAATACAATTTCTCAAATGTATTTAAAAATGACTTGAAGAAAATAAAAAAAAAAAGAATGAAATAATGCCATTTGCAGCAACGTGGATGGACCTAGAGATTATCATACTAAGTCAGACTGAGAAAGACAAATATCATATGCTATCGCTTATATGTAGAATCTAAAAAAATGGTACAAATGAAATATTCACAGAACAGAAATAGAGTCAAAGATGTATAAAACAAACTTATGGTCACCAGGGGGGAAAGGCGGGAGGGAGGGATAAATTGGGAGATTGGGATTGACATATATACTATACTAATATAAAACAGATAACTAATAAGGACCTACTGTATAGCACAGGGAACTCTACTCAATACTCTGTAATGGTCTATATGGCAAAAGAAGCTAAAAAAGAGTACATATATGTATAACTATTCACTTTGCTGTACACCTGAAACCAACATAACATTGTAAATCGACTACACTGAAATAAAAATTTAAAAAAAGGAAATGCAAAAAAAATTTTTGGAACTTTAACCTTGAGTGACCATAGATCATTTTCTTAGGAAAATGTGACTACTGGAAATGTTAGATCTTTTTCAAGCCAAAGCATTATAACTGGTCTCCCATACGCCTAGAGTAAAATTTTCTACTGAAGCACTGTTATAGAAAAATACCACATGCTATAGATTAAACACAGAAACCAGCTAATCACAACACATGAAAGGAAATGTAGCGTGTTCTGAGAAGTGCAAATATGTTGAAACATGTCTACCGTGAGATACAGTCTTAACAATCCTCTGAAAAATAGCCCTTCTGCAAGGAGCACTTATTCTTATACTTCACTGAGGGATCTCAGTTTCAAATAAGGTTCATTTTATGTACTTGGGTGATGGAAACAAAAAATACTCTGGAAACATCGTTTTAGTTCTGAGCACCTCCTCTCTTTTTTCTTTTTTTGCGGTACGCGGGCCTCTCACTGTTGTGGCCTCTCCCGTTGCGGAGCACAGCCTTCGGACGCGCAGGCTCAGCGGCCATGGCTCACGGGCCCAGCCACTCCGTGGCATGTGGGATCTTCCCAGACTGGGGCACGAACCCGTGTCCCCCGCATCGGCAGGCGGACTCTCAACCACTGCGCCACCAGGGAAGCCCACCTCCTCTCTTTTTTGGGAGGAGGGGAGCTTTCAGTGATTCCATGTATATCTTACATTCAATAAATTGAGGATGGAAAGCAGTGCCAGGTAATTCCAACACTTAAACTGCTACCTAAGCATCTAGCTGTTAAAGGAGTTCAAATGAATTGTTAGCTACAAAAGGGAGGTTTCTCAACCTACATCCCACTCCAAGGTCAACTCTCGTCACAGGTGCACTTGCAGGAGGCACTCGTAATCTCAGAAGCAGATATGGCTGCCAAGTTCAAGTTGTCATGACTCTGAACATAGTATAACATTCCGCTCCAAGCCAGAGTCCATAACTCTTGCGGCTGTTCAGATGAGGGCCCTTCTTGGTACTGCTTAGGCTCACACCCACTGGCTACAGTAATGCAGCAGGTGAAGGACTTAAGTGTCACTCAGTTGGTTTCCAGTTGCTTCCAGGAAAAAAAAAAAACATGGCGTATAAGATTCTTGCATCTGACACCTGGCAAATTTCCCCTGTGTTCACAGGCCACAGACAGGATATCTGACCATTGCTGTCATGGCCTGAAGTGCTGTCTCCCACACTTTGAGGGGCCCTGCGACATCCAGAAAGCTGGGGATGTTAGCATTTTGGAGACAAGGTATAGAAAAAGACTCTACATGTATCTGAAAACTCTGCCAAGTGCCTTACCCCTGACATGCCACCTGTGAGCTCTTCCAGCTTCAGAACATTCTGTCTCAGGAGTTGTCAGCTCGACCTCATATTCTGGTTTTATGGTGTTGATTCACATCTACCAGAAAGGAGGCCAAAAGGAAGGACTCACCTCCATCGCTATCTTCTGCAAATGAGCCCCCTGCTTTGCCCCTGGGCTGTTTCTCCATGTACTGTTCTTGGGCTGTCTGTCTAACTTGGACAGGGCATCTGTGGCCCTGAGGTTCCACGAATATTCAAATAATAAACAACAGTGCTATAATTACCAGTAGGTTCCTCAAAAAGCAAGAGAATAGCAAACTAACCTCAACTTGGCCTTTGTTTCTCTGGCAAATCAAAGGTCAAAATGCTTTTTTGTCATTTTTGCATAGTCATTTACGTTGATATTTTCCCCTTGTGGGATCCAATCTTCAATGTGAAAATAAATCTAGAAACTTTCTGTTCACACGTTTTTAGGTGTGTGCCCCGAATGACACACTCGGGAGGTAAGCACGAGTCATGGTAACTGGCCACATCCTTTATCTGTTGGGACCTGAGAGTTAGCAGAACTTTATCTTTATGATGAAGTGGCCTTTAGAAGTGGGTATCGCCGAGTTCAGAATGTGAGCATCGTTACTGAGAAAAAGCACTTTCCTTTTAAACAGAGAAACCAACAGCCATGCACTACAAGGCCTGAAAAAAAAAGTTGAGCTACCACAAAACAAACAAATATTCAGCTCGGTTTCAGGAAGTTTAGAGAGGATCAAACAAGGCTTTCTCTATTGAAGTCGTTTGAGAGCATTCGTGCTCACTTCAGCCTCAGTTCCTATTTATGCTGCTGGCTTTTATACATCGACCTCAGGAGGGCATTCCAACTTCAGGTTACTCACAAAGTATCTTCAGAAAAGAAGGTCTGAGCATCCCAACCCCAGCATGAGGGAGGGGAAGCACAGAGATTTGAATTTGTTTCCAAACTACTGCTCTGTCCTTGAGGCGAAGACATCTCAAAAACTGGAGAGAGAAATTCCACAGAGAGAGAGAGGGTGAGAAAGCTTTCCCATGGTGTGAACATGCCTGTGAAGAGAATGACTCTTCTTGTGAGACGAAACCAGTAGATGAGAGAGGCTATATGTGGAACCCTTGTGAAGGTTTCCATGCAGAAGGAGCTTGCAATTTTCTGATGGTCCCTGGGGAGGAGGATTTGGTAGACAGTTGAATTTTCAAGCAAATTGTCTTCCAGAATAAAAGAGGAATGATGCCAACCCCTTGCAAACAATATTCTTGTTTGATCAACCTATTACTTTTTAGTTCTTAGGGTCATTCATGCTCAGAACAATGTTTTGGGTGGTGTTTTTAATCCCCATTTGATGAATTAGAAAATTGAGGCTCAGAGATTAAGTCCAAAGTTACACAACAAATACGTAGAAAAGCTAAGATTCACACCTGGGTCTTTCTGCCTCTAATGCCTGAGGTCTTTCTAACATGCCACATCAGCACCTTACTACATCCTTCCTAACAAAGCATGTTATTACCAGTGGGAAGAGAGAGAAACTTCTGGAGAAGAATAGGAAAGAGTTTTGACTGGGGAGTAGGCACGACGCGGAGGAAAATGTCAGCACTTCGGTCATTGTTACTGTGTCTGCATCTTTTCGTGGAAATATACAGAGATTTCTTCTTAAAATCTGCATGTTGGAACTTGGTGGTAAAACTTAAGTCCCATCCTGCATATGGTGCAAATTCACATCAGAGAAGCAAGAGATGAGAAAGCTGCTGTCCCCAGAAGGGTCAAGTCTGAAGGACGCACACACCTAAAATCACATAAATACCCACATTGCTTGCCTCTGGAGAAGGTCTCAGTAAGGTTTACCCGTACGTCAGCAAGCATGAGTCCTCCATAGACATACAGATGGCCAACAGGCACGTGAAAAGATGCTGAAGATCGCTAATTATTAGAGAAATGCAAATCAAAATTACAATGAAGTATTACCTCACACCTGTCAGACCATTATTAAAAAATCTACAAATAACAAATGCTGGAGAGGGTGTGGAGAAGAGGGAACCCTCCTACCTTGTTGGCGGGAATGTAAATTGGTGCAGCCACTATGGAAAACAGTATGGATGTTCTTCAAAAAACTAAAAATAGAGTTGTCCTATGATCTAGCAATCCCACTCCTGGGCATATATGCAGACAAAACTATAATTTGAGGAGATACATGCACCCCTATGTTTACAGAAGCGCTATTCACGATAGCCAAGACATGGAAACAACCTAAATGTTCATGGACAGATGAATACATAAAGAAGATATAGTACATATACACAATGGAATACTACTCAGCCATAAAAAAGAATGAAATAATGCCATTTGCAGCAACATGGATGGACCTAGAGATTATTATATTGAGTGAAGTTAAGTCAGACAAAGACAAATACCATATGATGTCACTTACATGTGGAATCTAAAATATGACATAAATGAGCTTATCTATGAAACAGAAACAGACTCACAGACATAGAGAACAGACTTGTGGTTGCCAAGGGGGAGGTGGGGTGGGGTAGGGTGTATTGGGAGTTTGGGATTAGCAGATGCAAACTATTATATAGACAATGGATAGAGAAAAAGGTCCTACTGTATAGCACAGGGAACTATATTCAATATCCCGTGATAAACCATAATGGGAAAGAATATGAAAAAGAACGTATATATGTACAACCGAATCACTTTGCTGTAGAGCAGAAATTAACATAACATTGTAAATCAACTATACTTCAATAAAATAAAGTAAAAAAATAAAGAAGGAGCCTTCCACAAGCAGAGTGTTTTTCTTTAGGTATCTCCCACCATATACACGCCTTGCTATACAATTAGGTGGCTTACTCTGGAGCTTAGAAAAAGCTTCCTACCTATGCTGAACAACTTCCCTTTTTTTCATTATGAAAGAATATATTTTGGTAATACAAACTATGCATCTCTTCTACAGTACAAAATCGATGTGTATTCCCTACGTGGCCTCCGTTCTCCCAAGACATCAATACCCTCAAGTACACAAGAAGGCTTCCGCTCCAGGAGGTACCCTCCTCCCACCCTAATCTTTTTTAAAGTTGGTACAACATGTCTATAAAGTCCAGAATTTCCAACAGCCATTTTAGTCACCTAAATCTGAGAGAGATAAATTTACAATCCACTTTAGGTTTATGTGGGGAACCATAAGTACGAGGCTTGAGCCCTGAGGGCTAGAATTTCATGGGCCATTAAGTGTGTCACCAGGTGGAGAGCTGTCAATAGCTGGAAGTGAGTTACATGGAGATAAGCACAGTCAGCCGGCTTAAGAAAGTGTAGCCCCAATCAGAGACGGGTACCCTTTCCCCGCTGGCTCCACGGTTCCACTCACTGGTTCATCCCTCCCTCCTCGGAACTCAGTTCTCGTTCGGTGTTTAGGATTTGTCCCTGTGCCAGGCAGCAGGCTGCCTTTCTCTTACCTAGACTGAAAAGTCTAGGTGACATATGGAAAGAACAGGAGATTGGCAGTGAGGCAGAGCTGGATTTAAGTCCTTGTTCTGTCATTGGTAGCCATGAAATAATGCACAAGTTACTTAACCTGTCTTAGCTCTAGTTTTTCCAACTGTAAAATTATTAAAGATAATTAATAGTATAAGAAAGGTATAGCTAGGACCAACAGGGAGAGGTTGTAGGGAGATAGATTTCCTGCTCAGCAAACAAAAGAACCTTCTAAAAACGAGGTTGGCTCAAAAATAGAATGGACTGCTGTGAAAAGACATGAAGAAGTAAATACCAGCTACTGCAGGCTTTGTGTCTAACCCGGATGCTGGGTGGAGGATTCTGGGCACAGGTGGGAGTTAAGAGTGGCTACTGCAATTCTCCCTGCTGCTCTTGAAATTCGACGATTCTATGGTTTACATATGTGTCCTTCCAGAAAAGCCAAGATAAATCCTCTCAAAATCCACAGTGGAGAATAAAAGTAAAATGACATTATTTTTTTCTCCTTTTCATTTTCCTTCTAGAAAACTAATCCCTCCCATGTTTTTTTCCCCTCCACTCAGTTGGTAGAGAAACACATTTCTACCGAGTGCACAGAACACATTTAACCATTTTGAAACACAACATTTAACACAAAGCACGTGGCCATATGTTTTAATTACTTCCCACTACACAAATAGTTCCATTTTTAGAAAAGTCAAAATTCTGTAAGCTGCCTCTTGCTCTCCTTCTCTCCACCGTGTCTCTGCTGGACTAGCCCAGCAGTGTTCTCCCATTCTGCCCTCATGCCGTCGGAGCCCATGGCACCTGCCAATAAAAGTGATGACAGACTTGGACGCTCATGCAGGTTTCCAACAACAGAGTTCACTCCGTAATCACCTGGGTTCAGCCAGTGAACCCGATCTGAGTGACACTGGATTTTTTTATGAGATGTTACACCATGGGCTTTCATTTCTACAGGTGATGAACCACTTTGAAAGTGAATTTTTTAGCTTTCTAGCAGAAATGACCTGTGAGTCTGCAGACAAATCCCACCCGATTGTGCAAAGCCCAACCCTTGGTCTAGTGCTTGAGTTTGCTTGGAAAATTGGCTGTCATGTATGAGTCATAGATACAGGGTCATCCTCTGGGAGAGTGTGAACCTGTGCTTGTGTGTGTATTTGAACATGCCCAGGACAGGAAGTGAATCATAAGTGTACCTTACAAATAGTGGCCAAAGGGAATGTCAAGAGCAGTCTTAAACTGAAGGAGGGCCACAGAAGATGAAGGATATCGTGCAATAGGGAATGAGAGGAGGGCTAATAAGACTAGGGCTGCCAGCCTAACCCTCATCACAAAATGATGGTTACACACTGATTACACATTGATCAGCCAGGCACTGGGGAAGCAGGTGCTTGTACCCGCATGACCTTATTTATTCAGCTAATTACCGTCATCCCCATTTTACAGATGAAGCTCAGAAAGGTTACGCAGTCTGCCCACAGCCACGTTACTCCAGGTGGTGGTAGAGATGGAAGTTTGCCCTACGATGATGCCTTTGGGGCCTCATGACACTGTCCGGCTTTTGGTGCAGAGTCTGACTGTATCTGCTTCTTGGGCCCTGCCTTAGCCACCTTGTCTCATGTTTGTCTCTGATATTATATTTCCTGCTATTTGTGGTCAGATTCCTCCCTCTCCAAGCCGTTTCTCTTATTTGCCTAATGTTATAATTTATGCTTCAGATACCCAACGGCATCTTTTCACGTTCAAACTTTCAAAGCTACAAAGCACTTTAGGGACAATTAAAATCCCATCAAGAGTATCGATTCTGCCAGGAGACCCCAACCTCTGCAGCTGACGCTGAAGATGCAGAAGAGGCTTCTCAGACTTCCCTGGTGTCACAGTGGTTAAGAATCCATCTGCGAATGCAGGGGACATGGGTTCGAGCCCTGTTCCGGGAAGATTCCGCATGCCGCGGAGCAACTAAGCCCATGCGCCACAAATACTGAGCCTGCGCTCTAGAGCCCGCGAGCCACAAAAACTGAGCCCGTGTGCCACAATTACTGAAGCCCACACGCCTAGAGCCCGTACTCTGCAATGAGAGAAGCTACCGCAATGAGAAGCCCGCGCACTGCAAGGAAGAGTAGCCCCCGCTCGCCACAACCAGAGAAAGCCCACGCAGCAACGAAGACCCAACACAGCCAAAAATAAATAAATAAATTTTAAAAAGAAAAAGAAGTGGCTTCCCTTCCTTTGCCATGAACGCTGCCTCTCTGGATAGCTGGGATTTAGAATATCTATCATCTTAATCAAAGAAGCTATGGAATAAAGACTCATTGACCGAAGTTTCTCACAGGCTAAGGATGGAGGAATCTTATTTCTTCCGTCTGTAAATCAAGATTCAAATCTTTTCATTCGGAAATATGGATAATGTGACAGTTAAGATTTATACTCTAAAGTTCTTGATGGTACCATTAATGTTTGGTTTTCAAGGTAGAGTTTTGTAAGAGGAAGATTTATTTTTAAACTTGACACAATTTGAATTTAACAGACATATTTTCTCCACATTTTATTTTCCACATTTACTCCACTGAAACTATATGGCTGGAATAAAGCATCAAAAACAAACAAGCAGACAAGTAAGCAAACAAACAAAAAACCTACTCCATTTCCCCCTTGCTAGGCAACCAGAACCTAAGCTTTTTTTTTGCGGTACGCGGGCCTCTCACTGTTGTGGCCTCTCCCGTTGCAGAGCGCAGGCTCCGGACGCGCAGGCTCAGTGGCCATGGCTCACGGGCCCAGCCGCTCCACGGCACGTGGGATCTTCCCAGACCGGGGCACGAACCCGTGTCCCCTGCATCAGCAGGCGGACTCTCAACCACTGCGCCACCAGGGAAGCCCCGAACCTAACTCTTTGAGGTTAGAAATGTTGTATACTTTGTTGCACTAGGCTGAAAATGGCCCTCCCTCCCCAAAAGATGTCCATGTCCTAATCCCCAGAACCTGTGACTGTGTTATTTCAGATGACAAACGGGACTTTGCAGCTGTGATTAAGTTAAGGATCTTGAGACGGGGAGATTATTCTGGATTATCCTGGTGGGCTCAGTGTAATCACAAGGGTCCTTCTAACAGGTAGGCAAGAGGGTCAGAGACACAGAAGGTGAAGTGACCATGGAAGCAGAGCGACAGAGAGAAAGACATCAGAAGATGCTATGTTGCTGGTCTTGAAGATGGAGAAAGGGGGCATTTGGCCAGGAATAAAGGTGGCTCTAAAGCTGGAAAAGTCAGGAAGTAGACTTCCCCTAGAGCCTCAAGAAGGAACTAGCCCTATCGACACCCTGACTTTAAGCCCAGTGAAATGGATTTCAGACTTCTGAACTCCAGAACTTTAAGAGAACGAATGTATGTTGTTTTGCGCCCCATGCTTGTGGTAATTTGCTATAGAAGCAATAGGAAACTAATAAACTCGTTTATCATTTATTGCCTCTTATATCTAGCATAGTGCTTGGCACATATATGGACTCATAAATTAATATTTACTGAATAAATTGAAAATGTACATGAAGGAAATCATGAGAATGGAATGTACCCAACTCAGGCAACATTTTTTGGTTTAAAAAATTCCCTATTTCTAAGGATAAGAAGAACAGTTCTTTAAAGCTCAGTTGGGTGGACGGTTACTCAGTTATCCATGACAAGACCCCAGAGTTTATGCAGCTTTGCATTAGCTCTTCAGGGCTAGCAAGCTCTTTCCTGGGAGCAGGTGCAGGAGGCCATGGAGCATGATAAACAGCCTTTAGAGGCTGACTGCTTTAAGAATAACTATTTTGTGGGCTTCCCTGGTGGCGCAGTGGTTGAGAGTCCGCCTGCCGATGCAGGGGACACGGGTTCGTGCCCTGGTCCGGGAAGATCCCACATGCCATGGAGCGGCTGGGCCCGTGAGCCATGGCCACTGAACCTGCGTGTCCGGAGCCTGTGCTCCGCAATGGGAGAGGCCACAACAGTGAGAGGCCCGCGTACCGCAAAAAAAACCAGAAAACAAAAAACAAAAAACTATTTTGTGTTTCCAAGGACTCAAAGCCCCAGGAAGACAGGGAGGAAGAAGGGGCAGTGTCCATACTGTACAATGCCAAATACCAGCACCTTGAAGAAAGTCTAGTATATAGTAGGCACTCAAGAAGAAAATGGTAGAGGGTACTTCCCTGGCGATCCAGTGGTTGAGACTTCGCCTTCCAATGCAGGGGGTGTGGGTTCGATCCCTGGTCTGGGAGTTAAGATACCACAGGCCTCGTGGCCAAAAAACCAAAACATAAGCAATATTGTATCAAATTCAATAAAGACTTTAAAAATGGTCCACATCAAAAAAAAAGAAATCTTAAAAAAAGAGAAGAAAATGGTAGAATGAATGACATTAGAGCCAGTGCATAATCGTGACCTTGCACCCCTGCCCCAAACCCCTTCCCAAAGCCTTCTACAGGAGATGTCAATCTCCCCCCACCTCTGCCTGCTCTGCCTCCCTAGATGTCACTTCCATCAGATTTTACTCATATACACTAAAGAAGAGCAAAGGAGAGCACCCTCTAACCTCAGACACACACACACACACACACACACACACACACACACACACGCACACACACACACACACACCACCCCCCCCCCAACAAGCCACAGGTATTTTGGCTACAGGGGCTGCAGACCACAGTAATATACCCCACCTTTTCTGAGACCCTCTCGCTTGTTCAATTTCTGCCAAGTCTTATAATTTAAAGAAAAATAAACTAAGCCATTCTGGCTGATTGAAGAATAGTCCTCCTAAGGAACTTAACACCTAATGATCATATTAGTGATTTACAGTAACTTCTCATTCAGGATTCTTTTAGATTTATCATAGAGGTAAAATCAATACCTTCTACCAAACTGGAGAGATTTAGATGATTCATTTTTGAAATATAGGAATGGAAAAAAATTAGTGATAATGACTAAAAATAACTCTAGTTCTCCCAATTTAAGATGTGGCTGTCTCTTAAGGTCATAATTTAGAAAGGAAGAGGCCTTGGGGATCATCTAGTCCTGCTTCTTTACTTCACAGATAAGGAAAACTGAGGCTCAGGGGGCATTTCCCAGATCACACTGGCTAGGAAATAACAACATTTCTCTGGCAATGGGGCCCAGGCCTTCTGAGTCTTGAATCCAATATTCATATCCACCTGCCTTGCATCATCAGATGACAGTACAAGTTTGAAGCACATAAAAACAGACACCAATCTTGCTTTCAAGGCGTTTATAGTCTAGCAGGGGCGATAACACGTATACATATAAATATAAATGATTACATATGTATATTATTACATATACATATAAATTATGACACAAAGTAAACAGAGATAGGCTCTACTAAAGTGGTATAGATTAAAAAAGAATCTTTAAGTCACTGACCCCTGAACATTTTTTTCAGTTTTTTTATTATAGTAATCAAACTTGTGAAATAGTCAAATTCTTCCTTTTTCCAAGATTCCTTGAAACCAAGTATTTAGACTATAACTTAGTTAAGGATTTTACAACACACCGTATTTGGGTATCTGATTTGAAAAAACAAACAACCAAGCCAGACCACACAATGCACACTGGATGAGATCTTCTGGGCAGGTATCTCCTGTCTATCCAGGAAAGCCAAACCAAAGAAGGCACTGGGTCAAAAAGGAAGGACGAGTAAAGGATAAATCCACTGACCAGCACCTGAGGAGGCCAAGACACTCTCTCCTCCCTATTAGTCGTGGCTGGCTCTAAAATAAAAATAACACACTCAAGCTGTGATAGAGGAAAGCTCTTGGTTTGGAACCCAACTACAAAGTATTAGCAAAGAGAGATTATTACCCACTAGAGACTCTCTTTTGGGTATAATTAGAAGAAACGAAAGACCATTCAATAGTGGGATTTGTGAGAAATATGGGTCATGTGTCTGCAGCACTAGTTGCTTGCAGAACTGGCTATGTGGGTTGGCACACAGCACCGTGAATATTAGAAACCACAAATCTCCAGAGTTTCCTGAACAAAGTTAAAAGGCCTTGTCTACAGATTGCCTGGTCGGAGGTCAGCTCATGAAAAAAGTCCCTGGATGAGCTCACATGCTACCTGTGTGTTTCCTACTTCTCCTTCTCTCCCCCCTCACTCCCCCTCCTCTTCATCTTCCCCTCCTTCTCCTTTCATTTTGGATATGGGCATCTCGGTGGGTCTAACTGTAGCTAATGATGCTTCTGCCAACCCCACAGAAGAAACAGGCCCTCTCCATGACAAAAACCAGCTAGGAATCCACAAGCAGCTTTGGACAATGGTACAAACCATATTTCCATGAATAAAACCAAGGGAAGCTGATTCTTTTGCCCTTCAAGGACTAAAGGAGTTATTCCCCTGTCCGATTATGCGGCATTCAAAGGCCTGAAAAAGGAACAAACCTCCCTGTATTGACAACAAAACCAATTCTTGAAAAGCTGAGCCAGAGTGGGGACCCTTCAAAAACTTCTTGGGAGCCTGTTATTGAAACCAAGCACTTCCCTGTTTTCATTTGTCCAAAGATAGACTCCTCTACAGGATCGTTATCTTGAGTTCTAGAAAGTTAAGTAGATGTCTTTTAGTAGGTATAATTTGAGAACAAAAAGGAAAAGTTGAAATGAATTTTTCAATTCCTCGGGATTAAGTATACCTTGGACAAGACAAAGAGCCACGTTTGTGCACCGTACTCCCATCTACCTCTGCCTGGAATGTTCTCTCAGCTCTTCCTTCACCTTCCTTCATGCTCTGAAATATTACTTAGCTACATCTTCACCCCAGGTGACTTCCAGGAGCCCCCAGTTTGCAGGGGGGTGTCCTAGGTCATCTGTTTCCTTATTACTTGCCTCCAAAGCACTTAGATTCTGCATTTGTGTACTTTTCTGTCTCTGTACCCCTGCCTCCTCCAATAAAAGCGGGTGGTGGTAGTGATAGAGATTCTCTGTCCCCAGTGCTTTCTACACATTAGGAGGTCAGTAAGCGCAGGGCAATTCCTGAATGAACACACAAACCCAGTGGCTGGTTTCCTCACAGACCACACCAACAGGGCAGTCCTTCTGTCTCTATTTCTATTTTCCTATCTACTTGTATAACCATGTTTTTAGGAATCAGAGGTTGCTCTTTGTAAAACTCTTGAAAAGACTGGGTAAAAATTATTTTATAAATGCCAGTCTGATCCTCTACTTTATCCCAATGAGCTGCTATCACGTACTAGGCAAAGAAGAGAAAATTTAGCAGGGAAGTTTGCGCTTAAAAGATTTTGGCCACAAATGTTAAACAGGATCAATGTTTCCATTTAGAGAAAAACATCCCTATTTCAATTGTGATGTTTGGAATTTCAGCTTACATTACAAAAGACCTTGGGAAAGGCTTTAATAGCAGAGGCTGACGGTTCTTGTGGAATCACTAGGCCAAGTGTATCTTCCTGTCAGCCTGGACTGTCATTTGAGTATATTGACCCGTCCCTGACGGAAAGTCTATGAAAAGTCAGAGGGGGAAGCACAGGCTGCAAACCTGCTGCAGAGCATTAACAAGAACAGAATTAAACATTAGCACTTCTGGGACTTATCACACAACTTGGAAATGGTATTCAATAAAAGAAAAGATAATTTGGGGCCACACTACCCGGCATGAACATCTGACTCACAGTCACTGGTCTGGATTTAGAAAACTGCTTTGATCCCCAGAGAGTAGATTGTTAATGAGTATTTTAAAGGACAAGATTGAGGTAGCATGAGAAGAGTAGAAAAGGGTACTGGTTTCCAAGGGTTCCAGTCTTGCTTCCACTTCTGTAAAAGCAACTGGAACTGACTTTGAACATGACACTTTCTACTTCCCTGAGAAACTGCCCTCATCTCAAATATTGGAGGTGGGGACCACCAAATGAACTCTGATCCATTCAACTCTCAAATCTGGGCCTCTATGACCATAACGTTGAAAAGATTTAAATAAAAACAGAGCAAATAACACTCATACCTTTTTCCTACCTGAAGTGAAGGTGAGGGAACCTTCATATAAAAGGTAATTTTTCTTACATGCCTGCTAACAGTTCATGCATAATTTTTATAGCAAAGCATGGATTTTAAGAGATTATTATCAGCTTCCTGAATTTGACAAGCTCATCAGTGTCACCTCGTTCTCCTGAAAGACTAATTATCCAAGGTGGTCAAACCTCCAATGTAAAAGTAATCATCTTATAAATCACAGACAAGAAGGTGAAAAAAAGTTAATCTATTAAAAAAATTTCAAGCTTATTAAAAAATTGAATAGTATAATACATCTCTATGTACTCCTCCACTCCTCCCTGGTAAAACATTTGCTCACTCTCGTTTCACCTATCCCCAATTTACTTTTTTTCTGGAGCATTTTGAAGTAAATCTCAGACATCTTGTCATTTTACCCCCTAATGATTTCAGTACTCATCTCTACCTGATAGAGATTAAAACAAAAACAAACAAACAAACAAAAACAACTGCCAGGCCATTATTACGCCTGACACTATTGTAAAAAATCCCTTAACATCATCTAAAATACCAGTTCATATTCAAACTTCATAAACCACCTAAAAAAAATTCTTTTTCAGTTTTAGCTCAAATCAGCCACAAAACAAGGGCAGAGGTGAAACTGATTTCACCCAGGTCACAATTCTTTGTCTTTTAAATATTTCTTTTAGACGCTACCATTACTTAGACACAGTGTATCTGGACACAGATAACGTGAAGGCCACTTTCATTGCTACTAAATATTTCATTATTTGAAATGTCCTATTCTATGAAGCAGATACAAATGTAGTTAAAGACTCACAACTGGAAAGATATCAAGTAATTCTCATAGTTTTCTCAAACGCGTAAACAATTTGGGCAACTTTAACTGCATGCTTTAAAGATATTTTGTTAAACTTTATAACATTCCCAGGAAGAATCCCAACTGACAAACCCTAGTGACCTTTATTTTACCCATATAAAAGCTGAATGTCCTAAACTGTAAAGCAGCCAAATAGCAAATGTAGCATTTTCATCTGTAGCTTCGAAAAAGACACATCTGAAGGAACACAGCAACAAAGACGGCCAGCTTTGTAAATAGGGCTAGGAGCCCTAAACTGTCATAGACTCTGACTTTTGGGAAGGAGGAAGGTGAACAATTTCTCTATTCAGGCCTCTCTGGTAATACACAGGAGCTGCTGTGATTCATAAGTAGAAACACGGTTTTATAACACGAGTCTGTGTTTTATAACACACAGTGAAACAAACAAACAAACAAACAAGACTATTTAGAAACCAAAACCAAGCCCTGCAGCGGGGCATTGATATCAATATCTCAAGATGTCAGAGTGGCTATTTAATCCAGGTGAAGTAGGCAAGGCCTTATCCCTTTCCTTGGCAAGAAAGTGGAAGCTTCCTGCCTGTTGCACATGCCCACACGAGGAGCAACCATGAATTTAATTTACTTAAAACAGAAGCATTTTCAGACTTGTGTTTTCCTGGACAGCTGCCTGGTGGCTGTACTATGTAATAAGGGCGTGTAATTGACAGTAATGTGAATCACTCACAAATTCTGGCAAAGAAAAATCACGGAGCTATTTTTTTTCCAGGAAAAAGTTAAGGAGCAGATTCATCCTGCCCATTGAAAACAGCAATTACTTTACGTGTCAGCTCATTAGCTACCTTTATATTTAAAAAATCACTGTGATTTGCACTAACCATCAGCATGTACTGTAAAGAAGTAGTGTGGATTCACAGCTCATGCAATGGAATGGTTTGGGTCAGACATAATCTGTGAAATGGCAAATTTAGATGGGTTACTTGATATATATATGGGATTCCTCTCCCAAGAGCCAGTTGTAGGAGACTATCCTCCCAATGATTTTGCCACTTGAAAAGCTGCCATCTGTGAGGACCTTGTAATTATTATGGTAATACCCGGGGCAGACTGATCAGGCTGCCATTGACATTCACGGGCAGCTTCAGAATTCCTTTCACAAGGCCTCAGACACAGGGATCTCCAAAATAATGGCTGGGGATTTTCCCAGGTAGGAGCTTTTGGAACCATGGAAGCTTTTAGACAAGGTAAAGTGTTGCTCCAATCTATTAATTCTCTTTGAATAAGGGAAAGAATAATCTGAATTAACTTCACTATCAACCTGAAAGGGGCCCTCTTTTCCAAGGCAGAGGCACAGAAACTAAACCGTGGAAATCCATGAAGATTGAATTCCACTGAGATAAACCCTGACTCCATCTGAACTCGACAGGTTCAGAAATTTATACCTTCAGCATCTGTGAAACTGGAAAGCTCCTGTTCAGATCTGCAAGGTGTCTTGAGCTTCTGGTTCTGGAGGGAATAGGGGTATTCTGAACTGTGGAAACCTCAGAAACACATGAAGAAAAAGCTGGGGCTTTAGAATGTTGGGGTTCGTGTTGGGGGGATTATTTTGAAGCAAGGTGAAAAGAGTGGAAACACTTAGGTCTTTCCTTCCATTTATAATACTCCGTGAAGACAGTCTGGATTTTCTCAGAATGGGATCTCTCATTCTTAGAAGTAAAATTGAAGTCAAAATTTGCTAAATCAGAGGTTATGTTGAGATTTTAAAGAATGAAACTAAAATTCATTCTGTACTCCTTCACTCATTACTATTGAGAAGCTTTTCTTCCATGACGGCAGTTGGGGGCTGGGATTATTGGCTCAGGATGGTCATCCCTGACAGCCACCACTAATCTCCAACTTAATTCTGAGTTTATTTGGCAAGTAGCTGCTAACAGGCAAAATGAGGGTGGAGTCCCATAAACCACTAAAAAGAGAGACATAATGTACATAAATCAGCCCTGCAAAATATTTCAGATACTGTATCTCAATTATAAAACAGGAGCAGACTGTTAAAATCTGAAAAGTAACATGTAATATGTATAACTAGTTCTTTTCAGGCATGTTCTTTGTTCCTATATGAATACATTTCACATGAGCCCAAAGAGATGGAAATGTCTTATTTATTTTTATAATTGAGAAAAATGTGTTAACTCTCTGGAATGTCCATGTGTGGAAAAATAATACATTATATGGAATTGCACACACATGATTTATAATGCACATATCCAGGACCAGAAATTCTAACGAAGAACCTTATTCAACAGAAAAATAACCTTTTTTTTCTTTAGCATTTGCAATTCTGGTATACCATAATGCTGAGGCCAAGCATATATTGTATTAGTTTAAATCCTAGCTAAGCAATAAAATGTGTGTCGTTTTAAATAAAGAAAACATGTTTTTCACAAAAGTTAAATTTAATGTCCATTTTGGTTCCCCTGCAGCGATGCTATGGTGTGCCACCCAGATCCCTCCCTTCAGGATTGAAGCTCTTATTTCCCCTCTGGCCCAAAGTGTTGACTGCCAGTGGCTCACAGTTGAGTCATTTTCTGAGCCGCATCTTTAGCTAAAGGGAGCTGCCTTGCCCAAGATGATGCCCTTCCCTGGGGTCAGCTGGCATCCAGTGGCTGGTTTGATGCAGGGTAAAATACCCAGTCCCTTTGCCTCAATCTGGGACATCTCTCAAAGGCTGTATCCCTGCTTCTGATCTCTCTGTGGCATCTGCCAAACTGTGGTCGCAACTGTATGACAGTTCAATTTCTCCTGTCCAATCCAGCTTCCTTCACTCCTTATAGGTGTTGTTCCTAAGTGCACTCCCCAATCAGCTTTCTGTACATAAATCTCAGCACTCCGAGTCTATTTTCTGGGGAACCCAATCTAAGATATCCACTCATTTAAGAATACTTTAATGGAGTGACAAGTTGGGAATAATGATGAATTTTCAGATGAGAATATGGTAGAACTTCACTTTCTGCAGTGTGAGGTAGTCCCAGCCTAGCCTTGATGCCAAGAGGGTAGGTTCCATAAGTTTCCTAAGTTTGGCACTGCGAGGTGAGCTCACTTTAATGGTGATCATACCATATAGGAAATTTCATGATGAGGTTTTACTATTGTATTAATACAGGCAAATCATGGACAGTATGTGGATGTTTTGGCCATATGCAGAATGTTAGAAGTTGGCTCTTCTCTCGGGTTAGAAGTTAACCCAACCCTTTAGAATTCTTCCCTATAAGTGAGACTCTGGGATAGACTGACCATTAAAGAGTAGCTTAAGCACTAGGAGAATCTGTGAGAATGGGATCCATATTGGTCATTTTATTCATCAGAAACCTAACTTAAGAGAAACACATCAATAGAATCTCAGGTAAAGCAATTTAGGGCAATAAAAACATAGTCTTTAAATGATACTGTCCCCCAGTGGCTCCCATAATGAAAATGAGAACATTTTCCCATCTCTCAAATCACCCCAATTATACACAGGATTAGGTAACTTCCACAAATCAGGCCATGGAAAGTTCTTTGATTTAGAGATATCAGTCAGAACTCTTTTTTTTGGGGGGGGGGGGAGGAAGGGGAGGGATGGTGGTGTATATGTATGTGTGATGGCATAACACCTTTTCCTTTTCCAACCTGGAAAACCATACGTTCAGCTGCCTTTTAGGACCGTTTCTACCTTGATTGCACTTTGCTGTGTGAAACTGCATCACGAAATGAAGATAGCTCCTCTCCCTGCGTTATTAAAAACTCCCATCTGAGAAAAGAAAGGGATGAAAGAGACTACCAGAGATGGTGTTTCTATGAAAAAGCAACTTCCGAATCCCTAAAGATCTCATAAGTTCATCCTGTTGTCATTGAGCTTGTTAATAGATGCATAATGACAGAAGAATTATTGTGAAGCTGAGATAACCAGGATTTAGATTTCATATGAAGAGATGGACTTTACATTAGAGGCAAAGGACTTTTATTCTCTGATTATAATCATTCTAAAGTGCTTTTTGACCTTGGAAGAAAAAAATCAGTGTTAAGTTGGAATTGGTTAGGTTATCGCCTAAGGAGGCATAAAAGGCCATCAGGAAATAAATTAAAATTAAAATAGATTCTTTTATTGGGTCACATCTCATCCTCTCATTTGTAAGCAAGCTTTCCACTCAAGGAATTGATTCTGCAGGGGATAATTTCGCTCCTCATGTTTTGACTCAAGTAAAAGTTACAAACAAAAGTGGGGAGGAAGCTGCACATAAAGCTTAAAAGACAGAGAGTTCTAAGAAACAGCAGACGGAAACCATGGTTGTGTGCAGCTACTTATGAAGTGGACAACGGTTTTGAAATCAATGGTCCCTGCTAAGTTAAGGAAACATACTTACATTCCAGACCAGACAAACATAGCAATGTCACATGTTCTGACCTTGAATAAATAGTCATTTCTTTTCAGAATTTACTTTAAGATTCAGTAAGTAATCTAGGATTATCTGAACATCTACTTCCCAGATTCTTTAAAATATCAGGATCACCTTTTCCTCTAGAGACCAGACAAATACAAGATATTTCCCTTGACAGAATATACCCTCCATTCTTGGAGAGATGAGCCAATTCTCTTCTCTAGTAGGTGGTTTTCTCCTTTGCATTTACATAGATACCAATGGTAACTGAAAATGTCTCTTTCCTTTTTACTTTATAGATTTGATGATCTGGTTTATAAAATCTTGTATGGATAATGCAAACAAATGGTATCTAAGAGGTCACACATTCTTCATCTTTAGATGACATAAAAATACTTTAAAATTTTCTGGATGAGATTCTGATTTAAATCTTACAAACTGCTAACAGAAACTTTAAAGCAAGCAGTTCTATAAATCAACTCTACTTCAATTAAAACAATTTAAAAACATGAAACAGAGCAATTTGATCAACTTAAAAAAAAAAAAAAGCAAGCAGTCCTAAAACTGAGACTCAAAATACGTACGGTAAATTGTCAGACATCAAGAAGCCCTTTGAGTTGCAGCATTGGTTTCCAAAGTAATATAGTACAAATCTCAAAATATAGTTTCACATAATAAATATCTGTTCTTCCTTATAGCTCTTAACAAGGAAAAGATTATTTTCCTCCATATTCAAATGTGCAAGAAGAGTGGTCATAAAATTGTTTATGTACACACACACATGCACACACACACACACATCAAGTCTACAGAAATTAATTGAGCACATAGTAGATACCAGTCACTCTGCTAAGTCCAAGATATACCAAGATAATTAAAGCATATCTAGTGGGACAAAGCTATAGAACAACAACTATTTTATATTTTCTGTACTGTCACCTTAACAATGGCCTGTGGGAGCAAAGGAACTGCAGCAATTAATTTAACAAGGTAGGGTTGGAGAAGGCTTTGCATGGAAGTTGCTATTTGTGTTGGCCTTTGGTGGAGCAGTAAGACTTCCACGGGTGCAGAAGTTGGCAAAAGACATTCCTGGACAAACAAGGTAATACAGTAGAACCAAAGGCGCTGAGACATAACCACACACAGAGTCTTCTAGGAACTAGTCATTCAGGGTGGCAGAAACTGCTGGCACAGAAGTCAGAGAAAGAGCAATGGAAAGATTAAGACCAGGTTGTGAAGGGCCTTGTTTGCCATATTGAGTAGTTTAGACTCCTCAGGCAATGGAGAGCCCTAGAAGGTCATTAAGAAGGTAGAATAAGAAGATCCTGCTGACAGTGGAATCCCAAAGCAGGCCATAGTTTTTCTTTTTCTTTGCTTTTTATCTGGGGGAGGAGGGAGTAGGAACTGCTGAATGTAAAGCTAGTAGTTTCGAATATACCTCGTCTCAGAGAACAGAATTTAGCCAAGGCATGTTCTTAGCACACAACCCTAGCACCATGAGACAAGACTGATCTCTCCACTAAGAGATTCACAACAGTCCTTCTTATTATTGGTGTTCTACTATATTCACACAGCAAAGCAAGCGGAGTGCCAAGCTGCATCTTGAGTACTCTGCTGCAGATTTACTGCCTGACAAGCCTTAAAGTTAGAAAAATATTCCAAGCTGAATCTGTCACTAACAGCTTTATACAGTTTGTTGTTTCCTGAGTCATCTGGCCACTGGGAGACCAAGTCTGAAGAACACGTTTCCAATGGTGAGCCTTACTGACAACTGCTTTATCATTCTTCATGTTAAACAGACCAGCATATCGAAGCTCTTTCAAGCCAGGAAGCCAAGCTGATGATGTGAACAACCAAAAAGTGATTTTTCTCCTAACTGCCCACACTTACCAGAAGTCTGAATTTATACAGTACATGGGTAGCAAAGAATGCAACACTAATTTTTTATTACTATTTGATTCCCCTTCACGACAGTCCCTTGTGGCAGGAAAGTGGTTAGTTTGCAGATAGGAGACACCTAGGACCAAAGAAATAAAATAAATGGAAATCATTGTTTTGATGGAGTTGGGGCAGAGTTAGCAATCGCGTTCCTGGGCTGCTGCTTTCCCGGGGAAGCCCGACAGCCTTGCTCCCACCGCAGACTTAAATGTCCTGAATCCATGTAGATCAATTCGATTCCTGAGCACGAATGACAAGCTAAACTAGCAATAATGCCTTGCACAGGATTTTAAGCGACATAATCAACCGGAGAGGGACTTGTGTCAGTTAGACTTTGTCTCCTTAAAAATCAAGAGTAACAGTGGTAAGAGAGAAGTTTTTAACAAGGAGGAAAACCCTAGACAGTTGTCTCTAAGATTCTTCACCACAGCTTCAAGGACAACCAGGAAAAGAGCTGCTATTTGAGGCAACTTCATTATAAAATCATTTTTAATAAGCAATCTTAACAAAGAAAGGGAATACTCTGGTGGAGAAAGCCTCCAGGGACCCAGAGGCTGCCCAGTTAAGTTATTAGGAAGTTTCACACAAGGGACCAAACAGCTATTTCATTGGCCTCGGGGGACAGAGTTTAGTTTTCACCTGTTCTCTAGAGGCACTGGTGTTATCCTGTCTAAGAACAGCAGAGACTGGTAACAATCAATTATCCTGACACCCCAACTTGGTGAGGGAAAGTGAATATTCAGTTTTGTCAACACAAAAAGACATGGTGGAGCGAGACAGATAAATTAACGTGATTCGGTTCATTATATACGGAAGACTTTTCTGAATATGCAGCCAACAGAAAGCCTCATCTGAACCTTGGTGTTCTTTAAGTGAAACAATAGAAACTTGTTCTTGGAAAATGAAGAAAGACCAACAAAGAGAAAAGGGAGTATCATTATCTTCTAACTGTACTGTCCAGCTGTGTAAGGGAAATAGTTCTTTGTGCTTATGAAAAAATAATAATGCAGTTTACTTTACTTTACGTGAGCAAGATGGGGCATGCGGGGTTCAAATGTTTAGAAAGCTAGCTGTGGCTGAGTCCCAGTATATTACAGTCGTTTCCAGCCAATTAGCAGCACAAAGGAAAGAAAGCAGAAAGAACCATTAGCCACGCAATTCAAAGTGCATGTGTAGTTTTCAAGTTTCACTGCTTGCTTCATTCCTCTGATTTTTTTTTTTTTTTTTTTTTTTTGCGGTACGCGGGCCTCTCACCGCTGTGGCCTCTCCCGCTGCGGAGCACAGGCTCCGGACGTGCAGGCCGAGCGGCCATGGCTCACGGGCCCAGCCGCCCCGCGGCATGTGGGATCCTCCCAGACCGGGGCACGAACCCGCGTCCCCTGCATCGGCAGGCGGACTTTCAACCACTGCGCCACCAGGGAAGCCCCATTCCTCTGATTTTAATGAAATGGCAAGCACTGGTCTTACAATTAGACCTTCAAACTGGGAAGATGGAGGTAAAAAAGGAAACACTTTTGCTTTAATAATTAGAACAGGCTTCTCTTTTTGGACTAGATCTTTCCTGCTCAAGAAGCACTTTCTACACAGGTGATCAGAGGGAAGACCAGAACAGAACCTCGATCTGAGGATAAGAATTTTGTCTGAGTTCAGAGAAGGGAATGAAGTATGGAACATGTGATTCCTATGATGCTCACTAAATGACAGCAATAAAAACACTATTTACAGGTCACTGTATTTTTCACACCCATTCTGTGGCTCCCCGCTGGTTATGAGATAAAGCCAAAACCTCATCTCTGTTGTCCACGTCCTCTTTTTTTCTTATTAATACTCTACTGTAGTCAGAGAGGTGTATACAACGCCCCTCCCACCACCCAAGTCCTCCATCAATCTACCTGATCACACCTAAGCCTTGCTACCCTTCCAGATCCAGCTCAGCTCCCCACCCGTGTTCTCCACTCAGACAGACAATCCAACTGAATCACAGGCCTGCAGTCTCCTGCAGTTCTTTCATTACTAAAAGTTCCTCAAGTGGGTCTATCCTTTCTCCTCAGATGTAAACTACTGGAGTTAAACTTTCTATTTTACACTGTGCCTAACACACTGCCGGACACAGAGAAGGGGTTAGAAATATTAAGCTAATAAAATGTTTCTGACTCCCAGCGCCTGCCCTTTGTACAGGGATTGGCTGTGGTCTGCTTTCCAGCCTTCCTTCCTTAGGTTCCAGTATAGCAGGTATCTGGACCATCCACCATACAGTCTGCTCCTTCTCTCCTCTAAAACAAAAAAATTCTAATAAAAGATGTATGGATTAAGTCTCTTTCACTGAATCCAAACCTGAATCTTGCACATTCTTGCATTTTTTGCTCTTCTCTTCAATATGCCCTCTGATCATTATGCTTGGCTGTTAACTATTTAAGACATTAGGAGCTAAAGTCCATGCCTATGAGTTCAACAAAGTCGAACAAGGTAAAGAGGTATCACTCCTACATAAGAAAAATGTTTACCCAGAGGTGGAGGTGAAGTGGGTGGAGAACATTTCACTGTGAGGAATCTCGGGCAGTCACAGGAGAAAGGGTAATCGAATGCGTGGAGATGAAAAAGTCACCGTTTGTGCAGATATGGACATCAATTATAATCAAAAGGACCATGTGACTTCAAATACACTAACTTCCTGAAAGTGTAGTTGATAGACCTAGTGTAAAATTTTTTGTATAATTCATAAAGCAAGTTAATGTAGACCAATAACTTTCTTCATATTTCAAACACGCTGACATCTCTGCTTCTCCTCAGTTTTCAGTCCTTTGGATGCAGATCTCAATAAAGAGAGAAGTTGGTGTAACTGTAAATCCAATCCTAAATTCAGGTACTCTCAAGCATACTTGAAACCTAGATGCTTAATTCTCTTATGCATCCTTTTGATATACATTTCAGTTCCCTGAGGAACTTTTAGCTTTCATGGTTGTGTTTGTTTGTTTTTGGTTAGGTTTCAGGGAAACCACAGTATCCTGAATCATACTACCTCTTAGTGACAGTGAAAGTTATACATGGATTATCAAGTTGATCTGACAAAAGAATGCTAGCGTACAATTTTCTTATAAATGTCATTAATGTCTGTTAAAGGCTTTGTTGCAGTGGAAAACAAGTTCATGCTGTAAGAAATACATGTTACTACTAGTGTGGGGGGCATAACTATCTTAGAAGCAAAAATAACCATTTTGAACTCTTGTTTTATTATGGAATCAGTTGAGGTGAATGAATAGTGATGGTAAATGGATGTCAGTTCTTTGATGAATGAGGTTAGGTTGTCAAAAAGGTAAGTAATGGTCATTTTCAGCCAACTGATTTAAATGAACTTTTTCATATAGTGGGAATAGCATACCTCCTTCTCATAATCAGCTGGTTCACCAAGCTTAGAAGCCTTTATAGGTAAAATAGTTCTAAGGTAAAAGATAACCTGAGTGGATTGTAGGAATGACTGCTCGCTTGGCTTTCTTCTAATATTTGCAAGTGGAAGGACCACTCTAAGGAGTGAAGTTCTTTATCGTAGGCTCTGTGGGTTGGCTTTAAACCCTGGCTCAACCACATACCAGCTAGCTGTACAACCCTGGGCCTCAGTTTTCACCTGTAGAATGGGGATGGTAGCAACATCTCCCTCACAAGATTGTAGTAAAGATGAAATAAATTAACACGTACAAAGTGCTTAGAGAAGCATCTAGCACTTAGTAAGTGCTCCACAACGATTACCTAATGCTGATATTGGAGATAACAGTGTGGCACTCGTGTGCATGCAAGGAGTCAATCTACTCTGAGTCCTGGCTCTGCCCATTTCCAGCTGGATGAGTTTGCAAGTTTTCTCACTTCTCTAAGTTAAGTTACTGATCCCCTCAGACAAGTTTTCTCATCTAAACTGGGGGTACAAGTAGGACAAAGCTCATGGGGCTGATGAGAAGATTAAATGAGATAATGCATGTAAAGCGCTCAACATAATGCCTGGAATATTAGAACTGCACATTAGGTGGTAGCCCCTGCTTTTGCTGCTACTACAGCAACTACTGGTACCTGTAGTTTTTCCTATCGCCACTTTGATTATTATTACACTATTATTTATTATTATTATTATTGAACTCGAAGTAACACAAAATCCTGAAAAGACATCGGCCCTTCTTTAAAGATCAACTCAATCATGTACAAGAGTTTCATTAAATATACAATAAATCCATCAAGTAGACACCAGTACTTGGTAGGCTAGGCATTTTGATCTTCTAGCGGTGATGGTGGATTTTAAAGAGCCATTCCCCATCTCAACACAACCTTTTGAACCTATGTTCTGAAATGAGAACACAAATACTTTTTGTCCAAATTCAATTCACAAATCTGAGGTCTATGAACAGCAAACTTGAACCAACTGGATGCTCTCTGATGGAAACACTTAGCTAAATATTCAGATTTTTAATCAATTATTTTTTTATAATTTTTATTGGAGTATAGTTGATTTACAATGTTGTGTTAATTTCAGGCGTACAGCAAAGTGCATCAGTTATACATATACATATATCCACTCTTTTTTGGGTTATTTTCCCATATAGACTATTACAGAGTATTGAGTAGAGGTCACTGTGCTATACAGTAGGTCCTTATTAGTGATCTATTTTATATATAGTAGTGTGTACATGTCAATCTCAATCTTCCAATTTATCCCTCCCCCACCCCCAACTTTTCTATTACTATTGACAAGGAAGGGCCTTTCAAACAATTAGGAAAATTACAGATGGCTCTCTGGATGTGAATGTGAATCCGCTCAACAATCTGCTGGGATTCAGATGACTATTCTGACTCTACTGTAGCCTCAGTCGCCTCTAAAACACCAATATATATGTATATATGTATATACTTATAAAGTATATACCTATGCTGTTACATCAGTAGAGTATGCACATCATAAATCCTATTCAAAAACCTTATGAATCAGAGCAAACTCACTCCAAGCCTGTAAATATTCAGATTTGTAAATGGAATTCACAGATCCCCACCATAAACTGTGGATTTTAAGACTATGCAAATCTTCTACCTTGGAAGAACTCACTGGCAGGGCCAAGTGCTATCCATTTCCTAATATGATGAGACAGAGAAATCCCGTTAAGTTCAGAGGCTTGGCTCTAGACATACAGGCCAAGTCTAAACAAGGCAAATGTCTCCAGACAGCACGGGGCATTTTTACTTCCTTGGACTGACTGATCTTGAAAGAATGACATAGGTGTTCCTCTGGGTGAGAATAGGGGGAGAGGAGGAGCAAAGGTAGTTTTCAGCACCTAGAGTTAAATATATACCTTCCCCTTCATTGCTCTTGTATACTTGGATCACAGTGTCAGAACCCTGGAGGTCTCTCTAATTCTTCTCTCCTCTCCCACATTTCCGGCTTAGTCTGCTTTCCAGTTTATGAGCCAAATCTTCTGAAAAGGGTACACTTAGCATTTGTATTTTCAGATTATTTTCTGTGACTATGTGTCCCCACTTTCCCGCAGTCCCAACCTTGAACCTAGTCTGTAAGCTCCTTGAGGGCAAAGAACCTGTCAGTACATAGTAGGTCCTCAATAAACAACTGTCCACTGATTAGCTCTAGAAGAGGCCAGCACTTGTATTTTGGTCATGTCCCATCGGCAGCAAGCTCAGTGTCTGCAAGCTAAGAGATGAATCTGCTGGCAACTTTGTGAGCACTAGTTTGTGACTGTTTGTCAATGGGTGGACAGGAGCTGGATGAAAGCCTCCTGAAAGAACTTGAGTGTGGCAATTTCTCAGGTCTGCCCTAGTGAAACATCCAGCTAGCAACTGAAATTATAATTGCCGTGAGTCACACCATGAGTCACATGGGTTGCCACAGCAACCTATTAACTATATAACCAAAGCAGCTTCCATTAGCTTTGCCAAGAATGGTTCTTGAGTTTTCCTGGACTGTGAAAATAATGTGGGTGAGCCCCAAGTTTGGGGCTGCTAAGAGTCTGCAACCAAAAGGAATAGCCTCAAGGAAAGGAAAAGAAAACGAGAAAATAAGGCGACTGTACTTCTTGGGCTTCCTGAGTAAACGGCAACAACTGTGACAAATTGTTGGGTTGGTTTTGTGATATCAGCAAATACCCAAGGAGAGGTTGGTCGAGGCCTCAAAACTCATTTTCACTAAGTCAAACTTAAAGCCAAGCCTCTAGGGGTAAGAAGTGAATACACTAACCTAGTCCACTTTAAATGACTGCAATAAATACTTTTTTTTTCTTTAAAAATACAAAGGATTATTTCTCAAAGAAATATTCTGATTTGTACTAAAATATTTTTACTCTAGAGAACTAAAATCTCTTTATAAATAATACAGTGCTTTAATTTTACATCTCAGGTATGAGCCTGCTGCAACCAAACATTTGCAAATGTACTAAATTCACTTTTAATGGTTATTTGGGTTAAAATTAAAAGTTCAGAAGCTTCCAAAGCATATTTGATTTTGTCATTTACTAGGGAAAACTGATGTTCAGTTGGATTAAACTGACATATTTTCCTGATTGCTTATGGAGTAACTTGTAATTTTTAAGTGTTTGGAAGTTCCCGAGTGTGGAAGAAAGCAAGCAGAAGAGCCTTAAACAAGAAGAATAAGGAATATAATTTAGGATTACAAATTAGGTGGTTGGGATTAACATATACACACTATGCTAAATAAAACACATAACCAACAAGAACCTACTTTAGAGCACAGGAAACTATACTCGATATTTTATAATAACCTATAAGGGGTAAGAATCTGAAAAAGATATATACAGATAGATATAGATATCTATCTATCCATATCTATATCTGAATCACTGTGCTGTACACCTGAAACTAACATGACATTGTAAATCAACCATATTCAATAAAAAACAAACTCTAAAAAAAAGAATAAGAAATACAAACAAGAATGAGAACAGGAGGAAGTGACAATGGTCTGTTGACTCTGGAAACAATCCAGGGGCCGACCAGGTATCCCTCGGGTCTGCGCTCTGGTGGCCGGCTGATAGATTCCCTAAGGTGATGAGCTATGATGCCAAACTTCCCAGTAGCTTGAAATAGCTGATTATTATCTGTTGTATTTTTCACTTTTTCATCTCCATATATGTCATCTTCTAACATTTTAGTGAATGCAGAACTACCCATGCAGAATTAGATGAAGAAGTCAGGAACAAATGAACAGATCTGGCAAATAATAAAATGTGGCAACTAATAAAAACCAAGACAGCAGTTGATTCCAAGAGAAAGATACTTATCCACACAGTATTATTACAGCAGGAATGAGACCAGAACAAACTTGTGAATCACAAAGCAAAAGCAGTCTTGAAAGTGTCCAATCAAATACAGGTCCTATATAATCAACGAGAAAAATTAAAATTCTACACCACAGTGTAAAATTTCGTGAGTATATCCCTATCCCACAAGTAAAAACTCTCTTTTATGTTCACACAGCAAAACCCAGCAGCAATATTTCCTGTCAACAACTGAAGAACATCGCAAACGTAAGAACTCCTTGACCAACTGGTCATGATGACTTCGTACAAGAAGCCCCAAGCTTTGCCCTCCCCCACCTGCCAAGTGAAGTTAATGACAAACACTGATGGTCCTATCCCAGGAACTCAGGAGAATCTGTGTTCTCCAAAGACCATGCTTGTGGATTTCTCTGAAGCTAACAATCAGATTTCCTTTCCTGGGAATTTCTTGCTTAACTCACCCAAAGCATTTTTTTAAAGAAGCAATACCTGTACTTTCCAGATAACAAGGTGGCCGAAAATATTATCAAGTGTCACAACTATTCAGGTTCATCTTGTAGTTCTTGCGCCTCTGACTGGTGTACCTGTGAGCTGACACTCAGGTCTGATAATATATTCTGCAACTGTACATGTTCATTTGTAAGTGGAACAATCTCTCTGTGCGGGCAGTTAGGAAACCCAGATTGAAACTGCTAATGTGAGCTGACTTCAGCTGTTGATGATTATGTAGTCAAGCCTTGACCAAGGTTTCCTGAACCCTGGCTAAAATCGGAAGTCTTGAGACGGCCCCAAAATGAATTCGCACGCTTCCCTGATAGTGAAACTTTTTAAAGAGCAGATGTCAAGATGATTTAAGAGGAGCTGAAATTTAACGTCTCAAGAAAACTTATCAGCAAATTAGGACAGTTCAGTTTTCAAGAAAAATCCGACAGATGCTAAAGAAGAAGTCATTTGGGTGATAGTTATTAGAGAAAGAACTGATTGGTTTTCTTCCTTCTCACCAGTTGTGGGGCCTATAGAGATGCTAAGACCAGAAATATGATGGGCTGTCTGCTGAGGTGGGTGACAAAAACAATCTCCATGTTTACGTGGCATAGAAGACTTTCACTAACATGCAACTTGGACAATTCAATTTCTCCTTGGCGTGGGCAAAGTTTTGTGTCAACTGTCTTTTCAGGAGCTTTCTCCCCAACTTGTCATTGGGCCGTTTTATTTTGGGCCCTCTCCCCCAAATCATGAAAGTAAACGTTAGCCAAAAAAACCAAGATGACTTCTGATCTAAATCTTTCTATCAATTTAATATTTGAACTACATAAAGGAAGCTTTAAATCTTTCTACATTTACATTATGCTTAATCCCTAAAAATTTTCCTGCTGATTTTCACAGTTAGAAAGGCACTCAAAGCCTACCCACTCTGGCTATATCTTGATTTTGTTTTAAAGCAGGTACAGCTGATAGAGTTCATTAAGCCTCTGCTCAAAGACCAACCTGTTCTATTGCCTGTTACTGGAGTGCCACTTTTTTTCACTAGCTACCACTCTCATGCTGTCACTCACATCCTTCCATGAATTTAAATCCAACCACGGGTTATTATTTCTGCCATAGGCCAATGAAATTATCCTTAGGGATGACAATTCCTTAAAGGTCCTTAGGGATGGATGGTCTATATATTAAGTAACATCTATGGTCTCTGTCCTATTCATTGAGGGGTATTCTTTGTATCCAGTGGAGTTGAACTAGTGGTTTTTGTCCACTTATCCAGGAGCCAAGTCATAATGCAAACAGTCAGCGGCTTTCTGTATGTTGCCAGGTGGCCAGGAGTCCATACCCCAAACCGCCATAAACAGTAGGCACAACCATCCGCCCCTGTTCAGGAGAGGCCCAGGACTGAGCTAGCAGAAAGACTGAATTACTTACCACCTCTAGAGTGGGTCCCACCAGGCCAGGGACGAGCTCATGGGCAAGGCTGTGCAAGGAAGCGCTCTGTACCATGCCTGCCCTGCGGATATACAGAGGACTTCAGTCTCCTGCACTGTCAATCTCTCAGTCATCATGAGCTCAATTATGCACCGACAACAGCAAGAACAACAACAACGACGACAACAAAACAACCCCCAAAACGCTAAGGGCCACAGACTACCCTGGTGGAGGGACAGCCAACTGGAACCATGTGTTGAGAGACGAGGTGCTGTCCTGAGCATGTGTCCATTACGGGCCTGAGCTTTGCCTCTTTCCTCAAACATTCCACTGAAGCCCACGGGAGAGCCACAGCAGGACTGGAGAGACAGGAGGACTGGGCCCTAAAAGTCAGGCAACCAACAAATTGGATGGGGTTGCTTTTGGTTTTTTTGTTTGTTTGTTTGTTTTTTGGTTTTTTTGCTTTTTATGTTTGTTTTCTACAAATACAGATAGACAGACAGACAAACCCAAGAGCAGATTTCAAGAATCAACTGAGGCACAAGATAAACTACTTTGATGGTACACAGATTTTTTTTTCCTCCAAATTGTTCACATGAAATCAAAAATTTTCAAGGCATAAATAGGAAAAATTGGGGGACACGTCTCTGTCGGCCCTGAATTGTGCCGTAAATATCTCCATTGCTTGCCTTAGAAGGATGCCCAAACACATCTCGTAGGTAGCACATATCTGTGGTCTGAAATAGTTATCAAATTCTAATGACACTCTTAATCGAAAGTCTAAATAATATGCTGGTCAAGTACAGTGAAAGTTGACTGCCTGCCATCAATGACGTATTGGTTTCATCCTGAGAATCAAGGCACAGCCAAACATCATTGCTCAGAATGCAGATCACAACACTTTACACTGACGTGAGTTTGTAAACTTATGGTGGAGTTCAAATGAAGGCAGTTGATGAAAGCAGTTGAACCTGAGAGGTGGGAATGAATACAGAGGATAAATCCAGCACACATTTCCACATCAAACTACCCATGCCATTTACCAGGGCCCCCAAAGGCCACACGAGCGGCAGCGCCTAGATTCCCCGTCAGTATCTCTGCTCCACAGACACAAGTACAAAACGGCCTAAATCGTGAACTAGTGGTGAGGAAAAGGAGACCAAAGTTTAAAAGAAATCAAGGTGATGTTTCCTAGAAACATACCAACTCGTCTAAGAAGGATCCAGAGTAAGGGTGATCAGTAAGTAATTAATTGATCCTCCTGGCTAGATTTTATGGTTTTCCTAAAGATGAGTGGCTTGAATCGCTAGAATTTATCACACTATGTCTAGACTCTCTTTAACACACACTCAGTACAAACAGGTGGAGATGTACCACTTCCGACCACTACAGGTAGAGAAGTATGACCTCTGTTGACCATGGATCACAGCTGAAACATTAGTTTATACTTGAAAGGCCACAGCAGCCAGACATATGCGAATTCCAACTCTTCAGAAAACTTTGGACAAAAAAAAATGCATTACTTACATGTATGCGTCTTCTTTGTTACTGAGATACCTAGAAGAGAAGAAACAATGACAAAGGTAAGAAAGGAGCCTGTGTGCACTTCTTAGAATGTACATCATCCCCAGTGTACTCAGAAACGCATTTTGTTCAGATGGGGATGCAGAGGCAAGATGCATCTTCATCTCACATACAGCATCACTGGATCTACCCCAGTGTAACAAAACTATTAACAATGGGGCCAGCAAGCATGGCCTACTGGCTAAAGAGGTTCTGTGGTAAAAAAGCAGCAGCACGGACAGTAATTAAACAGAGTGAGAGAAGACTTATTTTTTATTTTTTTATTTTTTAAATTAAAAGAATTTTTTTTGCATTACGTGGGCCTCTCACTGCCGTGGCCTCTCCCGTTGCGGAGCACAGGCTCTGGACACGCAGGCTCAGCGGCCGTGGCTCACGGGCCCAGCCGCTCTGCAGCATGTGGGATCTTCCCGGACCGAGGCACGAACCTGCATCCCCTGCATCAGCAAGCGGACTCCCAACCACTGCGCCACCAGGGAAGCCGGAGAAGACTTATTTTTGATTTTAAATAGGGGAGACGATCATGTTTATAGGCAGAGTGGGGAAGATTTAAGGCACAAGAGTATGAAGCCAACTTACTCAGACAAGAGTGAACTGAGCCACAGGGCAATTAATTTGCGCTGGCCATTGACCTTGTGTTTACTTTTTAATGAAAATGGCTCTTTGGGCTCACATGAAGCATCACTTTTAATGGTGAGGGAAAATACATCCACAAACTGTACCTCTCTGTCTATACTTGTTAAAGTCAGAAGGGGAATGACGGCTACTTCTTGGCAAATGGCAGCACAATGAACAAAAACTATATGAAAACATAAGGGGCTCATGAGTCAGCACCCTTGATACTTCTAAGATGCTTTATAGAGAGCGGGTGAAGAGTGGAACTGGGCAAGATTCTGCACATAAGACTGCAGAAAGATAACGTGAACGCACACTTCAATGCAAACAGTGCTATCGCCACTTCAGAAGTGCTCCATTTTGAATTCTGTATGCTTCATTCTTCTTGGGGGATATTCTTGAGACCAAATAAGCTCAAAATCATATAGCTCTTGAAAACATTTAGCCTGTGACTAAGAAGTGTGGTAAACCTTGTGTGTCTTTTTTTCTTTCAAGTTATTAAAATAACTATTTAACCCTCCTCTGGAAAGTAACACTGTTGAAAAATCTGGCACTCAGATCAGACCTATTACTTAGCTATGGAATGTATCGGACAGGGAAGAAATCCGTTATGAAAATCCATGGTATAGCACAGGCAGAACAGCTCGGTACTTTATGACCACCTAGAGGGGTGGGATAGGGAGGGTGGGAGGGAGGGAGATGCAAGAGGGAAGAGATATGGGGACATATGTATATCTGATTCACTGTTACAAAGCAGAAACTAACACACGATCGTAAAGCAATTATACTCCAATAAAGATGTTAAAAAAAAATCCATGGTAGACATAAAAAAAAAAAAGCTAGAGTCAAAATTGTGCACCAAGACCAAAATCACACACTTGTTCCCCCACAGACTTCCACAGGACTTATTTAGGGAAGCTGAAATTACACAGCCCAACTCCAATTCTTTTTCCCCCCCTTTCTATGGAGAAAAACACAACTATTGTTTTTCATCGTGTTTGACTTGGCTTCACATGGTGAAGTGAGAAGCTTCTGCAAAGAGTCTTGAAGGCTCTCTCACATGGGAACTAACCAAAGGGTTTGAGGAGTTTTTGAAATAAACATTTTCATGGGAAGGGAACTGCCCCCAACAGGAGCAGTGAATCAAATCTGAATACCACTTGCAACTCCAGCTCATGACACCAGCACCAATAAACGGATACTTTAGTGCTCTTTCAGCATTATGAGAGCTATATGTGTACTTTCCTTAGGAAATGATGCTTTTGGTAAAATCACTTTGAAGAGAAAGTGCTTATGCTGTCACTCCTGATTATTCAGAACCTTCACACAATTGGATTTAACACAGCCCCAAACAGACCTATCTATATTCGCTGAGTGTGGAACTATTTTCTCCTGACATCCAAAGGCCTGATGAAAATACCACTGCTTTGACTTTTCTACTTAAATTTATTATACAGTGTGATGCAGTATTCTCATCAAATATTTTCATGACGATTATAATGATAATAGATTTTGAAAATCTTTCCAGGAAAGCTGCCTGATCCTTGAGATCACAGCAGCACGGAGCTGAAACTTCTCATTTCTGTCTCCAAGAGACAGCATGACTTCTGTAAAAGCACAAACTCGACCCCTCAGTTTTGTTTAACTGCCAATTGGCGATCAGTACAAGTAATTGGGAGATATACCTACACAAGAGTTGCCAGATTTAGCAGAAACAATACAGGATCCCCAGTTACACTTAAATTTCAGACACTAGCAATTTGTTGTTTATCTGAAATTCAAATGTAACTGAGCATCCTGTATTTTATCTGGCAACCCTAACCTATACAAATAAAATGTAAATTATATCTATCACATGCAAGGAAAAACATAACAATAAATTAATAGATACACTTCTATGGAGAAAGACTTAAAAAACACATCCCTCTCACAAAAGCAATATTTTTTAAAGTGCATTACAACTCCTAATTATGGAGACATAACTGTGCATAATATTTTCTTTTTTTCAATGTTTTTACTTAATAGCCATTATGAAGACAAAATTCTATTTCTCTAGGAAAAGCAAACGAACTGAAACAATGTGAACACACAAAAGACAAATTTAATGAAACAATCAGAAAATTTATTGGAATTCCCTTCCTTCTCCTCTCCTGAAAAATAACTGTGCTCACACAAATGTCTTGTGTCTCTCCTTTCTCTATAGAAGCTCCAGTTCTTCATATTAACTGACTCCACAGAAGTGAAAAAAAAAAAAAAAAAAAAAGAAAATGTCCTTCTCATTTCACAGATGGGTCAACTAAGGACAATTTAATCATCACAATAAAAAGTTTTCTGTAGAAAGTTAATATCTGATGGGAAGTGAGTTCATGGTATGTATTTAAAGCTATCTAAGGAGGTAAAAGAACTGTACTCAAAAACTATAAGACACTGATGAAAGAAATTAAAGATGACACAAAAAGAGAAAGATACATGGTGTTCTTGGATTGGAAGAATTAATATTGTTAAAATGATCATACTACCCAAGGCAATCTACAGATTCAATGTATTCCCTATCAATATACCAATGGCATTTTTCACAGAACTAGAACAAATAATTTTAAAATTAGATGGAAACACAAAAGACCCCAAATAGCCAAAACAATCTTGGGAAAGAACAATGGAACTGGAGGAACCACGCACCCTGACTTCAGAATATACTACAAAGCTACAGTAATCAAAACATTATGGTACTGGCACATAAACTGATACATAGATCAATGGAACAGAAGAGAGAGCCCAGAAATAAACCCATGCATTTATGGTCAATTCTTCTACGACAAAGGAGGCAAGAATATACAGTGGAGAAAAGATAGCCTCTTCAGTAAGTAATGCTGGGAAAACTGGATAGCTACATGTAAAAGAATGAAATTAGAACATTCTCTAACACCATATACTAAAGTAAACTCAAAATGGATTAAAGGCCTAAATGTAAGTGTGGAAACCATAAAACTTCTAGAGGAAAACATAAGCAGGACACTCTTTGACATAAATTGTAGCAATATTTGTTTTGGCTCTCTCTCCTAAAGCAAAGGAAATAAAAGCAAAAATAAACAAATGGGACCTAATTAAACGTAAAAGCTTTTGCACAGCAAAGGAAACCTTCGACAAAATGAAAAGACAACCTACTGAATGGTAAAAATCATTTGCAAATGATATGACTGATAAGGGGTTAATATCCAATATAAATAAATAGCTCATACAACTCAACATCAAAAAAGCAAACAACTCAATTAAAAAATGGGCAGAAGATCTGTATAGGCATTTCTCAAAAGAGGACGTGCAAATGGCCAACAGGCACATGAAAAGATGCTCAACATCACTAATCATCAGGGAAATGCACATCAAAACCACAATGAGATATCACCTCTCACTGGTCAGAATGGCTATCATCAAAAAGAACACAAATAACAATTGTTGGTGAGGATACAGAGAAAAGGGAGCCCTTGAACACTGTTGGTGGGAATGTAGATTGGTGTAGCCCCTGGGGAAAACAGTATGGAGGTTTCTCAAAAAACTAAAAACAGAACTACCAAATGACCCAGAAATTCCACTCCTGGGAATATATCTGAATAAAAAACAAAAACACTAATTCAAAAAGATACGTGCACCCCAATGTTCATAGCAGCATTATTTACAATTGCCAAGATAAGGAAGAAACCTATGTTTCCATCAACAGATGAGTGGATAAAGATGTGGTACGCACACACACACACACACATACATATATAATGGAATATTACTCAGCCATAAAAAAGAATGCAATTTTGCAGTTTGCAGCAACCTGGATGGACTTGGAGGGTATTATGCTCAGTGGAATAAGTCAGACAAAGAAAGACAAATACTGTATGATATCACTTACATGTGGATCTAAAAAATACAACAAAACTAGTGAATATAACAAAAAAGGAACAGAATCACAGATATAGAGAACAAACTGGTGGCTACCAGTGGAGGGGAGGGGCGAGAGGGGGAGGGGATTAAGAGGTACAAACTATTACGTGTAAATAAGCTACAAGGATACATTATACAACACAGGGAATATAGTCAATATTTTATAATAATTACAAATGGAGTATAACCTTTAAAAATTGTCAATCACTATATTATACAACTGTAACTTACATAATATTATACACCAACTATACTTCAATAAAAACCAGAAAAACCCTGGTATAGATAGTGCATCTAATAAGAGTAAATATTAAAAAAAAAAAAAAAAGATTTCTCCCAAAAGCATATCAGTCAGCAGTCAGCTCTATAACTAATTTAAACCTACAGGGTCCTGTCCCCCAACCTTAGCTAAGCCAGGAATCCCCACCAGGGCTTGGGTGAAAGAGATACTTGAGAGGTCTGTGTGCCCTGGTTTGCAACCAGCAGCCATTTCTTCATCCCCCTCCTCCTTAAATGGGATGGCTGGGTCTTCCGTTTCTCTTTCTTCTCATTTCCCCAGAGGCTGCACGATTCCTGTCTTTCTCGCCATAGAGCTCATCCTTTCTGAAATCACAGCAGTCTACGCTGTCCATCTTTGTCCTCAAGTGGAAGGGGTAAGACTTATCCAAACCTAATGCTACTAGCAGTGACCCTGAATCGACCATTCCGGGAGAGCTGGGTTTTCTAAAGATAAATTATGATGAGTGTTTAGGAGGCAAATAGCTCTAATTCTACCCAGAAGTGGAAAAGAATAAACTTTTTAAAGGCAGTTTTTTTTTCACATCTTTATTGGAGTGTAATTGCTTTATAATGGTGTGTTAGTTTCTGCTTTATAACAAAATGAATCAGTTATACATATACATATGTCCCCAAATCTCTTCCCTCTTGCGTCTCCCTCCCTCCCACCCTCCCTATCCCACCCCTCCAGGTGGTCACAAAGCACCGAGCTGATCTCCCTGTGCTATGTGGCTGCTTCCCATTAGCTATCTACCTTACGTTTGGTAGTGTATATATGTCCATGTAAAGGCAGTTTTTAAGATAACTGGATTTGGAGTCAAGTTGACCTGAACTTACATTCTTAGTCCATCCACTTTCCTACCCAAGGCTGAGAGACCTTGGGCAACTTACTTCACTTCTCTGAGCCTGAATTTCCAGGTCTCTACAATTGTATATAATCATAATACTACTCAAAAGACTGTTGTGAAAATCCATACAAAATAAGGATGTGTAAAGACCTTTTTACAAAGTGGGAAGTGTGATATAAATGTTAATTATTAACTTTCACAATAGAGAGTGTGAAATAGAGTGTGTCTTACTTTAACAAAGGTGAATTAGAATGTTCTACTGAAAGCTATGCCATAGCTACTCATGACTTCCTGGGTTTCACACTGACTCATAGCCCGGGATTCTGATTTTCAGACCAAGGGCTCTGACTTCAAAATTCATATCTGCTGGAAGAGAGCATAAGACAGAGAACCGAGTTTCTAAAAGCAAGTGTACTCTGTTCTAGACCCCAAACTCCCCTGGACTCTACTCTCTAAAATCAAGGGAAGATACTTGCTCATGGGCAGGTAAGCTAAGTGGGCAAAGGGCTTGGATCACCACCACCAAAGGGTGTCAAACCAAGTCCAGATGTTGTGAAGGTTTTGATATACTTCCCAATGCCTGGGAAGTGACACCAAGATCCTTCCCCAGAGATTCACAAACAGACCACTGAGCAAGAGGCATGCACGCCACAGAGACTGGGACTTCGTGGAGTTGTGGAAGAGTGATGGGTGGAACCAACTCTCTAAACGCAAAGCACTCACAAACCGTGAACCAAAAGTGACCTTGCTGGATGTTTTGGGAAAGTCACTTAACTTCTCTGGGCCTTAGTTTTCTCATCTGTAGAATGAGATAGCTGAACTACACACTTGCTTGATTTCCCTTCTAGAGCCTTGATCAATGACTCCTTGCCGTGCTTTCAAGCTAACAAACCAAACTTCCTCTAAGCAACAGGCTGCCAGATCTACTTCTCAGTGCGAAAAAAATCTAATGTAGCTCACAATCAAGGGCAACCCCCTGAAACTTTTTTCTTTTTGCTTTTAAAAACCAAAGAAGAAAGAAGGCAGTATCCACAAAACGTTGTATAAGTAAAAGATACACTTCTTTTGGGTGATATTTTTAAATTATCTGGGCTAGAGAAAAATGGTACCTTTTGATAAAGTTGTGAGACTCATAATCTTACCCAGCCCATCATATATATATATATATATATATATATATATGGAGAGCGAGAAAAGCATTCCCAGGTAATGCTTTAGAGTAATTTCCAACTTAACACTATGATAACAATTTTAAATTGACAAGTAATATCCTTAAAATGAAGAGGAAAAAATCTCCACAACGACTCTCCCCAAACTAGGACCTCTAATACAGCAAGATTCCCTGACTCTATTTAGCCGACTATGCTTCAAAGTAAAGCAAAGAAAATGTCATGAAAATACCACAAATTTATCACTGTCAGGGTATCAGCAGTTTCAGAGTTACAGTTATGGCAAGAGTAGAGCACTTGAGGGATAGAATCTGATTTTTCCAATCAGTGCCAAATCTTGGACCAATTAACTTCCTTGATGGACTTCTTATTGTCTCTTGGTTTCTAGGCAATTGTCTGGGTACCAAGTTTATTTTAACTTTTTTTTTTGGGTAAGAAATGGCATCTTTCCTCCTCCCCAGACATACCAATTACCACAATGGCATTTCCAGAGGCCCTGCATTTTGGACAAGTGCCTAGCTACAAAGATGTCCTTTTGCCACCTTGCTAATATTCAGCCTGTGTGCCTTCTCCTGTCCTCTCTCACAATTGTTGAGACAGAGATATATGCAACATGTATAAGTTCTGTGTTAGAATAAAAAACAGAAAGAAAAACAAACACAACAAAAAATATGTGAAATAACAGATACACACTACCATTATAAAAGAAATAAACAACAAAAACCTACTGTATAGCACAGGGAACTATATTCAATATCTTGTAATAACCTATAGGGGAAAAGAATCTGAAAAAGAACATATCTATATATGTATGTTTATATATATATATATGTTTTATATATATATGTTTTATATATATTTTTTAATATATATGTTTTATATATATATATTTGAATCACTTTGCTATACAACTGAAACTAACACATTGTAAATCAACTATACTTCAATAAAAAAATACCTAAAATAGGACACTGTGCAGTTTTTTTCTTCTTTTTGTTTTTAAATAGATCAGTGTTTCTCTATTTCAAGTGAGTGTGTGTGGCAGGGAGAAGGAGAGGTGCTGAATGATAATTAACAAAACCTGTTCTGTAATGGGCCAGCTTGTTACATGCATGTACACAAGCCCCAGAACACTAACTCTTCATTTCATTTTTAGAAAAGGAGGTCTCCAAATACGAAGGCCTTTGCAAGATTTATTCTCCCTCCTCACAAGACGCCTGCATTAAATAAGACGCCCATTATTCAAGCCGTGGTCTTGGGAGAATGGCTTAACCACTCTTGAACCTCTGTTTCCTTATCCATAAAATGGGGATAAAATTCTCAGTGCTAGGTTTATAGTAAGACTTAAATAAGGCCATTCACGTGGGACACATAGCAGAGTGTCTCTTTCCTTTTAAAGATGTTTCTAATTGCAGATACTTTGCACTGGATAAACAGAGAGCTACCCCTTGGGTGAAGACAGGCAATACCCATTAATTAGAGCCCTGCTGTTACAGAGACGGATAATCTGGTAAATAAACGTTTGAGAGCAAGGGCAGAACTTTCAGACTAAAATCTGGAAGATTAGACCCCCCTCCTGCCATAAAACCAACAAACACAGTGATAAGGTTGAGATCGTCTGGGTCCACCTGTTCCCTCCTGTCCTTCTCTTTCACTTCCTCATTGTAAGGAGCTGGTAGTTAAAACAGCAATTTATATGCAGCGTAAGAACATGAGATAAGAATCAAGGCCCAGCATGTAGGCTTTTTTTTGAATGGCTAACAATTGTTTCATAAAGAAAACCTATCACTTTGTGCTGGCCTGTGTCCCTGCTCACCCCAGTCCTGACTTGTCCCATGAGCTTGCTCTATTCCACACTGTCAAGGAGAGAATCAGTGCAGGATTCAGATCAGGAACACAGCCCGAATAGGGCCTCGCCAAACAAAATGATGTTACAAAACAATGTCCTTGTCTAGGACAAAAGAGCTATTAATGATAATCAGTACATATTATTGAAAGTGCTCCAAGTAATCTCTGGACTTTGTTTTAAAAATTCTTAATGGACACTAATGCTTAGGGTTCACTTAAAAGAGAAATAAATTATGTGCCAGGGTTGCAGGGACCAAGGACAACACTAGGAAGGCATCAAAACATTAGCAACATTACGACAATCAAACATTTTTAATTGCATTAAAAAGCCTTTAAAAGGATTGCGCTCAGCGGTTCCCCGGATCTGTCTCTTGCTTCAACAGTGTTTGGACGGAACAGACCCAGGGTCGCCCTTTCCTCCAGCTTCCGACCACCCCCCAACCTTCGGAGTCAGCAACTCAGCTATCCTCGGTCACCGGGACCAGCCAACACCATTTTTTGAGCCGAACTCCTTATTACCGATCAACCATGAGCTCCCAGATTCGTCAGAATTATTCCACCGAGGTGGAGGCCGCCGTCAACCGCCTGCTCAACATGCATCTGCGGGCCTCCTACACCTACCTCTCTCTGGGCTTCTATTTCGACCGCGACGATGTGGCTCTGCAGGGCGTGGGCCACTTTTTCCACGAATTGGCCGAAGAGAAGCACGAGAGCGCCGAGCGTCTCTTGAAAATGCAAAACCAACACGGCGGCCGCGCCCCCTTCCAGGACTTGCAGAAGCCATCTCAAGATGAGTGGGGTAAAACTCAGGACGCTATGGAAGCCGCCATTAACACGGAGAAGAACCTGAACCAGGCCCTTCTCGATCTGCATGCCCTGGCTTGTGTCCGTGCAGACCCCCACCTCCGCGACTTCCTGGAGAGCCACTCCCTAGATGAGGAGGTGAAACTCATCAAGAAGATGGGTGGGGCTTCCCTGGTGGCGCAGTGGTTGAGAGTCCGCCTGCCGATGCAGGGGAACGTGAGCTCGTGCCCTGGTCCGGGAAGATCCCACGTGCCGCGGAGCGGCTGGGCCCGTGAGCCATGGCCGCTGCGCCCGCGCGTGCGGAGCCTGTGCTCCGCAACGGGAGAGGCCGCAACAGTGAGAGGCCCGCGTACCGCAAAAAAAAAAAAAAAAAAAAAAAAAAAAAAAAGAAGATGGGTGACCACCTGACCAACCTCCACAGGCTGCTGGTCCCCAGGCTGGGCTGGGCGAGTATCTCTTCGAAAGGCTCACCCTCAAGCACGACTAGGAGCCTCCGGAGCCCAGTGGCCTTTGAGGAGCCCCTCTGGTGTTAGGGCTTCTTCTTGAAGCCCCGCTCTGTGGCCAGTAGGCAGCTTGTTAACCACACTGGAGCCCTCTCCCAAGCCATGGACCAAATGGAAACAATAAAGCTTTTTGCAGGAAAAAAAAGAAAAAAAGCCTTTAAAAGTCATTTAGAAATACTAATTATGAAGATAAATTATACTTTAACGTGAGGTTTCTTTTATGTTAGATTTGAGCCTAGGTTGAGCTGTTTCGATGATAATACTTCAGCTCCTTTACCAATCGACGTACTTTTTACAACACACACACAAAAATTAATTTTAGTTTGAAAAGTGGTTATGGGAATGAATAAGAGAATTTTTTTTCTGGTTTTTGGATTTAAAAAAAATGTTTATGATTGCACTCCATCTCTAGGTCATATTTCCTGACATATGTGCCCAGAAATACCTTTTAGTTTTGGGCAGGCAGGACAGAGCTATACACTCTTTCAAGTCCTCCCTTTATCTTTGACAAAACAATTCCAAGCACAGAACATCATTCCTGGTCCCCCAGCAAAGGCAACATCAAGAGACCATCAGTCTATCCTAGAAAGAAATTTTGAGACTAAACTTATTTGGGAAACATCCACTTTCTCTTTTAGAGATGACTATTCACTGCATTATGAAAAGTCCATACCTAGGGAGGGTAATTTCTCCTCTTATGGCTTGCTGGTGCCAAATGTATGATTAGCACTAATGGACAGTAAGAATAATAAGAATCTTTGTTCTTTCACATTGATTTCCTTTTATCAAGTCTCTATCCTGAAAATGGAGTTACCCATTAGATATTACTTGGTTAACTTAACTTTGATCTTGGAGAGCTCTGGGCAGAGATGTGAACTGACAACTATTAACACTTCCAGCTTAGCCTTCTGGAATTGAGTAGTTTTATCTTATAAGTGAATGATCCAACTCAGGTAAAGATCAACATATTTTACCATGCTTTTCCAGGAAACGCTTTACTTATATGCCTCTGAAATCTGTTGAAATTGTCTATCTTTGCTACTAACAGGGCAGGGACGGACTTGAATGATCTGTAGGTGACATGCTTGGATGTTGTCAAACACGTGGCTCTAGCTTCAATGCCCCAAATCAAAGCTACCAGAACTGGTTGGACAAGGATGACCCAAAGATTATGGAGTTGGGGCCCCAAAGCAAGTCAGGCTTCTCATCTATTATGTCCTTGTGTATGGATACTCCTCACATGTTATGTCCTTGTATACTCAACATAATCATACCTCATGGACCATGGATCCTGGTCAGCATACCAGATCAAGGCAAATAATGACTGAAGAAATGTCACCTGGTCTGCAGCCATCCCAAACCAAAGTCTGCTACTGATGTCAGAAGCATGGATAAAGCAAGGGTATACTAGTTATGGCAAAGGAGGAAACAATTCCATGGGTTCACTCGTGTGCTGAATCACCTAGAAAGGAGAGGGAATCTTTTGAAGTGGAAACAAGGGGAATTTGGCTCTAAATTTGGAGGAAATGAGCTCTACTCTCAGAACTAGGGTGAACTAAAAGCCCCAGAATCCACTGGGGTATCAAATAAGTATTTAGAAGTGGAGAGATGGCTTCAGTTATTCCGGAATGTACAGGATACCAAGGGTCTGTAAAGGTTTCTAAAAATGTCAACATTATTATCATCTTGAAGAAGAAAGACGAAAAGTCCAATTAAATCAACTATCTATAGCCTTTCCACTCTCCTCTGATGACAATTTTTGGCAATTTGTCTGGATTGACCACTGCTGGGTGACAATTCAAGAAAAGAAGGTAGTTGCCAGGGCATTTACTTTGCATTCACAGAATTTATCGAGTGTGATAATTAGATGCAGAAACTCTTCTCCCATATGAGATTTAGAGTCAGGAAAACTGGATCCCAGGTCTAGCTCTGTCACTTGCCAGCTGTGTGAGTTTGGCCAGAATACTTCATCTCTCTGAGACTCAGTTTCCTCATCTCTGAAACAAGGGAAAATTTTTTTCTCCTTTCATCTGGCAATGCAAACACTGGAAATGTAGGCTTAGGAAGTAGTTATGGATGAACACCAGGCTTTCATCACAACATTGTTTCTACAAGCAACACATGAGGGGGGAAACCACTCACATGTCAACAGTAGAGGAAGAGTTAAGTAAACGATGTATGTTGACATAATGGAATACCCTACCATTATTAAAATAATGAAAACTTAATCGCGGGCTTCCCTGGTGGTGCAGTGGCTAAGAATCTGCCTGCCAATGAAGGGGACACAGGTTCAAACCCTGGTCCGGGAAGATCCCACATGCTGCGGAGCAACTAAGCCCACGTGCCACAACTACTGAGCCTGCACTCTAGAGCCTGCAAGCTACAGCTACTGAGCCCACGTGCCACAACTACTGAAGCCTGCGTGCCTAGAGCCTGTGCTCCGCAAGAAGAGAAGCCACTGCAATGAGAAGCCCATGCACCACAACGAAGAGCAGCCTCCACTCACCGCAACTAGAGAAAGCCCGCATGCAACAACAAAGACCCAACGCAGCCAAAAATAAATAAATAAAATAATTTTAAAAAATTAAAAAATCTTAATCGCAAAGAAAGATGTCTTAGGAAAATCAAAAGACTAAAAAATATACACAAGATTAACGACATTGGTTATCTCTGAGTGGAGGAATTATGAATGATTAGTATTTTATCTTCTTTGTCTCTGTTTTTTAAAATTTCTATAATAAAGCTGTACAAATAAGATTTTAACAATAAGAAAGAAAAGTCAATATTAAAATGAAATAATGAATGGAAATGTGACTTAATATCGGTTATTATCACAATCATCACCTCCCTGGGACCATTAGGAGACCCAGTTTCCTATGGCAACTACTAATTGCATTACACACTCCAGGGAACTCTATCTGAAGTCTTTAGTATATGTGTGATGGCATAACTGGCAACTATAGGAGGGCCCCATGGTGATGGGCAATCTCATAATACAGTTGACTCTTGAACAACTCAGGGTTAAACCACATATAACTTATAGTTGGCCCTCTATAAGCATGGTTCCTCCACATCCATGGGTTCAACCAACACTGGGCCGTGTAGTATTGTAGTTTTTACTACTGAAAAATATCCGCCTGTAAGTGAACCTGTGCAATTCAAACCCATGTTGTTCAAGGGTCAATTGGACTTGGTAAAGTAGTAATCGAACCACCAATCAACATGCTGATGAAGGTCTGAAAAATAAGCCTTTTTGAGTTCAATGTATAATGTTCTAGAATGCAGTGAGAAACCTGGACTCTGATGTTGGACAAGCCTTGACTCCTGGGCAAACAAGTGTCCTTTAGCTACCTAACAGAGGTTTTGTTTATCCTGATGACTAAGGGTATCTGATTGTGCTGTCAGCACATTCTAGCATTCAGGTCCCCCATGGGTTTGTGGAGACCTCTGCAGAGCATGTGTGGTCTCAGACACTGATCACAAATCCCTCAAGACAAGAGTGAGCCCTTTTGTCGGTAACCCCTGAGAACTCACTGGGACTCAGAGCCATGTCATGTGAAGAGCAGGATCTTTGGAGAGAGGAGACCCAGGCTGCAAGCCCGGCTTCACCACCAACAGTGAAGTCATTTCACTTTAGGCAAGTTACTTAGCCTGAGCTGCAGTTTCAATTTCTGTGGGATGGAGGTAAGAATACCTTCTTTGTGGGGCTGTTATGGTCATCAAATGGAACACACACTGCAAAGCTGAAAGCTGTCAATGGTTCTTGAACTCCATTACCTAAGCAAGGTATCTTACAGCAATGCGTTGGAATGTCTCCACGGAGAAGGGAATGAAAAAAGGCCTATATGTCCTTGGACTGCGGCATTAAGGTGGCACTGAGCTTCGGAACAAACTATGGGTTCTTTTTGAGACTGATATATCTTGTCATAATTTGTTTGATTTCAGTTAGCACAGCCCGCCCTCCCTCTCTCCCTCTCTCTCTCTCTCTCTTCCTGCTTCTTTTAGTCTTAAGAAGATTGTAATGGCTTGAGTCACATTCCCCAAGAAGATATGTTCAAGTCCTAAGCCATGGTACCTGTGAATGTGACCTTATTTGGAAATTGGGTCTTCACAGATGCAGTCAAGATGAGGTCATATGGGATTAAGGTGGGCCTTCAATCCAGTGATCGCTCGCTGTCTTTACAAGAGAAAGGAGAGGGATATTTGGATACAGAGACACAGAAGACACAGGGAAGGTCACATGAAGATGGAGGCAGAGACGGGAGGGATGCAGCCACAGGCCAAAGAATGGTAAGGACTGCCAACAACTATCAGAAGCTAGGAGAGAAACTTCTAGAAATTCTCCCCTAGAGACTTCAGAGGGAGCACGGCCCTGCTGATTTTGGACTTTTAGCATCCAGAACTGTGACAGAATACATTTCTGCTCTTTTAAGCCACCCAGTTTGTGGCAAGTTGTTACAGCAGCCCCAGGAAATTAATACAAAGGTCCAGGAAACTTTAAGAGTTTATCTTGACAGTACTCTGGAATTTTTCAAAACCAGGATGTGGCAGTTTTCCTGCTACCCCTTCAAATCCATTCTCCCATCTTCCATGGCAGGCACATTTTATTTTATTTTATTTCATTTTATTTTTTTAAAAAATTTGGCTTTGCCATGTGGCATGTGGGATCTTAGTTCCCCGACCAGGGATCGAACCCACGCCCCCTGCATTGGGAGCGCAGAGTCTTAGCCACTGGACCACCAGGGAAGTCCCAGCAGGCACATTTTACATAGGCAGACAGAGGGCCAGTTAGAGTTTGCATTTCTCAGAGTCCCTTGGGGCTGGGTACAGCCACAACACTAGGTGGTCCCCAAGAATTGTGATCTGAAGGAGGGTGTGTAACTTCCATGTCACTTAAAAGGAAATGAAGGAAACTCCTTGCCCAGATCTCCCCTCTCTCTCTTCCCGTGGACTGGAATTTGCATGAGACCGCCATCCAGTTCCAACCATGGGGGAAGGGCCATCTTTGGAGGCAGGACCGTGGAGCTCATGAGCCGGGCTTCCCTGGCAGCCTCCACTGGCTCAAACCTCACAGGCGAGAGAAGCAAATCCCTACCCCATAGAGGCCACTGTGTTGTTGGGTCTCTTTGCTACAGCAGCTTTTAGCCTTTACCCTAACAAATACAAATGATTAGGAAGGAACTCTCGTTTACAGTTTAGAAGCACCAAATGTTAGATCTGCAAGAGTCTTAAGAAATTGTACCTCTCCCTGGATAAGGACTCAGGAACTTTAGGGCCTGAGAGCAATTAGTGATTTGTTCCAAGTCAACCGGCCAGTGAGAAGCAGGGCAGAGAATGGCGCTCAGCTCTGCAGGCTCTGAGGCCTGGCTGTGTTCAAGTCTCCCCACAATCATAGAAGACACCTCAACAGACCACCCACATCATTTGGAAGCATCACTTAAGCTAGACCGAAATCAGATCCCGTCAGCCCCTTGCTCAAACTCCTTCCATGGCTCATCAGGTCCTCCACGACCCAGCCCACCTGGGTCTCCAGCTCGTGTCCTCCTCTCTCTACCTGGCCTAGCTCACTCTTCTACACTTGGATTTTCTCTGAAGCTCTGAGCTTGCTCTGGCCCTGACTCCTTTCTGCTTATGACTCCCTCTGCCTGGTTCAATTTTCCTCCAGATTTTCCGAGTCCTCCCTCACATCCACTCCTATCTCCGCTCACAGGCCACTTCCTCTCAGGATGCTGCCCGACCAGCTCATCCAGAACTGTGTTCCCTGCCCCATTCTCTACCTTGCTTTACTTTTCACAGTTATTTCTCTTCTGACACTCTATTAAATAGTTGACGTATGTCTTTCCAACAATGTCAGCTCTTGCCGGCTGGAACTTCGTGTTCCTGATTTATCACTGAACTTTTTAGTGCTTTGAATGTACCTGGCACAAAGGATAAGCTCGAGAAAATCTGTCCAGTGAACGAGGATGGCTCCCCAAAGCTATGCGTCTAGTTTACCGATTGTGACCCCAAAGCTTAGTCCTCCAGAAATGTACAGAGAGCCCAAGGGGAATATAGGTGGTGGGCCAAGTGCTAAATGAGACGATTTAGGGGCACAGAAGGAAAGGTTTGCCCAGGTGAAGAGAAAGTGGAAGGCTCCACACAAAAAGTGAGAGGAGGGAGAACACATACCGACCCCAGTACCCACAGCAGAGGTCAGGCAATCAATAGCAAAGTTAAAATGGCCCTTTTAAACACTTCTGATAAAATCAATTTGGTCATTACCGGAGCTGAACACAGGGCACATCGGCCTCATCTGTTAGCAAGATCTTTATGATCTTGTTAACGGATCCCCGACATAGAAGCTGTAAAGGTTATAACCCAACTTGTAAAGCTAATCTCATATTGGCTCTGGGATAATAAAGAACCTACAGAAAAATTCCCACTTAGCCATATGTTATATAGCAAGAAGCAAGGGCTTGTGTGGCTTCTCACACATGGCAATTCAGAATAGTTTAACTCTCCCACTGCTGAGATGGAGAAAGCTATTTTGGAAGCACTGACTTCAGTACTCAAAGTTCTTAGATACAACAGCTTAGAGGTTGGGTTTAGCAATCTCCCTTCTATTCAAAGTGACTTAAAAATAAAAGTCAGGATACCACCACCACTGAATTATGCTGGGACCGAGAGGAAATAGCAGTTTGGCAAAAGTCTCTTTGCCAAACTTAGTTTTTTATTTTTAATTTTTAAAGATAGCTCTGTTTTATATTTGTATACCCCAGAGTTCAAATCCTTGTATTATTATTATTATTATTATTTGATATGTGAGTTTGGGGTCATTCTTCTTAAATTGAATAATGCATCATCATTTCTTCATTCATACCCTTCTGGACCGCATGGTCCAGGGCATGTCTATGGGGGAGTAGTACTGAAAGGGAAAACCAGTTTATGCTACACAGCAGGTTTAGAAAACACAACAAACAATCACAAAACCTTTCTGAGTGGCCTTGAAAAGGAAACAAGGGGAAATGTGAGTGCACCAGGCATTTAGTTGCTGTACTGAACGTGAAATATGTAGGAGTGATATGATACAATGTCTGAGATTTGCTTTAAAATGCTTCAGCAAAGAAAAAAGGGAATAGATAAAGCAAGTGTGACAAAATCTTGTGTTGAATCTGAGTGTTGGGTATACCTGAGTTCATTACACTGTTGCCTCCGTTTATATATGTTTGAAGTTTCCATAATAAAATAGTCCTTATTGGCTGGAAAACATTAAAAAGCGGCTCAGTCTCCCTCACACAGAGTTTGGGAGTGACTCTGCCCGTGCGTGTGAATACGCAGCAGTCATATTTCCTCAGCAGCTGAAAAAAGTGTTAGTCACTAGAGCAGGTTTGCATACTTTGTAAAGCAGATACCCGTAGAATATTTACTTATTTATTTAGTCATTCATTTTATTTTTTATATGAAAAGGAATATGTCATCGCTTTTATTCCTCCCCTTTAATTCTCATTTCCAGTGAGGTCTTAGTCTTTCCAAGCATGACTTTCTCAACCATGATACACTGCAGGAACATTGGTTGATGAGGGAATACTGGAATGTGTTAAAGCCGTGTGAAGGAAGCACACAGAAGAACATAAATCAGGAGAACTGACTTTGAATCCCACCGGCCCCTCACCAGCCCTCCACCATCTTTTTACTAGAGTTTTGATGGCTCTGCCCTCTTGGACAATCTTTTGCGTGATTCCCTTTGTTCTGAGCAGCCCACATTTTGTTGGCTGGATGGAGGCCCGTAAGTGGCATATAATAGCAGCCACCCTTAAAAGTTGGCCAGCTTAACCACACAGAAACCTAAACAGAATCAGAAGTCTCTTGGTTGATGATTCCAAACAAAAACGTGAGAAATCCCAGCTACCCTCTTAAATGGTTATTTTAAGGCAAATGGCTGTCTCCAACTTGCAGTTCAGTCCCTCTGCAGGTAATTTCTTTTTCTAAATTTATTTTGTTGAAGTACAGTTGATTTATACCGTTGTGTTAATTTCTGCTGTACAGCAAAGTGTTTCATATATTTATATATATATTCTTTTCCATATTCTTTTTTGTTATGGTTTATTACAGGATATTGACTGTAGTTCCCTGTGCTATACAGTAGGACCTTGTTGTTTATCCATTCTATATATAATAGTTTGCATCTGCTATCCCCAACTCCCAATCCATCCCTCCCCCCACCTCCCCTCCTCTTTGGCAACAAGAAGTCTGTTCTCTCTGTCCCTCTGCAGGTAATTTCAATTCATCATCCAGAATAGCAATCTGATCCTCATTTAAACAAGATGGAGCAATCTCCATGAGGGTTTTTTTTCCCGAGTCCTACACTTTGAAAAGCTCATTTGAAGGTTATTCAAGGGAAACTTGCAAGTTCACCATTGTAACAACCTATTCACTCTTGTACAATGGACAGCATATTTTCACCCCATCTTCTGATTCTGTCATCTCCCTCTGTGAAGTAAGCAGTGAGGATACTGTTAAACCATTTTACAGTGAGGAAACGGTGTTGGAAAAGTGGAGGGGCATGCTCAAGGTCAACTGGCCCCTGTATGACAGAGTTGGGGCCGGAGCTCAGCCATGCAATGTTTTCAGTGGTCCTTGCAGTTACTTCCTCCCCTGGCTGAACCCTTTAAGGGCTCCTCCCATGCCCACATCAAAAACCAAAGGCACCCAGCAAACAGTACCAGAGACACACGTCTGAATCCTGGCTCCAAGAGCTGCCTGTGTTCTCCCATCACCTCCCACCAGCACTAACATTTTCACCAAAAGGCTCTCCTAGCTTTTTTTTTTTTTTTTTGCGGTACGTGGGCCTCTCACTGTTGTGGCCTCTCCCGTTGCGGAGCACAGGCTCCGACGCGCAGGCCCAGCGGCCATGGCTCACGGGCCCAGCCGCTCCGCGGCATGTCGGATCTTCCCGGACCGGGGCACGAACCCGTGTCCCCTGCATCGGCAGGCGGACTCTCAACCACTGCGCCACCAGGGAAGCCCTGGCTGTCCCTTCTCATTCTGTGCAGTTGGGATTTGATAAACCAGAGTTTAGATGGTTTACTGCTGCACAAGTAAGTGCCCCTTGTTCTACTCCTATCTGTGAACAACACAGGAGGAGACCTGCCCAAGCCTCTGGGACACTCCTTGCTGCCAGAGGGACAGACTGGACTCCTGTGATATTATATTATGCAAACGCATGGTGATCCACTCTGCCACTCACAGCCATGTGTCCCGCCCTCTGCCCTTTCACCCACGCAACATTAAAACAGCGCTCTCAAGGCCTTTATGAATTTGGAAATCAACCCCTATCCAGGGAGGTAGCTTTAGTTACTTCTGTTTTCAAAACCGTCACTCATGTGGTCCCAGAACCAAAGGAAAGTGTGAAACTATTTGACCATCTCATAAATGGACAACAAAGGGACAATCTGATCTTTCAGCTCAAAGTAGAATTTGCTCAAGTATGAAACCTGAGACTTGCCATCTATATAACCTGGTTGACTGGATGACTGTTTTCTCCCTGCCCATGTTGTTAGGCACTGTGTTAGGTGATGGGATACAGCAAGATATCAATTGTCCCTATACTCATGGTGCTTCGGGGGAAAAGCCTACAATACGAGAGTATCGGCCCAAGCCTCAATGGGTGACCCAAATTCCATTCTGGCTATCCATTTCACATCGGCCCCATCCACGCTCCTAGATGTCATTTCTTCTCCCTAGGGAAGCCCAATTATAGCTCTTCACATCCATGAGCTTCAAGAGTAAAAAGTGTTTGGGCGGGGGGCACTGAAATGTTAATTTAGCCCAACTCTTAGCACATTCTCTTTGCATTGTTGGTCACTTGAGGGCCTGTTGACTTTTTTCGGGTCCATCAAGGAATGTATGTCCATCAAGGAATGTATGTGACAGGGATTTCTCCCTGCTTATATATTTTCCCATACAAACATCTTGATTTTTAAATTTGCATTCTAAAAGATTCTTATATATGTATGATCTGATTATTCCAAATAATTCCTACAACTGCTGTATGATGAAGATAACTGATCTTGTTACTCTTTATTTATACAAATAAAGCCTATGGCTCAGTTTCCAAAGTAATAGAACAAATAAAACAAGCCACCTCCCTGTTGCCAATATGGGAATGTCAATATGATATCACATGGCTTTGAACTTAGACATCAGGAACCTTTCAGCCAACTCAACATCCTCCTGATTATTAATAGTTTTCCCCCAACAGTCATATTTGGTGTCACTTACTGAAGGGTACTTTAAATATGGCTATAAAAAGTACACAGATGAAGCAAATTCAGGATTTTAGTTTCAGCAAATGAAGGCTAAGTGACTAATCAGAGTGAATGTGACTCAGTCAGGAGCATTCATGGCAGAATGAATCAGCCGCATACAGCAAGTCTGGCACCAAGTACTGCTTCTACGACCACCACGTCTCCGATAAAGCACGAAGCTGCGCAGAAATCCGACATCACTTCCAAGCTGACAGAAGTATTATTATTATTATATATTATGGTGAAACTCTGAGCCTCACTGTAAGTCGTCATTTGATATAGTTTTAACAATGACAGTAAAATACCGCCACAAGTGGCACTGTCAACTTTTCTATGAGGGCTACCGTTTCCTCACGGTGACATTCAAAGTACAGAGTCTCCTTCATCTAAAGGAACTGTCCTATCCGCTTGCTAATGGGAACAATTCATTTAACCTGCACTGGAAGTACAGCCAAGGAATGGAGTAATATGTACAAGATCCAGGGGGAATCAGCTCTCCCAGCCGGCCCCTCCCGCCATTTGATTCATTGACAAGAGTTCCACTTTCTTTCCACTTAGGCTGACTTACAGAAAAAAAGGACATTCCAGAAAATTAAGTTAACTATTAGCCAAATCCCCTCATGCTGCTGGCTTGGATTACATAACAATTCCCTAATTCCAGAAGCTGGGGAACAGGAGGCACATATTTCTCTGGTTTCGCATCATTTTAATGCCCCCTTCACTCTCCCCTCCCCTCCTCTCAGCCCACCATAAGGTCACATGTGTCTCTGACAGGCTACAGAGCACGGATGCCTCATGTGTTTTAATTACGTGGGACGCTTGTGCTTTCATTGCAGTGCATCCTGGCTTCATAAAATCCTCACTTCCCAGGACCCTCACTCACTGCCTCTGACCCACTCACCAGATCACATTTGCAGAGCCAAAATTCTAGAAACAGCACCTGCAATCATTAATGTATTAAACCGCTGTTCCAAAATGACTAAACGCATTATTTCTGCTGTAGGAGAAAATGCTGAGGGGAAGCAAGAGCAAAGGTAAAAGACCTGATTTTCCTAAAATGGAGATGGCCTCGGAGGCATTTATATTCTCGAAGGACACAGTTGCGATTCTTCTGATCATTTTTAAATCAACTTAATGAGTGTGAGATGGTCCTCTCGCTAAACTGATATAATAGATAAACAATACCTGCACTTACGGTGGGCAACTGAAACTGGGAAACTGTTTTCTGAGATTCTAAAGGGTTTTTCAGGGGAGCAAAACTGAGGGTCCGACATCTGAAAGAGGCCTTATGTTCTGCCCTCGCTCTTGACTGGCTGACACAATAAAGAGGGGAAGAGATTTTTGTGCCACAATAAACGAAACACAACTCCAGCTGGTATGGATTGCTTTTTGTAGGATTTTGAGTAATGTCCATATTACAAATTTTACCTCTACTTAGGACTTCCTTAAAAGGTAACTAAATGCCAAGCCAGTTGCAATAATAAACATCTACAGAGCTACATAAACCCCAACAGACTACTTTTTCAAAAACCAAAAGCCTAAGTTAGATGCTCTTTGTTCCACACAGCTGCCCAAATGAGGCCTCCCCTCACCCCAATCTCACAAGAACAGTCAAAACCCCAAATCGGACCTTTCTGACGATCTTTTACAAAGTGAATGTTAAACGCAAACAAAGTATCATCTAACCAGCTGTCCTCATCCTCTCAATCTACAGAGCTGTCCACATTTGCTCTTTCCTTCCTCACATCTAACTTTTCTGTTCCCAAACACTAGAAACTTCAGAGCCACTCAACGCACTGCAGAATTTCTGCCAGGTCTGGATCACACCAGGCCTGCTCTTGTGTTAATGAAATCAGGCCCGCTACTCAGTACAATCTGGGGTCTACTGCAACCCTGAAGAGACAGAAATGTCTCATTTTTACACGTTCCTCCAATTTCATAAGGTATTTTTGTTATTGCAAAATCCAGTGCTTTATAATAAATTTATAGGGTGCCTAGGGGGATAGCCATTCATATTATACGGCATCTCATTCACGGTTCCTCCGGGATGGAAACGCAGAGCTATACCTCTCTGTCAGCTGACAACTCTCACCTGTGAAGTTCCTGTCTGATAGGACAAATGAGACTCCTTTGGGATTCCACACACATGCAGAATATGAAAGCCGACCAAGTGAAAACGGTGCCACTCTGCTCTTGAAGTAGGATCACCCAGGTAAGCTGGAAAAAAGCTCCCGTGTTTGCAGTCATGAAATGATTACATATTTTATGGTAGAAACTGGTAGAAAGTACCAATCTTGAGTGATTTTTACATACTTGATGCTGAAATTGATGTGTCACCCCTTCCTCTTTCTTTTCAGAAGCATCAGCAGCCACAGTTATGTACCAAGGAGGGGAGAATGCCATGGGAGCAATGGCCCAGGATGCAGGCAATAATTTAAAAACAATAAAAATCCCAGCTAAGAGCTGGTTTGCTTTTGATTATTACCATGGGCCGACAACTCTAAACAATGTCAGTGGTAAAATATTCTTCCCCAGGGCCAGCCACTTCCATCACCTGCCCCTGTCTGATATGGCACTGTGAAAGCCTTCCGATATCTTTCTTAAGATCCATCATCACTTAAGACAAAAAAGTAATATATATTTACTGCAGAATATTTGGACAAATTTTTTAAAGATTTAAGGAGAGAATTAAAATCCCATTAACTCTACCACTTATTAATAATCATACCCCTTTCTGCCATTTCCTTTTGTTATTGAAAAGAATTCTACTATGAATATCCTTGTTACACAGATGTTTATTAACACGTGATTTTTTAAAAAAGTACATTCTTGATAGTTTAACTTTGAAAAAGAATTGAATATATATTAAGGCATCCTGTAGAAAGTGTTTATTGATTTATAATTCCTAGAGTACTGTATACAGACATCATCATGAAAAATAAATCTTGATAGTTGGCTAAAAAGGTATCTTCTTTTAATTTACATTTCTTTGTTTACTTATGAGATTGCTTTGTTTAACTTTGTTGACTTTTGTATTTCCTCTTTTGCTAATTGCCTGTTCATAATCTCTGCTCATTTTTGTATTACGGTAGTATTTGTCTTTTACTTACCAATTTAAAATAATTCTGCAAAGTTAATCATATGTTGCTTATTTTCTATCTAAATTTTGTTTGGGTTATTCTTTTTACATGTGCAAATTTAAGAAATTTTATTTTATTTAAGGGGACAGAATCAAATCTAGTAGGCTTTCATTTATAGTTTCTGCCTTTGTTTATATGTCTACAAAGACTCTGTCTATTCCAAAAATATATTTGCATATATTCAAAAAAATTACTTTTATGATTATATTCTTCATATTTAATTTTAAAATTCAAATGGAATTTATCTAGATATACTTTTCTTTTTTTCTTTCTTTAGCTTAGCTTGTAGATAAATTATTCCACTCCACTTCTTGAGATTTAAGTCTAAACAATACACCAGCTATCTTATGTCTTTCTTTGTTCTCCTCCCAAGTGAGGTATGTCACTGTGCCTGTCACATCAGGAAAAGAATCAGAAATATCAAAAGGCTTAGAGCCAAATTCTAGCCCAAAAGCTTTATATATAGAATTTGAGTCAGTTCACCCCTCCTGTAGAAAATGAGGCCAACATTAAGATTTGAAGCATTCATTTCTTAAATTTGTTTTTTACCAAGTAAACTTGGGCATGTTTCCTGATTTCTGTGTAAAATGCAGATTACGGGGAGAAGCAGAGAACTGTAGCACCAATTTCTAACATTTTCTATAGCAGATCCCTGGCACCATACAAAGTTTCCCTTTTATCTTTAGTATATTTCGTATTGGCCCACAATGAAAATTACTGGTGACGTTTTAATAGTTACCAATAGTTTTCCAAATTGAGCTGATTCTATAACTTAGGCCCCATGTGCTCTTGACCCAAGTTTGTTTAGATCAGAATTTTATATTCCAGAAGCTAAGAGGGCTCCATTCACTGATTTCCCACAAAGCACGTGATGTGACACTCCCGATGCAATTCCCCTAGATGATCTGCTTTTTGTCCAGGAGGAAAGCCAGGGAGGTCAAAGAGACAGGAAGGACCTTGCAGAGAGGCCTGTCCTGTCCAGATGTGGGAACTGTGCTCATTAGGAGAAATGAGGGGGGTGGGTAGGTGGGGAAAGCATTTTATGAAAAAACTAGAGCATGGGAAAAATAATGTGCACCCTGGTCATCGAATGGGATATGAATAACAATTTCCCATTCTATTCAAAAGTGTCTAAAATATAACAACTCTTCCTTATTACTCCCTTTCGCCAGGTCAATTGCCAGCAAAGAGGTCATGTAGAACACGATCTTCAGCAGCACACTTTCCTTAAGGGAAAGTAAAGCCTGCAGTAAGAGAAGGGGAGCAGGGGTTTGACCTTGGTCCTGTCTCACCATAGCCCCAACACCTGACATCTTTAGTTTTGCAGAAATTGGAGGAAGCAGAGACAATGTGATGATGCTTAAGGGAAATTCTTCATTCTACTCACAGGGAACAGAAATCCAAGGGATACTTTCAACTCACTCCTTAAGGATGTGGGAATCCGGTGTAAACCAGTCATCCTCTACTTCGTGTGTGTGTGTGTGTGTGTGTGTGTGTGTGTGTGTGTGTGTGTGTGTGTGAGAGAGAGAGAGAGAGAGAGAGAGAGAGAGAGAGAGAGAGAGAGAGAGGGAGAGAGGGAGAGAGGGAGAGAGGGAGAGAGGGAGAGAGGGAGAGAGGGAGAGAGGGAGAGAGGGAGAGAGGGAGAGAGGGAGAGAGGGAGAGAGGGAGAGAGGGAGAGAGGGAGAGAGGGAGAGAGGGAGAGAGGGAGAGAGGGAGAGAGGGAGAGAGGGAGAGAGGGAGAGAGGGAGAGAGGGAGAGAGGGAGAGAGGGAGAGAGGGAGAGAGGGAGAGGGAGAGGGAGAGGGAGAGGGAGAGGGAGAGGGAGAGGGAGAGGGAGAGGGAGAGGGAGAGGGAGAGGGAGAGGGAGAGGGAGAGGGAGAGGGAGAGGGAGAGGGAGAGGGAGAGGGAGAGGGAGAGGGAGAGGGAGAGGGAGAGGGAGAGGGAGAGGGAGAGGGAGAGGGAGAGGGAGAGGGAGAGGGAGAGGGAGAGGGAGAGGGAGAGGGAGAGGGAGAGGGAGAGGGAGAGGGAGAGGGAGAGGGAGAGGGAGAGGGAGAGGGAGAGGGAGAGGGAGAGGGAGAGGGAGAGGGAGAGGGAGAGGGAGAGGGAGAGGGAGAGGGAGAGGGAGAGGGAGAGGGAGAGGAGAGGGAGAGGAGAGAGAGAGAGAGAGAGAGAGAGAGAGAGAGAGAGAGAGAGAGAGAGAGAGAGAGAGAGAGAGAGCTAGAGAAAGGGCAGCCCAGTAGATAAAGCAAGAAAAAAAAGGCAGGAATCTTTTTGCTGATATATTTCACCAGCAATAAACATTTTCCTAATATAATGCTGTATCCAAGGCATCAAGAAATTTACTTAATGAAGAAAGGCTCCTGGTTTCTCAGCCTTTATAGCTCCCCAAGTATTCCATATTCTTAAAGAGCTCTGAGATTTCTGGTCTTCTGTTTCTTCTGCCAGGAATGCGATACCTTTTTTCTCTCCTGGGCTAATTCCCACAAAACCTCCAAGACTCAGGGCAAACTCCATTTTGCCATCAGCGTACCTTTCATCGGGCCTCTGCTCTGTTGTGCAGCTTGGTCACAGCTCACCGGCACTGGTTAAAGGATGGGCGGGACATATTTCCTTCACGAATCTATGAGCCCAGGTGCGGGTCTGCATCTGCATCCACCTCTAGGAAAGGGTGCCTTTTCTAAATTCCCCCAAAGTTGCCTTTTTTCTCTGTGCTTACTATTTTCGTAGCTGTCATGCCCCATGATCTTTATTTTCTTATCTGTCTAAACATGCCCCTATCCTCTACCACACACCATCCTCCCTCTCAAAGTCAGAAAATACTACTCCTTCCTGTTAAGTACAGGGACACTATCTTTTGTTTCTGAGTCCTAAGCTCCTGCCATTGTGCCTGGCACATGGTAGCTCCTTAGAAAATACCTCTGGGATATTTGCTGAATGAATCAAAGGTGAATGCCTTCTGTCAATTACACCGCAATTAAAAAAAAGGGAAAAAAGTGAATGCCTTGGGACGTCCCTGGTGGCGCAGTGGTTAAGAGTCCGTCCACCTGCCAATGAAAGGGACACGGGTTTGAGCCCTGGTCCAGGAAGATCCCACATGCCGCAGAGCCACTAAGCCCGTGAGCCACAACTACTGAGCTTGAGCACCTAGAGCCCGCGCTCCACAACAAGAGAAGCCACCGCAATGAGAAGCCCGTGCACCGCAACGAAGAGTAGCCCCTGCTCGCCGCAACTAGAGAAAGCCCGTGTGTAACAAAGACCCAACACAGCCAAAAATAAATAAGTAAAAAGTTTTAAAAAAAGGGAATGCCTTCAAGAAATGCACGGTTCTATATGAGTACCTTATCTTCCTGTAAGCACTGTAACACACAAAATAATGCTTCATATGTTAAGTTTCTGAAGAGGGGCTGGGACAAGAAGCATCGAGGATCAGAGGCGTCAGTAGAAGTTAAAAAAATAAAAAAGATTAAATGGATTCATATTTGTAAAGCTTTTAGGACCGTGTCTGGCTGCGTAAGTGTTCGTTAAGTCAGTGAACTTAACAGGACTTCCCTCGTGGCGCAGTGGTTAGGAATCCTCCTGCCAATGCAGGGGACACGGGTTCGAGCCCTGGTCCAGGAAGATCCCACATACCGCGGAGCAACTAAGCCTGTGCGCCACAACTACTGAGCCTGTGCTCTACAGCTCACGAGCCACAACTACTGAGCCCACGTGCCACAACGACTGAAGCCCACGCGCCTAGAGCCCATGTTCCCCCGCTTGCCGCAACTAGAGAAAGCCCGTGGGCAGCAACGAAGACCCAATGCAGCCAAAAATAAATTAATTAATTTATTAAAAAAAAATTTGCACAGAGGAAGTGAGCTGGTATCACTGCCTCACAGGGTCTCACAGAGAAACTTCTCATTGGAGATTCAGTTTCTCTAAAGTTAGGGTAAAGTGGGCAAAGTATTTTGAACTCACCAATGTACTGCTTCTTCTCTGCCCTTATAACTGTGAGAATTCATTCATTCGCACACTCAGCAACGTTTATCTGTTATTTACTACGTGTGAACCCCCAGCAACGCCCAGACCCTGCTCTGCAGCACGTGCTACAGGAAGTGCCTGACCCTGACTGCCGAGGCTCTGATTTTTCCCAGTCTTGTCCTATGTACCCATTTTTGTACAAGAGAAAGATGGTGGCCTCCTCCACTGGTGTCACTAGTGTGCTCATCACTGACTTCCAAAGTCTGGTGGCAAGACTGATGAGGTAGCATTTGCAAAGGGCTGTGGGTACCGCAGGGACTGATTAGTCAGTCTCGGATCCTCACAGACCCCAGGATACATAAGACAGAAGCATCTTCTCATAAAGGGCACACTTCTGTAATTTCCTCTGAGTTCCTTCCAAGGAACACTTATTTGACCAAGTGACATGAAGGGCCCTCCCTGAAAGACTGTCTTCCCAGGCTGGTGGAAGATAAGGACAAAGACTTTGGGAGGGAAGTAATTTAGGGTCACAGCTGACAACACAGCCAGACAACGGAGTCTGAGGCTGAGATTAGCACTTAACAGCTGTAATACACTGGGCAAGTCACTTCTCAAAGCCTCACTTTTCTCATCTGTAAAACTGGCATAATGAATTCAACGATCTTATGTATGCCAACTATTCAGCAATGACCACATGAAATGAATTCCTTTAGGGGCCATCTGTATAATCTTAAGAAATTATGTCATTTATAAGATAGTGTTCATAATACCTAGCTGGGAAGACTTTTATAAGGATTAACTAAAACATTTCATGAGCGCGTGGTTGCCACAAGGTGAAGCCTAGAAAAATGTGAAGTGTTCAGATGACTGCAATGAGATTTTTCTATCGTCCTAAGTTTAAAATTCTGAACTCAGTTTGGGAAGAAGCCTCACTTTCCATGGCAAACTCGTTTGGAATGGGCCTTTTCTCTCTTGCTGTTTTCATTCAAAATATCTGTGGCAGCGCTGCGGAATATTCCAATACATCCTCTTGACCTCTATCCATAAACAGCCTTTCTCACAATGAGATGTTCTGAGTTTAGGAGCCTTGCTATTTTCAACAAAGAATTAATTGCAAAGTAATTAAGTTTAGAGCAGGGGAATAGATGAACCCTGTCTATCATAAAGGAACAGTGTGTATGGTGACATAATGAAGCAAGGAGACGATGCTTTAGATTAACATACACACACACACACACACACAATCTCTTTTCCAAAGCACACGAAGAAGTCTCCCATCACTTATACTGACAGGATAAATCTGAGCTGCTTAAAGAAGCACTTAATTTTGTTCTCATTAAGTCCTAGGGTTAAGGGCTTTACCCTCAACATCCATGGAAGCAATGTTAGGTTTTCACCTTGGAAAGTTCTCTGAGGCCCTAAGTCCACTGACAAATATAGCACTAAGATGTGTTACAGAAACATGCATTGGAAAGCCAGTTGCATTGCTGGCCACATTCCCACTTGGCTCCACTTTCCTCAAAGAGCAGAGAACATTCAGAGAACACCGGAGAGGCACAAGTGTTCACCCCTGTCTTGAAGCATGGATATTTGCAATTAATCAACAGTGGATATGGAGGGGGTAGATGAGGACAGTCACCAGCAGGTTTTACCACTAGAACTAGGAGACTTAATCTGCTTGAGGGCAATTAGATTGATGTCACTAACATTTTTTTCCAGTTGCTTTAGGGACCGAGAGGATGCCAGCTCACATCACACACCCTTTTGGGCCAATGTGAGTGGGGAAGGTGCTGGAGGAGAGGTGGCATGGGGTAATGTAAGGTGCATCCTTACTCACCGCTGTGTTTTGATTAAAGCAATTTATGTCCAAATACCATATATTTGAGCCTGGAAACATACTACCTGGGGTTTAAGAAAAATCTGAGCACTTACAGAAGGAAGGAAGATAGACATTCTAAAAGGCGTGAGGTGACATCTCATTGTGGTTTTGATTTGCATTTTCCTAAAGTTAGCGATGTCGAGCATCTTTTCATGTGCCTGTGGCCATCTGTATGTCTTTTTTTGGAAAAATGTGTATTCATATCCTCTGCCTATTTTTTAAACTGGGTTGTTTGTTTTTTTCTTGTTGAGTTGTGTGAGTTCTTTATATATTTTGGATATTAACCCGTTATTGGGTATGTGATTTGCAAATATCTTCTCCCATTTGGTAAGTTGTCTTTTCATTGTACTGATGGTTTCCTTTGCTGTGCAGAAAGAAAGAAGAAAGGAAAGAAGGGAGAAAAGAAGGAAGAAAGAAGGTCTACAAGGAAATATATCAAAATTTTAACTGTGACATGTCTAGTGTTTTTCTGCTTTTATATCTTTTCCAATTTTTAAATAATGAGTATTGTTTTACTTTTATAGTGGGGACAATAAAATTAATTTGATTTTGATAATTTATTAAAATTTCTTAAAAAAATCAATTCTGACAAAACATGCTTTAAACACCCTCAGCGCCCTCAAGGCGCTACCTCTAACTGTAAGCAACACAGTTGTGACAAAGTCACAATGGGTGACTCCAAACTTGAATGGGCAAAGTGGAAAGTTGAGGATTTTTCCAAAGTGTCTACATTTTGGCTTTCTTTTCTGGAGCTTTTTCATGGTTTCAGGTTGGAGAGGAGTTGTGGGAGGAGCTATATCAGGCTGTGGTTACAAAGAAAGAAGGGTGTGGCCATGCTCCTTTCACCATACCCATCCTAAGAGCAAACACAACCCACAAACCCTGTTGTCAGACTGCCTGGGTGGCTCCCTGGAGATGCTGAAGGCATACTCCTAGAGGGTGGGGTTGAGCAGGCTGAGATGCAAAAATAAAAACAATCATAAAAAGAATCACCCAAGCTCTCTCGGGCTAAGTTTTCTGTTGTCTCCTTTCTCCCTGCCCTTACTGTCCACAGAAGTTGACTGAGTTTTGCTTAAGTCCCTCAGAGAAGCATTAACCTTCTCATAAAATAAAATAAACAAAGTGGAAAAGATAAACGCTTGAAAAAGGTGGCCATGAATGCACTGGAAAGAAAGAGAAGATTGTACTGAAATTGTGGGTGCTTCAAATGCTTAATCTAGGTCGGATGGGTGCCAGTTCACAGCATGCTGTATTAGAGACACTTCACACCAGGCCTTGTTGGCTACTCATTCAGTTTGTTCCATGGTTACCATTTGGACTGCAATATACTGGCTTCAGATCTTCCACACTGAACGCCCCTGACTCATGTCATTCGGGATGGTGAATGAGCTTGCACACGACACCACGTTGCTCTCCACAGTGACCTACATTACATTTTCCTGTGAATGAGTTTAATGGATTAAGATCTGATTCGCATGCGCTTCGACCTGTGATGGCTAGGGCTGGCAATGCTCTTTGTGGGCACACAGAGGCACTACATACATTTGCTTTGGGTTTTCTTCTCTAAAATTCACTCAACAACTTACTTTAAGGTCTTTTTTTTTTTTTTACTTTGTGCTTTGTTTTGCTTTCCCCCAGAAAGATTCTCATTCTCACCGTGGAATTTTTCTGTCAGACAAAAAGAAGAAGGAGAAGAAAAAGTGAGCAGTTCCCTACCTATGTAGTGAAGAAACATAGGCAGTTTGCACCTCATTGTAGTAAGTTATCCAAAACACAGGGCACGTCGAACTGGTTTCATGTGAAGCCTGGGCTTGTATTAAATGCCGAATAAGGCATTTTGACACGATCTGGAAAATGACGTGAATATAAAATGAAGACTGGTTTGAGTTTTCCCTGAAATTTCTGTGGACTGGAGTTTGGATTTAAAAATTTCCACTCATAACTCACATTATCAATTTGTAAAATATCACCACAAGTATGAATGAAATGATGACCTGTGATTTCTGAACAGCTACTCAACTACAATGCCATTTAATCAAAGGATTCAACAACTGGAATAGTCAAAAGGCCATAAAATGAACAAACAGAGAAATGTAGAGCTATCTTTACCATGTAATTATTATAAAGGAGACAAGGGCATTTTATAAAATCAGAGGGAAGGTGATGGCAGTGTCTATTTTCTTTGTTAACTATGCCCTTAAAAACAAGCTTGTCGAGTTATGGTTAGGAATCCAACCCATTCTCTTTCATCAACCAACCTGACCTTTTTTTTTCTTTTTTTGAGAGCATATTCCATTCTAGAGACTGTAAGAATTACGAAAATTGGGAGATAATTTCTCTAAAGGGAAGCATAATCTATTTGCATAATGATCCTATAAGGAGCTAATAAGTATCATCCCTCTTAGAAATAATACTACTTTGCTTTATAAAAAATTTTATTTACTTTAAAAAATTTATTAATTTTATTTATTTTTGGCTGCGTTGGGTCTTCGTTGCTGCACGTGGGCTTTCTGCAGTTGCGGTGAGCGGGGGCTACTCTTTGTTGCGGGGCGCAGGCTTCTCGTTGCGGTGGCTTATCTTGGTACGGAGCATGAGCTCTAAGTGCATGGGCTTCAGTAGTTGTGGCACGCACGCTCAACAGTTGTGGCTCGTGGGCTCTAGAGCGCAGGCTCAGTAGTTGTGGAGCGTGGGCTTAGTTGCTCTGCGGCATAGTGGAATCTTCCCGGACCAGGGCTCAAGCCCGTGTCCCCTGCATTGGCAGGAGGATTCTTAACCACTGCACCACCAGGGAAGTCCCTACTTTGCTTTTATGTAGAATCTTTCTCCAAGGAGTATAAGCATATTATAGATACTCTCTAATTAATCCTCCTAGGGTCCCCAGGTGGAAGGGAGGTGGCCATTCTTATGAAGGTTCATCAAGATCATCAACACATCTCAGGTGAGGAAATGGAGCTGTATAAAGAGTGGTAAAAAGGGTACACGCCTACGTCTGCATGATCTCAAAGCACCTCATCAACTCATTGAAAAAAAAAAGAATCAATCAAGTTTGATACTGTTGACGAATGAACAGCAGGACAGGACAGTTTGACCGCATGCTTTGCCCTTCCTCCAAGTGTGCTCATGAGGCATGAGCTTTAATGGGGCCGCCAATGAAAGAACCCATATTTCCTGACTTTTAGCCTGGTGGTCCCTTCAGAAGGCAAACTTGGATATAGCACCGATGCTGTGGATAACTCGAATTTTGTATGTGCTGCTTGACACAGTACTCTCAAATAGCACACCAGCCGTGTGGCTCTAGTTTTGCTTCTCATCATCCTTTGGTTTGGTGTGGTTGACCACACTGGTGTCCATGGCCCTCTGCAATGTGGGTTTGTGTATGGTATTTTGGGGTGTGATGCCTTGGTAAGAAGGGCTCAGGGGGCTTGAATGGTTTGCTATTCTCTATCTATTGATATGAAATTGATAGGAAACATGCCATAAGTCCTTATCTCTTGAATGAAGATAGATCTAATCATGGGAGTCCTGAGAGAGAATGTGTTGGCCCTGTTGCCTCAAGGAATGCTCCATTTCATCTGTAAACATTCCACTGGCAGAATTCAGCTTCCCATCGTTACACACCCTCTCTGGAGACTAAAGCCTATACCAGCGTCATGATCAATAACTGATGAACTGAAGAGGGTACTTCAGCAAGGAGTGAGCCAGCCTGAAAGCAACAGCCTGGGTAGCACTTCCTCAACTTCAAACTCTTTTAGTGCCAAGCTCTCTGGGGAATTGGGCTCAGCTAAAATCACTTTTTGAAAAGAAAAAAACCCCAAGAGAAAATTCAAATTAATAAACTAGTCGCCTCTGATGTGAACTATAGTTCTTGACACGCTGAGATAATCAACAGTTTCTGATTCTTACTTACCCAGCTCAGGAGAAACTGTTACTTGTTTTGTGTTGTTCTTGTTTGTTTGTTTGTTTTTAAGACACTAATAATGTCATTTGTTTAGCAAATGGAGGAGGTATATGGTGTGTTCTGAGGAAAGATACCGCTTTGCTCAACCTTGGAACTTAACAGGTCAATTGATGGCCCTCAACCGGTCCTTGGAGTCTGTGGGTCTTGGTTAGCTGGTACAGAGGTGGGCATCTGCTGAAGCAACTCAGAATGGCAAACTAGCTTACTGCTGGCTATTGCAAAGGGAAGACCTCTCCCCCAATCCCTGAATTAACTCTCTGCCTCTAGTCTGCCCCTCAGAAAGCAAGACTAATTCCCTTTAAGCATCCACGATCCTCTATTTCTTGAAGTTACTCTTGTGGTCCCTAGGACCACCTCCTTTTCTCACTCCCACATAAATCCTCTTTTATTATTCTCCTTGGCTCCTTCCTCTCCAGCAATTCTTCTCTTATTTTATTGAGTTCCCTCCTTGTGCCACGTTGTTAGCTTGTACACTGGCCATTCTCCAGTCTAGAATACCACTCCATCCCTTCAAATTTCGCCTTCCTCTTTATCGACACTGGGATCCCACTCTAATTTCTCCCAGATCTGCTCTCATCCTGATCACCTCAGGAGCCCTGTAAGATTTACATAAAACTAATTGCACACATACTTGAGTTGATGTTTATCACCCATTTGCATACATGATTATTGATGTTTGTTCAACCTGCTTCCTGCAAAGAAACTCTGGACTCCTTGGACTGAGGCTTAAAGTTTAGGCTTCTGGTGGGGACAGAGAGTATGTATCGGGTCCTGTGAACTTCCCCACAGCACTCTGACCACAGAGGGTCCTTCTGTGTTATCTGTATTTACTGCCCAACTGGGACTTCCCTAGGCACCTGCCTTCCTTTAAAAATCAAAATGTCACCAACTTCTCAACCAAGTGGCATTCCATTGTGGCTTAGCATTAGATGTTGAGCTTCTTTGTCATTTTATGCCTGTGTGTGTCCCAAGGTGGGTGGGAGAAACACTTAGAAATAGCTTCTATTATATAAAGGGCCAGGAAGGAATTTTCCATACTATTTGGACAAAAATTCTTTCACTCAGCTCCCCAGACTCTCCATAGAAATTCTGACATCTTCCCCTCCCTCCCAAGCCCTTTACGTTCCCTACACTTTCACCCTCCCTGTTCCCAGGGTATAGCAGCAACAGTGCAGCTAAGTCTGTTTGGTATTAGAGTTAGAATTATTTACATCTTACAGCTTAGGCTTGTTTATGCAGTAGAATTCTGAGAAGGAAGTGAATCAGGAGATCTGTCGCCTAACAGGGCATCCAGGGGTCAGGCTGAAAACAAGTACTGATGATAAGGTAAAACCCCATGCTGTACAGTTGCCTTCACTGCAGACCTTGAACAACACAAGGGCATGCAGGGAAAAGGCCTTGATGTGGTGTCAGTGCAGCCAGCAAAGGGTGTGTGAGCAGGTAGACATGAGTATCTCAGAGCAGTTCCTGAAAGTCCACGAGGACGGGGGGAATCCCAGAGCCTGTCAAGAAACCACTGAGCTGTAGGCCCTTCCTCCAGGCCTTCCCACCCCCAAACTTATTTCAAAAAGATCAGTGGTAGGATTCTACAACATAATATAACTTAATCTTTCCTCCCCTCGCTTGATGAACTGCATGTAAACTCCTCTTTGAACTAACTGTAAGTTTCTTAAGCAGCAGTAATTAACAGCTACTACCATTCACTGGGTTTCTACTATGCACCAGGTATTTTACATACAGATCTCATTTAATTCTACAACACTGAGAAATCATTATTACTACTCTCGTTTTACTGATTGAGAAACCCAGAGGCAAAGTAACTTCCTAAAATCTCATAGCTATGAAGTAACAGACTGGAGATGCAAACTCAGGTCTGTTGATTCCAAAACCCATCGCTTTCCCTTAGACCACCCTCCTTTCCGCATGGTGCAAAGGAGGCCATGGCCACAGCTAGAGGGTGGAGCCTGAGGGTTTTGATGCAGAGGGAAGAAGTAATTACATATCAAGTGTTGGGTTAACTGGAGTTTTTAACCTTGATTTTACTGTCTCAGGAACACTTTGGGATTAGAGATTTAGTAAGATGGAGATTAGATTCTAAGCCAAGCTCTGCCACTTTGGACAAAGCCCCTGTCTTGCCTTGCACTTGGACTTGGAGAGAAGGATTCCTCCTTGCCCTAGGAATGATCTATACCAAACAATAGAGCAGATAACCTTCCACTGTAAATGCTCAGGCAGATCGTAGACAGATATCCATCTAGGATGTGGCATAAGAGACATTTAAATCTCTACCAAGGCAAGAACCGTGAGACACAAGGCGTTGGCTGTTAATGGACGGACGGCCTTCACTTGGCATATTTACTCATATTCTCACCGTTGTGGCCCAAGTTCCCCCTGAAGAGCACGATGGGCCTTCTGGATGGCTCTGTGGTGCCTGGGAAAGCAAGGCTCTTCTCATTGCACTGGTCTCAGGCCAGAGAAGAGGGAGGGCAGGCCCAGCAGGAGGAACCCCAGCCAACCACTGCCCCTCCACACGCCGGGGCACATATGCAGTCAGGACCGGTAGCCCCTACAGCAGAAAGGGGCCTCAGGGATGGTTCCTCCAGCTCCATCACTTAGAGGTGGGAAACCGAGGCAATGGGAAAGGAAGCTCCTTGCATTACCTAGTCCCACGGCTAGGGAGTGGTATGCTGAGTCTAGAATCCCAGAGCTCCTTGTACCCCATGGTGCCAGCCTCTCTTCCTCCCCTGGAGCCCAATTTAGGCAAATTGATCCCAGAGAGGCATTGCCTCTATAACGCCTCATAACGATGGGTCACTGCTGCCCTTCCTATGTGCAGCTCCCAACACATGTCCTCAAGGCCACATGTATCTCTTCATTCACCTGGAATTAGTCATGAATGTACATTTCTCACTCCTACTTCTAAATGCATACTCCTGCAGGCCTGGGACTATGTTTCTTTCTCTCTTCACTGCCAACTTCTTTTTGCCCAAATAGCTGCCAGCGTAGGGCAGGCAATCAATACATATTTATTAAATAAATGAATGTCTAATGAATAAATGTCAAAAAGTTGCCTATGGTACTCAAGAAGATGGACAGCTTGAGGCAGTGGTTAATTAGAAGCCAACAGCAAGAAGCGGTAATATACGGTGACTCTTCTTCCCCATTACTGTGCCCTGCCTTCCATGAACACATGCTCACTCTCAAGATGCTATAAATGATAGGAACAGTGGTTTCAACTCTCTTTTTTCCTGCAACAGTAAAATAAAACTATTTTGTGGGCTTCCCTGGTGGCGCACTGATTGAGAGTCTGCCTGCTGATGCAGGGGACACGGGTTCGTGCCCCGGTAAGGGAAGATCCCACATGCTGCGGAGTGGCTGGGCCCGTGAGCCATGGCTGCTGAGCCTGCACGTCCAGAGCCTGTGCTCCGCAACGGGAGAGGCCACAACAGGGAGAGGCCTGCGTACCCCCCCAAAAAACAACCCTATTTTGTGATAGGTAATCTAATAATACATGGATTTTTTCTTTTAGACATGAAATCTATGCCAACAACAGTATATTTTCCTTCTATGAATATGAGAAGTGATGCTTGTTATCTTAGAAAAATTGGCTGATATTTTCAAATGGAATCCAGACTCTAAACAGGACATATTGAAAATATCCTTCTGTTGGTTTAGGGAGGAAGGTTTACTCCAGGGGTGATGCACCAGTGGTTCCCTACATGTTCTACTTGGATTACAAATGGCTGTTTAGCCCTTGTGAAAAACTGAATTATAGTCCAATATTTAAACATTCAGATGTTTCCCTTAAGATGAATATACACAGTATGTCATTCAGATCAATTGCATAATGTGATTGTATAATGATAGAATATAGGCTTTCTGTTGCCATATTTCTTTTTTTTTAAGGTTATTTATTTATTTATGGCTGCATTGGGTCTTTGTTGCCACACGCTTCTCACTGCGGTGGCTTCTCCTGTTGTGGAGCATGGGATCTAGGCACGCAGGCTTCAGTAATTGTGGCACGCGGGCTCAGTAGTTGTGGCACACTGGCTTAGTTGCTCTGCGGCATGTGGGATCTTCCCGGACGAGGGCTTGAACCCGGGTCCCCTACATTGGCAGGCGGTTTCTTAACCAATGCGCCACCAGGAAAGTCCCACATATCTCTATTCAAGAAAAGGTGGAGTTTATCTCCCTCTCTCTCTCTCTCTCTCTCTCTCTCTCTCTCTCTCTATATATATATATATATATATATGTATATATATATATATCTTGAAGATGGAAATCCTGTCTCTCAGACTAGCAAGCCCCAAGTCTCTCTGCTCCAAAATATTGGGCCTCTACCCTATTCAACAGTCAGGGTGGATATTTTGAACCCCAGTTAAGATAGAAAAAAACAACAATTAAGGTTACATTAATCAGCAAGGCAAACAGAGTTTTCATTTATTTTTCTCAGACTGTGGCCAGGGTTTCACTGGCACTAAATTGTAATTGTAAACAATCACACTAAATTGTTCTAAATTAGGTAGGAAGATGATAGTCATTAATACAGTCATCTTCCATAAGAAAATGAATGTGCTAAAAAGCCAGCAATCCACGCCAGAGAAGCCCAGGAACTCCACCTTTTATTAGGCTGCCCGGCCACCCAGGAGCAGGAAAGTCATTCCTCCGGCCACAGCGATGAGGCTCAAGAGGTCATCTGGTTCAAGGAAGTGGCTTCTCGCTTCTTCCTACCCCTCTTTACCCACTAAGAAAACCAATGGCGCCTTTTATCAGTTTGGCAAAAAGACAAAGGGAATGTTTAATTCTGTACTTAAAATTCTTGGTTCCTACTGTCGGCATTCCCAGTGATCAGAGAACACTGAACAGATATTTGAAGAGTTTTGTGAAACTGACACTGAACAGCGGCAACCAGGAGGAAAAGATCCAAACTTAAAAAAAACATTTTAAAATACACTTCCCCATATATTCCACTCTCCTCAAGTTTCTCTTCTCCCCAGCCAAGTGATAGATGGCCCTTGGGGATATTCCCATAAGAGGGAGGCGGATGTCATGTTCCCCTCCTGTCTGCGTTCAAATCCTAATCACCACACTCAGGTACCGGTGGACTTAGGTAAGTACACAAACATCTCCGTGCCACAGTCTCCCTGTCAGTAAAGTGAGGTTAACGTCAGTCCCTGATTCTATTACCTGTCACATAGGAAGGGCTCAATATATAGGAGCTGCTGTTATCCTTTTAGTTTTCTAAAGAAAGCACCTGATTTCTCAGACATGCACCTTACAACAGGATTTACAATATATGGTAATAGCTGCCAGCTGGTAGACCACTGACCCGGAGCCTCTCAGGCTAAGATTTCATAGAATAATAAAGTTCTGCAACCATCTCGAATGAGTGAGGTGCCCTTGTTTAGCAAAACTGGACCCTGCAGAAACCCAAGAGCAACTGAATTAGCACCTTCTTAATTATCTTTCTTGTTTAAAGAAGGATTATTCTTCCCACACAGAAAATTTGTATTTATGGGGAATCCTGGGCTGTCAAAATGGGCTTCTGCTTTCCCAGTTTGATAGTATACTGATGGGACCTGTGACCAGATAGAAAAGGAGATCATCTAATGAGCCTATTGCTGCACTTAAAACGTGGTCTCCTTATTTTGTAGACTGAATAATGGAATCCTTAAATTCCAAGGCCAGAAGAGGTTGTACCAGCTCTCTTTTTGCAGAAGTGCCAGCCAGCACTTGAGGGCTGAAGACATAGGACCAAAATCTCTTAACAACTTAGAGGCAAGGGTGGGGCTAGCATGCACGTCATGTGGCTTTCCCGTCAAATGAGTTTTTCATTTCACAGGCCACCTCTGGCAGCTGGCTTGATTGACTATGCTGTTGGAAAGTGTTAGCCTTGCAAGACTCTAATTCTAGCTCTTTCTTGCAAGAGAGGATCAGCTTCAACAGCTATGCAACACACCCCTCCCTTCTCTAGTAGGCTCTGTGATGCAATGCCTCAGCTATGCCTCCAGTGTATAATCATTTCTACAAGGAGACCTACAAGAAGCAGCAATCCAACGTACAAGGACACAGTGAGGAGGAAAGGCACAAATCTGGGGCAAAAAGAATTTCAGTTGTGATGAAAGCCTGTAAACACCGAATACTGAGAACCTCCTATCAACAAGGTGATGTGGCACGTTCAACTGCAAAACATCTTTTTCCTTTGCTAACTTCCTTGAAAAGCTTCCTGGCAACAGGTGGGTGGTAAACTCTGTTTTTCCAAAGACCTTCACATGGTGTCTCATGACCGACTGAAGGGGGCTAACTTGGAGATTGTCTAAGGAGAGTGGAGGCAGCCCGAGCGAACAAAGCTAGAAAAACCACAATTTTACTTATTCCTTAAGGTTTGCATTCACACAGATTGGGCAGATTATTCCCCATGTTGAAAAACAACAAAACCAAAATCATATTTTTAGAAAGGAAATATAATGAAAACACAATTGAGTTTCCATTAATGTTCCAAACACTGCCCAACAACAGTTTCTAATAAATTCATAGGCTAGTTTTTTCTAGTTGTGTGTGTGCGTGGGCGCACACATCTTCCAGGTTTAGTAGTCCAAAAGCAATCTAAATGCTGGAGAAAGGAAAGACCCATTTCCTAGTTCAAGCCACCAATCTGGAGATTCACAGTTGGAAGAAATTCTGTTATACTTTTTTTTTTTTAATAAAAAAATTATGATTCTCCCTCTCAGCCTAATGCAGGAGAATTGCCTTTACTCAGAAATGATCTTACGCTACACTAGAACTATTCAGTCAGCATATTTAATTATCATTTCCCACAAGCCTCTAGGCCGGTGCTTCTCTAAGTTTAATGTGCACACGAATTGCCTGGAGATCTTGTTAAAAATGCTGATTCTGATTCAGTAGGTCTGGACTGGGCCCTGAGATTCTATACTTCTTACAAGTTTGTAGGTGATACCACAACTTCTAGTCCATGGATGAAACTTTGGGAAGCACAATTCTAGATGAAGCCCACTTAACGTTGTTCTCACCAGGGAATGAAATGGGCCACAGACAGTTACAGAGGAGCAGGCTTCTATGAACCACTATGTTCCTTGTGAATCTCCCCTCATTGCAATACTGCCTCACTACCACCTTCCTCCCACTCTTCTGAAGGTACCTGCAGCCCCTAACCTAAAGGATGCAGTCTATTGTATTGGCACAAAGAAAAAAGCATGCAAACTTGGGTTTGAATTTCAGCAACACCATTTACTAGCCATACAATTCTCATCTCTGAGCCACGTCTGTAATATGGGGCTAAGACCCCCACCCATGCGCTTGTCACTGTGAATAAATGAGGGAATGTGCAGACCCCAGCACAGTGCCTTGCACGAAACAGGAGTTCAGCAAATATCAGGCCCCTTTCCTCCTTCCTTTAAAGTGTCATGCCCAGAATCAGTGCTTCATATGTGGCCTGATCAGCACAGACTTGAAGAGGGGATGGGGTTTGTAACACCTAAAGCATGTTACTAAGATCTTCCCATGACACTGGAAGTTGGAAGGCAAGGTGGGTGGAAATACAGGTACAATCTTCCTCTCTTGGCAGGTAAGTTATAAAGCCCTTGTCCTGCATTATGTTCTGTCATCACTCCTAAATTGGTGTCTTTGCATCTCATCAATTACTTAATTAACATATTTTTATTATAGCTCCTATTACGTGCAAGACACTGAATCAAATATCTAGATCAGCGGTCCCCAACCTTTTTGGCACCAGGGACCGGTTTCGTGGAAGACATTTTTTCCAGGGACCGGGGAGTCGGGGTGATGGGTCAGGAGGTAACGCGAGTGATGGGGAGCCGCAGATGAAGCTTTGCTCGTGCTTGCCCGCCACTCACCTCTTGCCGTGCGGCCCGGTTCCTGGGGGTTGGGGACCCCTGATCTAGATGAAGCCTCCAAATGTGACCAGCTTCCCAATTAGTTGGATTTCACGTAGGAAAACTTTGGATAATTGATCAGAATGTTGCATTTTCATTCTAGTATTTGATGTTCTCCAGCTGGGACCTTCCTATCAGTGAAGGTAGGTCAACAGGGCAGAGTTGGCATAATAAAAATTAGTTTGACATACAGGCAGAAATAAATGGTGGTCTGAACATCACTGGGAAGATATTTATCCTTCTGGTAATCCATCAGTCACCAATGGAAGAACCTTTCTAGAATGCTCAAGTTTCTCACCTCGTCCCTGACGCTACATTCAGATGCAGCCACTCTACCTGCCAACTTTCTAAACGTCTTTCTCTTGCTGTGGAATTGAAGGTGAATGTGACAGCAGAGAAGTAAAGACGTTCACCTAGAAAAAGGGGACCCCCACTTATAAAATCTAGTCCAGTCAATGAAAAAAAGTTAGATTTACAAATTGAATAGGAAAAACCACTTTAGAAGAGGGTTTTCTGGCTGGATATGAATGAAAGTCTCAGGTTTAAGCACATTCAGATGAATAGTGGTGGTTTGCTAAGTTTGACTTTCCCGTCAAAATTGTCACCATGTTGTAAATAAATTTTAAAAAGATGACTAGAGCCCGAGTGGAATAGTGAGAACTTAATACACAAAGCTCGGGTTGCAGGAAATTCATCTAAACGTCCACGACCTGACCTCCTTCTAACCCAAAGCACAGAACTTGGCAGAAAGCAGATGAAGTCATTAATATGTGGAAAAGGGATCTCTCAAAGGCACACCAAGACTGTGTGCCTTTCACTGATGAACATCAAAAGGAACTGTACAAATATTTACCACAATAAAATAATAAGTTCTGTCACAAAGCTGAGGAATTTCCACAATAGATACAGGACACTGTGTCATTAGCAAGGCAAAGTTTCTGTTTAGTACAGGCTCTGGATCCCTTCTGAAAGTGAAGTGTGGAGGTCAGAGCTGAAGGACTAACCCTTCTTGAGCTTTAAAAAAAAATGATCATCTGTGTGTGAGTGTACGTTCCTATGTGTACATGTGTGTGTTTGTATGCACGTGTGTATGTGTATGTGGCACTTTTAGACGAGAGTTAACAAAATTAAAGCTGCTAAAATACATCATGCAAACCACTCAGTTATGATTCACTGCTTTTCTTCCTTGTTTGGCTCTTTGTAAACTTGAAAATGGACTCAAAATTATACAACATAAAGGAATTATTAATTTTCTTTCATTTTGGTAATGGCTTTATGGACATATACAACTTAAAAGGAATGTCTACCTTGAAATATTTATTAGTGAAATGACATGATGTCTGGGATTTTCATTAAGGTACGCCAGCAAAATTAAAAAGTATATGTGTGCTTCTGGGGTGGGAGAGTAGATAAAACAACTCTGATACCATGTTGATGGTTATTGAAGTTGCATGATGGGTCCTTTGGAGAGCTGCATTGTTTTTCAACTCTTGAGTATGTTCAGAAATTTTTACAATAAAGGTTAAAAAAAAAAATCCAACCCCAAATAAAGAGGGTTTCTTTAAAAAGCACTAAAAATAGTTTACACAACAATACCGCCTTTTGCGGTAAAACACAGGGAAAAAGTGCAAAACCCCAGAGCAAATAATTAATGGCCAATCCTACGTGCATTCCGTTGAGCCCAAGCAGCTGTCATAAACATCTTAATTTAAAGAGTTGGGGTTTGGGGAATCATGGCACTGCAAAGAGCTACGTCCTGCTGCTGCGCCACAGAACTGGTACATATCAGACCCTTAAATTTTTAAACACCGTTTTCATGTTTTCGAGAGCTGAAAAACCTTTGAAAAGTCAGCTTGTTAGGAAATTCACCTTGCAGACTCCTGCTTCAAGGACTGGAGGAGGTGCTTGGGTACTGGCAGAATTGATTTGGGGGTGGGGTGGATGTTCACAGGTCAAATAGATGTGTCATATGCTTAGGAAGGAGCAGAGAGATGGCTCGGAATATATGGGGCATAGCTTTGTTATCTAACGCAGGATAGACTACCTTGCTGGAGAGGCATTTGGTCTACAAACCTCCCACCCACCTTTATTTTTCTTCTCCCAGTTTCTGTTCAAAAAATTGGACAGAGGCAGCATTTTGAAGGGAGGGCTATGGGCTAACCAAGAAGCAGGAACCTAGAATTCATCCCCCTATTGCTGTGTGCTACTGTGAATCTTAGACAATGACCTTGCCTCGGTGCCTCTCTGGGACACGGGAACAGCATCTCACACCCATGTCCTTCCCACCATAATGGCGGCCCAAATCCCCCTCCCCTAGAGCTAGATGGCAAACAAGAGGCCTATTTGGGTTGCAAAGTTTAAAGTGAACAGAGAGGTGCAGAAAATAACCAACAGGATCTAAGTCAGCAATTGAAAAATCTAGACTCCCCAGTCAAAAATATCCGAACGGGTCCAATCACCTTTCTCAGTAGCAGATTTAACAGTCCCCCTTAGTGCCTGCACTTTTGCCTAAATAAGCGAGTGCTTTGGCATTCTATGTATTAATGGTTCCCCAAGAACTTAAGAACACCTGGGTGCCGGCTGAACTTGACAAGAAAGGAAGCTTGCTGGCAGCCCAGAGCAAGGTCTCCTATTAATTTCTTGAATCGATCCTGGAAATACTATTATCCGGGCCAGGAAAGAACATCTCTTTACTCACAGCATCAGATTTGAATTTTTGTTTTAAACAACACTCTCTATTGCCCGTAAGAATGACTAATAACTGTCGGCTGTAATTTCCCAGAGTTTGTGGGTATGACTTCTGACAGTGTTCCTCACGTCTGAATTTGCCATATTTCGTCTGGGGGATGCTAAGGCTTTCAAACACAATTTAACCAAAACCCCCTGCTGGCTCTCAGTTCAGCCGGGAGAACTTTGTGGTTCTCGAGAACTCACTACCTCCTGCCCCCACCCCAAGAGTCTCCCCCGACGCTGCTTTCCTTCCCTTCATCCCACATCATCAATCAAACAACCAGAGAAACGCAGAAGCCTCCGTTCTCAAAGCCTCCGTTCTCAACTGCAATCAATACAACCAACTTTCCTGGGGTAGCACTGCATTCGTTTTGAAGGTCACGGAATGAGTCAGGGGCAGAAAAGAGAAAAAGAGGCCACGGGTTCTTTGACTCCGTGTCTCAGAGAGATCAGCCTGTACAGAGAAATAACCCCATTAAGATGGATTGATTGGACATAGAGAATGGACTTGAGGACACAGGGAGGGGGAAGGGTAAGCTGGACGAAGTGAGATAGTGGCATGTACATATATACACTACCAAATGTAAAACAGACAGCTAGTGGGAAGCAGCTGCATAGCACTGGGAGATCAGCTCGGTACTTTGTGACGACCTAGAGGGGTGGGATAGGGAGGGTGGGAGGGAGACGCAAGAGGGAGGAGATATGGGGATATATGTATATGTAGAGCTGATTCACTTTGTTATACAGCAGAAACTAACACAACATTGTAAAGCAATTTTACTCCAATGAAGATGTTAAAAAAAAAAAAAAAGTGGACTGATCGCCGGGGAGTGGACAGTCCAAATGAACAAAAATTCTGAATGATCAGAATACTGTTTTGCTATTTTATATACAGTCTCAAGAGCGAGACAAATAAACTTGCCTGGTGTAAGTTCTGATTCACAAACAGATAAGAGGAAACTGAAACCACAATAGCCAAGTACCTCTCAGAGGAGAGCGAGGCGCTGCTTCCGTTGCGATAATACTCTTATTCACATATTCTGACGTACATTATTTAAGTAATATTTATTTACTCATACAAACCAGATTTGTTGAGTACCACTATGTGCAATTCATAGTAAGATGTGCCATGGGGAAGGCAGATCAGGGTATCTTCGAAGAACTTGGTAAATAGCTATTTCTTAAGTGCTCTTCCAGTAGGAAAAAATAATTGCTGGAAATCTTATTTACACTATCTATATACAAGGGTATTTAAACAAATCCGACACAGGAAACATTTATATGTGAAACACATCTATTACAGATGAATCAGGATAGGTTTTCATGATTAAAACAAAAGACAAAATCCTTTGCAGTTTGAGCAAAGATGATTTCGGCAAAGGGACATCTCTGTGAGAAGCGCCTGACGCTCCAACAGAGCTTCACTCTTTGGGGGTCATTCCTTAGAGGCTGGTGATTTATTTTACAGAAGAATTCACCATAGAATGTGTACAACCAGCTCTTTAGAAACACATCCGTTGTTTAAACAAACTATATACCTATATTCGTTTGTTTAGCAAATCATTTTGTTATGGATTTAGCCCAGCCGAAGTCTACATGATTACAACTGGCTACATTACACCAACACCTTTTCTACTGAAAGCCTATCAAAGAAATAACAATAGCCCACGTTATCACTGTTTACCGTTGACTCCATTCTTTTCCATTTCAGTTTGCCAAATACTGGTTAATTTCTTGAGTCCTGAATTCCAAGAATATTTCTACGTGTTATCAACATAATGTATATCATTAACATAAGTGCATGACATTATCTACATGTCATTAAAGAACTGAGCTTATGCGCAGTTAGCAAACTAACTGGAAATGAAATCACAGATATAACTACCAAACTGAGGTGCAGCTAAAGTGGTAGCTTCCTCCTGTCACCCACTACATTATTTCTTCGAACTCTCATCTTTACATATACACAAATAAAATGAGTGTTTCTGTCCTGCCTTATTGCTATAGAGGACTTACCTGCAGTTCTCTGAACTTCTGACTCTGATTAACCTTGAAGGGACCTGGGTTACCCACATGCAAGAGGCTGACAACACCAGAAGAAAGCTTCCTTCTGAAGAATCAGAGTTTGTGGCTCACTTTTACTGCTCTTGTCACCTGTCTGACCTCCTGGACTCTGGGCCCTGCCCACCTAGGGTATCACCTAGACTTGCTCCTCTGTGGTTCAGCTGACTTCCCTGGACTCATTTCCCTGTTGGCCTGGACTGTCTACAGGCCAGATCCCTCAAGCAAGGCTGGACTCTGGTCATTCCTGGGCAGCCGTGTCCTGCAGTCATCCCAGGAGAATACAGGAAAGGAGGACCACACCCTCGGAGGATGCAGACCTTCTTGTTCTGCATCAGTGATGTCCAACATCAGACCCGAGAGTCCTCCTTTCCATTCCTCACCCTTCTCTCTCCATGTCTCACCAACAACGAGAACATTTCCCAGAGAGCTGATCAGGGTCCAGGGAGACAGGAAGCCACAGGAATTCTGCTTGTGAACATATTTACAGACTATTGAGTTTGTCTCACCTACTCTTTGCAAAGATGGAACAAGACGAGTTGGAGAGAAACGCTGGATTCGCTGGGGTATCTGTCCTCAGGCTGCTGAGAACCTTAAGGGTGTGGAGATAACGGACTTTCACTTTTTTCAGTAATCATAAAATGAGAAATCATAAAAGTTTTCTTAGGATACACATCTCCTTATCTAAGGAAGGAAGGAAGCCAAGTAAGATAGTGCCAAGGCTAGATTTTATTAAAAACCTAACAGTTATGCAGCTATAAATGGCCTAATATGAGGACTTCTATTTCAGCAATAGCAGCTACCATTGGTTTAGATGAGTAAAAAGGTTGAAAGACTGGCTGAAAGGAGAGAAAAAGACCACTTGTTACCTCAAAACTGATAGATATAGACAAATATGCCCCTCTCGAACCATTTATACACACACACACAAATGGGCATTTTCTTGGAAAAGCCAGGAGGAGAGAAAAGCAAAGGAGAAGAAGGCAGGTTTGGATTCGTTAAGCACTTTCTCAATGAAACAATCTGGAAAATGACTTGAAGTGATCTGAATCTCCCTAAATAAAACAGATGGCAGATTCTAAACAAATAATTCTTCCCGGAGATTTTCACACCCGAAACAAACATGGTATAAACTCCTGAGAGGTTATCAGGCTCAGTGTGTCGTCTCAAGGCAGGACTATCTTCAACACCATCCATGCATCCATGCATGCATGCATGCAGGCATGCATGCATCCATTCCAATAACAAATCAAGAAGTATTTACCGAGGGCTTATTATGTGCAAGATCCTGTGCTTGAGGACTGGGGGCTACAAGAAGGGCCAAGGCAAGCTCTCAGTCCTCAAGGAGGGTGAGTGGAAGGCAACAGTTTGCAGTGTGCGCAGATGTGTAGGGCTCTCCTCAGCCACACTAGAGACCAGGTGCTTCTATCTGTGTAGCCCAACTAACTCTGGAGCCCTTGACCTTGTGTTAGAGAGACTAGGTACTTAGGTAAAGGTGTTAATTCTCTCAAAGCTTAACAAGATCTGAAAACATGCAATTTGTATTCTTTACCTCTGGCTTCATTTTATTATTTTACCCGTGTTTTCTTTCCACCCTGATTTATTCACTGAGTTTGTATCTTGTGTACTGTCCCTATTATTATAAGCCACCTCAAAGCGTCTTAGGAAATTAACAGGTCTAAATTCTTAAAAAATAAATACAATTACCCTGCTAGATCATGTAATAACAATAACAAAGATGGTAATTTTTATTATTACAGGTAATGTTCATTGAGGAGTCCAGTGGGTCAGGTATCACTCCAAGCACTTTACAAGCATTTTCTCATTTTTTCTTCATGATAATCATGTGAGACTGTCACGATTATTATCCCTATTTCATAGATGAGGAAAACGAAGTACAGAGAGTTGATGTAATGTGTTAGGAGGTGGTAGAGAAGCCCTTTGCTTACTGGGCTCACTCTATTGTTTGACCCTAGGACTCTTATGTTGCGCCCTACCTAGTCTTGGGGGCCTCTGGAATACTGGCCTCCTCTTCTTTGTGACCCCTCCCTGACTTTGTGGCTGGGTTAGTAGGAGGCTCCCACATCTGAGCACTTGTATCTCTGGAGGGTGAGTTCCTCAAGATCATGGGATGTGTCCTCCTCACTTTCAAGGTGTCAGTGCCTGGTAGCATATATGAGCTACAGCAGATGTTTAATCAAGGCTGGTGTGGGTTGACTGAATGCATGAGGGCTTCATCACTTTCCCATGAACACTGTACAGCCCTCCCAGAGAGAAGCATCCAGGTCCTGTCTCCCTCCTCCCCACACTGGTCCCTTCATGATGGCAGCTGTCGGGAGCTTCACCTACTTGTATTTGGATAGTTCCCCCTGTCTAGGTGCTGCTTCTGAAGTTAAACAACTATTAGTCTGTGAGTTGTAAAGCATAGGCATCCAGGTTTTATCAAACACAGAGAAGCACATTTTGCAGGGAGAAAAGGTCTTCTTGATTAGTGATTATAAAATGGACTTGATTTCAGTCTAACTTAGTATATTCAAAAGTGCTATATTAAAAATTGGAATGGGCATTTTTAATTATCTTACGAGTTCAGGCATTTCAACATTTTCTCCCCCGCCCTGTATCCCTCCCGCAACGATTCATCTTAAAGCAACACCACCAGCACCAAAGGCTTCCTTCTCCTGCTCTGACATGGTCCTTCCCCTCTTTCATCATCTGTGCTTTTATTTCCCGGGCTATTTACTCGACAATTAGTCATGTTTTACTTCGAGATATAGACTATTGTGCCCAATTTTTTTTTTTCTTATAAGTTTATCTATTTTTAAATTTATTTTTGGCTGAGTTGGGTCTTCGTTGCTGCGCGCGTGCTTTCTCTAGTTGCAGCAAGCGGGGACTGCTCTTCATTGTGGTGCACGGGCTTCTCATTGCGGTGGCTTCTCTTGTTGTGAAGCACGGGCTCTAGGTGCGTGGGCTTCAGTAGTTGTGGCGTGCAGGCTCAGTAGTTGTGGCTCGCGGGCTCTAGAGTGCATGCTCAGTCGTTGTGGCACACGGGCTTAGTTGTTCTGTGGCATGTGGACCAGGGCTCGAACCCGTGTCCCCTGCATTGGCAGGTGGATTCTTCTTTTTTTTTTTTAAATTAATTAATTAATTTATTTTTGGCTGTGTTGGGTTTTCGTTTCTGTGCGAGGGCTATCTCTAGTTGCAGCGAGCGGGGGCCACTCTTCATCGTGGTGCGTGGGCCTCTCACTATCGCGGCCTCCCTTGCTGCGGAGCACAGGCTCCAGATGCGCAGGATCAGTAGTTGTGGCTCACGGGCCCAGCTGCTCCGCGGCATGTGAGATCTTCCCAGACCAGGGCTCGAGCCCGTGTCCCCTGCATTGGCAGGCAGACTCTCAACCACTGCGCCACCAGGGAAGCCCTGGCAGGTGGATTCTTAACCACTGTGCCACCAGGGAAGCTCCAATTGTGCCCGATTCTTATTTAACTCTTGCATTGTTAACTCATGGTCCCCACATTCCTGACTGTCTCCTGTGGAAATTTCTTGACAAGAGACCATCGTGACTTGTGCCTCTTCACAGAGTTTAGTCACTCAAGTATTGGTTCCATGGTGGTTTGGGAAAGTCCATGGAATGTCATAAAAGGTTATGTCCCTCAAATAAACTGAATAGAAATGTCCTCCACTACTGGATATTTATAAGTGTAGTGGAGGGAGGCTCTATAGAGCAGTCTTCAGGCAGAACTGTAGAAGTTCTGGTCAGATATGAATGGTAAGAAAGGCAGAAGGTGAGGGTGGCGATGGGGAGTTGTTCAATATTTATTGAATGGCCACATAAGCTAGGCACTGGGCTAAATGTTTTGTGTACTTGATTAGTAATCACAACAACCTCGGATGTGGACATAATGCCCCTTTCCTTCTAACTATGATTAAAATGAGTTTCAGAGAATTTAAATAACTCAGACAAGGTCACACAGGGGTGGGGTTTGTGTAGGACTCCAGGTTTATCTGATTCCAAAATTATACTTTTTTTCTTTATACTGCTTCTCAGAGTCACCTTCATCTGAAATGCATGTACCAGCTAGAATCCTCCTTCAGGCTCAGAATGAGGGAAAGAAAGGTTAATAAGAGGCCTAGCTGGCAAGGCCAATAAATGAATGAGTTCAGGACCAAAAGGAAAGAGAAGCTGAAAGGTCTAAGTCCCTGGTTGTGGTACCATTGCAAAAACAAAGAAGGCAAATGGTTCTCAACACTGGTCATCCACGGCCAGTTTAGAGCACCTACTGTGTGCAAGGCAATCTGCCACACTGCAGAGTGGAACAGACTGTGGACACAGTCATATTACCCAGCTGCAGACTTGCATTAAGGCCAGATGAGCCAGAAGGGCTCCCTTTGCCTTCCATTCCCGCCTGCAAGTCAGCATCCAATGGGGTCTTGAAATACCCAGCGAAGCTGGTCCCCAGCCTCACCTCCCTCCTGCAGGGCTGCAGACGCGCCAGGTGTCTGGGGATGGCGGGTACCCGGCAGGCGCCACCAGACTGCAGGCAAGCAGGGGGTTAATAGCTCATAAAATAAAACCCTCTAACACAAAAATGTTATTTTAATTGTATTACATTGAGGAGCCCTGAGGGTCGTGGGGTAGATAATCAAAAAGGACAAGGAGGAAATTAAAAAAGGGAAGAAGGCAATCAAAAAGGCCATTTAGGAGAGCCCCTTAATCCTCCATAGAAAGAACACTAATTATACTCCAGAATCTCCTTATAATTAACCCTGATATAAAGTGTTTTTTGAGCAGTAATAACTTTCACATTCACAATCGTTTGGATCACAAACTCCACTGAATGCCTCACAAACAGCAGCTCGCGCAGGTTGGCCGCTTTTCCTCCCCAGCAAGCCTCACGATTACATGTCCACAACCAGAAAGAAATATTTCTGCCCTCAGCTAACTCCCTTGCTCAGTTGAACTCAGCCCATTGCTTTTTTTTTTTTTTGGCAGGAATAGCCCCAAGCGCAACAATACTTGCACCTCCGTCTGTCCCTTCCGTGTAATTGCTTCCCTGTGCTCCTTGAGCCTTTACTATGGCTTGGAATCCCGACGGTTGCAAACCCACTGAATTCCCAGCATACCTTCCTTAGCTAACAGACCCCTGCTTGGATGTACCTCCACTCCTAGGCTACTGGGCACACAGTGCCATAATCGTTCTTAACGTTTCCAGACAAAAGCAAAGATTCAGACAGACTCTGCCCAAAACCCGTCCAAACTAAGAGCCTCACATTCCTTGCCCTTCCTTGACAGCTGATCCCTTATGAACTGAAGCTCCAAGCTGTCAACTAGAATAGTTCAGGAGCAAAACAGAGCAGGGAAAGACTGCAGACAGCTCTATGCTTCAGGTGTGCAGGGATCCTTGGGAAGAAAGATGGAAAGGAAAAGGCAGCTTGGACCCACGCTGCGAAGGAAAAAGGCCTGGAATAGGTTGTTTGGGGCTTTTTTTTTTTTTTTTTTTAAGGCATGCAAACGAAAAGAATCTGTCCCTGTCCTCAGATGAACCGGCCAGTGTTCTCATCCCACCCAGTAAGAGAAGGAGCAGGGTCTCAGATCCCATGAGATCCCCAGGGAGTGGTTTCAATGGGGCGCCTGGCTGCCAAGTGAAACCCTAGGAGAGGCTCACAGGGCTACTGACAGTCACAGCACCCGGAAGGTATCTGTCCCCTCTTTGAATGTTCTCTTGGGCCTGGCTTCCCCTCCTCCCTCCAAATACACAGTAAACGGGTTTGAAAGGTCTGCTTGCTCACAACAGGCTGCCTCCTGCCTTTAACCAGAGATTAGGAAACCAAGGTCTGTGGAACACTGAGCCCAGTGTTTTTCCTCTGTATCAAGAGAATGCACGCCAAAGGAATTTTTCCATTTTTTCTTGCGTGCTATTGGAACTAAAATCTTACTTCTACTTCCCATCTGGGTGATTATTATTTATGTAGTATTTAACATGATATGAAGATGCTTCCTTTGTTTCTGTTTTCTATTTTTTTTTAACCCGAATCCATAACTGAGAGACAGATGTTCTCTTACCATTCATTAGTACTGATAAATGATCTCCAATATGCTCACTGCCCTGGGATCTAGGCAATATGGAATAGGGATTATATTGTCCCTGCTTGTGTGGGGACTATGTTGCTCCTATGTGATTATATACTTGGTTGAGCAGCAAGTTATAGTTTGTTAATACAGACTAACATATGTTCGTCTGTATGATTTTAAAATATCACTACTCAATAAATCATCATTCTTCTCATACAAAACTCCTATAAAGATACACAATTCACTTACAAAGTTGAACAAGCAGATTAAAAATGAAGAATAGATGAGTCTCCCACTTTTTAGTATTTTATAAGTACAGTGCACATGCACGTACAACTATCATACACTAAAGAGAGTTAAAAAGATCTGTGTTGACATCCTTGCTCCGCTCATTAATTCAACAAGTACATGCTGAGTACTAGTCATTTCTCAATACCTAAAGATGAGGCAGGCATAGATTCTGCCCTCAAAAAGCTTAGCGAGTGATTGAGGGGGAGCAAGCCATACTTACATATAATTAAATTGCAAGTCAGAGTGTGAAAAGTACCATAAGAAAGGCGCAGATTAAAAAAAATTATAAAGTGATGAAGTTGCTATATAAACATAAAATATTATTCATCTCATCTGGCAGGGGTCTCCTCTTAAATTATCCCGTTTGAATACAAAGTGATACTCTAGTTTCCATAGATGGGATATTTACAACTTTCTCTGGTGGGGTATCTATTCTATGTTTAATCAGTAGTAGCAACAGGAGCTGGAAGCCCATAGGAAGAGCTGAAGCTGGTGCTGATCTTTACCTCCTATTTTTTTGGTGTCCCTCTCTTTAGGTTGCAGTTTCCCACTTTGGCCTCCCTCCCAGATCCTCCACTCCATCCCATACGCTGGATGTCTGCCGCTTCATCAAAACTTCATCACTAAGGAACCCCACAAATGCCAACGAAGAGCATTCCAGTTAATGCCAACACATTAACTGGAAAGGCTCAATCTCTCGGTAGCTTTCCTTATTCCAACCTCCAACAAAATATATTTTAACAAGGTCTTCCGGGGATGAGTCCTGAACCAAAAGAAAACTCCGTATGAGAGAAGATGGAGAGAGTAGAGCCAGGAGTCTTGGGTGCAAGTCCTACATTACTCACTCACTATAGTAACATTGGACAAACCCATTTACTTGTCTAAGCCTCTGTTTTCTTCACTGTTAAAATTCAACAGTAGCAGACTCACCATGTTATACGTAATATGTAATACAAAGCTCTCATGAGGTATATGAACACATTTTAAGACAACCATGAATGAGAATTTTAGTCACGTGCAGGGCATCTTTTTGATAGGAGCCCTGTCTACAGTACCTTGAGTAGGTTTGTCCTACTGTGACAACAAATGGCATTGAATCCATCCCAGCTGGACTGTAATAACGACGCAGTCACTTGTTTACTTGTTCCTCTCATTATGCATTTAATCCAAACTGCACTTTATATAGTCAGGAGTAGGGCTAATAATGTAATATTTTCCATCTGACATTTCATCTCTCTGCTTTAAGGCTAGCTGCTGACAAAAGATGTAGCTTCAACATTAAAAAATTGCTAGATTCCCTCTTTCCTGGTTCCATCTCTTGGGGTAGTAAATCAAAGTGTCCTGAATCAAAGTGGCCCTTGTCGTGACCTGTCACTCTTTACGCTTATCTCTTGTTGTACTAAAATAAAGCCACAAACAAGAGTAAAAAGCTAGCGTGTGGGAAGCAACTTTTAAAGAGCAGACCTTGATATCATTTAAAAATAGTCAGCAGTTCCATACGATGCCCCTAGCATCTTATCTTCCTTCAGCTGACCACAGGAGAGGGCCTGAAGTAGGAGACGCTAGAAGGCCCTCTTCACTATAAAGGAAGATGGCTTTCCTCTCTCATTTCATGTCTGTGTACAGGACCCCAGGAGATGATCATTACCAGCTGGAAACTTTAAGATTATCAAGGACATAGGAAATGCCATTCTCCTCACTCTGAATAACTGCATTTGGTCCAATGGCCTTAACCTTTCATGGCCTGAGTTCCTTTGCTGCTCTCTTCCAATTAATTTCAATCATTCTTTCTTTAAAACATAGAGGTAATACATGCTGGCTGTAAATGCTAAAAAATACAGTCAGATGTAGAATAAAAAAAAATCAAAAGACCCCATTCACTTCCTCCCACATTCCCTAACTCCTCTCGTCTCTTCTAAGGTAAAAGTTTTTAATATAAAACTTTCTAGGCTACTTTATAGGCTTTAAATATAGGCTTAAATAAATAAATATATACATATATATGTATACATATATGTATGTGTGTGTTCACTTATATTTTTCTTTGCACATTGTTTTGTGATTATTTTGTTTTACTTAATAATATATCATGGATTGGTTTCCAAGTTGATATAGCTATACTTGCATCATTCGTTCCAACTGCTGTATAGTATTATTTAGAATAAATTGAAAGGCGTATTATAGTCTGAATTGTTGTGTCTCAGAAGTTAGCTACTTTATGTAGGAAAGGAATGCTTTTTCTACAGAAAGAGCAGCATTTATGTTGCTTCTTGACAATAATCTGGCATATATTAGGGCTAAACAGTAGCAAGTGGTAAAGCAAAGAGCGAAGCAGTAAATCATTTTTACCTCAAGAGACTTGAGAACCCTGATGGGCCGTATGGGGCAAACAGCTAGCAGCGATGGTGAATATGGTCATTTGAATTGTGTCAGGAAACGGGCCATACCTCAAACCTCCAGATAGTACACGTGAATTTCACCAATAGAAATTCATTCCTTTGGTCTAAACATGGCTAACTCTAAACACTTCTTTTTAAAAAAATTTTTTAAAACATTCTCTTTAAACATGCATGTTTTCGGAACGAGCAACCACTTAGTTGTTTGGGTGCTTTCCTTCCCGAAAAGTATGATTCAATCTGAAAACACTGAGTGTTTCTGGTGGAAGAGGATTCTAAAACTGGGGAGGGAGAGATGCAAGAGAGAGGGGATGTGCCTAAAGAAGAAAACAAAAAATAAAAACAGTAAGATTGCTAAATTAGCTGAATATTAGTCACCTGTCTGGAGATGGCCCCAACTGCTTACAAGCAAAAGATAATTTCACCAAGCAAATAAAAAGAGACTTTTATAAAGGAGGTAGCTTTCTTTTGTTGACTAGAACAGAGGAGAGGTGGAGAAATACAGCAAGCATCCCAACACCCCCACTCCTGTTTATGGCAGACATCACTAATCTACTGTGGCATTCTTTCCCACTGAACCAGGACGCGGCCTCAGATTTCTTCTGTACTCAGCACTCCAGGCAGCCACTACGCATTGACTCTAGTTGGTGCCCCAAATGAAATCCAGTTTGTCGTTCATTTATGGGAGTCACTGTCTCCATTATGACCAACCATGGGTTTGAATTTCACAAGCAGATAGCAATTGCATAACCTTAAAGCTGCTGTTAGGATTCTTTTTCAGTCAAGTATCTACAGAGGACACATCCCAGGGAAAACAGGAGGTCTCTGAGCTAATGAACTGGGATCCTCCCCCACCAGACTGGAAGCTCTGCAAGAGGAATGGCTTTATTCTCCTAGAGCCCAAGAGAACATCCGATGGATGGCAGGTACCGAGTTGAGGGATCGCCCAAATGAACTGTACAATGGAATAGAGCACATCTCCAGCAGACACTCGGTCTAAGAGCTCTCAAGGATTAACAGAAAGTTTGCCATAAAAAGTCTTGTTTGGATGGTGCAGCCTCTGCATATGCACCTCCCCCCCTGCAACTTAGATACATGGAAAAGGACCTCTTATCTAAAACTATGATACAGTGTTTTCAAATACGGCAATCATCAAGGAAAACAGAAATGGAATCTGACAGGAAGGGGATGTGAGTGTCCACTTTTTGGGTAATGTAAGATGGAAAGGTAGGTGAGAATGAGCCAGCAACTTCCAGATCCTGGAGAGGGGGCAAAGCTGGGCTGCCTGCTCAGAATTCAGGCCAAAGCTTTTCTCCCTGTGGTGAATCTTCAACAAGCAGCTGGCTTCCTGCACCCAGGGCACACCGAAGAATCTACCATCACATTTTAGGAAGCCTTCCCGGAGTTTCAGGGCAGAAACTGTCCCAGTCAAAAAAAAAATTCAGCAAATAAAAGAAGCCCTTAACCTGATTTGACCAGCTTTGTTCATCATATCCGAGGGAGGTCAAGCAAGCCCATCCAGCCTAAGATGGATAATTAATCTCATTGTCTCTCTCTCACTCACCCACCCACACACATGTACACATGGAAACTCACACATGTGCTCACACTCACATATTCTCACACACTCACATATCCACACACACACACACACATCCACGCACATCTACTCACACACCTACTCACTCACACATTACACACACTGTCCTATCTTCAGCCCCCAGAGGAGCAGACTCAGATATTGCCCCACCCCCATCATATTATTTTCCTTCTCAACAGCAACAACTCTCCTTTGATAGAAATCTCCTTCTTCTAAAGGGACACTCTCATCAACACCAAGCCCTGGGGACCGTGTGGAAAATAAGCGCACACCTGCTCTGCCGTCGGCCCCTTTATTGCCGAGATGGTATTAGCCTGTTCCTCTGGAGGAATACTGGCTCAGAACTTTTATAAGTAGGAGACTCAATTATGCTTCTTATGAGTTCCCTAAATTTGGAAATAGAGCTAAATAAGGAAATACATTAGTCAATGTCCTTCTCAACCTCCTCCCCTACTCATTTCTCAATCTTTTTTTTTTTTTTTTTCTGCTTTCATGGGGTGCTTTGACTTAGTAAAACTGCCAACTGTAGCACCATAAACAGGGCCCCATACTGAGATGTGAAAGGGGACAAGTGAGGAAACAAATGCCAAACTAGGTACTCTGAGTATGATCAGCATATGGTTAAGGCCTCATGGGCAAGTGAGGGCCAAGCCAAGTTCACCGAACAATGATCAATGTCACAGTGAGATTCCCAAGAAAAAAAACGTTTCAATACAGGAGATCTTTATACTTGAACTAAAGTGCAAATAGTAATGTTGCCAAAATTTGGGGATTACAGAGGTGTCCCCCAAGAATAAGTCCCAGGGAGGAAAAAAAGGCCATGGCCTGAAACTTAAACGATATTATCCCACATAAAAAGTCACAGTAGAGATATGCAGTTACCTTACAGAGGTCTTTCTGGAAGACAAAATTTGCAACCTGCTTGATTTAGAAATACATCAAAAGAAGATATGACCATGAAGTCTGACCATGGAAGCAGAGAGAAAGGAAGGTTATGGAAACCAACTTGGGCAATGCCCTTCTAGGGATTTTTCAGGCGGAAGGCCCCCAACAGTTGTTCCCAGTGGCAAGGAAGGAAGTTGAGTTGCCTGATTTATGTGTATTCAACTACCTGCACACCGATGAGGTACTGGAGTTAGGAGACAGAGGGAGAAGGAGGGGAGGAGGGATGGAGGGAGGGACAGAAAGAAGGAGGGAGGAAGAGGAAAAGAGGGGGAAACTGAGAGGAGAAAGAGGAAGAGAAGGAGAGAGGAAAGCGGAGGAGGAGAGAGAAAGGGAGCGTGAGGTGAATACAGGGGATGTGACCCTGTTGGTTCTTCAATCAGCCCCAGTACTTGAGCCTATCAGCATCTCTCTGTGCTTCATGATTTTCAGTGCTTAAATATAGCTATTGCTCATTCAGTATGACCCCTAACCAGCGTTTCCAAGTGAGATCCTTGGACCAGCAGCATCAGCATCCCCTGGGAATTTGTTAGACATGAAAACTTGGGTCCCACCCAGTCCTACTAAATCAGAAAGTCTGTGGGTAGGGCTCAGCAGTTTGTGTTTTAACAGGCTCTCTCGGTGATTCCAACACACGATAAAGTTTGAGAACCACTGCCCTAAACACGAATCAACTACTGCATCTGGAGCTCCACTGAAGAAATCTCTCATTTACATAAACACAAGAACATTCTGGTTTTATACATCAGTTTGGGAGCCTGCGGGATTTGAGTCTGTCCTCACATCTCTGAATATTGCAAAGACAAGTCTTTGAGCTTGGGGGAGCTGAAAGCTGGTCCTTGCCAAGAGGAGAGTCACCAAGGTAATGACCCACTACTAGGCTTCTGGACATTTGACTTCTCCATGTGCTGGGGGGAGGTTCTCCTCCATTTTCAGACACAGAAAAATAGGTTTCTGTGATTTGAGAGAGACCCACACCTTGGTACCATGCTTTAGAAAGGTCTAATGCACTCTCCCAAAACGGCCATTCAGCTCTATGTATAATGTCATGGTAATCATGTGGCCACTTTCAGGTGACAAATTTCTGTGAAACTTTTGGCAATGGCTAACTAAACTGTTTTCTTGCAATGCAATATATCACTCTCGTGTGTGTTTCTATACTGCTTTTACTGTTTCATGTTCTTTGTTATGTGCACTCAGACTTGACTTGTAGACAACTGTGGGCAGCACAGTTGGGTATAAAAGAGAGTTATTTAATGGTGTTATTTAAGGTGTGCACCTTAGCCACGCAGTTTACAAAAGCAAATCCCTGTGAGGTATAAAGCATCAGAGAGCAAAACAACAGTCACTGACATCTCTGTAGAGGAGAGAAAGAAGCTGAGTCACTGAGCTTGCAATTCAAGAGAAGGCAAATATATCACAGAACAAAGGATGAACCTCCACCCTGGGTCACAGGACATCAGCTTCAGAGATGTTCACCAACACAGAAAGATTTGTTGCTTACGATAAAAGACATCTGTGAAATGTCTTTCACTGAACAAAGCATCATCTGACCCCTAACTAAACATAGCTTGCTTTATAAAAGGTTGTTTTTTTTATATAATATTGCCAAACACTATTTCTGTAGTTCTTTGAAGAAGAGAAAGACCAGTTAGTGTTATTGAATCTGTGGCAGACATCATTCTAATCTGTGTCTGAGAAAGTATATCACACCTATACCTACCTGCTTAATTTGCTATATATTTAGGGATACAGACTAACATTATTTAATAAAAAACAAAGCAAAACACTTACACTACTGAGTGCCCACCATCTGTAGAACTGTGCTAAGCACCCTCAGGAAAAAAAGAAAGGCAGGGACCACTTTGGCTTCCAGAAGAGACAAGGTACACAGAAGTTCAGTACTGAAATGTTTGTGTTTAGAGAAGTTCCATGTGAATTAGAATGTGGCAGGAGAAACTTCCATGGAAGAGATGAGCTTTGCTCAGTAGGTAAAATTTCACAAGGAAGTTTGGCAGGAAATATAAGCAAAGCAGAACAACAGAGACAAGATTCGGTGTTTTTTAAGATAAAATGCAATTCCTCACTTCCATTTGGGATGAAATATCTGGAAGCAGCAAAGCCACCAACAGGAAGCTTGATTATTCACCACCAGAGAAAGACGTATTGACTTGACTGTCCAAGCCCAACTGAATCTTCCATTCCCAATTCTAAACACAAAGTAGATGAGATGTCTCCATGCCCTTCACACCAGGGCATCATCTAGCACATTTCAGCTGTCACCGCTCCTAATTATTTTGCTCCCTCTTACCTCTAAGGAGTCATCTAGGGATCAAAGAGATGCTATCAGAAGCAGGGACTGAGTCTGGTGGAGAAGCTGTGCAGGTTGTGGGAGTCAGAGTGAACAGGGATGTCAGCTCGCTGCTAAGTGTAGGGCCCAGATTCAATTTTCTGCTTTTCCCCCTGGTCCCAAAGTATCCTGGAATAGTACTTCCTGGTTGGGCTAAGAGCTTTCATCTTGGCAATGTCAGCTCGTTACAGGGACCTAAGGCAGATGACAGGTGCTAGCAGCATGACAGGAGGTCAGATTTATCAAGGAAAAAATCTCAAAGCACAACCCCTTCTGTCTCCCTCTTCCGAAGGGCAATGAGAAGAGGGGCCCGTCGGCACTTAGTAATACTAGAGAAAGGACTTCTGCTCCCAGAGGAAGACCTTTGCATATGCCAGCGTTCAGTTGAAGACTTTTGGCTTCAGTTTCTCAGTTCATGAACTCTAATTTGATATTCTCTGATTTAGACACACTCTGATCTGATATTCTTTTTTTCCCTCCTGAAACGTAATTATGTTTGTGGTATGATGATTTCCGGAGCAACTTTGAGGAGCTGTGAGTCCGCTTTTGTGGCACTGTCTACCACGTGTGATTTGTGGGCCTGACTCAGTCTCCCCCACTAGAACATCAGCTCCCCTGGATGAATCACCTGGGCAGTCTCCAGCTGCCCAGAGCAGAAACGTGCCCAGCAAAAGTGCTCAATGAATACACAGAGGAGAGAACTCAGGTTCTTTCCACTTCTCCACCGTGCAGAACACAGGGTCTTGCTAAATCTTTTTTGTTTTGTGGTTTTTTTTTTTTTTTTTTGGCAGTACGTGGGCCTCTCACTGTTGTGGCCTCTCCCGTTGCGGAGCACAGGCTCTGGACGCGCAGGCTCAGCAGCCATGGCTCACGGGCCCAGACGCTCTGTGGCATGCGGGATCTTCCCCGACCGGGGCACGAACCCACGTCCCCTGCATCGGCAGGCAGACTCTCAACCACTGCGCCACCAGGGAAGCCCCATTGGTGCTTTTAACACACCCTCCAGGTGACTGTGATACTCACTACAGTTTGAGAACCACTGGTGTACAGACTGGGGCCCAGGAAGATCAGGTGTACACATCACTTGTCAATGTAGAATCACAAACTTAGGTTTGTTTGACCTAAGTGACCTCTTGTCAGGAAGAGATACTTTAATTCCATAGTTTGTGTGAACTGTCAACTTGGAGAGGATGGGATACAATCTTCACAGGCCACTGGGCTCCCGGAAGCTCAGGCTACTTGACTCTGAAGAACGACATACCACATCCTAATGAATGAATTTGTCAAGAGCTACTCCCCTTTGTGAGGATTTTAGCAGAGACGTTGGTGACAGCCATCCACTTTTATGGATTTTCACTGAGTAATTAATAGGATAACAGTTACAAGTGCAAGTTAAGTGCATACTATTTCCACTGGATTGGATCATAAATAAGTCATATAGCTTTGAAAGTGAATGGGAAGAGACGGTTGAAAAGAAAGACCTATTGGGAGCTGAATGAGGGAGGCCAGACTTAATTTTAAGCCCTACCTTCTCATTTTCCTGAAGCAAGCTGTCCACAGGGGACCAGCCGAGACCGTGGTGGATTGTGTTTCACTTTGTGCTTCCGCACAAGGTATCGGAACATAGACAATCTACCAAACGTAGACATTCCCGAGTCTCTCCTCCTTCCACAGAAATCAAAAGTGAAAACAGCTCAATACGCCAGAGGTAAGGAGGAGGGACAGAGCAGCAAAGCTTCAGGAATATTTTGCAACACACTTACACAAGCTACTGGACATTTTGTCTCTTTTTTTAGTACCTGGGCTAACGTCCTCCCCAACCACAAATTCAGGGCTTCTCTTCAGCAACGGAGAGGCCTCTCGATTCAACTCCTTTTCCAAATCAATGCTGGGTCTCAGGGCCACATCACACCTTTTGTGGGCCCTGGGAGCTTTTGTCTTCAAAAGCCCTTTCCTCGACCAAAAAAAAATTTTAAATTATATTTTACGGCTGCATAGGTATAAAGACAAATATAATCCAGGCTGGGCTTCATGATTATATATTTATTGTTATTATAGTCACTAAAAACGTAAACACGTTAGTATTTACGTTTTGCAGGTCTGTTAGTAGCTTCCTAGGGCTGCTGTAACGAAGTTCTGTAAACTAGGTGACTTAAACATCAGAAATGTACTGTCTTACAGACCTGGAAGCTAGAAGTCCAAGATCAAGTCGTCAGCAGGGCCGTGCTCCCTTTGAAGGTGTTAGGGAAGGAGCTGTTCCAGGCCTCTCTCTTAGCTTCTCGTGCTTCCTTGCCTTGTGAGAGCAGAACTCTAATTCTCACTTGCTGTTCTCCCTGTGTGCATGTCTGTCTCCAAATTTCCCCTTTATATAAGGACACCAATCATGTCCGATTAGGGACCCACCCTACTCCAGTATGACCTCATCTTTACTAATTACTCTGAATGCTACCCTATTTCCAAGTAGGGTCACAATCTCAGGTGCTGGGGATTAAGGATTTCAAGGGGATACAATTCAACGCAACACGGGGCCTGTGCTCTGTGTCTAACGGAGAAATTGTCCGTGCAAAGCCTCCTCTAGGATGCCGAAGGGGAGATGCAGGTCTGGGGTTTCCAAAGCATCAGAAATGAGATAAGGGCCCAGGGGTGAAAGAGGGAGACGTTTTACATTTAGTTTTACCCTCTTTTTAGAAAAATATTGCAAAAGCTTTATTGTGTAACTGACATACAACAAACTGCATAAATTTAAAGGGTTTTACACATACATATGCCAAAACTTATCAAACAGTTTGATCCTATTTTTAAAGGAAATATTTCAGGATTCAAAAACACTTCAAGGGAGATTTTCTGTGGATCAACTCACCCTGGAGGAGGTTAACTTCTCTCAATGCCCCATTTCCAATAAGCCCAGGTGAGCCCTAACCTGCCTCGACTCCAGATCAGGAGCCAACCTTCCTGCACTTGGACATCTCCATCCTGCATGTTTGTACTTGTCTCTTGGAGCTGAGCCCTCCTAGGAACTGAGGAAGGACACAATTTCATTTTTTTTTTTTTTTTAATCTGACTTTCACGGAGGCAATGTACATCTCATGCTTTTTTCCCCCATGTTAACCTTTTTTCTTCTCCTGCAAGAAAACTTCAACTTGCCCCTCGGTCCTAACGGAGGATCCAGCTAAAGAGAGGGATGTGTCCATCGCCCCCAGACGCTACCTCTTTTTCCCCTCTCCTCTATTAAAAAAGAGAGAAAAAGACTGAGGGAGATTGGGAAGGATACCTGAAATGAGTACTCCCTTTGTGGCTTCCATTTTTAAAGTTACTATCAGCCCATTGCAACAAAAGCCTCCAAATTCTTTCTCAGTCTGTGGTTCAATGGTTTCATTCCCAAAGGATTCTAGAGACCCAAACAAAGTGCTGGCTGTCCTCCTTGAACCTTCCCCTCCCACACAAAAATCACCTCACACAAAAACAGCCAAATAAAGCAGCACAGCCTGAGGTGGGGGGCGGGGGCCCACAAAGTGAGAACTGAACAGTCCATGAACTTGGCCTGTCCATTTAAATTGCAAAAGCTCCAGCTCATTCGCAGACACACAATTGGGTCTGGCAACACCATTCACAGCCCAGGATGTGAACTGGAGCCTAAGTCGTCATTACAGGCACCCAGGACAATGCCAGTTAGGGTGTGTCAAAAGCCAGGCTGTCCCCGAGAGAAGGTTCTCTTAGAGCAGTAAATAACAGTAATGGCTTTGAGGATGCGTGTGCCCAACACGAAGCATTTCATGTTTCCGAGGAGGAGTACCTGAAACCACCCTAGGAAGGCTTTTTCTTTCTGCACAAATTATAATAAAATAATGGTAGTGGTGACTCCAAGCCATAAATCTGTTAGGTCTTGGTTAACTTAAAAAAAAAAAAAAAAGTGATATTGTTATATCAATATCGTTTGTATGTTACATACAAACGACCCAGTGACTTGTGGAAGAAGCTAGTTCTCCTTTCTCCTCAAAAAAGATCCTCAAGTTGGTTGACCTACCAGACTCAGCCCAAAGGTTGAACAAAACCCCGGTGAGAAAGAAGCTGTGGTCTTTTTTAAGGCTGTACACGTAGAGCATCTCTATTTCCTGCATGGTATTCAGCAACTACAAAATATAAGCCCTAGGCATCCTGCTTGGGCATTGGAAGAGGTGTGGTTAAGAAGGAATGGGCGGTCTCAGCTCTGGGTCAGTATATGATGAACCGCTGGAGGTGTCCCAAGGTCCTCTCCAAATGCCTCAGCTGACTAATCCTATACAACAATGACTGCGAGCAAATCAGGTGGGACAGGAAGAGAAAGTTCAGTGGACAAACGATTCAAATTCCATTCCCAGCCAGAAACTTCATGCCACACAGTACGGACTTCAGAGGACAGTGTCCTGAGGAACAGTGGATTCTGCGTCATATGACATTGAGATTTTCTTGACCTTGGAGGAGCTGCCTGCACTCTCATGCTTCTCCCTCTCAGAAAAGGAATAAGACAGTTTATTCTCTGTCCACACGATCTCTGATAATATGGCTTTCAAGAGGCCACCAGCTTCATGCTTTCTTTCTGTGGGCTATAATAACCAGGATCAGGGCAAAGTGAGATGGGAAAATGCCTCCTTGGGGTGAGAGTTTCCAAAGAATGGAATAAGGCAGAGGGTAGGGTCAGACAGACTGTGAAAATTCTCATCAACGCTGCTCACAGGGCCATGTTCCAGGTCAGAGATGGCGGCTGCTCCTTTCCTGTCTGGTCGTGGAAACGTGGAGGTTTACACCCAGGGCATTGAGCCAATGCCCCATTATTCACTAGGGCAGGTGCTAGAACTTCAGCTCTGTGCACAGACCTGGCGGCCAAGCTTCACTGACCTAATGGGCTCCACGGACTTAGCTATGGGGGTCTAGCCCTCTCCCTCCAATCTCATCTTTAGAGCCTCAGGGCCTGTCTTACTCCCGTCACCTCTTCCTTATTCACGTGGGAGGCCTCGGCAACCTTGCTTTTCCTTGTCTTCTTTCCCCACTTCCTGCACGGCCACAGCTGACCGCCCCCCCCCACATGCCTCAGACCAACTGCACAGATCTCCTTGGGAACCAACATGCCACCCCTTGCCAAGCTTCCTCAGAACCCTTACCTTCCCTCTCAGCTGAACAAAAGTTTCCCTCACAACATTTATGTAACTCCTGAAATCCGACCTCCTCCAGGAAGCCACTCGAGATTGATTAGGGAGAAATGCAAATGATTCCCACGGCCCTAACTAAATATATACATATTTATTTCTAGGAGTTGTTGTCTCTAACAACCGCCAAGTCCCTAGGTGTTCCTTCTCTGCCACCCCCAGTGAATGCTGTTATTCTTTTAAAAAGTGAAAGTAACTTTAATGTTTTACTCAGTATAAACATGTCAGATGCTCATACTAAAGTTAGATTCATAGATGTAGAAACTTACCTGAAGAATGTAAAAAAAAAAAAAAAAATCACATAAAGCCCACTATACAGAGGTAAATTTTTACAGGATACACTTCTTTCCATAAATGCATTTACTCTTGACAGATATTGCCTCTAGGACAGACAAAAATGGGGCTAATTAACATAGCAAAGAGTAAGTAGCTACTCATTAATTGGTTCTGTTTACATGCCTATCATGAAAAGATCATTTCTGTGCTTAAGCAGAGACTTTCAGCTTGACTAGGACTGTCATTAAGAAAACAGTGAACGCCAAAAACAACATTTCTATGATTTCATTTATATGAAATGTCCATAATAAGCAAATCTATAGAGATTTGTGTGGCATGTGAATTACACCACAATAAAGCTTTTTTTTTTAAAACACACAAAAAAGAGAAAAGAAAACAGTGAACACAAGTAATATCTTCTGTGAAGTGGAAGAGGAGTGAAGTTCAATCCCGTTATCACTTTGCTATAGACACTGATGAGTCTGGCAAAAGTGGGAAACATTGGTTTGGGTAAAGGGTGACTGAGGTTGACAAAAGAAGTGTAAGCAGGCCTGGTGAGCAAATGTGCCAATCTTTCTGCCCAGTATCACAGAGCATGAGTCTGATTCTAAACCCAAATCTAGTGTGAGGCTCGGCCAGGCACAGGTGATACACCGCTTGCCTTGGCTTGAAGGTCTGAGGCCACCGTCTCTATGTCATATGCATGTGTGACCAGGAAAATAGAAGAATCACAGCTTCTGTCTCCCTCCTGTCATCCAGGGAGAAGACAGCCTTGGTCCAATTTGATCCTGGGCCTTGTTGGTTCAATCAGAGTAATGGATTAGGGATGTAGGAGACTAAAAGGAACTGAGATTTTTTGGACTGGTTCACAGTGGAGAAACCAGACTCATGGAAGAGGAAATAATAGATTTGGAAGGTAAGAGGTAGGTGAGGAAAAGTTAAGAATCAGAAGGCACTGGGTTTGAGAAAAAGTTTGAAGACCTTCTTTTTGTTTGTTTTGTTTTGAGGAGAGGGAGTGATTCAGGCAGCTGTCATATTGTGATGGGTGGCGTTTTGGGGAGATAAAGAGAATTTTCAGAAAATCTGCTGCAAGCTATAGGTGGAATCCTTCTTTTAGCATTTTCTGAAAAACTGTAATAAAGATATAGATTGCTTCAAAATTCTTTTTGGAAGTCAGTGTGTGTTTCTTTGGCAGTGACACGGTGCTGATACTGGAGATACAAGGCAGCTCAGTCTTATGCGGGTTACATATAAAAACCTGTGTGGTTTGCTCTGAGCTCTCAGTTTCTAGAGGGCAGGGATCCACATCCATGCAGACGATCTGGATATATCCCAGGAGGCATCTTGTCATCGTTCTAAAAGCTCTGAAGGAGGAAGGAGAATTTGAGTCCTGGCTCACCTTTTTACTAGCTGTGCGGCTCAGGATACGTCACTCCCTGAGTTCACTGTCCTCACAAGTATACTGTGGGCAAGTATGGTGACATCTGCCTGCACCTTGGGGTTCTGTGAGGATCAGATAAGTATATATGAGCATGTTCTGTGAGCTGTAAAGAGCTACCCAAATCATCACATGGTATGACAGCCTGGACAACATGACATTCAGCCACTTACTGTAACTCACCATAACAATGGTGGCTGGAATGGTTCCAGGACTGATTCTGCCCAGGGCTATTAGCGAGTCCTCTCTATCCCTTCCTGGTATCTCCTCTGTCTTGGGAGCCAGGGAGGAATAAACTCAGTCCTAGGAAATCTACTGGGAACTTCACAACTTCCCTACCTCATTTCACCCAGGGCCTCCACCACTGATTAAATGGAAATGCTGGAGGGTGTAATGGGCCCAGGCCAGGATTCTGCTGAATCCAGCCTATGACTGGCCACCGCGCCCTGGGCTGATCGTGACTTCACCCACTGGCTCCCATCTCAATGGACGGCTCTCTCTGAAAGGCCATTTTGTGACTTGTCCTGGGAGCACTTCATTCATGCTGGCTGAAGCTCTTGCCCTTTCCGCTCAAAATTAACCCTACTCAGCCCAAAGCAGCCACAAAGAATCTGAATGAGACAGCGGCGAGGGAGGACCTTGCACAATCCAAGTATGTTTCCAGGGGAGCTTTCTTTGCTTTCCAGGATTCCAAGAGAATCCTGTCCAACCACGGAGGCAATGGCTTGGCGGGAGTCAAGGGCCCGCCTCCCGTGGAGGTCTCTCCCCATATGTTCCCATCCCTCCCAGGAGCTGAACCTCCCTATGGAAAGGAAGCCAGACACATGTCTACCTGCTGCCTCAGAATCTGATCCTGCCTTTTTTTGTTTTCAGTAGCTGAGACCAAAGGCCTGGCCCATTCCCTCCTTGGTCTGAGGCAAGAGTCCTTGCAATGGATTTTCCTGAGAGGTAGCCCAGAGGCTGGTGTGACAAGGAGCTGGCCTGCTTTCCTTGGCCTCGGCCTGGCCAGTTCTGCCCTTGCCCTGAGCCAGGCCAGCAGGACTCAGGGCTCAAAGCAGCACCAAGACCTTGAATTAAGACACAGGCAACTCATTCCACTTTCCTGGCCGCCTCAATGGATCTGTCTTGTCGGCCTGCGTCTAAAGCCCTTGAATGATTCCAGCTGCTGAGCTGGGCCTGCGGACACAGGGACATTTGGTTTCTGTTAGAGCACAACAGATCAGTGTCTTCACCTGTTTCATTTTTTCCCTCCTGCACCAGGAGGGGGACAAAGCAGCCAAAGTCTGATGCTGCTGATTTGGAGATTTCCCATTTTGTTTCGGTGACTTCATGCCTTGGCCTGGACGCTGCTGGTATCTTCCAAAACCACTTCATTTCCTGTGTATTTCCAGCACTCGGCCAAAAAGAATGTACAGTATGAAAAAAATGTCTGCTGCCCTCAATTGCAGAGACCCTCTGGAAAAAAATATCTGGAGGGCTTTTAAATAAAAGAAAATAATTACAACCTGCTGAGTGCCTTACAGAATCTATGAAACTCGACCTTTTCCAAAATATCATAGTATTTCCTGTGGCTTCTGTAGGCTAAGCCTTCATGGATTTATAAGAATGTGTCCAACACAGTCTCTGGGCTCCATTTCTTTTTAAATCCAAAAGTCAGATGTGAAAAGGCCAAAGACATCCTCTTGGAGGACAACATCCCAAAAGGTGTTAAGCTAAAACCCAGCTGGAAAAATAGAGGCTGCCAGCTGTCGGGGGGTGGCAGGCCACGTGCATTTATTTTATTTTATAATTTTTTTAATGAATGGAGATTTGATTTTCCAGCTCGCCGCCCAGTTGTAGCTTTGCAGATGCTGTACATGGCAGGTATGCCTCGCAGATGTGTAGAGGCACAGCTTACAACTATACGGTGGGTGGAGAGTGGTTTATGAGCCTTGAGATTCATAAATTCTAGTCTTTAGAACTCTGTATAAACATGGTTAAAAGTTAGAAAGGGAGAGAGAGAAAACATTCTGACCTTAAACTACCTGTGATCAACGATCCAGACTCCTGCTGGCCTTTCCCAAGAGAAAACTGAAACCTTTTGAAACAGAAACTCAAGGAGACAGAAGCTTCTACTGACTTTCCGGAAGAGGTAAAGATTCCAGGCTTGGGTTCACTGTGCGTGACTATTGCCCACTAAGTCTATACGTGGACAGACGAGATGAAACGGAGGGAGGTACAATCAGCTGGACACTTAAACCTGCACAGACCATCTCAAATACGTAGTCATAACAATCTCTCTCCCTTGGCGGCTTTGAAAAAATAAATTCAGATTACTGTCTTAACTTCGTACTGTAGGCCGCCCGCTTTAGTTAAACCTGTGGAATTAAGGCCTTCATTTCCAGTGAGGAGGGGTCGAATTCCATATCAAATGACTCTGAATAAACTAGTGAGCACAAACTCACTAATCGACTCTAGTTAGTGTCAGCCTCAGGCTGAACTGTGAACTGGTGACTATGTGTTTTCACAGCCCTCGCCCTCCCCTTGTGCTTCCCTTGTCTCCCAACTCGGGACCCTCCCTTCAAGCTTGGCGGCATCCCAGGTTGGGAGAAGTCCCTTGCTCAACTTAAAACTTACTTAGGAGTTTTCTTCTCTGGCAAAGTAATTTCTGTTGAGGTGAGAACAGCTGAGTAGGGTTCACCTCCCAGAGAACAGCCATGTTTTAACCACCAAGGGAGAGTCCAAAAAAAGTCAGACTCCTGGGAACAAAGGAGAGCTGATGAGAGAGAGACTGTAAATTGGGAGATGGAAACATTCAACCAGTCTTCATTCCCAAGAGATAGAAGCGTAAGGAGGAGCCTGCTTTCCTCTGGGGTACAGAGTTTAAGTGATGGGAAGTGGAAGAAACATAAAGGAACAGGCTGGAAATAACCCACATCTCTTTATTCAACCTTGGCCTGTTAAAAAGCGAAATACTAACAACTATTTTATACAGAGAGAAAAATGCTAACATGCCCCAGTCACTTTGCAGTCACACTTTATAAACTTCCTGTAGTTCAGGCTGCCTCTACCATCTCAGGACTTCAAAGTAAGTGAAGCTTGTTACCATATGATCCAGCAATCCCACTCCCGGGCATATATCCAGAGAAAACTCTAACTCTAAAAGACACATGCGCCCCAGTGTTCACCACAGCACTATTTACAATAGCCATGACATGGAAGCAACCTAAGTGTCCATCAACAGATGAATGGATAAAGAAGATGTGATACATATATACAATGGAATATTACTCACCCATAAAAACAGAATAAAATAATGCCATTTGCAGCAAGATGGATGGACCGAGAGATTATCATACTAAGTGAAATAAGTCAGACAGAGTAAGACAAATATCATATGATAGCACTTATATGTGGACTCTAAGAAAAAGATACAAATGAACTAATTTACAAAACAGAAATAGACTCACAGACAAGAAAACAAACTTATGGTTACCAAAGGGGACAGCAGGGTTGGGGAGAGAGAAATTAGGAGTTTGGGATTAACATATACACACTGTTATATATAAAATAGATAAACAACAAGGACCTACTATATAGCACAGGGAACTGTAATCAATACCTTGTAATAACCTATAATGGAAAAGAATCTGAAAAAGAATATATATGTATGTATAACTGAATCACTTTGCTGTACACCTGAGACTAACACATTATAAATTAACTATACTTCAATTAAAAAATGTTTAAAAAAAAAGAATAGGTGAGGCTTTCTCACGTGGACCACGAGAAGGAGTGCTGTGCATAAAGAGAGGAGTTCTCAGATACACAGTGTGTGATGGCTGGAGGGTACAAGCAAGGCACAGAATAGAATACATAAACAGACCACGGGAAATTCTTGGATGAGTTGTCCTGGGTTCCCAGGTAAGCCGCAAATCAAGTATTAGTAAGTAGGCAGAACCTTTCTTGTTTCTGTGCCTTTCCTTTAGGGATCTAATTCTTAGTAAAGCAACTCAAGAAGAAAAAAACTAATGCTTCTTTGTTTCTAGGACTTGGTCCTTTGTTTTATAATTAATATAGATTCCCACCCAATGCATAAATGTTTAAAGCATCATTTATATTGCATTGCCCACTTGTTAAAGTTTAAAATGCTGCAAATAGCCAAGAGTCTGTGCTTTAGTTACAAGCAAACTTGCTCACCCCATGGTCTTAATCTCTGGCAAACAGTGGCATAAAATTGACTGCTAGGTGAATTTTGTATTTGTTGTACATTCTTTGCCATTATAAAAAAGATACGGGGCTTCCCTGGTGGCTCAGTGGTTAAGAACCTGCCTGCCAACGCAGGGGGACACGGGTTTGAGCCCTGGTCCGAGAAGATCCCACATGCCGCAGAGCAACTAAGCCTGTGCGCCACAACTACTGAGCCTGCGCTCTAGAGCCCGTGAGCCACAGCTACTGAGCCCACGTGCCACAACTACTGAAGCCCGCGTGCCAAGAGCCCATGCTCCACAACAAGAGAAGCCACCGCAATGAGAAGCCCGCGCACCGCAAGGAAGAGTAGCCCCCGCTCGCTGCAACTAGAGAAAGCCCACGCGCAGCAACAAAGACCCAATGCAGCCAAAAGTAAGTAAATAAAATAAATTTATAAAAAAAAAAGATATAAAGATCCAGTTTTGAGTCAAAGCCTAGCTTAAATTATTTTAAGTTACGTACATAGTTGGACTGAAATGCGTGTGTGTGTTTACACATGTGCACATCTACATGATATACTGTATACTATTTTTTTCACCCATTTCACCCAGAAATGGGTGAAAAAAATAGTCCTAACCCAATATTGGTGCAATTAGTTAATAATGATCTAAGGAGATATAAACCAACACCTTCAGACATTAGGGATTGTTTTTTCAATTGAAGTATAGTTGATTTATAATATTGTGTTAGTTTCAGGTGTACAGCATAGTGATTCAGTTATCTTTTCTTTTTATATTTCATTATAGGTTGTTACAAGATACTGCATATAAATCCCTGGGCTATACAGTAAATCCTTGTTGCTTATCTGTTTTAGGTATAGTAGTTTGTATCTGTTAATCCCATACTCCTAACTTGTCCCTTCCCCTCACCTCCCCTTTGATAACCATAAATTTGCTTTTTACAGACATAGGAATTATTTTATTAACAAAGGAATGGGTCTAAATATTGAACAAGCCATTTGCTTTAAAAAATAGTCATATGGAAATAGAGTAAGAATATTCCTCCTCATGTCATTCTTAGATATTCTAAGGGTTCACACCACTTTGGTTTGTATGTCAACTCCAGGGTGGATTGTGCAGTGGCTGGAAAGCAAGGCAGGCTCTTTGCCAACCTTCATTCCCGTAACTGGGCTTCTGACCTAACCCTTATGAGCAAGTCTCTCCGAGTCTTTGTCAGGTTCTACCCTGGTTTTCTTTCCAGGCCTCCCAGGGTCCCAGCCTGGTTGCTCTCCTTGCCTGAATCCCAATCTTACCATCATAATTTTTAGATTTTCTGACTGTCAGAGGGTTATAACGCAGGAAGCTTGGCACTGATTGTGGGAAGTTGGGTCTGTTTCAGTAACACCTCCCCGTCATGGGGGAAGATGAGTCTGCACTAGCAGAACAGTCTGAATTCTGAAATATTTTAAAGAGAAGAGGTCCTGATATTTTCCAGTAAGGAAAGGAGGAGCTCTATTCAACTATTAAGAAGAGTTTCCTGGGATACTTCAGTTAAGGTACATGTGATTTGTCAATATTCTGAGTAACAGCTGTTCTTAAACTTTAGTAAACCTACGAGTCACTCAAGGAGTTTGTTAAAATGCACATCCCTAGGTCCCCCATCCCTCCCAGCCCAGGATCCTAATTCAGAAGTTTTGGGGTATAATTCAGGACTTTTGGACTTTTTCTCCCCATGATTCTCTCTCTTGGATGGAATTTTGAGAAACATTGCTCTATGTATTCAGTAAACAACATCCATGTATGAATCACAAGTTTTATTTTCATACAGACCATTATTGTTAGAAAAATATTTGCTGTCTTTAAAAAGTTTAGTATGTCCCCTATAATCTCATTTGTACCATTAATTCTTCAAGTAAATTACTTCTATAAAACATAGATTTAAAAGTTAACATAGCCTGATCCAGACTGAATTACTGCAAATCGCTCTAAGAATGGATGAAATGCAAATTAATGAGATTTCTGTAAATGCTTGTTACATGTTGCTAACTAATATTCTATGGTGGTGTGAGTTATGATATATACATTCAAATACCGAGCTGTTTTAGCTATTTTAGGAAATTAATTTCAAGGCTATTTTTACACTAGCTAAGAGGGAGAATACAGCTGACGGTCATCTAAGTAACACTTATGGGCCAAATGGATTTGATCTAGACCTGCCCAGATAAATGTTTCAGGGTGACTGTTAGAAAATTTCGACACTATCTCCTTTACCAGGAGTATGACAGAGAGAAAATCTGCCCCATGATTTTAGGCATGTGAAGAGCTAAATCTAAATAGCAACAATAACATTAACAGCTAATATTGATCAACCCTTTCTATGTGTCAAGTACTTTACATCCATTATTTCATACTGTCTTCATAACATCCCTAATGATATTTACAGATGAAGAAAATGAGGTTCAGAGAGGTTAAGTAACTGGTCCAATGTCACACAGCTAGAATCTGACTCCAAAGCCCAAGACATCACAGCTGTGTCTATACCTGAGAAAAAACTTACTCTCCCCACTGCATGTGACCAGTCTCCTCAAACAGTGTTTCCTTTATTTTAAGCGTAAATCTTGCAACTAAAACTTGCAGTTTGAAAAGTTCACGTAGAATGAAGTGGTGCCCAGAAAATAATTATCCAGATATTTTTCTTTAGGAAAAAGAAAGAAACCTCATCTTCATTTCAGTTTCAATATAGTTTTGCAAACCTATTTTGGTCTGAGTGCCCCAGAGCTCAGCTTTGTCTAGATCCGGTGCTCGAACCTCGGTTCTCATCCTACCCAGGTCTAACAGATGCTTGGGGCAGCCTTATCATTAGATCGCCTGTGTAGAAAATCTTTAGAGGAGAGACCTGAGATTAGATTAGAGGAAAAAGAGTGAAAGATGACCATGAATAGTAATCTCTTCCCTTCTGTGATGGGCTTGTAGAGAATGGTTTTAGAAGTGAATTTTTATTTTTTACTTAAAAAAATTCAAGCAAGGCAAGGAAAAATAACATTCAATGTCCTAGTAGTTGCTTCAGAAACAGGGAATCAGCTGGCACTCTGGGTTACATGGGCTATGTTCACAGTCAAAGCCACCAAGGCCCACAGACAAAGGTACCCAAACGGTGAAGGGCAGGGAAGGATTTGAGTCTCCCAGTCCCCAGGTTGGTGCCCCTCCATTACACCAGGATAAAGGAAGTACTTCATTCTGATGTGAGGACTTTGTTGGTGGAGGGCATTTCAAAGCAGGTGGCGATCCAAGCAGAGAAGAAAGGCAGCCGGGGGACTAAACATGGAACAAGGCAGAGGACTGTGGAGACCAGGAGAGCAGGGAGAGGCCACCATCAGAGGCTCCAAGGAGAATGTCTCCTAAGCTCGTCCAGCTGAATGTCTTTTCCCTCCCCATGGCGGGCATCCCTCCCCACAACCTGTCCACGGGTTCAACTGTTCATCCCCTTCAGCCCGGCTGTCGTGTCTCCATGACTTATGGCAAATAACATCGGGAGTGATTTGCAGTTGTATGAAGATAAGCGGTGGGAATAAGAAGTGGGGAGAGCAGGAAATGGATCATCATTATGATTATTGTTTTTATTTAATTAGGTTTTGCTATTAGAACAATAAATAACAATAATAAGAATGATAATAATGCAGATAAACCAACACTGAGAAAGCCAGGCACTACGCCAAGCATTTAAAATATGCAATCCTGTTCAACCCTCTGCTATTCTGATCAGTGTTATCATTATCCGACTTCACAGATGGGGACACTGGGCCACGAAGAGCTCAGCACCTTGACCAAAGTCACTGAATGGGTGAGAGGCAGTGCTGGGACCCAAATCCCAAAGTCTGGCTATAGAGATTTCGACTCCAGAGCCGGCATTCTTGACTGCTAGGTGCCGGGCTTTCATAAGTGTCACCTCCCTGAATTCACACAGGCAGAGCTGGGTGTTGCTATCCCCTCTTACAGATGAGGAAACTGAGGCTCAGAAGTGATCATCTGTCCCGGGAGAAGGGCAGAGATGAGGTTCAAAAACAAGACTCCAAGCCGCTCTTCTGCTGTTACCTAGACCAATCTGAGAAACCCGTCCTGAAATAAGGATGGGACTCCCTCTCTTGCATCTAGGACTCTATGTCCAGGTAGGAGCTGGGCGAGAGTTTGGGAAGAGGAAAGAATGGACAAAGTGTGTCAGAAGACAGGCAAGCTGTAAATATGTAGCGCATCTCCTGTGACCCCTCGGCTGAGTGAGTGGGTATCGCCAAGGAGTTGGAGAGGGTCATTGGAGTTAGGTAGAGGTTCTCTGACTTGCTAAAAAAAACTGGGGAGACAGAAGGCAGTGGGACAGGTTGGGGGAAAATAAGAAAGAGAGTGAGGCAGACATAAAGAAAGAACATCAGGCGAAGAGAGAAGCCTCTTAGAACAGCATAAACACAACCAAAATTTCAGGCATCAACAAAACCCCACTGACGCTCAGGCACTTCCAACTCCGTGCCTTTCCTTCCCCCGTGGCACAATAGGAAGCTCTGATTTCATATCTCCTTTTACTTCTGGATGATGCACACTGATAAATACAGTATGTGAAATGTAGGGATGTGTGAAAAGGAAGTGTGGCAAGAGTTGTTTTCCATCTCCAATAATAGTGTTTCAATTTGGTACCTAAATAAACAGTCTATTTTAGTGGCTCCCCTTTGATACCTCGAATGTTCCCTTCTGTTATTTCTGGCAGTTCCCAATCCTGTGATGTGATTAGAGAGGATGATTACACTTACATAACAGCATCAAATTAATTTGCCGCCGAGAACAACAGTGGCCGGAAATCATTGGAGTTCTCAAATCGCTCCCCCAACCTGCAGCCGCCTCGAGTTTATTTAAGTGACATCAAGGGATTAGAGCGAAGTCGGTCAGTAGAGCACTGTTGGGAAAACAACCAAAACATCGACGCTGACCTTGTAAACGAAAAGAGGAACAGAGCTAATAATGAAAAGTGCTGGTCCCAGGCCTGGCACCAGGGCCATCGGAAGAATCAGCCTCCCAAACACACATTTCCGTCTGCAGGGGAAAGAAACAAACTGTACGTTTCAGTGAAGATTATTTTCTCGGGCTGCGTCCTGCCAACCAAGGACTGTCAAAACCAAAGATATCTGAGATTGTGCTCATGTTTTTTCTTTTTTCTTTTGGCCCCTTTTCAAGAAAAAAAAAATTAAGTTGACTTGAATTTTTTACCCCATGAGCTTAGATCAAAACAACAAAAGAGAGAGAGAGAGAGGAAAAAGAGCAGAGGCAAATAGTATCGCCTCCGCTTTTCTAAAAGATAGGCAATAACGGCTCAGAGCGCTGTAGCCCGTGATCTCACCCAAGGCTGGAGGTTTACAGCAGAGGGTAGCATGTGGATGCCTTGAAAAGGGTCTCACGACGCATGCGGGGCTTGCAGTTTTCAGTTCTGACACTGACCGTTGGGCAGTCATTTAAAGTCTCTGAGCCTTGGTTGTCTTACCCAGGAAAGCATCTCTATTATAAAGTTGGTGTTCACCCATCTGTTCATGCCGTTCACCCATCCATTCAACAAATACTGATTGAACACCAATTCCAAGTCAGGAACTGTGCTGGCCACTGGGAATACCAGCTGACATTGTCTCAGCTCTAGGAGCTCGCGTCCCAGTGAAGTGTGACAATAAAGACAGCCACTGTGCATCGAGGGCCAGTGTGGGTAGGCACCCACCTCACCACCTTTCATCCATGATAGTGTTTAAATCTCACAACCACCCTATCAGGGTAGGTATCACTATCTTTACAAATGAGGAACTGGAGCCTACACACTTTAAGTAACTCCATGCCAAGTCATATTTGCACGTGATTAGATTGGAATTCAAATCTAGGTTTTCTGAATTTAAAGCTCTGCTAGGTCCCTTTATACTTTTTTGGAACCTGATAAACTCTAAAGCATTCTGCAGGTACAAAGAATTATTTTAATTGTGTTTACGCAAGATGTTAACACACTAGACAGACACCACAAATGCACAAATTTTGGTTCCCTCATTCCAGCAAATCCAGCTCATTTGTTTTAAAGCACATCATTCCTATTGTCTCATTTAATCCTTGTAACAGTGTGATTGTTCCCATTTCACAGTTGAAGAGACCAAGGTTAAGCAATATGCCAAAACTGGACTTAGAACTGTCCTAGGACAGGAACACTGGTCAGGGGCTATTCCCCCGCCACTCCCCACCCCCACCCCCCCATCACCAACCTCCTTTCAACGGGAATGTACAAATGGAGGCTGATGTTTTCAGTTTTGGCTTCAATAGATTTCTGGATGCTGCCTATATATGTCAGTCTTTTGGGTTTCCATGGCATCCTGTGTTTAGGTAGAAATCCGCATTTGAAATACAACCTGGGGTATTTTTATACTTCCCCACTTTGAATATCAATTGCTGCTTTTCCACCTTGTAAAAATTTGTAGCATTTCCCATCACCTTTTATTAATATCATCATCATTCACGAACACGGAGATTCCATCGTACATTCTTTCACTTAGCTCTTGTGTAAGGCTGCTCTTTACATCAATATATGGGGGTTCCAAAGTTGGTACTACTCCAATTAGGTCATTCTAATCTTTTGTTTCTTGTATGTAAGCAACAAAACATTACAACAAAGAGACTTATGCTAATTCCAACTTTACCATGGAATCTATCATATCACTTGACCCTGCTTGTTCATACCTCTCTTCTCCTAATTCATAAAATGGTTGTTGGAAAAATTTTTGTACCATTTTACCCTCATGGCTGAGTTCATTGCTAGTCCTTCTGTTCGAAATCCTTGCCACCTAACTTCTACAACATTCCCCCTTTCTTCAAGGCCAACTCACTCCCATGTCCTTGAAGACACAGTTCCACAATACCTCTGCCAACAGCGACATCCACCTACTCTGAATTTGCAAAACCCAGAGACTGCCAGAGTTTATTCGGCAGGCACCTTAGTGGAGAACCAGTCCTAATTCCTTCTTATATGGATGAGGAGACTGGAGTCAGAGAGGTCAAATGACTCTCTGGTTGATGCTGAAGCTGTAACAAGTACCCCACTCCCTGATTCTTGAGGTTCGCATTGCTTGTGTCAGACCCCTCTCTGCCTCTCCCCTGATGTCTGTGGAACTATATAGTGTGTACACAGTCTAGAATGGATGTCTGTCTCATTACCCCCATAAACTTGGTGAGCTTCTGGAAGGCAAAGGCTGAGTCTTGTTCATCACTGAATCCTACAGCATCTTTCACAAGCCCAAACATACAGTAGTTGTTCAAGGCATAGTTTGGGATAAATGACTGTCTATGGATGCTACATTCGTTATAGAAACTGTCTGCTACCCTACCCCTGCTGGTTCCCTCTCTCATTCAAGCCTCCCTGTTCCTCAAGCCCCCCTCCACCTCATTCCCCACTTCCACAGAGGGCTTGACCTTCTTCACCACACATTCATTACTCTGCTCATTCACTTAGTAGCAAATATCTGTGAAGCGCCTATTCTGTGCCAGGCACCGTGCCTATTCTGTGCCAGGCACCGTCCCAGGTGTTGGAGATGCAGCAGCGAACAAAACGAAGTCTTCGCCCTCGTTGAGCTCATCAGCCCTCAATGTCTCCACCTTCTCCTCCTAAGTGACAGTCCCCAATGTGCGGGAAGCCCAGAGTTGCACAAAGATGTTCCAGGAGTGTTCACTCATTGCAGGTGATAATGGTAGGTATTTTAATTTCTACTTAAATAACTGAATAACCACATTGTTTACTTAAATATGTTTTCCACTCAGAAGAGTTTGGGATCACGTACGTGTGCTCATGACTTGGTTTCCACTACTGGGTGCTGAGCTGAATACCACCAGCCACTGTGGCAATCTGACTGCCATGCAATTTCAAATGTTTTTTTTTTCCTTTGTTAGTTGTTTACTTGATTAACTTGTCTAATTTCTACCCATAATCGGCCTTTAGGTAAAGGCAAATAGCAGAAGAATTCTGAAGAAAAAATTTGAAAAGTTTATGAAGAGCTTACAGAGGATAGTAACTCTGCAAATATACTTTAGGCTGTTCGTCACCAGATTTCAGAATTACATCGACTGACCTCTCACATAACCCACTGAGATCTCTCTATCATTTAAAAAAATATGTTAATAATACAAAATTTGCTATTTCTTATATCCAATTCAGTTTTCAATTATTTGTATATAAGTGCTTGTAAATAATGACCAAAAATCTCTATTTCACTATTTAGAAATAAAAGAAACAAAGAATAAAATTACACCAGAAGTTTTTTTACCCAAAATGAAAAGTTTCTGAACATTACTTAGGAAAGCAGATTTTGTCTGTTTCTGTCAATATTTGATGCTATGCTCTGATAGTGAGTTAAATTTCAAGCCACAGTTTAATATTTATTTGGTTTCCAAAGTAAGCACACTATTAGATGTCATTTTAATGTATGTTTTATAAATGGTCATTTCTTACATAATAAAAGTAAATTGAACTGTGTGCACCACTTGTTAGATGGCACTCGTTCAGAACTTATTATAATCCATGAATATCAGTAACTATTGTATTCAATTAATTCTGTAATAAAATCTAATATATACTGATCTAAAATAACACACATACTTTAAAACATTAAATCACTTAATTTTGCATTGCATGAGAAATGATCAGATGATTAAAAATTTCTCCAAATAACATATATTTTCTTAAGAAATGATTTCACAAGTTTAAAAATGGTTGGGGAATACTGTTCTAAACGCTTTATATCTGACTTGCTTTTATTATCTATGCTCCTTCTCAAGATGAATGTCCTTCTCAGCACCATCTATCATCCTTTCGCTTTCCTGTATAGTCAATTTTTCCCTTTCTACTTTCTTCTTTTCCTCAATCTACAAACATTATCAAGTCTCCCTATTCTACATAGCCAACAGCCAACCAGCTGTAAGCAGCATCAGGAAACTTCCTCCTTAGGCCCGTCTTCCCATCAAGCTGCTAACTGACACAGACAAACTTCAGGGAAGAATTGTTTCTGCCATCTCCTCTGCCTCAGGCCCTTTACACTAGCTGTTTCTGCCACCTGGAATGCTCTTCACCTGGTTCTTTATGTAGCTGGCTGAGTCCTGTAGTTCAGCTCTCAGCTCCTCCAAAAGCTGACCAACCTTGCTAAAGTGCCCATCCAATCCCAACTCCACCACATCACCCTGTTCTGAGTATTTATTACTGTCTGACATTTATTTATTTTGGAACAATTCCAAAGAGAGAACATTGCCTGCTCCCTGGATGTGACTCCAGTGTGAAAAATAGTGCCTAGTACACAGAAAGTGCTCGATAGTTATTTGTTGAATAAATGAACAGATGAGCAAATGATGATCTGTTTCAGCCTCCTTTGCTTTCTTCTTTATTCCTTCACTCACTCCTTAAAGCACTCCTTGCTCTGTGTAGGAGTCTGCCTTCCAACCTCTTCTCTTCTCCCTTTTCACACCTTCCACTTCCCTTGGGTTACCATGGCCACCCTCAGAATTCCAACACCCGTCTATATGGAGATGGCAAATATGGAGCATGGTGCTGCCCAGGGCAGACATTACTAGCAGATTTCAGCTCTCTTTTCAAAACAGTCTAGTCCTAGTGTGCACGGTCCTCCAGGCAGGCTCTGCCAACTGAGAGGTGTTGGTTCTCCAGATGAAAGCTATTTCTCTGATCTATATGCCAATGACTCCCCAAATCTGTATCTACAGCACTGGAGTATTCTGACCCCCTTTCATACTGCCTCCTAGACACCTTCATTTGTTCACCACCATCATCCAGCACCATACCTGGGGCATGGTGAATGCTCAATAAATGCTTTGGGCCATGATAAGCACGTATTCAGTGACACTATCTACTCAGACAGTCCCTACCAGCTTGCCAGGTATGAAAGTGAGACTCACGTATTTGTCCTTCTCTGCTTTCAGAGTTTCAGTGGCAATTTGCCAGGTCTGGAGCACAGTACCCATTTGTAACAAGCTACACATTTTGGCCAACAGTTCCACAATTTCACCCTTGAGTTCCTTCAAAACTCTTGGGTGGATGCCATTAGTTCCAGTGATTTATTCACACCTAGAGTGTCATTCCAGGACATCCCGTCCACTCACCACGGCTTGTTCGAATGCTTTAGACTCTTCTGTTTTCACACACAGTTGGGGAGTGGGAATTCTCTTTTGCATTTCTTTAGTTAACAGCTAATGCAAAAACTTTACCATGACTCTCTCAACTATTTTTTGCTTATCTTTAAAGTGGTGGTGATCAAGTGGGTCCAAATGATCCAACTGACTCTCATTTCCTTACTGCCGCTGGTACATATTAAAAGATTGTTTTTCGATGGGCACAGAAATTCCCTGCAAAACCATCCTCAAATTCTCTCCTGTAGCACTATGCCGATTAACTCTGTAAAGTTCAGGCTGATCACTCAAATGGATTAAAGAGCTTTCACATCCACCAGCTCATTTAATCTTCATAAAAGCCCTGAAAGATTGATAAAATAGGCTAGATTATCATTTTACAGACCAAAAAAAAAAAAAAAACCCACAAAACCAAAAATGAGATTCAGAGAGGTCAAGAGATTTGATCGTCACATAGTAAGTCAGTCAGTTGCTGAGCTGAGGTTGGAATAATTCTCTAGATTTACAATGTAGTGGGTTTTGTTTTTTTGTTTTTTTCTCCTTCCTACACCTTGATTTAGTTGAACTGTATCAACCTATTCTAATTCAATCAAATGCTCAATGAACAGTCATTAGGACAACTGGAAAGAACTAACTGACGTTAAAATGGTTGATTCAGTGGCCACATGTAGCTATGGCCTCATGTAACAAATATGTGCTCTGCTAAGAAATATTCCTTAAGGAGGGCCCAAGGGAACACACTGAGAGCCCTGACCCACAGAAGCCAGTCCAGACTGTGTTTGAGGGTGAACATCACATCACACATAAATGTATACACAGCATTGTGCGCTTCCAGGCTTAAAAGTTCTTTCTGCTAAATTTTATCTTGAGACTAATTTAATTCTCATGATAGGACCCTCCACTGGAGTCCAGGCTGACATGAACCTTGGGGCCACCTCTAGCAATTAATACATCACCAAGCAGAGGGGCGGGGGGACAGCTTTGAGTCAGTAGCAACCACAATTCCCACAAGGGGATAATGAGGAAGCTGAGTAGTTGGAAGGATTAAATACTGGCATTTCATTTTGAGGATCACATTCTGTGTGCAACCGCAGCTCCAGACCTTAAAGACTAGCCGTCTCAGATTTGCCCATAAACACAGAGAAATCTGCCTCTAATGTAATCTGACATCGTCCCTACTCTCTGATTAGCCTCTTCTGGGTAGGCCTCGAAGAAGTGCCTGCCAAATACTGCCCTGTGGACCCCAGGGGGGCTTCATTCTTTCTTCTACCTAGACTTGCCCCCAATATTATCTTGCCAGTTAAGCCTGTCTGGCTGAAAGTAAGGAATAGTTTACCGTCTCTGATACAACGGTAAGGTATTACCATTTGAGATCTTATTTCCCTCCCATCAAGGAGATACCAAATGATTTGTCATTTTTGTTTTAATTTCTTTGGTACAAAGATCAGTCTGACAGTATTTGAGACTTACTAGTCAATCACTCAATAGCTCAGTATTTAAAAATTTTTAATGTACAAACTTGGACTATTTTTTTCATAGTTTTAAATTTGAAGCATCCAAAATTGTGTTTTTTTTAAAAAAATGGTTTCAGTTTGCTTCATTACGAGTTCTGAGTTTTTTGTTGTTGTTGTTTTCTTAAATATGTTCCAAACTGCCCTTTGGAAGAATAAAATGTTCTTCTAACAAATGTCAATTGATGATTAATGCTAAAATAAAATTCAAACTTTGCTGGGGCGTGGGAATGGTGGAGGGGCTGAATGTGGGCTACACATTCTCTGGGCCCCCAGCTGATAATGTCTCCTACATTCGGAGTATTCGCTAATGAAGGAGCATTGGTATGGGATTGAAAAAGGATTCCCTAGGTCTGTTAATTTACTTGGAATAATTCATTAGCTGCCACTTTCAGCTGTGAATTTAGCTGGTAACTCCCAGGTCACCCCAACATTATGTGCAAAGAGGGTAGAGCCATTTTTGTGCAAGGACTTCACGAGGATGGATTAAAGCCCTCTCTCCCACAGTTACCCTGACTTAAGGGAGCTTGTTAATAAAGAGCTCTTCAGAGCCTTTCCTTTGTACAGCCACTATATGAATATTTATAGAGTATTCCATTGGTAAACAGCATTAAAATATAAACAGAGCATACCAAGAAATAGGAAGGCCATTTTCACCTAATACATAGCAGTGCCGAGATACGCTGGGGTTCCACTGCTGGAATGCCTACAGAACAGCACAGAAGGAAAAATCATTTGCTTAACAAAGCAGTGGGCAGCAAATTGTGTTGTCTGGTCGAACTTTGGTGCTCTTGTTAATTGCGTCTTCTGAGTAAATGAATGATATATGCATGTCTACACACACAGACACAACTACAAACAGGCACCTGATATTTATAATCACTGAAATTGGCCATTTGAAGTCACTGCTTTTGTAGACAGAAAGTGGTCAAATATCAGCATTTTCACACTGTTCAACCTAATTCACGCTGCCCCAAGTTTCTGGCCCTTCTCCTTTTGGGCACAGGGAGGGGTGGGAATATGGAATTCTGTTTGCATGTGGGCTCCAGCTAGCAAGCTATGCAGGAAAAGGAGGAGGGATGGGGAGATGAATGGAAACCTTCACAGAGACCAATGTGCAGCTTCCCTGGGCAGTATCACCTCCTCTGAGGCAGTAGGATGGAGGATGTGGCGGGAAGCACTCAGCCTGTATACCAGACACTTCCCACTCGCCAGCTACGGCTGCGTGCTCTTGATTGCACACCTCTGGTACCTGTCATAAATGCGTTACCAATTTTCAAAGGGATTAGTATACAATAAAATACACTCAACAAAAAGACCACCCAGAACGCAATGAATCATTCTTTGATGATTCGAAAGGCACTTTGGGATCCTGTAGTGCCTAAGGGTGAGCATTACAAACATCAATTATTTTCTGGTAAATGTGTGGAAGAGCCAGTTCACTAGGGGTACTAGTTAAGAAAGTGCTGGGCAATATTCTCTTAAAATATTAAAAGAAATAATGTTCTATCCCAGGCCTTCTCTGCTTTCAAGCTCTTGCCAGGACTACTACTACTAATCTCTGCAAAAATGGTTCATTTACCAGCTTGGAGAAATATCCATTCCACAGTATGCCTGAGTAGGTCAAACTGAAATTCCCTCATTTTCCTATGAGCCACTTTTGGGGCAGGCTTCTACCCTTTTCCCATAACCATCTACTGGTGCCTCTAATTACAGTCAAATCACTATATGAGAAATTCGGTTTGACAAAGCTGACAAAATTATTTTTTTAAATATTCAGAGTCAGGTGACACACTTGTGCTTTGCTTAGTTTCAAATGTTCCTAAAACCCAGGAGGACGTGACTCTACTGCACTCAAGTCAATCACAAGTTGAGCTTCTCCCTCCTTGAAAACCACAGTGGTTGCTAATGAAGAGAAAACATCTAGTCCCTGGAAATCAAGTTCATGGGCACTTTTGAAAACAAATTAAGCCAAAACATATCTTCAGGGATTTTATCTGTAAAAACCCAAGTGTCTAAAACTTAAGAAGACAAAAATACATACATGAGGCTTTGGAAAGCAAGTTTTTGAAAAACAGGTTTCTAGCAGAAACAAAACTTCAAAAATAAAATGTAGTTGGCTTTATGCATCTTTATTTTCCACAGATTTCTCCTGTTGGCCTTCAACAAGGAATGGAATTCCTAGGTGAGCCTCGTCAGATTTTCCAAAGGGCTAAACGAAATGAGGGGCATGCACGCGCCACACACACACGCACGCACGCACGCACGCACGCACGCACACACACACACACACACACCATGAAGAAGTGTTTCCAGCTTGCTAGCATACAGTTACTCCCATTACTATGAATAGGTGAGCGTGCATACGATCTAAATGAATGTCTTTTTGCTTGAAGCGATTGTGGCTTTGTAGCTATGTTTTTCGTAACATCTACAAATTCAATACCAGCTAACTGCTACCCTAAAATTGTGTCTCCAAGAGAGACACTACTGGTATTTTGTAAAGTGCTGCTGCTTCTCCTCTCTCTGTTATACATGGTCTAAAGGGTTTAGAAAATGACATTCAAAATGCTGCTTTGCCAATTAGAACTTCCGCTACCTGATTCTTGAAGGACATAAGCATGCCTAATTGTGTGCTCAGCCATTTTATTAAGTTGTTTTGAGCGCTGAAAGTCTCTTAACCTTCAGAGAGACCCATATTCATAAAAAATAAACGTTTTGAGGAAAAAAAACAACTGGAGAAAAAAAGGACATTTAATTCCAAATGCAAGTTCTATTCATTTCCGAAATGCACAGAATTTTACCAACCTACCGAAGCAAAAGCAGGCTACGGATGTTGAAAACTGAGTTAGGAGACTTCGCACAGATATTTTCCGCAAACTGTCTCGACAGTGTGGTGAACGCTGTTCTGGGCAGCTAAGGGGGAAAGACAGCATCGTCTTGCCAGGGGCAGGACTTACTCCCAAACCATTTTTTGATGGTGAGAACTGAACAAATCAGACTTAGATGCTTCCCCTGCCCTGGGTTAACTGGTCCTCGGGTAAATTTAAGTCCAGGGTCTCCTACCAGGGAAATTATTTTGTGCAAGGAAGAGACTCCCTCAGCAACAAAGTCCTTAGCTTTTTTTTTTTAAGAAAGTTTCTTTTTCAAAGTTTAGGAGGTTCCACAGTATGTTAAACTCTTGACAATTTCCGAGGCAGAGGAGAGACAAGACGCGCTGCTACCAACCTTCCAAGACAACCCATCGTTAACCAGCCCCAAACGGCACCAAGCCTACGGGTCCCCATGTGGGACATACTTAGCGTGATCACAACCTTCCCTCGGGAAGCATGTGCGGGGGGACACAGGCCAGATGGTAGCTCCCCGGTTCTCCTGCTCCGTTTCGGAGATGTTTCCCATAAACTACACAGATGGGCCCATTCAGGACCACCACCAGCTCCCACTGGACCTGCCCCTCCAATTCTAGATCATCCACATGTGTTTCCCACCTCGGAAGGCTTTTCTTTTCTGCTCCCTACCTTCTCGCTCCAGTGCCAATCACCACTCTCCCTCAGCCACCCCCCTTCCCAAAGGCTTTCCGAGGCTGCTCCCTTTGTGATTGGCATCTCATTAATGAAGAAGGGCTGGTGTCTCTCTCATTACAGTTACAGTGAGTGAGAGGACCTCAGAACTAATTTACTTGCTCTCACTAGGGAAGACACTTCCCTCCATCAAGAAGTTCACTTTCCTGCCGCCTGTGGCAATAAAAGAACCCGTTTTGTTTTAACATTAATAAGGTGAGAGAATAGAGAATTTCCAAAAGAAATTAAGAAAGGCAAGAGGGTAGGTGCTGGCCCATGGAAGTTTCCCAAAACAGGCCTGATGCTGGAGTTCAGTGAGGGACCTTTGATTCAGCAGCGATATGGATTACTCCAGAAAGGCTGGCAGGCAGATGAGAAAGCAGCTGCTCAGGGAGTCTGGGGTGAGAAGCAGGAGAGCTGGGTTCTAGTCCTGGGTCCTATGTCCCTGAGTGACCTTGGCCCAGTCTTTGATTTTCTCTGGTCCTCAGTTTTATTATCAGTAAAATAAGGGGAGTGAATAAAGCCATCTCTTAGGGTTCTCCCAGCTCTCAGATTTTAATATTCAATAAATGGGACTCTGGATTATTTAAAACATTTTCCTGTTTGGAGTCAGTTTTTTATCTCTGGCAACAAATTAGAAATTCCTCCAGAATTAAAGAGCATGGAATGGAAATGATTTGGCTTCTCCAGCTGAAAAGGTCAAGTAGATTCAGAAATGTACTCCAAGCCTGCACCGTCTGCATGGAAACCTAATTAGAGATCATACTTCATTGGCTAAAAGGGATCAAACTTATCCAAGCTTTCATCTGGATATGTATTTTTAAAAATTACCCTGAGTTACTAATTCATTTATCTTTTAACATACAGGAAATTCCACTCATTGATAAAGCTCCGCTTTGACACTCCTCACATAAAATACCTTCCTTCCCAAGCACGTTACTTTATGATTGTGCCCCTTGATCATGCTGTGCTTAAAAATCCCTTGTCATTTAAGAAACCATAAAAAGGACATCTTAAAAAATGTGTTCATCATGTAGCTGAGAGGGCTTCTGTGCCTGGAACCAGAAGCGTGCCCTCTCGGTGGCTCGCCTCAGTGAAAGGAGGGCAGCCTAGAGACCGTTACCGCAAAAGACAGCATCCCGTGTTGCCTTGATTCCATCTGAATGGGAATGTTGCTGTTATATTTCAACATGGGTGACAATATAGTGTAAATCAGAAATGCTTACATTAGGGACAGAGATGGGAAGACCCTAGAATCTACAGCACATTTCTAATTCCTCGCTCTCTTGCTGATACTGGCTATTTGCGAAATGGGAGAACCAAGTTAACAGTTTGGTCTCTTACCTTTAGTATCTATGGGCTGAACTAAGTACTCCCTGCTCCTGAGATCCCTCACCAAACCCAGTGAAAATTAATTTCATGTGTACCTACCGAGTTTGGCCTGGGAGCGCTTGAGATTCACTTAGAATCAGGGTCTTCCTGTCATTCTCCAAACTCTCATACCTACTTCTACTGGTTCCTAAGTATTGTCCTAGGGTACTGACAACCTTTTCTCCTACTTACAGTTTTTGAATGAAATTAAAACTAATCCTCTCTGGCTTGGTTAGGTCTTGTGTAAGATTCCCACACCCCACAATCAAGGCCTTGCAAGGTGGCAGAAGAGAGAGGCAAGCCACCACACCTCCATCACGATGCGGACGAAGATCCTATTTTTTGTCTCCTGTGTGGCAGCTTTGAATACCCGAGTCACAAAACCTCCCTAATGCAAATCTTCACATTCTCCACCTCAGTCAGGACATCAGCCCCTCCTTTTAAACACGAGAAGAGAAGGATGAACAAGAAATGTGTGCACCTGAGAATAAAAATTAAAATCTTCAGATTTCCCCCCAGCATCTCACCAGGCCAGTGTGTCCCAGCTTCACTTTCACCTATACCATGGGATTGTAAACCTTCTAATGCTGGTGTTTTTCTTCACTAGTAAGAAAATAAGGGGAAAAAAACAATCAAAGGCAAGAAAACAAGAGACAGGGGACCAATTTTCAGGTCATCCTTTCCTTCTTAAAAGAAGGGATTTGCCTGCAGTGTCTGTAATTTAGAAGGTTTTAATGAATGGCTTCTAAATTATTTATTACTCATGGAAAGTCATAAACATCCCTGCCTAAACCATAATGAAATTATCTGGGCAGGAGTCAAGTGGTTCAAACATTTGGCACGTTTTACTGGGCTGTTGTTGAAAATAGTTCTCATCTGTGAATAAAACTTCTTTCCTTCCTCGTTACCTGGGATTGTGTGTGAGCATGGGAGTCTGTATCTGATGACTGATGTGAGATCGTCAAAGGCATCTTAGCTTTGTAATTTGTTCTTTTGCAGACTTCTGACTTCATAAGCAAGTCCAAAATTAGTAAAAAATAAAATAAAATAAAATGAAATAAAAAAAAAATTTAAAAGCCATCAGCAGAATATACAAACTGGATATTCAAGCAGAAGTGTTTGAAATGCCTCAGCCTCATTTCAAAGAGCTTTTCCTGCTGTCAAGCCCAAACACCCAGACAGGTAGACTGCTGTGAGATATGTAGGCGATGGCTGCTGCCTGATTTTCAGATGGCGAGCAGGCATTTGAAAGCATCAAAGTTCCCTGTATAGATGTGTGTACATTAATCCCAGCTTCTGTGATCTCCACACTTGCCTATTGTAACTTGCTGTTTAATAGATGGTCAAACTTTGCCCTTCACAGACTGCGCATTTTTTTTTTTTTTTTCCCCCAAGAATCGGCTCCTGTCCCAGGAGCTTCTTGCTGGGGCCGAGTTTTAAAAGTTTTTCATTCCTGGCCTTGTGCTATGGCACTGGGTCACCCTTTGAATTCTGCACTTTTGAACACCTCACTTGTTGGCTGGCTTTTCCTCGCCCCGGTGCCGATGTCTGTACGTGGCTCCAGTCTGAGCTCTCCGACCACGGAGCAGCCGCCATGAGCCAACCCTGATACAAATCATTAACAACCACAGCCCTTGCCCTGTAGGAGCCTGTAATGTGGTGGGAGAGAGGAGACAGACATCAAAGACCATAAACTGGCGGCCCACAGGTCATGTATGGCCCACAGAACTGTTTTGCTTGCACTGTGTTTTAAATTTGGATTAGCAGCTAACATAGAAAAGTTGGGAAATTTTAGTTAGATATCTGTACTTCCATATTCTCCTGGAAAATTGAAAGATGTGATTGCACAGGGCTTTCTCCCTGCATGTGGCCTGTTTCAGATGTTCTCTCTCAACTCAGGTGAGCGACAGATGACATTAAGCACCTTAGATGTGGATCTCTTGTTATCTTTACCTTACCTGCTGGGCCACTGGCCTTTTGAGTTTGTGACCCATGATAAGGACACATACAAAGGCAGATAATGACAACTGGCATATTTGGGGGACACAAGCAGGCGCTTAAGAGATGTCATCTCATTTGACTGTCCCAACACATCTACAAGGCTAGGATTCTAACACCCATTATTTTACACGAGGAAACACTGAGCCTCTCTGCTCTTAAGTAACTTGCAGTATTTCACGCAGCTGCTGAGTGAAGAGTTGGGTGTTGGAACTAGAGCTATTAGCTTTGAAGCATCCTTCTTTCCAATTAGCAATGCAAGAAAGTTCCTGGGAAGGGTGTACCAAGAGCTCCTGGACCCACCCTCTCCTCTCCCACTCTCACTCAGTGATGCTCTGGTTCAGACACGCTGAACTTCTCACTGTACCCCAGATAGTCTAGATCATTTTGTCACTTCTTGCCTTTGCATAGGCTTTTCCCTCTGCCTTGAATGCTGTCTCCTTACCTTTCCTTCTGGACCTGGAAATGCCTCCCCATCCTGCAAAACCCAGTTTAACAGTCAGTTCCTTTGTGAAGGTTTTCATGAACACCTGAATCAGTCATTCTGACCTTGGAGCTCTTGTAGCCTCCATTCTTACTTAAGTGTCCCATGGTAGAAGGTCAAAGTCTCCTCACAGATGACCGTCAGGTCCTTAAGGGAAGGACCGTATCTCACTCATCACTGCATCCCACATGCTGAGCACAGGTGCCTGATAGACAGTACGTATTCAACTCAGGGTGGTCTATGGAATGAAGGATCTGAACCATACACCTGTCAAGGCCTCCTTGGGGAAGTGAAATTAACTAAGAAGGGTCAACAGTACATTCCATGTATGTTTTAGTTTGTTTTCTCCTGCCCCATTACTGCACCCGTACTTATCCTCCATATTCAACGCTTAACAAGACTGCCACTCACTCCCCTGGTGCCAGATGGCTGAACACACTCACTGCCTTGAATACCCAGATAAGTTCATCGAACGGCTTCAAAACGGAAACACATTAGAAACTTGCTGGGTACCATACGGGTAATGAGGAACTGGCGTATGTGCCCTGCAGGATCATGACACGGCTGTAAACTCAATCAGGAAATGACCAGTGCTACCAAGAGCCTGTGAAAATACCTGAAAGGATGGCAGGTGTGCCCAGATGTGAACCGAGGGCTGGCTGAACATCTCTTACTCACGTGGCGTATGGGAAACTCTGGATATACACTGATTTCCCTCCAAATCATTGGCCTCAACTGACCTTCCCAATTTTATTCTCTACTCCCATACTATTTTTGAATATGTAAAATAATTGTCTCGACAGGTAACCACTAAAGGCCTCATTAAATAATATGGAGTAGCATAAGTGTGGAATAAACCAAACCAGAGGCCAAAGCTTAAACTCCATCTCCCGCCCGACTCATAAATAAGTGGTAAAATTAAGAGCAGGTGCACAAAGAAGGAAGGCTGGCCTGATAAAATGGAGTTTTATTCTTCCTAATGAACTCATCACATGCAGACAATGAGAAAGGAATGACCACGCAGGACAGAAGTGTTGACTCTGGCAATGAATTATTAAAGGTGAGAAACACGTCTTCTCATAAAATGATTATTTCAAGATAGCATACGGAGGAGAGGCGGTAGTACCTTGAGGGGAGTTTTAATCAGCATGTTTTTGTTCCCCATCCTGAGCAAAGCTTCACTGAATGTGCACTGCAGGTGTGGTTATTTCTAAAATGTGAACAGTGAACGTAGCCTGAGAAACTATGGTCATCATCATCACCAGGCCACTGATACCCTCTGTGTCAGTGGATGTATGATGGACTGGTGTATGGCAGAGATCACATTTTTTAAAATTATTTTTCCTGGTGTTAAGGGAGGGTAAAGAAAGTCCACCACTTTCCCTTAGTAACAGATTCTTAACTGTTAATGCCAGGAAGTAAAGTACAAAGGGAAATTAACTTCCATGATCAATATTTGTTAAGAAAAATACTCTTTAATTGAGTTAGAATGAAAGTAAATGTGCAAACTGCTATTTAAGATAACTGTCTTGATAAGCTCTTTGCAAGTACAATATGAAGCAGAAAACCTGTTAACTATTTTGTTTCTTCTCTATTCACCAGGGTCAGGCGCTCTTGGCAGGGGTGGGAGGAGGGAGGGGGGAATTTGGACCAGTAATATCTTGGTGAAGTTGCAAAAAGAAAAGAAAAAAATCCATTCCGTTGCACATGGTGAACTGATATCTGAGTCTATAAACCAAGATAATCACAGAGTGGCTCTACAAATTTGGTTAGGGTTTAGGGGATAATCTTAGATGAAGAGAATTAATAGCTCTATTCGTGTAAGAGCTGTTCTCGAATGTTCTAGTCACCAGGTCAGAAAAAGTGGATTCTTTCTTTCTGGTCTTGTCAGGACTCGTATACTGATAGTATAAACCCTAACGCTACTGGTTTGACTCTGAAGTCTGAGGTCCTTTAGAATCACCTCGAAAACTCACTAAGAGCTGTTTATATAAAACTCAAACCAGTCTGGCCTCTATCCTCCTGGGCCTTCTCTGATGAGGCTGGGCCTTTCTTCTTCTTCTCCTCTAATGATAAGCCACCCAGTGTACTCTTCAAATTTCTTCCAACTGTTTCCTACCCCCTGCATTTTCCTTGCTTCTTTCATTTTTCCTGTGTATGCTGACTCCCTAGTTCCCCTCTACTAAATTATGCTCTATTATTTCCACAGCCTGGAGAACTCACAGCTGAAGCATTATTTCTAACCTTATTTTGTATTCCTAGCATGTGCTATAACCTGTTTTGAGTTTTATTTGCAGCCAAGATGCTGACACAGCTCCAATTTTGTTTTCATATTTTGATTGGGTAGGAGTGTTCATTACTGTGGGTACCAGGGTAGGAAAGAAAAGTCATTTTAAAAGGCACAATTTACACCTCCGTTAAGGGGCTTTTTGTTTCTGAATGCTGCCCATTAATATCCTAAAAACTACAAACGTTCCAAAAATACATTACTTACGTTCTTGGAGAAAAAAGATTTCAATGAAAATTGTTGTGGTCCAATATTATTTTCCTATCATGCTTTTTATGTCATGCCTATTATATCTGATCTCCTTTTTTCTCAACTGTCCAGCACACACAGCCCGGTGGAGAAAGCCTAGAAGTCAGGGGTTTCTAAGAAATGATGGTTTCAAAGCCCAATCCAGCTCGACACTAATCAGCCTTCCTAGGGACAAACACTTCATTGGTGACATTGTTGAATTCATGGTAAGTGTTAAGCTCATGTCTAATAACCAGGTAATTCATGCATTTCACCTACAGGGAGCCCCTTAGATAGGGCATGAGATATGGTGAGTAAGGTTTCATACTACCTCAGGTCTTTATATTTGATTTTCAGCCTTCTTTTTGGAAGAGGTTTCTCTTCCTGGGGCTCTTCTATTCCACAACAGTTAGGGTGATCCGATAAGATACAGGACACCAGTTATATCTGAATTTTAGATAAATAATGGATAATTTTTCTATAAGTATGTCCCATGCTGCAATATTTGAGACATAAAAATTATTCTTTGTTCGCCTAAGGTTCAAAGCTAACTAGATGCTCTGTTTTGTTCTGTGTGTTTTTCTAAACCTGGCAACCCCATCTGCAGTGTGTTAAGAGGACAGGCCTCAACTCTTAAACCAGGACGTCTGGGTCCTTCCTCCATATGCTGACTCTGACCCCCTTCTCTCTGCCTTCTTTCCTCCTATATCTGACCTCTCCTCCCTCCTCCGATCCTGTGCGTCATTTACCGGCCTCTGAGTTTGGGTTATTTTCGGCTCCGGAAAGCTTCCTTTCCTTCCCTCTCCCTGGATTACTCAAATGCTCCTCCTCCGAGAAGCCTTCCTGGAACACCCAGCCAAAAGTAACCTCTTGCCCCATTTAGAGCATCCAGCTCTTTCTCTCTGGACCTCTCACACACTGCCAAGGAGCGTGGGTGGTCATCTCCCCTGTATATTATACTCTTTCCACGAAGGCACAAGCTCCTGCGTGGAAGTGGCCCTACCTTTACAACCTTTTTCTGCGCCTCATAGGGTGCAGCCCTAGGCCTTTCACGTGATCAGTGCTCACCAGATACCTACTGGTTTCAAAGGTGACTGCTGGTTGTCACTGAGCCCCTCTCTCCTGCAGCTTCCACTTTCCCTTACTTGGCTTCTTGCATGGAGGGAAGGCACAGTGCCCCCTCCACAATGTGAGCCAGTGGGCACACGGGAAGTCTTCAAACATGCATTCAGCCACAGACCTGATTAAAAGTTTCAATGGCCAGATCCATTTCTCCTGGTCACATGAGTAAATAATGCAAAACCCTTTCTTCTGTGGACAAGGCACTTGAGCTCTTTCAATGTCAGGTACCTTACCTGGGAGAAGAGCCTAGTACCCAACCTCCCTCCTAGGGTCCTGAGGATACATGTGATCTTGGAAAAAGATAGGTAGCATGGTGTCTGGAGTGCATTTACTGATGGGGATAAGAACACAGGAAAAACTTCTCCAAAGTGTATACTGTTTAAACTGGATTTTTGGGTTTCTCATGAGGATTTCCGGCCTAATGTCAGCATCAAATCTTCAAATCACGATTGACAAGACGGGACTTAAGATGACACAAGGGGAGAGAAAACCAGCTGGAGAGCATGTGTCAAAATTCTCTGGCTAAGCTAGGGGCCTATGCCATGGTCCCTGGGAATTTACACTTAGAAACTATATCGCACGATGATCTGGATTTAGAAATACGCAGAAAAGGAAATTCTAGGAAGGACAATAACACCGGCTTTAACTTTCTCTGAAAACTGTTTTACATTGTTTTCATTTTTCGATTTTGCTTTTCCTTGTATTCATATAGGTCTCCACACCTCGTGGGAGCTGTTGATCATCTCAAGAACCAGGGCTGTCAGAACAGGGTAGCCAGGCAAGAAGTGATCCATACATCTTGTTAGTAACTTACTTTCCCTTTTTGCTCTGGTTGCATTGCCATAAAGACAGCGGGGCTTTCGTTTACCTGGGAGCCGTAACAGCAGCGTGAGCCATCCATGGGGCAGCCAAGCCATGACTGTCCAGTGCTCTTGCAAAACCTCCTGAAGCTGTTGGATGGGCAGGCTGTCCGTCGCTGCATCCCTCCTCCTCACATCCACATTCCAGGCTCAGTGAGTGGAAACCCAGTCTTACAGCCACATCACAGCAGCACATTAAAATGTCTTCGATTAAGCCCTGGATTAGCATGTGCCCTGACTTTATCTTAATTGCCGATTAAGATTAGTCCCTCTAGGGAGTTTTCCAAGGCTGCTTTATTACCATGGGGTGAATCATTACATATTTGGGGTTGGCAGTGCCATTTAGTTTCCCTGGACTAAAATGGGAGATCCAGACTCTCCCGGCTTCTGAGGAAGAGGCTCTTCATTGCTCCCTGACAGCACATTTGCATCTGAAGTTTCAGGGGGAATGAAGCCTTGATCCATTGTGACAAGTCTATGAAAGCTGCAGCACAGAAAGCCATGAGCTTTCAGGTGGGCTCTTGGCATTAAATATCTATGGTGAATTTTGACCTGAAGAATGATATTCTTGATACACTGAGTTTTGTTTGGCTTTATTATTCACAGTGATTTACTTAAAATATTTTTTTTCTCTCTCCCTCTATTTCTCTAAATTTCTCTCTCTAAATACATAATTTGTTCTATGAACTGTCTGAGGATAAGGTATATACAACATGGTCCTTGAGCCCTAAATACTTCAGTGTGTTTCCTAAGAAGAGGAATATTCTCTTATATGATGACATAACCACAGTCATCAACTTCATAAATTACATGGCTACAGGACTTCCCTGGTGGCACAATGTTAAGAATCTGCCTGCCAATGCAGGAGACGTGGGTTCGAGCCCTGGTCCAGGAAGATCCCACATGCCTCAGAGCAGCTAAGCCTGTGCCACAACTACGGAGCCTGCACTCTAGAGCTGATGAGCCACAACTACTGAAGCCTGTGCACCTAGAGCCCGTGCTCCACAACAAGAGGAGCCAGCGCAATGAGAAGCCCGCGCGCAATAACGAAGAGCAGCCCCCACTCGCTGTAACTAGAGAAAGCCCGCACGCAACAATGAAGGCCCAATGCAGCCAAAAAAAAAAAAAAAAAAAAAAAAAAAATTACATGGCTACAATTAACTATTTACTCTATCAATGTATTTTGAAATCTGCTTCAGTAAATAATACCCTGGATATCTATTGAGATCTGGTTCCAAAAGAAAGGTGGAAATGTAGGGGAAGAAATAATATTTTCAGGAAAGAGTAAGAGAACTCTTTATTTTGAAGAAAGAGAAATGAGAAAGAACTCATTTCACAGCGGCAGCAGAGTCAAGACAAGCTCAGGAGCTCAGGCAGTCAGCTTTTCTGTCCTGCTAGAGCTTCTCAGACAGTGCACTGCAGGGCCCCAGGGTCACGGGCGCACCTCAGGGGTGGGTGGTGGAGGGCAGGGGAGGGCACAGAGGCTGCAGTTTTCTCCCACCCATTGCCTCTGTCTTTTGAAGAAAAAACACCACTGCTAACAAGCGTTTCAAAACTGGTCATGAAGGAGCAAATGTAGTTAAATAAAAGGGCAACGAGGCCAACTTCTGGCCATTGAATTGATAAGAGCATAAAGAGTCAAGGAAGGCCAAGTCAGTCTCTACTCTGCAAACATTCAGAGCAACTGCCCCACCAGACTTGACGCTACCCTGTCTAGATAGGGAGGCTTCCCCAGTGCAGAGGCCAAGAGGTCTTTTTTTTTTTTTTAAGGGGTGTGCTCAGGGCTTTATGTGGTATGTAATAAAGACTTGATGACAGCTGCACCTATTTCACATCTTTTCTCTTGGGTTTAAGATACTAATTGCTTATGAAATATTGTGTGGCTATCTGGGGAGGCATAAATCAGGAGCATTCAGCAGCAATGGCACGGCCACACAGCGGAAAGGCCCTTTCATGATGGTGTGTACCTCTGGCCTGACTCAGACTGAGGGGCTGGCTGATGCCCATAGCCATGGCTTCTGGAGATTCCTAATAGGGCAGTTCCCTGCTTTACACCCCAGGGAACTTAATCCTGTTACTGCTCTGGATGAATTAGCTTTTATCAGAGTACATGGGTCAGGTGAGTCTGTACAGTGCTTATCAATGTCAAGGTCAGCCTTAACATTCACCCTCAGATGTGCTGTCCCATTTCGGGATGCCTTCATCTGAGAATGTCTTCATCTAGGAGCCATTACTGGAAACTGCTTAATTCTGAAAGGCCATCATCAAAGATCTCATAAGGATCACAGGAGGCCAATCTCCTTCTTGGATCCTCCACCAGCTCCAGACACGCCTTTTTTTTGTTTTAAAGAATGGATCATCTTGTTTTATTTTTTGGCCATGCTGCACAGCACGTGGGATCTTAGTTCCCTGAGCAGGGATTGAACCCGTGTCTCCTGCATTGGAAGTGCGGAGTCTTAACCACTAGAAGGCTAGGGAAATCCCCAGACATGCCTTTCTAAAGACTCCTGCTTCTACTAGTAGAAGTGGTTGGTATTCCTGCTTCTACTAGTAGTTTACTCCTAGAAGAGAGAAAGCCCCTCTCTGGTTTCCCTACTTAGCTTGCTGCTCTGAGTAATTACCAGTCTTAGCTGCACTTGAGAATTCCAATGGATATACCCATATCTAGGTCACTCAAATATCTCACGGCCTTCGTCTTTCTTTACACTGAAGTCCTGACACACACCGCAACTGTCGATAGTATTTCTGAGTTGTCAGAAGTCATTTACAGTCTCTAAGTGTTCTAGTCTGGCCCCTCTCATGGTAATCTTTTTTTCATCCTGAAGCAGAGCATAAGAATTGAGGACTGAAGCTCTCTCTTTGTTAAACCCACATGATAACCATGTTCCTTAGATTTTATTACAAAACAACCATTGGCTTTAACTGGAAACTGGAAAATTTAGGGTAATTGTAGTATCAATTCATGATTACTCAACACATTTCCTCAACTTCCTTTGTGACTGATATTTTGAGTCTATTACTGTAACATTCTCTGAATAAAGTGTGTTGTCCTGAAACAGGGGGGTCTGAGACACCCCCACACCTCTAAGGTTTCTCACCTATGAATCACATGGCTGCCAAAATATCTTTACTCTCTTCTTTCTTGCTTCAATCCTTCTCTCTTAAGCTTCCTTCAGTTGTCCTCACTGGATCTGCCTTCGGCATCTGTAGTAACATGACTCTAAACGAATGGGATATCCACGTTATTCTGGTCCAAGCTGCAAATAATTAGATTCCCTACTGAGCCCCGATGGCAGTATTAATGGGCTTTAACTTGATGGCACTGACTTCGTTAATAGAATTCTCTCTTCAGTTGTTTGACTATGTTAATGTTGCTAGAAGGAAAAAAACTGATTTTCCTATACGTAAGCTGTTTTCAAATTTGCATGGGGGGTTCTCCTGAACAGATCTGCAGTTTTCTTCCTGTGGAGACACTACAATTACATGTTTGTTTTTCTCCCTATAAAAACTAATATCTTGCGAGGCACTCCACCAGGAGTACTTAGATTTAGTTCTGATTAAAAACTCCTCTTGGATATTTCTGTTCTAAGCTCGAAGACCTCTTTTCCTACTTTCCTTCTCTGTTCTTCATCCCTCCCTTATTGCCCCTATTCAAGGCACGCGTGTACACAAACACACACACATAGACACACACTTCGTTTGTGCCTACGCTGGAACAGATCTGAGCCAACATATTCCCTGGGGGGAAACAACGGTCTCTTTTCCTATTAATGAACAGTATGTTGTTGCAGATTCATGGAGGGCTTAATTGAATAAACATGGAAAGATGAATATGCTTATGGGACATCAAACCTCTTTAGGTTTAAAATTACTGACATAGAAGAATGATCTCGCGCAGCACCCGCCTCCTTTGCCGGCTGGGGCATTACAGAGTACAACGTGGCAGGGAAAATGTCCCCTGCTTTGGGCTTCTACTCCTTCGACCCTTTCACTCCATGTCTTCCATCCCTAAGTGCCGGGGGAGGCGTCAGACCTGTAGATGTCAGCAGTGCCTGTGTGTGAACTAGTTCAACCTCAAATTCTGTGGCTTAGCCCTTACCGGTAATTCGATGGGAACCTGAAACTTTGTTGAAGGGGAAGGTATTTTGCTGGCTCAGGGAGATGTGAGTTCAGACAGCGCCCAGGATATTGTGATCATCCACCGGCTTGAGGTGAAGGGACTCACAGCCGGCTTTCAGGAGCAAGCCTCTCCACACCCCCCAGACCCCTGCTCTCCTCTCCATCCCCTGACGCTTTCCTTGGATGCGCTTCAGACGGTGTCCTCTGCATTTCCAACCTCACACTTCCCGCTCTCATGGGAAAAAAAAAAAAGTCCACAAGAAGAGAACAGAATCAAATTCAGCTGATAAATTAGACAATTGACGTTGCAATATGATTTACTAGGGGCCGGCCCCTAAGCACCTCCCTCATTGGCCACGCCCTAGGCCTGACTCTCTGGTACTCCTCTGAGTTAAGGAATCCTCACCATTGACACCATGCATTCCCCCATCCTGAACCCTTGCCAGACATTGCTAATCAATCACAGAACTTTCCCATTTCCCATACTTCAAGCAGTCACCACGAATCCACTGGAGTTGACATGGGAGCTGAATTCTATTGATATTTACCTTCCTAGGTTAAGGCAATGAATAAGCCTAAACTTCAGGGGTTTAAATCTCAGCTCCACTACATAAAAGCAGTGTGACTTTGGGCAAGTTATTCTGTGCCTCAGTTTCATTAAGTGTAAAATGAGGATAATTAGAGTCTCTTTCTTATATGGTTTGAGTATTAAACGATTTAGTATTCTATAACGCTGAGAACACTACCTGGCCTACATCAAAAGGGATGTATGTGTCTGCTATTGTTATTATTGTTCAAATGCAAATATAACTCAGGAGGGATATGTTACAGTGTATTACCCACGTCCCCTTCATCTCAAAGGAGTCTGCCCGATGGCTAGGTAATGTTCTAATAAGGTCTTCTGGAGGAGGGAAATAGAGCAGGGCAACTCTGTCCTGGCCTTCGTAGATGCCAAAGATTGCCAGGTGGAGAGTGACGGGCTGAGAAGCTAGGAGCACCAGCCAAGAGATGAGTGCAGGGAAGAAAGAAAAGAGGGAGCATCAAACACTTCACAACCCTGCTTTCCTGAAATACATCTGCTTTCTCTGCTCCTTTTAAATTAAGCAAACCAAACTGAAATAGCAGAGCCTAGATCCCCAACCTAAAGGTTTGCAATCAAGCCATGGATGCAAAAGGCAGAGAGACAAGGTCTGGGGTTCTCAAAGCTTGGGGTCTGGATCTGGTTGGGGGAAGTAGAGATATTGTAAAAAGCCTCTGAATCATTATCTGCACCAACCACTGTCCAGAGACTGTATCAAGAGCAGTGCAATCACTGTCTCTGGATTGATGCCAACCTATTCTGACCACCCTACTTAAACCGGCAACCTGTCTCCCCCGTACCTGTTCTACAGTTTCCTCCTTCCCTTAGCTCTTAACACTTTCTAACACACTGTATGATTTACTTATTTCTTATATTTATTGCTAATTGTCTTCTTCCTGCAGGAATAGAAGCAACTCAAAGGCATGGATATTTGTTTATGTTTGTTGATATAGTCCTAGTACCTAGAATTGTGCCTGGCTCACAGTATGTGGTGAGTAAATATTTACTATGTAAATGAATGAATGAATATTGTCAGTTCTTAAACACAGTTCTCACACTCTGAAACACTGGAGACCCTTTAAGGCAGTAGCAAAAACAAAACCAAACAACACAAAAACAAAGTATAAGCATTGGCACAGTTTAGTCCTCTCTAAAAAAGTATACTCCAATTACATAAGTGAAAAGCTGAAACAGCAAACAAACAAACAAATACACAAACCCAGAACATTAGCTCAGGAGGAAACACATATGTCTGAGCTAAACACAGAAATACCTCCTCTTTCACCAGGAGAAGCCTCATGATATCATAGAAAATTCACTAGCCTAGATATAGGGAGAACTTGGTTGAAGACCCAGCTTGGCACAGACCAGCTGTGTGACCTTAGACAAGTCACCTTTCCTCTCTGGGCCTCAATTTCTCCATCCAAGTTTAGCTTGATTCAATGTGGATTTTTAACGAGTGCCCACTTCATCACTTCTAGCCCTAAGACGGCATAGACCTAAGATGGCATAACCCTTCCTAGTCCCACTCAATATTAAGAAGCTAAAATAGCCTACTATCTAAATGTGATCATTCGTGGGTGAGAAATTAAAGCTGCATCCCCTCCCCTCATTGCTGTGGGCTGCAGCCCCCAGGTGGATTGCACCTTCATGTAGATATCCTTACTCAGCAGAGCAGGCATTTACTCAGAGAGGCCAGGTGCTGAGAGCCCCTGGTGCAGCCGAGTCTAGGCGCACGCCTCTAATAGCCACTTTAAAGAACCAAGAATCCAACAGCAATCTCACCAGCACAGGGAATGAGTACAATACAGAGAGACTAGGTGCTTACGGAACTGCTGAGCAAGGGGTGTACAGATGCTCTTTCAAATGGCTTACAAAGCATCACAACAATGTGAGTGGGGTTACCACTGCCTCACAAAAGCACATCTGGAGGATCTCCGTGCTCACTTGCACCCTTGAATATTGAACCCAGAAAAATAAATCGACTTGCTGTTTAATCCAATAGCCAATACGAGCTTCTGTTGTATAGACTCAATTGACTTAAAACTCAAGCCATAGCCTTCGGCAAGAAAAGTATAATGCAACTGCGCAGGCCTGGTATTGATACATATCACAGGTAGCTGTAAGAAACAGTTATCCCAAACTGCATTTGGTGGGAATGGTCAGTGCTCAGGGATCGATGTGGCTAATAATTTTTTGATCTCTCTTACTGAAGAGCTGAGCACAGGCTTGTTATCTTTACTGTTTATGAAGGTTCTCTAGAGGGATTCGGTTATCATGATTTTTCTTCCCACGCACAAGGATCCGTCTTTCTCCCCCTGTTCCATCAGAAGGGTTAAACACCCCCAGCTCCGAACAGCTACTGCCCATGAATGTGCTCTGTGTCACGCATTACTTTGGCGTCAAATCTAACCCCATAGCACAGCCAATTACCTGGTTGTATTTTGCTGTTGGGCTGCTGAGTGACAACAAGATAAATTAGAAGAACTAGAAATTAAATTATACTGAGTATGCTTTTATGCCTTACATGTAAACCCTCTGCCTGTCAGACTCTCTGTTTGGCTTCCTCGGGGACTTGATGGCAGAGGGGTCAAAAATGGAATTTTGTGAGAACCAGCTGCCTTTACCAAAGAATAAAATCCTCCCCCCAGTTTCCAATTTCCCAGTTCAAAGAACTGCTGCCTGCTTCTTCGCATGGAAGGTGGCTACTCTTCTTTTCCTTTTACTTCAGGATCCCTAATTTAGAGCCTTAAAAAGAACACAATGTTCAGGGAATTTGCATTAATTTCATTACATTCTATCTCTCCCTGGGGGTGCAGCAAACTGTGCAGTTTGCTTTGAGTTTCAGTTTAGACACACCCCAGAACTCAAAGTAAAAATGGTATAGGCTTAATAACAACTTCGAGGGAATCCTTTTCAAGTTCAAAGCAGAAGTTGAACATTAATTAATCAACTCCCCCTGCCAACACCGTGTGAGGTATGAATTAGCCCCATTTTATAGATGAGAACGTTTAGGTGGAGAGGATGAATGACTTGTTCCAAGCCCAGATGGACTTTAGTCCGTGAAGGGATGAGCAACTTGGATTCCGGTGTGTAGTGAGGGCTCATGCGACTTTTCTCATTCACAGAAATTGATGAAAACCCTGTCCCAGGCTCAGGAATCCAAGCCTAGCTCAGCTGATTCTCTGCATTGGTCAGACCAGCATCTCTCAGCTCAGCACGGCTACTACCGATTTCCGCCCTCAGTTTTCTGGCCAGAAGGGATTGCTTTTCTCCAACACAACTCAAAGAAACTCAGATCAAAGGCTCACCAATGGGTCATTTAAATGCCAAAGCCTGTCCAACATCTTCCTCCAGTAAGACTCCCTGAGTTTTACTAGCCTCGCTCGGCTATGGAAGTCGTGTTCAACCCAGCCTGCACACAGCACCTTGGACCTGCAGCCTCTGGAGATATAAGACCGTAGCTGGATTGTATACGGGGAATGCCATTTGGCACAAGGAGATAGATAGGTAGGTAGATAGATAGATAGGTAGGAAGAATACAGATAAACAGACCAACACATTTTGTGTTGTGAACGTTTTGGCTAATCTTGGTAATCCACACATCTTTTACAAAGACCAAGCTGATGGTCACTTTGTGGGAAACTGGACAAGGTTTTTCTCAAGACAGTCCCAGATATCTGAGCTTCTGATGACCTTGACATAGTTCTACATTTTCCCCATGAATTGCCTTAAACTGATGTGCACCGATAGCCTTTCTGTTTTCATTGTGAAATGGTTAGCTGAGACATGGGAGGAATTATCTTTCTAGTTCATATGCACCAAGTAGTTTTGCCTCTCAGAGGGTGGTGACACTAAGATTTCAGCTTTCCCTCATCAAAAACATGTGGATACACATTTTCCAAAGCACTTGGGGGTTTCCAGCAAATCTTTATACATCTCTCGAAAGTACCTTCAGAAGCAACAACAGTCATCCTTCACAGAACACACATGAAATGGGTCTGTTCCGTGGGGAGATGGTAGGAGGAAGAGCTTTAGGTGAGCCATAATGAATATGGGAATTTAAGGAAAAATAGAGAGAGACATTTCTTTGCTGCCATGCTGGGAGTGGAAAAGTTTAGCCTGGTGGATCTCAACCCTGGCTGCTTATCACAACCATCTGGAGAACTTTTGTACACTCTCATGTCTATTTCAGTCCTACTGAATATGCTTCTCCAGGAGTAGGACTAGACAGAGGTATTTTTTTAAAAGCTGCATTTGTAATTCTGCTGTGCAGACAAGTCCAGGAACCACTGGGCTGGTCTAGGGAGCACAGTGTAGACAGTGAACGCCTACATGTGAGTTACATCACCTGTCAGGGAACACACAAGAGAGATATTCCTTTAAAAAGAATCGGACAGCCATTTCTGTGTGGGATCTAAAAAGTAATATAAATGAATCTATATACAAAACAGAAACAGACTCACAGACATGCAAAACAAACTCATGGTTACCAAAGGGGAAAGAGGAGGGGGAGGGACAAAGTAGGAGTTTAGGATTAACAAATACAAACCACTACACATAAAATAGATAAATGACAAGGATTTACTGTACAGCACAGGGAATTACACTCAATATCTTATAATAACCTATAATGAATATAATCGGGAAAAACTAAGTGAATCACTATGATGTACACCTGAAACTAAAACAATATTGTAAATCAGCTATACTTCAATCAAAAAGAAAAAATAACAGTAACACTAACAAAAAAGAATTGGGCAGCGGCTCCTCGGGCAGTTGCCTCTAACTTGCGTCATTGTGCAATTAGTAATTTAGCTTTATTTGATGCTTCACAGGAGAAACTATTTTAAAACAAGAAATCCTTCATTCTCACTTTCATTTAAATGGACTCAAAAAGAAACAATTCGCTTTAGAGATGAGCAGAATTAGGAATTACATTACTGACCCCAAAATAACTTAAAATGAAAAAGTATTTAAGAGAACAAAATGAAACAAAACCCACACTGCTGCATCTGTGATCCATGGGGCAGCTTTCCTCAGACAGCTTGCATCCACACAGCCATGCATGCACCAAGCTTACAGAGGGTCCACTGTGTGCTGGGGAATGTGCTTGATCCTAGCAGTACCAGGATGAAGCAGATATAGTCCCTACATGCTAGGGTCACCCAGCCTAGTAAGGGAGGGGATAAGATAAGTGCTGTGATAAAAGCTGATTTTTATTTGCCTCCTCCATGGGTCACGTAATCTTTCAAGTTCCACATCTCATTTCATCCTCATGACAACCTTATTAGGTGGGTTCTACTATTGTACCCATTCTACAGATGAGGAACCTGAGACTTAGAGGGCTTAACTAACTTCTTGAAGGTCACAAAATCTGTAAGGAGGAGATCTGGGTCTTTCTGACTCAGCAAGCCAAGTTTATATCCCCATATTATTCTGCTTCAGAAGTAGATAGACGGTATGGGGGGCTCCGGTACGTGGGGTGCTCAGTTGGGCTGGCTGTGTCGGGGTGGGGTGGGGAGAGCTGAGCACATCCTTTTCTCTTGTTACATTAGTGCTGCTTCACATCAGAGCAAACTTAGCATCTTGGGTGCCTGCAGCTTTCAAGATTGGTGTTAAGGAATCTCCCTCCCCTTCATCTTGCCCATCCAAGCAAACCCAGCAGTTTTACGGTCAGCTATGCCTTTGCGGCTACTCTCTCTTGGTGGGGAAAAACCAGAACGAGCCCAGAGTCCTCATGCTGGGCTCAGTGTGGTACCTGAGAGCCATTTATTTCAGTTCCCCAGGGCAGGACTCTGCCTGGCTTGCTTTCCCATGTTTCAGAGCTCAGAGTGCCTGGCCAGGCCACAGAGTTAGGTGCAGCTGATCTGTAACTCAAAGTCATCTATTTATCCTCTAACTGCACTGCTCCCTGGCAAGTGCAGGGGAGACCAACGCACGCCTTGCTATGGTTCAGTGAGCCGAGCTCCCGGGCTCCTGTACCTTGGCCGTGGTGTCAAGTCACAGTTATATAACCACTGGGCTGAGTGCCTCCCTGGAGGGGGAGACTGGGCGGGTGAGCAGGAAAGGCATTTGTTAGCGTAATGTTCAGAAAACAGACTTCGAAACCTTTCTCGAGAATTGAGAGTTTGGAACCGTGGTTTCCCATACAGTTTGTTTCCCATTTAATTCTATCATCTTTGAATCCTACGCATTTGAGCCTGGACAGCTGCAGGCAGGGAGGCTGGCAGAGTGAAAGGGCTCAGACGCTTTCAGGCAGTGAGTTTATTTGGCCTTAAAACGTGCCCTGTTGTACAACTGTTTTCAGTAGACCGAACCCCATGATGAAGAACATGTGAAAATTAATGCACGATTGCAGTTAAGGGAAGCGTACTCTGTCGTGAGTTTTACATCTGTTCTTTTGCTTCTGAAGTCTTAAAGTGGACAACTGGAAAGACGGAAAGATCAGAGGATGAAGGGCCTTCCAGAAGGTCCTTGAAACCTTTCAATAAGGACAACAGAAGAAACAAACAAGTCCCATTTTGGCTACTTATTTTTGGGTTACACAAAAGTTAAAACCACCTTTTTCTTTTTTTTTTTAAATGGGAAAGGCAGTCATATGACATGCAGTCACTCTATATCACAGAACTCAAGTTTTATTAATATAGACTCATCCACAGCTGTCATCTGCCCTGCAGCTATGAGAAGTAAAGTTTCCCACCCATACCCCACCTCCTGCACCCACATGTGGCCCTAAAACATTTTTAATGAATGGTACTTGATAAGTGAGTGTGTGGGAAAATGTTCATCCCTGCTAGTAATAAAAATTGCAAATTAAAGCAACTTTGAAAAGGTAGCATTTTAGTCTTACTAAATAATACCCTAACTCTGGTCAGGCTGCAATGAAGCTGATAGACTCAAATGCTATAGGCACTGAGTTAAATCAGCATAATTCTTCTCGAAAGAACTAAGGCAATGTATAACAAGAATCATCAAGATATGCTTCCTCTGGCCCAGTAATCCTTCTCCTCGGAATGTATACTAAAGAAATAATCTGACAGAAGCAAAAAGCTACACAAACTGTAATGCTGTCTCTAATGATCAAATCTAATCACACACATACACACAAAATTCCAGAAGGAGCCTAATGTTCGGTAACTGAGGATGGTTTAACAAATTATGGGATACTGATGATGGAATATTATGCAACATTAAACTCCAAAAGGCACGAGGAGAAAATTTAAGATTTAATATCACAAGGGTGATAGGATTTACCTGAATGTTTTTCTTCGTCATTTTTTAATATATAAAAGAAATGAAGAGCATTATAGAGAATGTAGTAGGAGGCCCCTAGGACAATTATCTTCTGGTACAAAGGGGCTTTTATTAAGGATCTCCTGAACGAAAATAATGAAATACAGAGGTTCACCACCATAAGGCTGGATGCTGGGGGAAGGCTTAACACATTGTATCCTTTACTCTCTAGTCTAAGTCAGGTCTTTGGCCTTGGAGTCTCACCTTTGCAGAGGACCTCTTCCACTTATTCCAAATAAGATGACTTTGAAAGGTGTTAAAATGGGGCCCACTCTCCTCACACCAGCCATATTAGCTCACATCCATTCAAGTCCTGGAAGCACCCTTGGAGGGAGCCTGAGAAAACTCTCAATGCCAGGGTTTCAGAACCTCCAGATGGGCAAAGCTGTTTCTTATCCATCCTGAAATTAAGGAAACTCAGGTCTATGCGACTGATCACAGACAGGCAAAGAAGCAAATCTCTGTGTATGATAATAAACCAGTCCCACAGTTGGCTTAACTCAATGATTTCTGGTCAAAGCAAGTGCAGCCATGCCTTTGCTATACATTAGCAGCTTCTCATGCCTGCCAGTAAACGGTGTGGGCAGGTCTGTGCTTTAGTTTTCATTGGCCTGTGTCCAATTGGGGAAAATAAGTTTTCATGGAGCTAAATACAAAGTAAAAAATTATTTCTTACTCTAAGATAAATGCCCTTTCCAGTTTTTTGGTGTTAAAACTCCAGCCTTTTGAGAACAGATGGTGACTATTGATGGGTAGTTTTTTGTGTGTTTGTCCTATTTCTTTGCAGTAAAATACAGGAATTTTATATTGGCTCCCAAATGTGAGTGAAATCAAACTATTCCATTACATACATTGACCTTGGATCCCCATTCAATAGGGATATGGAGATTCTGGACATTCTCATGGGGCCACACCAAACATTTTGGTAAAAAGTTCTGGTCCTACTGTTGACTCTTCAAAATGTGCTGTATGACTGTTAACAGAGTTTTGCTTCCATCACTGCATGTGTCTGTCTGTCCTTCCAGGTTGTGAAGAAACCTCTGCCTTGTGTTTCTGGTGACTAACACAGCTTCAGGTATACTGCTGTTAAACTATACTCTGTAGCTGGACAGACAACGTGGGTGAAATCTGAAGACCATCTGTGGAATCGAGAAGAAAACTTTCAACGTGAGTTCAGCAGACCCGATTAGAACCCTGGTTCTGCCACTTAACGGCTGTGGGATTGAGTAGCTATTGGTCCTCTCCAGCTCCAACTGTGTAGAAACACTGCCACACCTTCCACCGGCATCCCAGCCGTCACTGTGTACAGGTCATGAAAAAGTCCTGCCCAGGGGTTAATTTCATTTCACTCTCACCATCTTATGCCCTGACTGGATGCTTCTCACATTTCCATGTCATCCCTACCTCAGCCCTGGCCAAAGGGGACCCCAAAGCAAAAGGCGGGTCCTCCTACCCACCAGGGGAGGTGGAGGGTCACAGGCAACCGTCAGCGAGCTCCAGTGAAAGACAAAATCAAATACAAGTAGCATCCGCTCACACTGACTCATGATTATTGTGTTTGACAAGATAACCTGCACTCGCTTGCACATTCATTACAGAGCTTCTGAAATGATTCTTCTTTGTTCCCTTGAACATAGGAATTTTTAATGAACAGTTTCAGTGTCTGGTTTCACGCACTTGAAACTTAAACATCGGTCAGCACCTTTCTAACAGGCTTGATCCATACCCTCAGAGGGTCTACTGGAGACTCCAGCTGGGGGGCTTGTGTGGGCTTGAAACTCGTGTGCTTTCTTCCTGAAGTCACTCATGCAAACAAGGAAGAAGAACTTTTAGCCTCCCCTTTCCAGTGATAAATATTTTAAATAAATGGAGAAGGGATCTGAATTTTAACTGTGGATAAGTTAGGCATGAAGGGACAAAGAGAGTGTTGTAACTGCCATGTATTATCTTGAACAAATTCACTGGCAAATTATGTCACATGTAGCCCAAAGAAAAGGTAGATGTTGGGCCCGCTGTGCCACGGAAGCTGACCCCTCAACCACCTCACCAGCTGCATCTCATGCTGCTCTCTCCCGCATTCCTGGCCTCTAGCCTCAGTAGACTTCACCCTGCTCCTCAAACACACGTGCTTCACCTCGCCACAGGGCCTTGGCACATGACACTTCTTTTGCCTGGTTCAGTCCTATTCGTGTTTCCGATCATCCTTTCCTCAGGGAAGCATTCCTCCCCTTCACAATGGGGAGGTGAGGAATCAAAACCCCTGTTATGCATTCTTCCAGGGTGTATCCTCTGTAGTACTCCTTGCTGTTGTTACTTTACATTTATTTGGTTACAATTTGATGAACTCCTTTCCCCCCAGGAGACTGACTGTAAGCTCTGCAGAACAGAGACTGCCAGTCTTTGCTCTCGTCTTATCTGCATGGCAGGTGCCAGTAACTATTTAAGTAATAAATGAATGGAATAAATGCATCCCTGACAACCTCACCAAAATCCTCTTTTAATGACCTGCCTTCGCACAGCACCCTGTGGAACAACGTAACAGTCCTGGTTCCAGGCCTATGGGGGTTTCAGCAGCTGGAGAGATTTTCACACATAAAACAAGATCACTGTGGTTGAGGGTTGGGCAGAATGTGGCATCAGTGAATCCAGGTGTCTTCCACATGGTACCTTTCTGCTTGGACCTTTTTGCCCTTCTATTCCCCAAGTGTCAAATGATGACAAGATCAGTATGCCCTTTGTTGAATGGCCAGAGAATAAACAGAAACAGACAGACAAAATGGTCAGACAACAGAAACACAAATGCTTTGAAAAGGTAAATGTCGATTTTACTTTTTACTTACAAGTCACCACCTCCTTGGCTGCCACTCTAAAGAGTCTTGAGCCTTACCAGAAAAATATGATGGAAGCAACCCTCTTGGGTGAGATGTAGCTTATGCAGCAGGAGGGTGTTGGGCCTAGTGTGGGGGCACAGTTCAGCGGCAGATGAACAGACAGAGGGGAGGACCCTGTAGGGAGCTGGGTGAGCTTGCCCTCCTGCCACCAGGGCCACCCGGGGAGGATGGTGGTTGGATGACCACCCTGTAGCAGGAATACTGAGCAGCCTCAGGGTGGCAGAGGACCAGAGGACATGGGCAAGGTGGCACATTCTTCTCAACAGCAAATTACCCATCTGCCCTGCGCTCCTTTGCTTCTCTAATGGTTCTTGGGCCCTATTTCACCTGGGTTTGGCAAACAAACAGGAAGCCTCCCCCCTACCTTATGCTCACCAGACTGGATCCAGCCCTCACTCGGGGGCAGCTCCCTATTGGAGGCTCAGGTGTGATAACTATTTAGCAATCTTAGGGGCAGAGGTATGCAAAGTCCCGCGTGACCACAGAGCGAGAACCATGGCCTTTTTCAGCATAAAGTGACTCGGGAGCCACTGAGTGGGGTGTGAGTGGAACTTCATCAGTGTTTTCTGAACATATCAAGACTTCCAGGCAACAGCTCTTCAAAGGCAAATGTCATCCCATTTTACAAAGGAGGAGCAGAGAGGTAAATCGGCGGGTCTACTGTGAGTCGCTGAATGCTGTGAAGGTAGGTGTAGGTTCATCCCATGAGACCTAATAGGACACGTGAGAGAAGTGCTGGATCACCACACGGGACTATCAGAACGGAAGGCGCTGTTACTGCAACATTTGGGAGCACAGGGACCCTGGCCCAGCTGAGAGACAGATGTGGCCGTCACATCTTAACTTTAAACATTGAGCTAGTCCCTTTCTCATTTGGAAAGGTTACACCCTCTTCACATGATAACATGGAATCAGGACGGATCCACTAAATGTGGCATTTCTGCACAACAATGCACCCCAACTGTGGCCAAGGCTGAGGAGGGATGGACGGATGGCCACAGCCAGTTGTCCTTTCTGGGTGTCCCCTTGCAAGGCATGGTGTGGGGAGAGCTATATTAGTGGCTAAAAATCTGTTCATCTAACAGAAGTATTGCTTATCTAACCAAGGGATATGTACAATTGTTTTGATTAATCCTGCCGCCCGTATGGAGCACTTACAAAGGCCAGCCGGTGCTAAGCACTCAGAATGAAAAGCTGAATATGGCACCATGACTGCTCCCAAGGAGCTATATCCTAATTGGTTAGAAGGGCACAGAAACCACAATCTACAGCTGCCCCCTTGCGCGCCTATTGCTGTTATATGCAAGGTGCTGTGGGAACTCAGAGGAAGGAGAAACTCTGCCAGGAGAGCCTAGGAAACCTCCCCGAAACAACGTATTGACGGAAGACTAGAAATTTACCAGGCATCGGAAAGACCAACCATTTAGTCATTCATTGGTTGACATTCAATGTGCTGGGCACCCCGCCAGGTGCTAAGGATACAGTGGTGACAAAATAGCCCTGTCCCTACCCTCACGGAGCTCATGGTCTAGTGGGGGTGGGGAAACACACAAACGGTTAACCATAAATTTGGAAAGTCCTCTGAAGGGAAAGTACAAGGTATCTCAAGAGAGTCTACCTGGGTAGCTGATCTTGTCTGGGAGACGGGAGAAATTCTGGAGAGGACGTGACATTGAGCTGAGGTGGGACGGATGCTCAGGGGTGTAGGAGGCCGAGGGGCTGGAAGTGCAGGCAGTAAGAGAGATGCAGCAGAGGGAGCCTCCTGTGCATTCATTCATTCCCTTAACGTTTATGAAGTATTTATGTGTATCGGCGCAGTGCTCAGTACCGTGGTCACCACAATGAGCAAGACACCTCTGACTTCAATGAGGCTAGTGGGGGAGGAGATAATCATAACAGGATGTGCTACATGCTTGGCTGGGCCGGGGAAACACTTTCCCACCCGAGGGCACAGCATGTGCAAAGGCCAGGAGAGCAGAGCTCAAGACACCTTAGACTGAGGTTGGGGGTTCCTCGCTCCCCTGGGTGACTGCTGTGTGGGGCGCTGCCTGGCCCTTCATCTTGCTCTTCCTTGTTTAAGGACGAAACTCCTTTCTCCAATGGCAGTGCTGTTGCACGGAGAAGATGCCACCTCAGTAAGTGCTGATGCATGAATTTTGCAGTGAGTTGGAAGTGGCCTGCCTGGCTTGGCCTATGCCTCCCTCCCTTCCTCCCCAGGCGGGATCCACACAGAGTCATCAGCACCGTGGGGCTGACCGCTCAAAGAGGGGCACCCTCTCTGCCTCGCTGCACCCAGCCTGCCCCAGCCCAGGCACCCCGGCCATAGCTGCAGCCCATCCAAACCTCCTGTCTGAGGGTCGAGGCCCTTTTCCAGGAGAAATTCCCCATCCTGCTTAATAACATTTTCCCTCTGCCTGTCTAATTAACTCCGTCACTGTATCTGCAGTCAGATAAAATGCTCATTTCACACCACATTAATTTTTATCAGCTGAACATTAAGCAACACAAAGCTATCTATGCTTGGTTTAATTTACATACTGACAGACCTACAAAGCATTACCCACAGTGGCTGTGAAGCAAATAAGCAGAACTGGCATCAAACAAGGCTCTTCAAAATGAAATATTGATTTGCAAGGCTGACAATAAAGAAGGGTTGGAGGGAAGTGGGAAAAGAAGTGAGGGGTAAAAGGGCTATTTTTCCTTGAAGAACAGTTATTGATGGAGTCAACCAAGAGGTCTCCTAAAGGTCAAGTAGAGGGGTCAGCTGGGCTCCAGGATCTGGAGGATCGGGTGTGCTCTGGGGATACAGCCCCACAGCCCATACAGCTCCCTGGAAATGGGGAATCTGTTCACCATCGTACTACCGCAGGCTCCCCCAACCTAAAGGCAATGCCTTTAAATAGCAAAATGCTTTAATATCTCCCTCTCTCCTTCCCTCTCTCTCTCTCCCTTCCTCTCTCTCTCTCTCTCTCTCTCTCTCTCTCTTTCTCTCTCACACCCCCCCCCCATGATATATCTTACTTCTGTAACTCTGCTCAAGCTATTTCTCTAAAAGAGTGTTCTTTCCCCTACTTCATGTTCAAGCTCAGGCAACACCTCCTCCAGAAAGTCTTCCCTGATCATCCTCCTTCCTCACAAGTATATTCCCAGAATGCCTAGAAGACAGTCCACATTGCACTTACCACAGTGTATTTTAATAATCCACATGTACGTCTCTTTCTCCCACTGGTTGTAAGCTCTTTGCAGGAACAGATCTAGGTTTGGGGTGGCAGCTGAAGCTTATTCAAGCTGGGGGACTTTCTTTAAGAAAAAACAATAAAAACTATCTAACTTTTGCAAATACTACCGAAGAAGTATAACCTTGAGAACACATGATGAAGATCCCTCCCATGGCCTTGGAAGAGACCTGTGCAAATGAGGGGTTCAGAAGATTAAGCTTTATTAGTTTTCGGGTAAGTCTCCTTCTTGAGCAATGTTCCTTGCTCATAACAAGCATCTGATAAATGTAGGTAGCATGAACTGAATGACTAAAAGAAAAGGAACTACTTTTGATCGAATGGTCTAAGATAGGCTCAGTGAAAGAACTGGGGCAAGGACAGTCTCCTCTAACATCACAGCAGCCCAGAGGATACAGCTGATAGGGGTTGGAGCCAGAATTGATTTCCAAGAATCCTATTTCTCCATCTGAGAACCTGTGACCAAAGAAAATGAAGAGATTTCCCCAAGTGAAGACATGTGGTTCATACAGCTCAGTCTTCAGACTTGCGATTGCTCTGAGCATTCAACCTTTCACCCAGATCAGCGGTCCTTCCACTTTTGTGAGCACCTAAATCACCTGGATCACTGGCTACATAGCAGATTCCCTGGTGTGAATCTGAGAGTCAGAGATTCTAATTTCTTCTAACTTGAGTGGGGCCTGAGAACCTGCATTTCAAACATGCATGCCCACCCATGATCTTTTTCCATCCACCCCCCAGTTTAAATGAGATATAACTGACACATAACATTGTGGAAGTTTAAGGTATACAACGTGATAATCTGATACACATACCTATTGCTACATTAAAAAAAAAAAAATTATTTATTTATTTGTTTTATTTTTGGCTGTGCTGGGTCTTCGTTGCTGCACTCAGGCTTTCTCTAGTTGCGGCGAGCAGGAGCTGCTCTTTGTTGCGGTGTGCGGGCTTCTCATTGCAGTGGCTTCTCTTGTTGCGGAGCACAGGTTCTAGGCATGTGGGCTTCAGTAGTTGTAGCACATGGGCTCAGTAGTTGTGGCTCACAGGCTCTAGAGCGCAGGCTCAGTAGTTGTGGCGCACGGGCTTAGCTGCTCTGCGGTGTGTGGGATCTTCCCGGACGAGGGCTCGAACCCGTGTCCCCTGCATTGGCAGGTGAATTCTTAACCACTGCACCACCAGGGAAGCCCCTAGCTACTTTTTACTAAAATAAAGTTAGTTATTGTATCCTTCACCTCACATAATTACCATTTTGTTGCTGTCGGCACGGTGAGGACATTAAAGCCCTACTCTCATAGCAACTTTCAAGTATGCAATACAGTATTGTTAACTACAGTCACATACCATACCAAAATCCCACGATCCTGCTCCAGATTTTCTAAGACCATGCTTTGAGAACCTTGACTAAATACAGATGTTGATGTTGAAAGGGAGCGGGTTGGGGGAACCGGGTGGAAGATGGTTGGGAGGGCTGGCGGAGAACTAGACTTCCCTCAGGAAGCTGGAATTGGACTTGAACACGATGTGGCATCATGGCCTGAGGAAGACCCAGGACTGACAGAGGGTGTGAAAAACATGCATCTAGAACCTGGAGAGTAGAGAAGGCTGTAGATTTACTAGGAAATACCTACATAAATCCCAGTTCTAAACCAATCCTTGTCTTCCTGTGAGTTTCAACCTGCAGACACTTTACACCAAGTTCCCATGAGGGAGAGGAGCAGAATACCTTCCCGAACCACGGGGGCCAACACAGCTTGAGTTTTCAGCTTTGCAACACTAAGAATTTCAATAGATAGTCCTGGGTGTGCAACACACAACATTCCTGCCATGGTTGTACATGGCTCCCCCCAAAGAAACTTCTGGGCTGGCTTCAGTTTCACGATCATACATGCCAGGGCTTGTAGGTATTAGTTGGTTCTAGGATTGCACAGGTATTTTGCTTCCAACACCAGCATGACACAGTCTCTCTTCTCAGAGATATCTAACCCACAGAGGCCCCAGATCCTTCCTTTGGACCAAAAGGTTTCAAAAAGTCAGGATTGGCATTTGTTCAGTGGGATGAGAATTCAATAGGAGCTTTTAAAGAAAAGTCGGCCTCATTTAGACTCAAATGTGCCTAACATGGACAGTGGACTGGGTCTCAGTCCTGGCTCAGCCATTATTCAGCTGTACGAACTTGGACAAGGCACTTAACCTCCTTGAGTCTGTTTCCTCATTTGTAGTATGGACTTAGTGAGTCCTGCATCACAGAGCTGTGATATTGAGCCAATGTGCTTTGAAAAATCTAAATGTAAGTATAAGGAATATTGGCTTTTGGTAATGGTCTACTAACCCTCCCACAGACAACAAAACATCGACACAAAATAATTTTTAAAAATGATTTAAAGACAATGGAGTATAACCAAAAGCAAACAGAAACTGGAAGAGAGCCTTCACCCTGAAAGATACAGCCTCCACTTGGTAAAATTTGTGAATTTGAGGATTTTTGCCTGAAAACACACCCTAGTTAGTTTTTGGATCTGTAGAGCTTGAGCTGTCAGAGATAAGATCAGGGTTTGAGAGGAACTAGAAAGGTAGGGGACCAATTCTGGAAGGGTGGGAACTGCAGAAGGACAAGTCACAACACCAGTGTGTAAAATCTGCCCAAATTCTTCACTGACTTCTAAACTATACACGCATGAAGGAGAACGTGGGGGGCTCAATACAAAAGCAGCAGCTGGAAGATTAAAGAATAGAAAAGGCACTTTAGCTGTTGCTGACCACAGGGAAGACAAAGCTGAAGTTGGCCAAGTTAACTGGCTGCTTTAAAAACAAACAAAACTCTCTTCAGAGGAACATAACAGAATCTAGAGTCTCTGCAACATTTGTATTACATATTATTTAATCAAGGCCACTAGACATGCAAAGAAAGAGTAAACTTTAACCCATATTCAAGAAAAGGAGTCAATAGAAACCAACCCCAAGAATACTCAGATAATGCATTTAGCAGGTAAGGACCTTAGAGCGGGTATGTTCAAGGAACTGAAAAAATATATGTACATAATGCATGAACACATGTGGAACCTCAGTGACAAATAGAAACTACAAAAGTGAATCAAGACAGAAATCCTACAGTGGAAAAGAAAAATGACTACAATGAAAAAATAATTACTGTGTGAGCTTAACAGCAGACTGGAGATGGCAGGAGAGAGTCAGTGGACTTGAACATGGATCAATAGAAAGTATGCAATCTGAAGAACAGAGAGGAAAAAATTGGAGAAAAGTGAACAGAGTTTCAGAGACCAACAAACAGTTTAACATACATGAAATTGAAGCCCTGGAAGGACAGGAGAGAGGGAATGGGTAGAAAATATATTGGAAAGAATGGCTGAAAACTTCGCAAATGTGGTGAAAGATATCAACTTATAGATTCAAAAAGCTCAACACATCCCAAGCAGGATAAACACAAAGAACCCCATACCTTGTCACACCATAGTTAATTTTTTGAAATCCAAAGATAAAGTGAAAAATCTTGAAAGCAGCCAGAAAAAAAGAGACATTATATTCAAAAGAAACAATACGAATGACAGCCAGCTTCTCTCAATAAACAACAAGGTCCAAATGATGATGGAATGACATCTTTAAAATACAGAAAGAAAAATTCAGAATTCTATATTCAGGAATAAAGGCAAAATAAAGTCATTTCAAGATAACCTGAAACTCAGAGATTCACCACCAGAAGACCAACACTGAAAGAAAGGTTAAAGAAGTTCCTCTGTTTGACAGGAAATGACACCAGTTGATAACTAGATCTACAAGAAGGAATGAGGATCACTGAAAAAAAAAATTAATGTACCCAGTTATTAATTTTTTCAGGGTTAAGCAAATTTATCCCATATAATCATAGCTTACCCTATGCTAAATGACACATGGCCTCTAAACAGAACCCATAAATCCTATAAATTCTGTTTTTTCCTGTCCCCCAACAAACCCCTTCCCCCCTAAAAAAGAGTAAAGAAAACTTGGTTTTATTATCTAGCTCTGTGATCTTAGGCAAAAAGTGAATGTATCTGTGCATTTATTTCTCTGTTTATAAAATAAAAAGATGGACTAAATAATCTCAAAAGTTCCTTTTGGCTTGAACATACATGGATTCTATACTAAATTGGGGCAGTGTATTAATAATATTCTCCATTTAAGTTTTACTATTATTATTTATATTTCCATTATTACAGTTAAGGTAACTGTGTCTTATTCTTTTTTTTTAAGTCGTTATTGAATTTTGTTACAATACTGTTTCTGTTTCATGTTTTTGGTTTTTTGGCCACGAGGCATGTGGGATCTTAGCTCCCTGACCAGGGATCGAACCCATAGCCCCTGCACTGGAAGGCAAAGTCTTAACCACTGGACCACTAGGGAAGTCCCAACTGAGTCTTATTCTTTATAATCAGATGAACTCATAAAATTTACCCAAGAACTAATGAACCTCAGAAGCTCCTTAGACACACCAAACCCTTCTGTGCCTCGCAGTTCAAAAATAACCCAAAACATGCTCCCGTTGTTCAAGTAATCAAACGAGGTAAGTCACAGTACATATGCTTTGCAAACTGTAAAGCCTGGAACAGATAAAGGTAAGATAGTTTGATGATTCCCTTTCTCATTTGTGATATATCGATGCTGGATGCCAGTTTCTTAGTCATCTTGAACACTGAGGAACTACATTAAACCACGTCGGCATGTGCTTAGCCAAGCGCGAAAGTTCACTGCACAAGTCCAGCCTGTGTGTGAAGCAGAGAGTAGTAAGGCCCCAAGGACTAGGAACAGTTAATTAAATATTCAGTGTGTCCATGTTTCACTGGGGGGAGAATCTGTGGAAATTCAGAGAGCTTCCTGGTGATTTGCCACAGAGATGGTCTGAAGCCAGGCTAGACTCCAAGGCTTACTGGCCACCACATTCTGGGGGGTTGCCTCTGCGGTGACCTTCCATAGTTACAATGCTCTGTGACATTTGAGCGAGGGGGCCATTCCCTCCTGCCTCAGTGCCTCTGACACTCTGCTGGATTCAGCAAGCCCTGGAAGGTTCTCGACTGAGTGTACTCTAGAACGGGCTCTTTGAGGACCCGGGTCCCAGCTGCCCCTCTGAGGTGGCAGAGGAAAGGTAGAATAATTCCATCCCTTTATCCGCAGTAGCTTTGTAATTCTGCTGAGCACAGTGTGTTCAGTAGTTTCTTTTCTCCCTCAGAAAACAGTCACTGAGAATAACACACTGTTTGGAAACAGGTCTACTTAAAATGTCACGTTAATATAATTATTTATAAATACTGGCATAAATGAAATAAAGGTCTGACTAAAACAGAAAATTTTGAAGCCTAACACCATTGCTTTAATGAACAGAGCAGAGAAATGCTGAATAATTTTCTGCTTATTTCGCAGCATTCTTGATAAGCCCTTTTTCCCTCCTACACACGCATCCCAGGTTAAATTTTCCTTTTTAAATTTGTTCCAACTTCCCAACTTGTAGCCTATAATGAGGTATACACATCATTTGTGTTTTTGAATGGCTCTTCGACAGATTTGAACGTTGCCCCCACAAGACCATTATACCTGCTTTTATGCTGTCCTTTGGGGGAAAGACAATGAGAAAGCCTTAGGGGAAAATTCTGGGTACATAACCAGTGAGCCAAAGCCTGCTTTCCGATATCCAAATCTCCAGTGACGTCAGAGGCAACTGAGTCACTGTCGTTGTTGTGAGCTGCCTGTGGGCTTCTAACAGTAAAATCCAATATATTTTCAAAATGACAACCAGAACCTTCTAAGCCATGGGCCACTGGTTGTCGAATAACAGTGTTTCACTTCTGACAGTGCAGAGTCGTCAATGCATTAGACCTTGAGCAAAAAACAACGGACTTCCTTTCCTGTTTTCTGTTTAGACGGGTGTTTTGGCCCATCTGCCCGTACCCTTGAATTCACTGCTCAATGCAGATTAGGCCTGGAGTTCTGCCTTTCCACTTCCAGACCTTCAACCAAGCACAGGTGGGAAATGCGAGGTGGTGGGACTGATCTCGGATGCATTTGTCTAAAACCAAATCCTGGACCTTAGTTTCTAAAATGTGATACCACCTTCTATCACTTGCCAACCACATAAAACCCTCAAGAAAACAGTGCTAGAGCATCAGAATTTATAAGCTATGACCATTTTGGCATGGGTATTCTTGGGTGACAGCAGTTATCCACAATCCCCACCCCCTTGGTGTCTTCCAGCTCAGGAATCAGGACAAAGAATCCTTATCTCTAGAGAACTAACCTGGATGATGAGGCTAGTAGTGGGGACAGGTATAGAGAGAATTCAACATGGTGCCTCCAAGCCAGCGCTCAACGTGGGCTATTCATCCTGTGCAGGCTGGTAGCAATTGTCACTTTACTGCTATACGCACCACAAAACAACAGTAGTGGCAGCAATAAAACCTCAGTCCCTAGATGCGCTGCTTGTGATACATAATTTGCTTCCACATTGTTCTTCCTATGACATGTCTCAGAAAAGGTGGCCAGACCTCAGGAGACTATTTTCTGGGGGTTAAAAGCTTGATAATGGTTTAGACTGGAAGCTCCTGGAGGGAAGGCGGCTCAGTACTTGACCTCATTTCTGCGGGGCACAGCATGACACCATGGGGGTGCATGGGCATCTAATCCTATGGTGTAATGATGAGTAGCAGCCACTGAACTCTTAAGTTTACAACTTTAAACAGTTTCCTCCTTTCCCTCCCTCCACGATGAGCCAACCAGAAACAACAAGTTTACTTGCCAACCTCACACTCTCAGAGGAGACCTTCTTTATGACACCCCCTAAGTATGCCAATTCCTCTAACCTAGACCCCCATCCTTCCTTTTCCTCCAGCCCCACTCAAGGTAAAGGTACCCTGTAGGCTGGACCACCATGGAACATTATTTACAGCAACTTATTACAGTGGAAATAGCTCTGGGCAATTACCTAAATGGCCCTGTGCCTTGGTTTCTTCAGCTTTAAAATGGGAATAGTACTACCTGATGTCTGGCCTACATCCCAGGATTACTGTGGGTATCAAAATGTTTAAAACCTATGTAAATATTGTCAGCATCACTGCAATATTTTTCTAACCTCTGCATCCTCCAAACAGGAAGTGTGAAATGAATCTGCGGTTCACGACAGAGTGGAAAGAAGCCTGGAGGAGGAGTGAGCCAGGGGTCTGGCTGTGGTTCTGTTGCCATCTCATTCTGTGTGCTGGAACATGGCTGCCCTGCTCTCTGTATCACGGAGAGCGTGATAGCCTAGCTCTGGTGGGATGCACAGACTATTTAAGCTGGAAGGGACTCCACGAGATGGCACAAGGACGTGAAGCTAGGCAGCTCTTGGCAGTTCTGATGCGCACTGCAATCCTAGAGGTGACCCTACAGACTTTCCTAAATGCAGGAGCTGGATTCTAAACTTAGAGACATGATATGGACTCAGTGGGCTGGGCTATGGCAGTGATTTGGCCTGGACAAGCTTTCTACCACTGGAAAAAATTAAACTGTTTTGAGAAATAAATCCCTCCAAAAGAAAGCCAGATACCATTTCATACCCACTAGGATGGCAATTAAACAGAAAAAAGAGAAAATAAAGAGTGTTGGCAAAAATGGAAACCCTCACGCATTGCTGGTGGGAATGTAAAATGGTGCAGCCACTTTGGAAAACAGTTCGGCAGTTCTTCAAAAGGTTAAAAATAGAATTATCATATAACCCAGCGGGTCTAATCCTAGGTATATATCCCGAAGAACTGAAAGCAGGTGTTCAAACAAACAGCTGTCTATAAATCTTCGTAGCAGCCCAATTCGCACTTGGCAAAAGGTGGAAACGACCTTAACTGTCTATCAACTAATGAATGAATAAACTAAGTTTGGTATATCCACACAATAGAATATTATTCAGCCACAAAAAAAGGAATGAAGGACCAATACAAGCTACCACATGGATGGACCTTGAAAATATTATGCTAAGTGAAAGAGGCCAGACACAAAAGGCCACATAACAGATGATTCTATTTCCATGAAGACCCCAAACAGGTAAATATATAGACATTGAAACCAGACTAGGAGCTGCCAAGGGCTGGGAACTGGGAATGACTTTTTAATGGGAAGGGGGTTCCTTCTGGGGTGATGAAAACATTATGGACGAGAGAGCGGTGATGGCTGCACAATTTGTGACTGTGCTACATGCCACTGAATTGTGCAGTTTAAAATGGCTAACATGGCCTGGATGAAAGGGGAGTCTGGGGGAGAATGGCTACATGTATATTCATGGCTGAGTCACTTTGCTGTGCACCTGACACTATCACAACATTGTTAATCAGCTATACTCCAATGTAAAATAAAAAGTTAAAAAAAAGAATTAATTAGTAATATATGTTATAATAAAAGTCTATATCCCTAATACATAAATAACTCTTAAGATATGAGGAAAAATGATAAAAACCAATGAAATGTTAATTGAAATCCTAGCAGGAATTTTAAAAAAATGGAATGGCTGACATGGTAAATCTTGTATGTAATGTACCAAAATAAATTAAGAAGAAGAAAGAAAGCAAGCAAGCTAGGCAAAGGTGGGGATGAGGTAGGAGGAAGGGAAGGTTCTAGAGCCCCAGTAGAGGGAGAACCTTCAAAAACCAGCTCTGCTGCACCATGTGTGCTCTTCCAAGGGCCTGTGTTGTTGACTTAATTGAGAAATTCTTTCTAATAAGTCCCAAGGAGCTACAGGTCTTTTCCTTACAAACAGGAAACGATCATATCTCCTGGCAGCTCATTACACATTCTTTCAGTACCATGAGTTGTTTTAAAACCGTGAAATTAGTTCTGGCAGAGTTTACAGAAAAACACCCATGAGATGAGACTCAATGAGTTACGTAAGACTCCTTGCACTCTGCGTACGAGATGTTAACTCCTTACTGGCAGAGGCAAGGACATGGGTGTCACTTATAAAATAGCAGCACGCTTTGGCTTCCGCCAAGACCAGTACGTGGTTGAGGGGCAGAGGCAGTCATCTGGCTGTACATGTGGATGGGCCCATTAAGCCATCGCCAGGTCTAGCCACGTCCGCCTTCTCTACGTGAGACCGTAGAGGCACCCAGACGGGTGAAGGGACTCACCCACGGAAATCAGTTCTACTAAAAGTTCCAGTCTTTTTCCAGGAGCTAGGTTGACACTTGGGTGCTGTATACTGAAGCCTTTGAAGTCAGCCAGGTATCAAAAATATTAATACAGTCATCACTGTTCTAGAACTGTGTCACAGACCAGTCCTGGCTCAACGAGGAGGATGACTACTTTGATCAACGGGGCTTGAATTCTGGCATGAAGGAGACACAGATTACAGAAGTTTTTAACTGGCAACAGTCACTAAACCAATGATTGCATCTGGAAAACAACAACCTTTATTTGATGCATGAGCCCCAAACAAGTTGCTAAGCTCCCGAGTTCTGTTTCTTCCTTCTCTTCCTCCTGTACACACAGACAAACACACACACACACACACACACACACACACACACACACACACACACTTCACCTATAGCATACCTCCAAAAGATACATCTAAATATATATGGAATATTTTACCAATAAGATGTAATACTTCATAATTTCATTTATTTAGAAAATAACAAGGAAACAGAAAACAAGTTAAAAAAAAAAAAGCCTACTCAAGGTATGTCTCAAAGATCAAGTACTTAAATCTGGAGAAGTCCTTAGGACACTACTCAGAAGGCACAGACTCTTACTTTATAGAGAGAAACAACGAGCTTGGTTATCTAGTTCCTAAAACCAAACTCTGGCTCCTGAGCAGGGGGAGAAGAAGCCCCACAGGCCAGACGCCCTGACTGCAGCAGTATGTGATTCCTGACCACCAAAAGAGGAAGATCTAGAAGGACTTAGAGCAAGCAGAAGTAATCAGAAATCGAACAGCCCGGAGCCAGCAAATCTTACCCACCCTAGCAGGCCGCACGGCAGAGCGCAGGCTTACGAATCACACAGGCGCAAGTTTGAAGGCCAGACTTTGCCACTTATTTGCTGCAGAATCTTGGGTAAGTTACTTGCCCTCTCTGACGGCCAGTTTCCTTCTCTTAACGAACAATATATCCCCATTTTAGAGTGGGGACAGGCATATCGACCTATCATGGTTATTGTGAAAATGAGATAATTTGTATAATGAGTTAACAAAGTCATCTGGTTATTGCTCAATAAAGACTTTTTTTTTTTTTTTTTTTGAAGACCAGAGGACATCAGGGTATCGTGGTGTGGTCTGGTTATTCATGTTCGAGGTGAGAATCCTGAGTCATCAGGGAGGAGGCTAACATGTAGTCTGCATGTTGTCAGGGAGAGGGCAGGGACCTTCCCTCCAACAAGCTCTTTACCCCCTTCCTCCCCCAGGACCCTGGTACCTCAGGCCTTCACCCCTTTATATCTATCTCTGGAGCCCTGCTCAGACTCTCTCCCTCTCTCTTTAAAACCTACTTTCAGCTAATTATTTTTCTAGAAATTATCTGATTAAACTAGTTTATCCTAAGGTGTCAGTGGTTGATGCTAGCAAAGCAGAGGTTTCGTGGGTATCAGTAAGTAAGGGGCACTGCCATCAACCAAAGGAATACATCTCCACTGGTGACATTTCAGCAAAGGTGAGTCTTCTCAGTCACACCTGTAACCAGTTTCTCCTGGATGGCTGATACATTATCATAAGGAGGCTGGGGCAGTGATAAGGCCCAAGCCCTGGATGCCGAAGGTACCTGTGTGCCTTGTCAGAGTGACAACAAGATGGGTATCCGTTCAAAACATTACAGCTCCCCTTCTGACTGATTCACAGTTACTTTATTTCTAATCCACAGTGGTCCAAAAATATTGTGGAGAGGGGTGCTGAGTCACTAGGGGAAACAAGGTCTTACGCTAAGAAGATCCCACTACCAAAATACTAAGTTTATCATGATGCTTTCATGTTAAAATGCACCGAGAAGTAACACACTTTTCTTTGTTCTTTTCTCATTTTCCTCTGCCATCTGATGTTCTGTTAAACACCCATGTGCTGGAGACTGCCATCGCAGAGAGGCAGATAAGGATGGAGGGGCACAGGAAGAGACAGATGGCTGAAGCACTTTAGAATTTATCAAGACGTGTATAAGGAATATCTCAGTCTTTCTTTGTCTCTATCTCTGGCTTTCTCTTTAAAACAATAACAGAAATATTGCTAGGATCAAGTGGAAAATACTGTCCATATCTCACCTCCCCAGTGATGGGGGTTGTGATTTCTTATGGGGATAGGAATCATGTCTGTTTTGTGCACTAGTCTATCTCGAACACCTAGCCCAGGGCCTGTACCAGTTCTGCCTAAGTCCTGTCAACCTTCCATGCAGGGATATTTACACTGGCTGCCTGAAACTGATTATAATGGGAGTGCTTACACCATAGAAATTGACAGACATTGAAAATCAGTACTTTTTTTTTTCTTTCTGGAGAGCCAATTATTAAACATTTATCAGCAACCTATTGACAGTAGGTCTTCCATAAATATCTGTTAAATAAAAAAAGGAAGAATGACATGTTGTCCCATTTAATTCAGCCATTTCTAGCACCTCTCTTGGCCCTACTCACAGCATACCCTCTGTAAGTTCTCAACAACAGGATGACAAACCTTAGGATTTAGTTATGAAGCAGAGAAAGAAGTGCCAGGAAGACTAACTTAAAACAAAATTTCTCTTTGGTAACAGTGTCTCTGACTCAGCTCTGGCGGAAAGTATCAACCTTATAAACCCACAAGGAAGAGGTGAAGATTTCACATCGTTTCTCATTTCTTTTGATGTTAAAAAGAGAATCGTTTTAAGTGCTGGGACAGGGCTGTGAGAGGAAGGATGCCCGGCTCAGAGAGAGCCGTCATGTACCTCCTCTTTGTGATCTCAGGGAGCAAGTGACTTTCTCTGAGTGCAGGTTTCCTTGCTATCAACTAGTAAACAATACTTCCTCTGCCTAACTTACAGGGTTATTCCCTGATGAGCTCCTATTCACCCTCCAGAACCCAGTTCTCATGCCCCTGCTCCTTCTGCTGCTTCAGAGGAAGAGGGCTTGCTCTTTGGTGTATGGCTGCTTCACAACACTCCTGTCTCGATTCCAGCATTAACTATGCCGGGCTGCATATAGTTGCTTATAGATTTAGTCCCCACAACTTCTGTCACTCTGTGACCTCCTCAAGGGCAGGGGGCCACACTGCCAGTACTTTCCACGGTGCCTGGCACACAGTAGTTGATCACTGCATGCTTACTGAAGTAAACCACTGAAAAACTAGACGTGAAGGGGCTTTAAAACTGTGCACATGGGCTTCCCTGGTGGCGCAGTGGTTGAGAGTCCACCTGCCGATGCAGGGGACGCGGGTTCGTGCCCCGGTCCGGGAAGATCCCACATGCCGCGGAGCAGCTGGGCCCATGAGCCATGGCTGCTGAACCTGCGCGTCCGGAGCCTGTGCTCCGCAACGGGAGAGGCCACAACAGTGAGAGGCCCGCATACCGCAAACAAAACAAAACAAAACAAAAAAACAAACAAAAATAACTGTGCACATAACATATAAAATGTAAAGCATTACTATCAAGGACAGAGCACACAAAAGCGTGGCACATTACTGCCAACCCTAGGAACAGCCCTTGTCTGCCCAGACCCTGTGAAAACATTTAATCCCATAGCAGCCAGATAAAATTCATGAACACCTGGAGGACTTGGGCGGCAAGCAGCAATTACGAACTACAGAAGCATTCTTCTCAATAGTGGCCTCTTCCTCCTCCCAATGTGTTCCAACAGCTTTATTCCAGGATTCCAAACCCTCCCTGCCCACAGGGCTCAGAGGTAAGAATATTATATAAGGAATGAATGCTGCCTTCATTTGTTTTAATAAAAGAAACAGCCCATTTAAAGGAACACAGACTTTAGTGGCTCAGATATTTCAGAATGTGGATATGACCCAGAGGCTCAGGAATACAGAACGGCTGTCTTGAGAATGACCGTTTTTTCCTATTTAAAACATTCTGGAAAATTGCTCTGTGTCCCTGTGCCAAAATGAAAAAATGAAAAACATAAGGGCTATTTGGAATGTCTCTTCATTTTACAGATGACTTTAATGCATAATGTTATAAAGACGTGAAGCTCTCTGGCCTCAAATGCCCCGATGCAGCTGCCCAAAGCCCGGGAGAGGCACTCGCCACAGTGTGGAATTTGTGAGCAGACCCTTGCAAACCAGACTCACTATCTCAGATGAGTTGCATCGTTGTTCGTGGGCTTTCTGGTTTCTAGGCGTTTCCTCATAAAATACAAGACTGCTGGTGTGGGTTAATTCCTTAACTGTCTTAACAGAAGAAAATGATCATGATGGTGGCGGTGTATCACAGTGTGAAAAGCTGTTTTCACGTACATTTCTCCCCTTTTATTAGACACAGCAACTATGTTCACTAGGTAGGGGATGAATCACTGATGTTACGGATGTGGAAAAGGAAGGCTGAGAGAGGTGCCTTGGCTGGCTCCAGGTGTAATTCTTGGGCAACGGATGATCTTATGACAGACCCCAGAGCTCTCTTATGACGGCTGGTAGTAGTGGGGTGGGGTCGGGGAGATGGATAAGAAAAGGCACCGCTGTAAGTAGAGAGGATTTGACAGAATGCAAGGGCTGGAGTCAGGCCGACCTGAATCTACACCAGCACCTCCCAAGGACAGGCCTCCTGATCATCGGCCAACTCGTATCCCTCTGGCCACAGTTTCCCCACCTAAAAATATGAATAAGAGTTCCCAACTCAAAGGTTGTTGTGAGGACCATGTAGGGGGGGCAGAGGTGGGAAGAAAAAATAGATGGTAGGGATTAAAAAAATCGATCATTATTTCTAGCTTTACCGAGGACTCTTGGCCCTGGAAAGGGGCTAATTTCATTTCTTCTTTGTGACGCTGCCCAGTGGGAATCCTAAATGTTTCATAAGGCTCATCTCTCTTTTGCCCCTTTAGGGGCTGAGCTAGAGACAAATAGCTCAAGTGTCTGGCTTCCATGTTCAGAAGGAAAAACCATGCCTGTCTAGGCATACTCTGTGTGTGTGCATGTGTGCGTGTATGCATGCGTGCGTGTGTGGGGGGGGGTGGGTGTGTGCTGGGCGGGGAGCGGTGAGCCTGGCAGCCTCCCTCTTCCACTCCTCTTAACTTTCGAAATGATAGTCACTTGTAGTTGACAAACCATCTTTGTCTTTTTCAGATATTTCTGTGTCTACAGAGATGAAAATCTTTGCCCAGATTCAATAAGGCAGGAAATCAATTAAGGTTTTCATTTTCTGCTCAGCCTCAGAAGACAAGGCGATGAGAGAAGGCCTAAGTAAAGAAAATGTGCACTGATTCCTGGAGGTTTCATTCTGGGTTCTATGTTCTAGAAAAAAATAAAATAAAACAAGAACAAAGAGCCTTACATGCTCTATTTAAAACATAAATGCTTTTTTTTTTTTTTTTTGCTGTTTAAAAAAATGTACAAAGCCACTGCACTCGATTTTGATTAATACGGACAACTCTGACAGAGGAAAGACACCTCAATTTTTAAACGACAGCCCTCAACCTCACAGCTTGGTTTTTAAATGGGCTACATTTAAATACTTCCCTCTCTGTTTATTTCCAAACCTGGGCCATAAATCACCCTTATGAACACAATGGCCTGTGCCTGTAGCAATTTATCATTTGGATAATGTCACCTGTTCAGGTGTGCATTAATTTATGCCTCAAATTAGAACTCCGGTTGGCTGAAATCTCCCCTCTCATCTGCACCTGAGCAGCAGCCCCTCAGGACCAACTGTGCTCTGCTCAGGGGAGAGAGGAAGCTCGGTACCTCTTTATTCTCAGATGGGGAGTAAGAAGCCAGCTGAAAGAAAGCTGGGCCCTAACGGTCCTCTCTAGTTGACTTGTTTGGCCTCCTCACGTTCTTCGTCCAAGGAAGGTACCTATTCTGAAACGTTCAAGAATTCCACCCCGAAGAGCAGATGACATGTGTGTCAGCTTTTAAATTTTTGCTCTAAGAAAAGACAAGGAACTGGAAAGGAGTGAGATGGAGGGATGTGGAGCCCATAAGGCGGAACCTCAGACTGGAAAGGATGCCAGAGTAGATGTTGGGATTTGAGGGTCCTAGTTTTGCTGCTACTCGTACGTCATGTTGATCAGCTCACGTCATCTTTCGGGGCTTCAGCATCCCTATAGCAGGAAAATAAAAGACGTCCAAGGTCTTCCTTCACTGACCTTCCATGGCTCTAATTCAAGAAGAAGTAGTTGTTTATTACTACAACCAATTATTTATTACTACCTATAACCCCTACACTAGAATTATTTTCTCCAGCTACCCCAAAATAGATGGGGTGGGGATGACTATACATTTCTGACCTGTGATATGGAGAATTGGTTTTAATATATCTGGGTGGGGAAATCTGTATTTGGTCTTCTCCTTTTCTATCTACACTTTTTTTCTCTCTCTTTTTTTCCCCTACTCTCCATGTTTCACTATCTCTTTTTTCCACATATCTCAGGAATAGACAAAACACTAGCAAGAGCTGGCATTAATACTAACAAACATTCAGGATGGGTTTGCTCCATGTTAGGTGCATTACATCATAATTTTTGAATAAAACAATCTCATTTAATGCTCCAAATAGCCTAGCGAGGCCCAAGTTAATCCTTTCCATTTGACAGAGGAGGAAACTGAGACACAGAGACGCGACTTGCCCAAGATCACACAGGGAATGGCAGAATCTCAATCTGATCCCAGGGCCATCTGACTTCCAAACAAGTGCTAGTTCCATAGTGTTGAAGGTAGCGAGTTCATGTATCAGGGTCCTTTAAAATGTGGTTTAGTAGGTTTGATCACTTAAGCTGCACTGGTGATTACGACCACCTGTAGTTAAGGGAGATTACAAATATTTTTGAATTTCCACAAGTGAAAGAGGTGTGATGATAAAATTACATATGCATGAGATTGAACGACTGACTGCAAGAGCCACACACAAAAACTAGTCTCCTCGTATTTTGGCCAGGGTTTATGTATTTGAATTGTAAATTCAGGGATCCTGGCTCAGTTTATTCCTCTTAATAAGCCTGTGATCACAGCTTTTACATTAAAATCGTCTCTCCCTTTCGACAGAAGAAACCTAAAATCCAAATTTATTCATTGTTCTTTTTTAATAGCCTCCTTATATGTGTAGTTTAAAAAATAATTTCCTCTTGGCCCAAGTAAATCAAGAGAAAATGACTTCCCAGCCATAGTTTTTAAATGTGCCAGTTTTGTTGTGGGCGTGAAAATTGTGAGAATCCCATGGATCCAGTCCTGAGTACATCCAGGGTGATGAATCACTGCTTCCACCAGTCACTTCCCCAGTAGGCAGCTCAAGTCATCCCAGGCTCCTCTCTGCTCCCTCCTACCCCCCTTATGTGGCCATCCCTTCTCACCATGACGCCACTCTCCACTGACAAGCAAGGAACACCTGCCAGAGGGTGACTTCACCAGACCAATCACTCTGACAACTGCCCAAATAAAACCGTGTCATTTAAACCATGAACAACAATGCAACAGGGCTGGGGAACTCAGACAGAGTTACAGAAAAAGTGGGGGAAGGGAGAGAGGGAGAGAGCGGGGGGGGGGGGGGGGAGGAGAGAGAGGGAGGGAGGGAGGGGGAGAGAGAGAGAGAGAGCACGCTATTGCCACAAACAATTAGAAAACACAGACAACGCAGCTGGAGAGAAGCGTAAGGGTCAGAAAGCATTGGGTTTGAGCCCAGCAGTACTGCTGACTGGGGATGCAACCTTGGGAAACTTATTTATCCTCTCTCATCCCGTTTTCCTATTTGTAGGTCGGAATAACAACAGGAGCCAACTCATGGTGTCTGTAAGATACTGAGTATTTATACAGAACACAAAGCACGCAGCCCTCAATCTGAGTTAGCTGATTTATATTGTATTATTAAATTAAGATTTTATGGCAAGTCTGCCTCCCCTGTCCATTAGTGAACATTCCAGAGCCCAGTGTGCCCCTCTCTGGAGAACTGCTGGCTGCACCATTAAGGAGGACGTGAAAGAAGCCTGGATTTCAGTCCTGGTTTTGCCTCTGGCCAGATGAAGGACTTGAGACAGTCACATTACTTTGGTGTCAGTTTCCGTTTCTGCCAAATACAAGTGTGATTGTCTAATACAGCATCGTTTCCTCTACCAACTGTTCAATACCAGAGTGTCAACACGAGTGGCAAAGGTGCACATTTTAGGCGTCCAGGAACCCTTTCCTTTGAAGCCCCGAGTCCTTTCCCTCCGTACTTGCCCCTCCCCCAGGAGTGTCAAGGTGGGCGGGGCAGGATTCCGTGCTTGGGAATTGTCTTTGATACCTTCTAGAATGCTCCAGTCAAGGCCACAGCAGCATCTCTAATGCTGCTTTGAAATTTTTCCCTTCAGTAGGAAAGTCAGAACTGTCAGAGGAGTTTAACTCCTCTGCTTCTGATTTCTTGGTAGGAACCCAAGAGGGAAAAAAAGGCAAGGGGTTTAAAACACAAAAACAAAACCTTCAGGGGAAGAGGAAAGTCCATATTCTAGTGGATGGCTGGACCAAAAAGCATTCAATGCACACACACTCTGATTACAAGCTTACCTCTGCGGGAAGGTGTATCCACCCACCACGCAGAGCCGTAGCACCAGACTAATTCTGGGCCAGAGCAGAACGGAAGGGTTCAAACGTCCCTTGCCACGCCTTTTGGAATGCCATCCTTCTAGTTCTATACAACACGCTCATCAATACCCCTAACGGGAACTTTCAGATGGCCTGCACTGCCGCCTCTCCCAGGGAGGTGCAGTGGCAATGAGAATAACAGCACCCCCAGTACCTGAAAAGGCTTTATAATTTCATAAAGTGCTTTTATTACCTCTATGCTCTCCTTTGATCCCCACAACGCTACCAAGTGGGCAATGCAGGCATTATTATCCCCATTTCACAGATGAAAACACAACAACGCGTTGAGTGAGGTTAAAGATGTGCAGGTCAGGAGCAGAGCTGGGACTGGAGTCAGAGGTGACCTCCTCCACTATCACCACGGGTCCCTGCCACCAAGCAAGCACCCTCTCACACACAAAAAGGAGAAAAGTGGAGTCTTGAGAGTGTCAAGGAAAGAATACTGGGCCAACTGTGAGGGGCTCTGGTTTCCAGTTTTGATTCTGCTCTGACCTGGGGGACCTGGGGCAAGTTATTTGCCTTCTTTGGAGAAAGGTTCGCGTTTATAAAACAGTGTCCTTCAGCTCTAAATTCTAGAACTAATTCCCTGTCTTCTTGGAATGACCATGCTGACATCAGGCTTGGATTGGTAAATGGTATGGTAACAGCAGCCTGAACTGCAACCATCAGTGGAAATGTTCACAGTGAATTCCAATTCTGTCTTTAAAAAAATTCATGGTGAAGAGTTATACCTGCATATTATTGAAAAAGACAATCCTAGAAAGCTTCATAGAAAAACCAGCAGTCCCCTCACTCCATTTCTCATACCCCAAGGGCAACCACTTTCAACTCCCTTAGCTGACTCTTGATATTTCCCTCCATATCGCTAAATAACATGTTTATGTAACTTTTTAAAAAAAAAATTTAAACATGTTTATTGGAGTATAATTGCTTTACAATGGTGTGTTAGTTTCTACTTTATAACAAAGTGAATCAGCTATATGTATACATATATCCCCATATCTCCTCCCTCTTGCGTCTCCCTCCCACCCTCCCTATCCCACCCCTCTAGGTGGTCACAAAGCACTGAGTTGATCTCCCCGTGCAACGCAGCCGCTTCCCACTATCTATTTTACATTTGGTAGTGTATATATAAGTCCATGCCACTCTCTTACTTCGTCCCAGCTTACCCTTCCCCCTCCCTGTGTCCTCAAGTTCATTCTCTACATCTGCGTCTTTATTCCTGTCCTGCCCCTAGGTTCTTCAGAACCATCTTTTTTTTTTTTTTAGATTCCATACATATGTGTTAGCATATGGTATTTGTTTTTCTCTTTCTGACTTACTTCACTCTGTATGACAAGACTCTAGGTCCATCCACCTCACTACAAATAACTCAGTTTCGTTTCTTTTTATGGCTAATATCCCATTGTATATATGTGCCACATCTTCTTTATCCATTCATCTGTCGATGGACACTTAGGTTGCTTCCATGTCCTGGCTATTATAAATAGAGCTGCAGTGAACATTGTGGTACATGACTCTTTTTGAATTATGGTTTTCTCAGGGCATATGCCCAGTAGTGGGATTGCTGGGTCGTATGGTAGTGCTATTTGTAGTTTTTTAAGGAACCTCCATACTGTTCTCCATAGTGGCTGTACCAATTTTATGTAACTTCTTCTTGACTTTTCAGTTTTAGGCTTTATCTAATGAACTTCCACTATAGAAGATGAGGTTTGTGCTTTCTTTTAAGAACTCCCACCCCTACCACACACATGCACATTTCCTGCCCCCCATGCTGCCAATGCTGTAGTTCTGTCACAATTTGGCTGGATCAATATTCTGTGCTTCTGGTTTCATGACAGTGAAAATGCTATGCACTGCTAGGTCCTGTTGTATCCAATGAGTAATCTTCCTTTCCTGTACACTATTATGTTTCTCTGGAGTTAATCATGAACTGGTTTGCTTAATTTTCTATCTACTGATTACTTTATTCAACCCCAAACTCTCCCTGGGTTGCATAAGTCTCAATACATTCAAACACATCAGGCATTTTACCCATTTCACCTTCTCGAAGTGGTTTCCCCAGGAGACTCTGACCAACTCAAATCTGGATTAGTTCTTCTCTGGGCTGTTGCACAGCTGTTGTCTTGTGATTTCTCTTTCCCCTGATCCTGGAACTCTCTTCACTCTCTATTTTGTTGACTGCCTTGTTCTTAGAGTCTGTGTCTCTCTTGGTTTATGTTCTCATTTTGACGGAGCTTCCTTCCGTAGTCTCCTGAGAGAGGATGTATGTGAGGTAAAACTTTGGAGGTCTCATATATCTGAAAATGTTTTAATCTAACCTCATGTGTAATTGATAGTTTGGTGGGATACAGAATTCTACACTGGAAATCGTTTTCCCTTAGAATTTTAAAAACCTTTCTCCATCATCTTTTAGTTTCCAAAATTGTCGTTCAGAAGCCTAATACCAGTCTAATTCTCGATCTTTTATGGGAAATCTGTTGTTTTCTCTTTGGAAACCAAGCATCTTTTCCTTGTCTTTGGTGTTCTGAAATTTCATAATGATCCTGCCTTAGTATCGATTTAATTTCATCCATTATAATACGTATTCAATAGATTCAATGGAAAACTCATGTCCATCACTTTCAAAATTTTCTGAATCATCTCTTGAATTATTTTATCCTTTCCATTCCCCCATTCCTTTTCTCTGTGTTGGTTTTCATTTCTACTCTTAGATTTTTTTTTAACATCTTTATTGGAGTATAATTGCTTTACAATGGGTTTGTTAGTTTCTGCTTTATAACCAAGTGAATCAGCTATAGATATACATATGTACCCACATCTCTTCCCTCTTGCGTATCCCTCCCTCCCACCCTCCCTATGCCACCCCTCTAGGTGGTCACTAAGCACCCAGCTGATCTCCCTGTGCTATGCAGCTGCTTCCCACTAGCTATCGGTTTTACATTTGGTGGTGAAGATTTTTAATTTGTTACAGCTCTCTTTTATTTTTGAGCATTCCTTTTTTCTTTTAGAACATTCTATTATTCTTTTATGATGTCATATCTCCATTTATCTTTCTGTGTTTGTTAAAAACTCTGTCTTTCATATTAGATGCTTTCCTCAAATGCCTGGTTCTTGGTTATTTGCTTACATTTAAGAGTGGGGTATTAAAAAGCTGAGTATGACTTTGTGGTTCATGACAGGGGTTCATTGTGGGAGCCGGGTTGGAGGGAGAAAGCAGGGAGTCTTCAGTGAAACACATAAATGTACCCTTAACTCCACTGCTTGTGCATGGTGTCCCAAGTCGAGGGACCACCAGTTCATATATCCAAAGAATAACTCTACTCAGAGAAGGGCTGGGGCAGTTTCTCAGAGGGAATTTAGGATCAAATAGCTACTTAAACAGATTTTTAAACAATATTCTATTGTCAGCCCACATCCTACCCCACTTTCAGAGATAATTCTTGCCATCAATTCTTGGCAGTGAGTTCTGTGATGTTCTAGATTTTCCCCATTACTGGACTGAGATTCAGCTTTCTTTTCTTTTTAAATTTTTGACTATGTCGGGTCTTCATTGCTGCATGTGGGCTTTCTCTAGTTGCGGCGAGTGGGGGCTACTCTTCGTTGCGGTGCGTGGTCTTCTCATTGTGGTGGCTTCTCTTGTCATGGAGCATGGGCTCTAGGTGCACAGGCTTCAGTAGTTGTGGCTCATGGCATCTAGAGCGCAGGCTCAGTAGTTGTGGCTCGTGGGCTTAGGTGCTTCGCGGCACGTGGGATCTTCCCGGACCAGCGATTGAACCCGTGTCCCCTGCGTCGGCAGGCAGATTCTCAACCACTGCACCACCAGGGAAGTCCCAGGATTCAGCTTTCTTATCTGGTAAGGCACAGATCTGTATTCCATGGGCTTTCTAGCTTCCAAAATAGTTGCTGATGTATTCTCATGTGTGGCCTTATGGGTTATCCTTTAAAAAGACTCTTTACAAAGGATTCTAGTGGATTTTGAGAACAGAATTAAATATGTGTGTTTAATCTGCTATCTGTTACTAACCATTTTGTCTAAGCTCCTTCATTCTGTCTTTAACATAGTAAAATAGTCAAATATACTTTGGACCAACAATATAGTAACATTGTCTGAAAAGAAATCTTAATCCACTGGAAAACTGACAATTTCTTTATGTCATTTATTATTGCCCATATCTCAATTCTCATTTCTGCCTAGTACGTATCTGTAGGCCTGGTCCTCTCCAGTGGATTTGTAATTGGAGTCTTTTAAATATCTATTTGACCATTAATCTGTGGTCAGCAATGTGCAAAGCCAGCCAAGACCAAATGATGTCAATTTCATTTACTGTCTCTTGGGCAAGGAACAATTTTCCACCTCAGGTTATTTACAAAAGTTGAGTCATTTGCATGTTCATTATTTTAATTATGAAATGGCTATTCCCTACCTGCTTAAAAACCCCAAACCCCAAAGTTGAATCAAGTGGTAGAATTCTTTAATTTTGAAGAATTGTGCAAATTGTGGAAAAGCACAGTGTGTTGACAAGCATGGCCTCTGGTATCATACTGCCTACATTTGAATCTCTGTTTCCCTCTATGCGACCTTGAAAAAACTGGTTAACCTCTCTGTGCTTTGGTTTCCCCATCTGTAAAAGAGCAACAATAGCATCTACCCTGTAAGTTTATCGGGAAAATGAAATGGAAATAGAGATAAAGCACTTTTCCTAGTGACGACACATAGAAAAAACTCAATAGATGTTAGTTAATTCTATCATTATTATCCCATATTTTTAAGGCCTTAGGAATAAAATTAATAGATATGCATTAACTGTAACTTGGCTTGATAATGAGACATTCCTTTACTCCTCAGTGATATAAGAGAAATAATAGTGTCATGCGACGGTTAAATTAAAAATTCAGCACCTGGTGGATTCGAGAAGAAACACACAGTCTGGTAGAAAGAGGTCTCAGGTCAGAGAGCGCTAGTGGGATATGACTGATGGAATGTACACATTGGATGGATGAACATCATCCAGAAGCATGTCCTGCTATTATATTTAAAAAGGATACTGCCAGAGTCTGAACTATGGTGACAACAGCCAAGGCATTTCCACTGCACGAACCAGAAAAGGCTAGGCTCTGTGGTAACAAAGCAATCCTTATCTCAGTAGCTTAACAGAAGAAGCTTTATTTCTTGATTCCACCAAGTCTGATGTGGATCAATAGTCCTTCTGCATCTTGTTTCTCTACCATCTGGAACACACGGTCTCCAAGGTCTCCAAGAGAAGGGAGAAGGGAGAGAGAAAAGGCACATCAATTCTCCAGTGCCTTGCACTAGAACTCGTACTGCATCTGCTAACGTTCTATTTTCCAGAACTCAGTCTTTTGGCCCCAACCTCACTGTGAGGCGACAGGGAAATGTCATATCCTGTGTGCCCAGGAAGAGCAGACAGGGTGGTGAGTACAGAGCCTCATGCAGGACACTCCCTTTGTGGAGATCTGTCTGGACAGCCAGCTGCTTTCACCAGGGAACACTTTTCTATCTATTTCTATCTGAGTACCCATGGTTGTGCATGGTGGGCTGCCAGTCTCTTTGCTCAAGTCCCATAGAACCCATAGGTGGCCAAGCCCTGAAACCTATGTGCTTAGCCATCCTAGTACGCAAGGCAGTGAGAATCTAGGCAGACAATATGGTTGGAGCTCCACCTCTAGTGGTGTGTGGTGTCTGGAATCTGTTGACTAAAACCTGGTCTTCAAAATGAGCCCTATTCAAATGTATCCCTTGCCCATCATTCCATGAGTTCTGCCTTGCGGCTGAACTTAGAGATGCTAATGGGTGACAGCTGAAGGAATAGAAAGAAAAGAAATTACTCTAGAATATTATATCTTTATTATAATTATTTATTAGGTCAGACCTAATAACAACAATATTTTGTATATCATAGTTTATACAAAGTAGTTTTATCTCTGTTGCCTTATTTTATCATCAAAATCATTTGAGAAGTAGGAGAATTATCATAATTTTACATACAAGAAAATGAAGGCTCAGAGAATGGAAGCATCGCATTCAGAATCCCTCAGTGGGGACTTCCCTGGTGGCACAGTGGTTAAGAACCCGCCTGCCAATGCAGGGGACACAGGTTCCATCCCTGGTCTGGGAAGATCCCACATGCCATGGAGCAACTAAGCCTGTGTGTCACAACTATTGATCCCATGTGCCGCAACTACAGAGCCTGCATGCTGCAACTACTGAAGCCCGCGCACCTAGAGCCCATGCTACACAACAAGAGAAGCCACCGCAATGAGAAGCCTGCACACCGCAATGAAGAGTAGCCCCCGCTCGCCGTAACTAGAGAAAGCCCGCGCACAGCAACGAAGACCCAATGCAGTCAAAAACAAAACAAACAAACAAAAATCACTCAGTGAGCCGTTGCTGGAAGTGACCCTGGAGACCGGGTCTTCTCACTTGTGTCCAACTTGGACTTTTCCTTTGTGTGTCTTAGGTAGTTGTTGGACACGGATTATTGCTCTGTTCTGTACTATGGGGCAAACAAAGTCTTTGAACTTAAGTAATTTAGAATCCATCCTGATAAAGAGGCCTACCACATTTCATGAAACAATCTACAAAAATTAGGAGAGAATATATAATTAGGGATTAATTTAGTTCTTCCGGTCCAAAAGGACAGTTTTGCTCAACAAAGATGGAGTATTTAAATGGCTCCCAAACCTCGTACAGCCTCATGTCTCCATGTCCTTGCCCAGGCTGTTCCTTGGACTTTCTCTTAGATCTTAGCCCAGTAATCTCATCTGCCTACTGCTGGTTCAAATGCTACTCCCTTCCCCCAAGGTCTTCCCCAAGCTCTCCAGTCTGCCCTCTCCAAGGCGCCCTGCACCTGCCTCTTCTGCACTGAGCACAAATCACATGTGTGTTCAGGCTGTTGATTTTGGGTGGAGATGGACAGGATGGAGGGGATGTATGGTATCTTTTTCTCCTTCAGGTAAGTCTTTGATTTCCTGAAGGTGGGAATCAAGCCTCTTCCTGCTCTGCATCTCCAGGGCCCAGTGTGGTTCCTGACATGAGTTAAAGGTTCATGGAATGAAAAAAACAAATGATCTGGAAGAGAGCACAGAGTTTCCAAAGATGCCCAGTATAGTTCCATTAGGTGTCTTTCCTAAGCTTGAATTTTAGAATTTTGGAGGCAGGAGACCAGAGCTAAAGAAAATGGGTGGAAGAGAAGAAAGGGGCTGCACCAGCAGATGCATACAAATGTCTGGGGTCTGTACTCCTGTTACCTGAACACGAAGCCCCCCAACAGCGACCTCTCTATTCTTTCACCCCCCTCCCTGTGCTGTTGGGCTTTGTTCACCATTTCTGACTTGACTGGTGCTGTGATTCTTCTCCAAACGGCCGCCTTTGGCGTGGCGGTGAATCAGCTTCTCTGTGTGCAGAGAACCCTCGAGTGTGGAAGAGCAGGGGGTGCAGTTAGCAGGACAGGTTCTGGGTGCTTCTCCCCAAAGGTCTCTCCTAATCCTTAAGGAGTATTCTTTGCTTAGGCACTGGGAAAATCTGAATCTGTGTTCATAACTGGGACACATGAAGCAAAAGGGGTTGATAAAACATAAAAATCCCCAGTTTCTCTTCCCACGGTTTGACCTCAAGGAAGTCAACTAAACCAACAGCGTTTCGGTTGACTCCTCTATAAAGGAATCTAATGATACTTCGCCCAACTCGTGGAGGAGTGGCGAGGCTTCATTACCCGAGGCTCATTTCTTTCAGCACTTTGGATGCTCGGCATGGGCACAAAATTATGTTATTACTTGGAATAATAATAATAGTTCTCCCTAATAATTGTGTGTTATTATTGCATTGAAGGAACTGTACTAGAGGCCTTCTGAATCTAGTTTAATACCTATAAATGTCTCTCCCTAGCAAAACAAGGGAGCATTGCCCAGTGATTACAGTTTGTCTTACATTTCAAAACTAGTCAGTTCAAACCCTCAGCAGAGTCCTTAAAAGAGCGCCTGGCCAAGGGGGACCTCTTTTGATCGCAGTTCGTTGGACCACTGAAAGCACTAGACTTTTGCAAGGCGGCTGGCTTTCAAAGCGAGGACTTGACAACTCTGAGGGCCCAACATAGCCCTGAAAAGATAGGCGCAGAGCCAAGATAAGCAGACCCAGCCTCCCTGCTGCAGCCAGAGCAAGGCGCCCGTATCACAAATCTGATCGCTGCTGCCCCCCTACTTTTGCCACCGATTTCCCCTGGTTCTCAGAGTCAAGTCTAAATGCCTCCCCAAGTCATGCAAACCTTTCGAGTGGTACCCTGACTGCCCCTCCACTTCATCTCTAGACACCCTCCCTTGTGTGCTCTGTGTCTCCATCCTGATCTTTTATTTCTCCAAACACACCAGGGTCTCTCTCTCCTCGGTCCTTAACAAGCTATTCTGCAGCCTCTCCAAACCCCGTCTTTCCTGTTCTTACCTCTAGCTCTCAGGTAGATGGTTCCTCCTTCTCCAGCCCTCCCCAGTGTCCCACCACATCCTTTGTATCCTGGGTCAAAGACTTGGCAGAGAGAATCGCACTCTCCTGTTGAATTCCGGGTTTGTACATGAAACCGTGTGGGAGCACGAAGTGTGCCGCTCTTGTGCCCTAAGTCTGCGCACAGTAGGTGCTTCACCAATATATGTTGAATGCATGAAAGAATAGCGTTTCACTCTTTTTTCTCTTCTATTCCATTCACTTATATTCAATGCCCTGACTCTCATCCTTATCCTTTTCTACTCCTCCCCTATACCAATCATGGGCAAGGAAAATGGGTAAAAAATGGGAGAAAAGAAAAGAAGGAGTAGATTCCTGAAAGGAGAGAAATACTGCAGGTGGGAGGGATGAGGAACAAGGCGAAGTGAGAAAGGAAGAGGAATATCTGGGAGGGGAAGATCTAAAATGAAAGTAGGGGACAGGTATGTGGATTCTAATATGTTAAGATTAGATGAAAACCATCCTTAAGTTTTCTTTTTCAGGAATTCTTCGCATAAGAGAATGGGGAGGGCAGGGGGAAACTGTTAGGATTCTTTACATACATTATCTCCTTTATTATTCCACTCACCGTATTAGTAATTTTTGCAACAGGTAACAGAGGAAAGCAGAAAAGCTCAGAGAGTTAAGAGTGTCCTGCTCCAGGTCACACAGCTTAATAAGTGGCAAAACCCAACATGAAACCTGAATGTGTCCGAATCCCATCCATTTAGGAGAGCAGGATGCCGGCTCCACTGATGGAGCATCTTTCCTCTGGGATTCTGAGGCCCTCAAGTGTCCCTTCTCTTTGAGATGCAGAAGAGAAAGGGGGTAACATAACTAAAAAGAAAAAAAAAAACCCTTAGCATCCAGCTATGGTGTTAAATGCTGCACTTCGAAGAGTGGTTTCTTACATTTGCATGAAAAATAAAATTCCTGTTTTTTTTCATCAGAAGGAAAATGAACTGAACTGATTTTCCTTGGCTCTTGGTTTGTCTTTCCTATTATTAGGTACATGTCTCTGAGTCCCTTTGCATAAGTAGGCCCAACAAGCAAGCTGTTAATTCCCTGTCACAGCAACATTTCCTGCCACGGTTTGGGCCTGGCAGACACAACTGTGCTTATGCACTTTTGCAAAACCAGCACAACGAAGCCCAGCAGCAGACGCCCTCCACCATCGTTTGCCTTTCAAAAGGCTCTGTGACACCAATTAATAGATGCCAGAAGTCCAGATGCTTACTGATATCTAAATAACTTGGTCGTACTCTCTGCTTTCCGAGGTCTAAATTTCCCCTCCCTTTGGAAAACAAGATTAAAAACAAAAGTCCCACACAGAGCAAGCAACCGTCTTGTCTTTGATTTATGCTATTACAGGAACTGTGGTCCTTGAAAGAAATTCCATCACTACCATCATGAGGACGAAGATGCAGTTAATAAACAAATCCTTCAGGAGCGTGCTCTGATGCTGCTGAACTTTTCGTGAAACAATGATGTATAAGAAAGGAAGATTTTTAAGTAACATGATACAGGCACACATCTACTGTGGAATGAGTCAAGGCCTAGAAATACCATGTGTAACAGAACCAAGTTTATCATCAATAATAACACATTCCTCCTGAAAAATACTAGGTTACTTCGTCTTTCTTCATTCCTGGGCCTGGCTCTGTAAAGGGAAGAGAGAGAACCAAAACCTATCTGTGATTCAATCAGAAAATGCAAATGAGGTCAAGTTTCTGACAGGCTTGTGAGATTTCCCTAGAGAAATTTCCACAGCGTCTAGGCTGCTGCCGGTGCCCTTCGGAGGCTGGGGCTTGTCTGTGGAGTGAAAGGCAGGCAGTGCGAGCCCCCTCCTTCTTCCCTGGGACCATTGGCTGGCTGGACACTTGAATTCCAGTAAGGGATTTCTGAGAGCTGTGGGAATACTATCATCGGGGGACTGAGGTCACACCAGACAGAGCAAAAGGTCATCTTTTCGTGGGTGGAACTCACGGCCTGCCTCTCTATCCTGTCTCAGAGTGAGGACCCGGCACCCCAAATGAGGCAGGAGGGAGGTTCCTTGGGGAGAAGGGATGCTAGAAGCATCCTGCCTGCTTCTGGTATGGTGACTCCACCCCTGTGAATGCTCCAGGGCAACCTGGGAGGAAACCTCTCTAACACAATCCCTCCCCTCCCTGACAACCTAAAGGAAAAGTGTGTGTGTGTGTGTGTGTGTGTGTGAGTGTGCGCGCGTGTGCATTTCACACAGCTCTGTCCTCCCCTGGGCCACCGAAGTCTGAAGCCATCCTGCTACCTTGCGATTGGGAAACTCGTTGTTTGGGACAAGTTGACGAGTGATGCTACAAGTCAGGACGCTGCCCTCTGCCTTCCAGCGACCTGAGGGTAGCTCGGGGAATTTATAGGGTTTCTCTTTGCTCACGCAGGTTCCAGCATGTGTTCTGAAAGTAAGCTTTTTTTTTTTTCCTTCCCAGAGATAGATAAACATTGCCCATCAAAACTATATGCCAGTTCCCTTAAGTTATAAGAGACTAGACAGTATCAGGAGCTGGCCTGCAAGGGGTTGACAAAAGTGGGGAAAAGACAGAGCCTCCCCGCCAGCCCTGAGTGTGCCGGAGGTCTCACAGAAAGTGAACCCTTTATTAAACATTTCACGCTTGGGAAAGAGCTGGTGAGAATGAGGCCTGCGTTGCTTGAAAGGGGTTTCAGATTTGAGGTCAAAAAGGTGAATTCTCTTACCTGTAAAATTTTTTTTAAATGATCTTTAAGCCAAATGTGATTCTTCTGGCCTGTAGCTTTCACAGTGAGAATGAGCACAGGGGGTGGGGGCAGGTGTATAGGTCTTAAAGGAAATGTAGAGGAAAACAACACAGGTTTCCCCTAAGCTGTGAAAACTGCATGTCTGGAGGTCCCTACTTCACTATCAGTCAGCCTCGTCTCGGTTTTTCATTTCTGAGCTTCCCTCGACCACGTGTGTTTCAAAGCGAAGTTGCAGTTTACAGACATGAGAACGACGACGGAAGCTTGTGAAAATGCATGTTCCCAGGCCCCGCCCCAAAGGATGCTGGGTATGGTCCAGGGATCTGTAAAGGGGGCAGCAGATTTCTAATCCCCACCCCACCCCATCCCAACCCACCCCAGCTCTGTTGCCCTAAGAGTCTAGACTTTCTGGAAACAAGCACCACTAGAACTGCAGCTACCCTATTGCCAGAGTACACCTCACCTCTGCCAGGTGTCACCGATTACCTAGTCTCCCCTGCAGGCCCTCCAGCCTTGGCCAAGATTGGCTCCTGCCACCAGCCCCAAAGAAGAGCCCAGAAGCAGGGTGAGTTGGCTGTGTAAGGGATCTATCCTCCACTGAAGACGCCTTCACTGCCTCCAGGCTTTCTGATCACTGGAGGTGGTGTGTGCTCCACTCCTAGGCAACTCCCTACCGTGCTGCAGCTTCCTCCTCCCTCCCTGCCCCTGGCACTCTGCCCACCTCCTTCAGGTTGGCCCTTGACTTGCTCCCGTGATCAGCAATGTGGTCTGTGCCTCCTTGGCTGTTTGCATCAGGGGCTCCTAGCCTCTGTGCTTCACTCCTTGAGCTGCCCAGATCCTAGTGCTAGGGGTCCCCAAAGCCTTCGGCCCTCCAGAAGGTGAGGCTCCCATGAAAAGGATAGCCTTCTAGTCTTTCTCTCATCACCAAAGTGTCCTGAAGGCTTCCATGTGACTGGCAACTCACCATGTTTACCCCTGTACCTGAAATAATCACTCCCTCCACTGCATTCCCCAAAGGCTCAGGACACACATCTACCATTTCACATCATGCTCTAATTATTTGTATCCATCTGTCCTCCCTGTCTAGGCTGTGAGATCTACGATGCCCAAGACTGTGACTCACTCATCTTTGCATCCCTGGCAACTAAGGTGGGGCCTCATGATACTGATAGAAACATTTATTGAGCACTTACTACTGGGCAGGCCCTGTGCTAGGTGCTTTCAGGCACTGTGCCACCTTACCCTCACGACAACCCTCCAAGAGCGACACTTTCATTAATCCCATGTGAATAAATGAGCCAGTGAGGCCAAAGAGTTTAGGTAACTTGACCCAAGTCATACAGCCAGTAAGCAGTCAGGTTAGGATTGGAATCCCAGCAGTCTGACTCTTGACTTCCACAGTAAGAGCTCATTCAAAGTTTGTTAAATAAATAAAGGAAATAGGAACAAAGGAGCAAGAGGAAGCAGCTGCAGAAGCACTGCATTTTGGAGCTAAGAGGAACTTTGAGACCATTTAGTCTAAACCCTGATTTTATTGCTGGAGAAACTGAGGGTCAGAGCAGTGAAACAAGGTGTCCAAGGTAAAACACTGTGGTGATGAGGGGCCCCCAGCTGTGGACGAGATGGCCTGAGTCAGAATACAACTCTGTCATCTACTCTCTGTGTGACCGGCAAGTTACTTAGCCTCCTTGTTCCTCAGTTTCTTCATCTATGAAATGGGGATGATAATACCAGAATCTATCTCATTGTGGTGTTGTGAGGATTAAATGAGATAACGCAAATTTCTCAGAACAGTGTCTGGTATATAGCAACACTCTTTCAATGTTAGCTGTTGTCATTATTAGTAGAATCACAGCACTCGGGGCTGACAACAGCCTTGGAAGTCATTAAGTCCAACTCTGATTTTATCGACGAGGAAATGGGGCTTGAGTTCTATGTTTACTTTCACAACTAGAATCGCTAGGATTTGATTATTTTTAAAAAAGCCTGGGGACCTCCTCGTTCCATGCCCTCATTTTGCGAATGAAGAAGCCCAAGGAGTCAGACAACTTGCCAAGTCTCCACCTCGTCAAAGCAGAGTTGGAAGTAAACCTGGGTCTCCTGACTTCAGCTGCACGCCCACAGAACCACCCACTGGTCCCAGGCTTCTCAGCTCAGGAACAGCGAGTCCAACTGTCCACGACTCAGGTTTAGTAGAAACACTCCATGCTGGAGCTCAAATTCACAGAAGCAAGTCCATCAAGATCCGGTTCTTTCATATGACAGGTGGGTAGAATTACAGAATCACATTGCAGCTGGGGATTTGTGAGATCTGCACTGGAAAAAGGCAGAACTCCCCACCAGTAGGCTGACCGGTGAGAGAGTGAGTCAGCATTTATGTTGCAAACTACCCAAGGATATATACTCTAGCCAGCACTCTGCCAGCAAGCACCACTCACCCTCCCTGGGGCCATCTAGCATCAGTGGTTCTTTATCCGCCATGTGCATTAGGTGCCTTTGGAAATGTAGATACCCAGACCCCAGCCCAGACGAACGATAACAGAATCTCTTGGGATGGGGCCAGGCATCATTATTTTTTAAAGGCCTCCAGGTGATTCTAGTAAGTCCTGAGATAATCCGTAAGGCAAGTGAAATGTCCTCCACCCATAGTATACTAGGGTAGTGGTTCTCAGAGGGTGGTCCCCAAATCAGCAGCGTCACTCGGCTTTGTATTAAAAAATCTAGATTCTACATTAGGTGCTGTCTATCATTTCCTCTCATCATACTCTATCGTTAGTTTTCACGCCATTCAGCAGGATGTGAAATTATACCTTTATTTACTGTGCTTGCCTACCCCCCTCTACTTGAGACAGTAGCTTTCATGAATGGAGGTTCTAACCATGCCTAGTGTGTTACTCAGAGTGCCTGGCACACAGCGGGGAGACACAACAAATACAAATTTAGTGAGTGAATGAATGTTAGGTATGTACAGGCAAGACAGATGTGTTACTGCATTTTCCATTTTTCAGAATTCACTGCTGTGGCCTTATTGGGTAGAACACAAGCATATGTAATAAGATGTTTACCTCCCTCAGAAATAAGCAAGGAAGTTTAACTCAAGGTAGCAAGCAACTAGGAATTTTTAGACAACTACCAAGAAAAGGAAAAGACCAAAAAAAAAAAAAGTAAAGAATTGATACCGACGAGAAAAAAAATGTAAAAACTCTGGCTAAAAGACTGGCTTGCCTAAGACACTACTGCTGTTTTAGGTCAGGTCCCTAACTATTTATTAAATGTAGCTTTGGGGCAGCCAGAATATTAATAAGCCCTTTGTGAAAAATAGTGACGTTTAAAGACATGGTTCATGGCCTTTAAACTGTTGTGAAAACAGAGCTTATTGATGTGGAATTATAAAGAGGTTAACATAAGTTAGTGAGTAGTGAAGTGTGATTTCCAATTTGCAGATCTGTTGAACGCTTATGAGTGCTGGTCAGATCAGCTGTCCTGATTCAGGTTCAGGGGAGACCCAAGGAAGAGATCCACAGAGAAAGGGCACAGGACATGTTGGCATAATCAGGGGGGCCTTTGTGGAGGAGGAAGAAGTCTGGGATGTGGAAACATCTTGACCCCGCCGGGTTTTGGAAGTTAACCTAGTCAACAATTCTCCCTAGCATTGCGTGGAGAACAGGCCTCATCTATGAAGTCAAGATAAACTTTGTTCTTGGATGGGATTTGGGGGTTCAAATGAGGAGAAACAATTGTCTCTGTGAACTTCAAATACCGCTTCGCTGACAGAGGCCAACTGGCTCTTTTCAGAGACATCTTCCCTTGTAAAAGGGATCCTAAAGTGCCAGCAACTGGGGTGTTACATTCAATAATAAAATCAATGTTTCAAATCTTAGTGAGCTAGTGGCCGGATACTGTAGTGATTAAAGCAGACTGGCCGGATTCAGATTTCAGCTCTGCCATTTAATAGCTGTATGACCTTGGAAAAATTACATAACCTCCCTTTATCTCAGTGTCCTCATCTGTAAAATGGAGCTAATAACAGCGCCTTGCTTGTACCACTGTTACTGTGAAGATGCACTGAGTTAAGTTATATAAAATTTCGGAATGGTGCCTGACACATAAGAAATACTACAGAAGTGTTAGAAATCACTATTTAGAAACCAAACTCAATCTCAAACCCATGCAATCTGTTGTTTAGATCCATCTGCTTATCCAAAAGACCACCCACAATGAACTGCAACTCAGCTAAGGGACAGGATAACAGCTGATCAAGGACAAAATAACCTGAATATAAAACATCACAAATAAAGAGGGTCCAAACAGGTTAAAGTAGGACAGGGCAGCCCAGAACTTCTGGAGTTGTTTCACGCTGATGCCTGAGTATTAGCTCAGGTGATTAGAGCATGGGTGTAAGGAACAAAGGGTTACCGAGTTAATCCTAATTGGAATCAGTTGACTTCCGCCTGTGCTGTGGTAACAGGGTTATCTGGGTAGCTTTCTAAATTTCTGTGCCACTGTCACCAAGTAGAACTGGAAGAAAGCATAGTGGGGATGGCTCACCACAATCCAGCACTGCTTCTAGCACACATGTAGGTACTTCTAAATCTGCACCCTCCGTACACACGGAAGGTGTTAATGCAATTATCGTATAGGAAAGTCAGGTTGGATAAGACTGGTAAAAATGAAGCTTTTCCATGGAAGTCACTGTGACATTAATAACTATGTTCACTATTCATTAGAGACCAGAATTTGAACTATGGCAAAGCTATCTCAGAGCCTCATTCAGGAGGTTTGTTTGAATCACTGGAGCTCCGTAAGGGGTTTGATTCAAGGTGGCCTCATTTAAACTTCCCAAGGCCAGTGAACTCCTAGCAGAATCCACAGTCAGCTCAGAGTAGGCCTGCTTCCCCAACTTACATCTCCATCCTTCAAGCGGGGTGCTGCCCTTCCCCTTGGCAGAAAGCACAGCAGGGAAGAGACAACAGCAGACTGCGTACTGGGATACTGACCCTTCCAGAATTTGCTTATCTGTAAAAATATGCAGTTGGATTAGGTAATTTCTAAGACCCTTCCACTTCCGAAACGTGAATCTAAGGGGATCTTTGATATGCATAATTTAGATCTAATTTATATGATTCTTGGGCACAACAGCTGCCACAAACGATAACATGAAGAGTCTCTTCACTGAAAACACATCTCCCCCTCTCCCTATCACAGTTCCTGACATTTTATCATGATGAATATATTACTTGGTCTTCCAAAGGCTTTGAACATTCTTAAGAGTCTTCTCTTAAAAGGCAAGTAACCCTGGGCTTCCCTGGTGGTGCGGTGGTTGAGGGTCCGCCTGCCGATGCAGGGGACACGGGTTCGTGCCCCGGTCTGGGAGGATCCCGCGTGCCGTGGAGCGGCTGGGCCCGTGAGCCATGGCCGCTGGGCCTGCGCGTCTGTAGCCTGTACTCCGCAACAGGAGAGGCCACAACAGTGAGAGGCCCGTGTACCGCAAAAAAAAAAAAAAAAAAAAAAAAAGGCAAGTAACTCTGAAAGTAATTTAAGCCTTGACTAGTTCTCACCTATAGGCAGGGCCAATTGGTCAGATGCCTCTCCAAACATGACTAAGAGAAAAGCCCTATGGGAACGGAACACTGGATGGGGATGGGGTGGGTCCCATTCTACCTGAGAGTGTGGACTTGGTTGCATTCATAACCCTAAGTCCTGTTAGGGCACATGCTTGATATTTTAAAATGTTTTTGCTTTTTTAGAAGGAAGAAAAGAAGGAAGAATGGAAGGAAAGAAGGAAAGAGGAAGGGAAAAAGGAAGGAAAGAATGAAGGAAGGAAGAAGGAGGGAGGGAGGGAAGGAAGGGAGGAGGGAAGGAAGGGAGGAAGGAAGGAGGGAAGGAGGGAAGGAAGGGAGGAAGGAAGGAGGGAAGGAAGGGAGGAGGGAAGGAGGGAAGGAAGGAAAGAGGGAAGGAAGGGAGGAAGGAAGGAGGGAAGGAAGGAGAGAAGGAGGGAAGGAAGGAGAGAAGGAGGGAAGGAAGGAAAGAGGGAAGGAAGGGAGGAAGGAAGGAGGGAAGGAAGGAAGGAAGGAGGGAAGGAAGCAAGGAGTGAAGGAAGGAGGGAAGGAAGGAGAGAAGGAGGGAAGGAAGGGAGGAAGGAAGGAGGGAGGGAGGGAGGGAGGGAGGGAAGGAGGGAAGGAGGGAAGGAGGGAAGGAGGGAAGGAGGGAAGGAGGGAAGGAGGGAAGGAGGAAGGACTAATGAATGTCCAAACAAGAAAGTATTCTTGAGAGTACCTCCCGCATCTGACCTGGTCAGTATGTTACCAAGGGCACCTTTTCAACTTAGGACCCAGGTGCTAAAAACAGCCCCACTCTGGAAAGGCAATTTCCAGGCTCTCTGCTGCCTCCCCTTAGCTCTGAGAGGGTGCTGGCCTGTCACTGCGGACTATTCAGGGACTCTGGCAGACCAGACGCTGCTATGCTGAGCCCTGCACCAGTTCTAGGCGCTACACTTTTTTTTTAAGCAGCTTGATTTAAATGAAGAAAGAAATTGGCTTGTATTTTTAGCAGCTCCTGCTACTAAAACTCATTTGACAAAAGTGCCAAAGGGACAGTTAAGTCTGAGTATGATTTTTTTTTTTTCCCATGGAGGAGGAGGAGGGTATAATTTATCTGAAAATGACTGGTACTTTCCTGGCCTGGGGACATTATTCTACCTGCTCTCTTTTTTTTAAAGACATACTCTTTTTTTTTTCTTCCCATCAAATTTCAAACTTAAGATTATTTATTGTGTTTAGCTTTAGTTCCCAAGCCCTAACCAACCACAGAAAGGAAAAGGTGTGCAACCTCAGTTCAGAAACTTCACAACCTTCAATTCCATTTCCGAATTGGAGGCATCTACCTGGGTAGACCAACCCTTCCCCTCCCATACCTGTGATACAGATATAATGTCAAGTATCTCGTAAAGTGTAACAGCAAGCCTAACTGGAAAATAGTATTAATGTTGTGCTTACATATACTAGGCACCAGACTCAAAGTATATGATTTCAGAGTGCCCTAAATCCCCTCTTCCCAAATGTTTCTATTACTGACTTGCCTTACTGTCTTATCTGAGATCCCCTCTGTTACAGCTATGGAGAGAATTACTAGAGTGAAGAAATCTTTTCTAGAGTTAAGGCATTAGTCCATCAGAAGCCTCTGCTAAAATGCTTCTTACTTAAGAAAGGAACATTTTAACCCAATAATACCTTGACATAAATGACTTCGAAAGATGAGTTAGGTTGTAGAAGTGGAGCCTTGAGAGAATGAGAGTTTTGAAGGATCTAGGGCTAGTACGAAAATGTCTGGTGTATATAAAATCCCAAATGAACTCATTTGTTCATTTGTTATTTGAAAGCTTTTTTCCAGAAATGCAAAATTGTGAAGGGTGGTTATGTTCCCAAAGGGCAGTCTAAAAAAGTATGTTTCAACCACAGTGTACTTGAAGTACAATCCTGAAGGTATCCCCAAACCACCCTTCATGGCGAGGCTTCCACAGCGAAGTGTGTTCAGGGACCAGCATGGGGGCCAGTACTCCATCTTCATGGTGCAGTTACGTGGGGGACGCAGAGCTGCCTCCTGGGAGAGAGGGGCTCTTGAAGGAATCCAAGAGGGGAAAGGAGAGGCCTATGTTGGTCCCTGAGAACAGGCCAGGTTCATCTGTGGGTGTCTGCTCCCCAGGACCCCAGGGGTTACTGACTGTCCCTTATTACCTCTGCTTCCGGTCAGGATTCTTAAAGCCTCCTTTAGAGCAGTCAGTACTATTATAGCAGTCGGAAAACTGTATTGTAGCCACTGTGTTCTAAGCAGCCAGACGCAACCTCTCGTTCAGGTTTGGTTCCCCTGGTACAGCGGATGGCAGGTGTTAGGTGCTCAGCAAGAACCGGATGATGTAAGAAAGGTTTGTGCACATTTCAGAGACAAACCGGCACCAACTATGTGGGGCATTTCATTGTAGGGGGTCATGAGGGTGAAGCACAGGTGACGGATGTCAGGAGTGGTGGGGGAAGGAACTGGCTGAAGAAGCTTCCTGAAGAAGGTATGAAGGAGGACATGGGGCGGGAGCTGAGAACAGAGCAGACAGCCAGGGGGAGTGGTGGTCCGGGTGAGGAGTAGGGAGCACAGCTGGGGAGACATTCACTTCCCTACCCTTTCAGCCTTGACTCCACACCTCCGCCTGGAGTGAAGGGGAAGAGGCAGGTAGGACAGGAAGTCAGTCCGCCAATGCGGTGGTCTGTTCCTGGTAAGGAAGGCTTGGGTTGGGGCCCCAGAGGGCATCACGAGGCTCCCAGAAGGACAGAGAGTCTAACAGGAGGACAATGAAAGGGGAGGTGGAGAGACTCTTTAGTGACGGTCAAATTTGGACTCAGCCACAGTGGGCGGGGCCGGGGTGTGTTTATGTGTGTCTCTATTCACTTCCTGCACCTCCAGGCACCTGCATCTTCCTTCTCAGCAAATGGATGCACCCTCTGCCCTGGTCCAGACGCACAGGAGACGTGGGACCTTTGAAGAGAAAGCTCTTGGGAGGCACTTGGCAGAAATCACCCAGGATGTTTTTTATAACCTTAGGAATAAAGCAATAAAAGCCAAGCCTTGGTTAATAGCTTCTCCAAGGACTACTACTTTACACTCTCCTTCCCTGTCTTCTTCCTGATTCCCATTGATTTTGATTCTCTCTCATCTTCAGACAACGTCTTGCCACCGGAAGCTCCTCTAGTCTCTCTCAAACCTGTGCAAAGGTGCAGAATTCATTTGCATTCATTACGGTCCCTGGGCAACTCATTTACTTTCATCTTGCAATATCCAAAGAGTTACTCATTTACTTAGATCATTTAAGGATTTCCAGGAGTCCTTCAAAGAAGGTATTAGGAATCTCCCTGCCCCACAAGACTTTCCAAAGAATTGAAAGCCCCTCTGGGGGGAGGTGGGGTGTCCCAGAGAGCGAGAGAGCCAGTCAGGCAGAGCATTTGGTGAGAATCTACCAGGTAGGGGATGTCTTTCCTCTGGCTCAACCTGGTTCAGGCCTCACCTTTGCTTACTTGGATTATTGCCAGTTTGGAGACAGGATTTGCCCCAGGGAGTTTCAAAGCAGGAAGTGTTAGTCTCCCTTGGCATTCATTTATACCTTAGGGCTGATGGAATTCAGTAGGTCGCTGCTCCCTGGGGCACTGACCTGTTAAACTCTATCCCTCAACTGGAGTGGAAGATGCTGTCCTCAGTTACTGCATCAGTGATCAGGAGACAGTGGGGGTGACAGAAGGGCTTTTTCAGGAGCTTTGCGATCACACCGTAGAGATACTGACTTCTATCTCCTACTGGGCCCAATTCTGCCAAAAAGTAGTGGTCCGTTCATGTCTCCGGCTTGACTTCTCGTTCCACGAACCCTGCAATAACTGGGGAGAAACTCTGCACATCTGGAGGCCTCCAACTATGACTCCTTCCAAAATCATCCATTCTTTAATCAGTACAAGCTCTCCAGGACAGCACACGGGAGGAGCTGGTCAGTTCTTCCATGAGCCTTTGTCATTTTATGAAGCAATTAACTGAAAGGGTAGGGCCCAGATACTTGAGATTCTACAAGAAGATGGGAGAAATCTCACAGAGCACCAGAAATCTCCTGAAGAGGAGGACAACATGGGGGACAAACTCTTGTTCTGTTCATTAACTGATCCATTGATTCATTCCTTCAGTAAACACGTACCTCATTCACAACACTATAAGCCAACGAACATGATATCTTAGCAGTATTTAACACGTCCCGACCGTATAGCTGGCTTCTCAAGGGTGGGACCAAAGCCTGGCCAGTTTAGCACTGTGCCTGGCATACAGTGGGAGCATAATAAATAGTTTATGAACGAATTAATAAATGAATAAACAAATTTAAAGATATCCCACTGACCACATGACTTGTGTGTTAGAACTCATTCAAAGGCGAGGAGTCAAAACATTTGCCTTGGATTTTTGCAGAAACTTATCTACTTTCACCAATCTCTTCACATATTCATAAAACGACACTTCTTTATTCTTTTAAAGTAAATAGCTTTCTATAGTTGTAAGTGTGGCATGTGTTTGCACTAAAATAGAAGGGATAGTTGTTTACTTAACGTGGAAAATATCGATCATTTTAAGGACAAAACCAGTTGTCCATCATCTCACCAATACGGTTAACATCGTGAAGAATTTCCTTCTAGTTTTTTTCTGTATGTACAAATGGATGAAGTTGGAATCATGCCGTATATGCAGTTTTAGATCTTGATTTTTCCACTGAACATTCTATCATGAGCATTTTACCACCCATTAAATATTCTTTGAAAATGTTACACTTAATGGCTGCATAATATTACATTACAGCTCTTCAATTTTTAACTAATGCAGATTTATTGTCCTTAATAACTCCCTGAATCACTGCACAATCAAAATTGTTCCCAGGCTTCTGCAACCATCTTAGCGGCTGATGCGGACTGAAAACCTTTACAAAATGACAAATACATACTTCAAGGCAAGTAAAGCTGTTGCAAGTATGGCTGGATCTCATCTTTGGCTTTTCCCTCCTCAAAGTTACTAATTCATACCAGCAGGCTAATGCCTTTGGAATGTTTATTCTCTTCAAGTTGGAGGCTCCAGGGTACACAAGAAAACAGGCACAGAGCATGATGAGAAACACATGGCAAGAGTCTAGCTGGTTCACAAAACACTTGAGACTTACTTGGGCAGGAGGGACCACACCTCGTTTCAGGAACAGAAATATTTTGGTTCTCTACCACAAAGTGATTTTGCTAAAAAACATTATCTTAAGCCATCAGGAAGAGAAAAAATAATTTCAAGTAGACCCATGGTCAGTCACAGGCTTGTGTCATCGGTGTGAGACAGGGAACACGGGTAAGGCTATGAGGACAGAGGAGGTAATGAAGGGCCTTGATCAGACTGCAAAGCCCCGAATAAGTTGAGTCCTGGGTTCTCTTCCATTGAATGACTGGCTTCCCAATGTTGCCATAGGCTCTTTCACTCCTTGGGTCCCATCCTACCCCGATCCAGTCTTCTTTGCCTTGTAGCAGGAGTGTTTGGTAAGGTGAATTTGAAACTCTGATTAGGAGGGTTTTGCATGGAAAACTCACACGCTCACCCCGGTATAGCCAGCGGAACAAGGCTGGATGGCATGTCTGGCAGGGCGGAAGTGACCGCCCTCCCCATTTAGTGGTCACACCTGTGTACAATAGTACCCACCCCAACTCCGACACATCAGCTTCAGGGTTGATATCACCTAATAGCGTAGGGCACACAGCAGACCTTTTTCTGAAAGCTGCTCTGGGGGGCTAACTAGCTAGTTAAATGGACAGTCCTCTCCAGAGGGCAGGGTTGAGGCAAGTCCTCAATTTCTTACAGTGGAGTCTTCTAGAAGCACACAGTTACATAACTCTGATAACACTTAAATACAAAACTCTAGATCCATGCATTTGTCCCCACCTCATTTAGCTATTTTGGGATTAAGTAGAGACACACACCGCCCCTCCAGACGACTCTTTCTCCAGTACTTTCGCATCACGTCATTTCATGACTACTGAACTCAAAACCAGACTGAGGACCTGTCAGAGTGCATCTGAGGTTCCATATCTGGCCACATTGGTGTGTTGCAATCAATTGTGAGGATGTTACAAGAAACATTTGTGACCTATTAATACTTTTTCTTTTTATAAGCTAGTAGAGTCCAATGTTATCCCTATGAAACATCACTCTCAGATATGTCTCCTGGATTGGGAAAAGGGGGAAGTTGCAGCTAATATGGTAGGATGTACACAAAGCTCACAGCCTGACTCCGGGGACAGTATTTACAGATCTACCATTACTGATACAGCACCGGCGCTCACACAAATGCTTGTTAACCTTTGTTAACACTATTCTCTTCAGCCAACAAAAATATTTCTGTGTTACTGCACATATAGCTAGTTATGGCTCAAATATCATCTACCCCTACCCACTTCTTCCGTAGGTATGAAGACTTTAGCTAGGCACAGGGTCACCCAAAATAAAGATTTTATTTCCCAGCCTCACATGCCGCTAGGTGTGACCATGTGACTAAGTTCTAGCCAGTGGGATGTGACCAAGGGTGAAGCATGCGACTTTCTGGTAGAGTCCTAGAACTAGCTTGACAACTCCCCTCGTTTTCCAGGGACTTTCCTGGTTTTGGCATTGAAAATCCTGGAAAATATTCCAGTTGCAGGCATAAGTGGAATATTTGGCCATTATCTCCCCACTACCCCTTCCTTCAGCCTATTTCCTGGAATACGGACAAGGTGGTGAGCCATCTTGGACATGGAGAAGAAGGGAAATGCTGAGAATGGCAGAAGGAGCTGGGTCTGTACCAATTTCATGCAGCACAGCTGCCACACCAGCTCAGGCTTTTATGTGAAAGACAAATCAGCTTCTCTCTCGTTAAAGGTCTCTACTACTTTCTCTCCAGCTAATCTAACCCACTAAGCCCCGTCTCTTTTACCATTTTTGGCTACCATGATGATTTTGTCCTTTTTTTGGATTCTGGCAACACCTGTCTTTACCACACCTTTGATAATTAATCACAGACTTCTTTGTATAGTCATTTATCTTCTTTACATGTTTAAGCTCTGTCTCCTGGAAAGATTCTAATATCCAGGGACGCAATATGGTTGAGAGAACATGGCCTAGGGTTTAAAAGATCTGGGTTCAAGTTCCAGCACTTGCTACATGGGGGATCCTGAGTGACAGTTTCCTCATCTGTAAGGTGGCAGTGATTATAATACCGCCTCTGCCTGTTATACTATGTTGTTTTGAGATTAAATACTATGAGAATAGTTCATCAACCATCAAGCACCATAACCATGTTAACTGTTCTTGAGACCTGGTTCTCTAATAGTCACCAGATATCCCTAATAGGCTTATCATAGTGCCAGGGACAGAGTACATGACAACTCCACGAATCTGAATAGAATCAATAAAGGAGGGGGAAAATGGTAAATATAATCATTCCTTAAATATTACAAAATTAGGCTTTTCCTGGACATCTACTCCTTCAAATGCAGAGAAGGCACAAAATATTGGGCATATATCAAACCGAGACCTCAGACACAAATCTGCAACTGTGAGAGGTTCTAAAACACCACATTACTAATTAATTCACAGCAAAATGCACAATTTAGTGATACGAGATTAGTTTCCATGAACAGTGGCACCTCCCTCCTCAGCCTCAATTCTGTGTGTCCTTTACTTCAACACGACATGAGGAAAAATCAAAAGGGGTCCAGATATATTTTATGTCAGGAAAGAAATGGCTTCTACTCAGCAAGCTGCTAAAAAGAGCTGCTATTTTCAGATGCTCTATAGTTTAGCAGATTACCAAGGTGATGACATTAAGTTTAAGACTATCTATTAATGGAAAGATAAATGTGAGTAATTCAGGGTGGCCTCTTCAACAAATAGCAGTTGAAGGATAAAAATCACCACGAAGCCCGAGGGGGAAGAAGAGAGAAGCTGTTTCACGCAACAGCTCAGATGATGGGCCTGATCCCATCACAGACGCGTGCAGAGCTGCTCATTTGTTGAGAGAAAGCCACTTGTTGGCCCCAAAGAATGACAAAAGCATCCCAGATATAGCTCCCGCTCGATGCGGCTACGAGCTGGCCCAGTGCTGCCAGGTCCCTTCTTGATCCCCTTTTCCCCTTGTACCTTGTGATGGTATATTTTCCCTCAGGACCCTATCTTTTCAGGATCCCCCTCTCCATTGAGCTCTCTTGGCACTCAAAGCAGGTGTCAACAAACTCAGCATCACTGTCACAAATGACTGATAGTTCTTTTTCCTAGAAGTATTTAGAATTTCAAAGGGATAGGAGGTCTTAAAGTCAGGGAGCAGATTTGTCACTGTGGCACTCAAGTGTGTCTATGTGGTAAGGGCGGGAGTGGTGCTGTAAGGGAAGGTGATTTTGGATGCAGAGAAGACCCCAGCATCTCCAGAATAACATCACACGGCTGATGTCTGCACTGCCTTTCCACAAAGTGGGGCCAGAACACTGCACACAAATTGCTCTGATCAAATCAAGGGGCCCTAAAGGAGATCAGGCTTAGCTTAAAAGCTCTTGGGCTATGAGTTAATAAGAATTTTAATAAAAATGGAAAGTATAGCCCTGGGCTGTGATGCAGTATCTCTCCGGGTTCCTGGTGTTCTATCAGCCAATCATATAATCTTCCTGACGTTTGTAAAGTGGAGAAGGTAAGCAAAAACCCTGTGGACCAAAGAAGGTTTCAAAAACGTAACCTGCAGAAAGACCATCAGCTCTCTGATTGGCCCTCTTAGGGGCCTGAAACATACCTGGAAGTGGTCTTTCTCCCAAGATCAGTTACCAATAAAAGCAACCTGCGTCCAATGCACTTCACATAGCAAAGCATTTTCATACACAGTTAACTGTCATGACAAACTGTGATTTTATTTTATTATCATCCCTATTTTACAGATGAGGAGCTTGAGGGTCAAGAGAGGTGGTAGTGGGGGAACCTGATCCCAGGTCTTCTGACTCCCTCCTCCTTCCACTAATTCCTCAGTGGCTTATTTGTATTTTAAACTTGAACTGTCTGTTTAATCACTACAATGCTCTGTTTCAGTTTAGTATCCTCAGATGCAACCTAGAAGATGACTGCTCTGCGTCATTTGATTCAACTTCAAAGGTAGGAAAGATTATTAAACCTATTTTACCTCCAAAAATTAGCATTGAGATAAAAACTTGCTACCAATTTAAAAGCAAACAGCCTCCCTGATGCTTATCTGTCTTTGTCTAAAGGACTGTCAAGTTCTGTGGTATTCAATACCCAGAGTGTTGTCCAAACACTTATTAACTCCACTACACTGGTCCCTTTTAATGTGTCCATCAATGGGTATATTTCTTTTTCTTCCTTTTGTACTTTATTTTTTAGCCATTTTTTAAAATTGAAGTATATAGTTAATTTATAATGTTGTGTTAGTTTCAGGTGTACCGCAAAGTGATTCAATTATACATATATATTCTTTTTCAGATTATTTTCCATTATAGGTTCTTGTTGTTTATCTATTATATATATAGTAGTGTGTATATGTTAATCCTAAACTCCTGTTTTATCCCCCCCTGGCCCCCACCACCGCTATCTGCTTTGGTAACCATAAGTTTGTTTTCTATGTCTGTGAGTCTGTTTCTGCTTTCTAAATTAGTTCATCTGCATTTTTCTTTTTAGATTCCACATATAAGTGATATCATATGATACTTGTCCTTCTCTGACTTACTGCAGTCAGTATGACAATCTCTAGGTCCATCTATTGCTGCAAAGGGCATTATTCCATTCTTTTTTATGGCCGAATAATATTCCATTGTATATATATACCACATCTTCTTTATCCATTCATCTGTCAATGGACATTTGGTTGCTTCCATTTCTTGGCTATTGTAAATAGCACTGCTATGAACACTGGGGTGCATGTATCTTTGAGATGGTTTTCTCCGGATATATGCCCAGGAATGAGATTGTAGGATCATATGGTAACTCTATTTTTAGTTTTATAAGGAACCTCCATACTGTTCTCCATGGTGGCTGCACCAATTTACATTCCCACCAACAGGGTAGGGGGGTTCCCTTTTCTCCACACCCGCTCCAGCATTTATTATTTGTAGACTTTGTAATAATGGCCATTCTGACTGGTGTGAGGTGATACCTCATTGTAGTTTTTTTTTTTTTTTTTTTTGCGGTATGCGGGCCTCTCACTGTTGTGGCCTCTCCCGTTGCGGAGCACAGGCTCCGGATGCGCAGGCTCAGCAGCCATGACTCATGGGCCCAGCCGCTCCGCGGCATGTGGGATCTTCCTGAACCGGGGCACGAACCCGTGTCCCCTGCATCGGCAGGCGGACTCTCAACCACTGCGCCACCAGGGAAGCCCCTCATTGTAGTTTTGATATGCATTTCTCTAATAATTAGCGATACTGAGCATCTTTTCAGGTGCCTGTTGGCCATCTGTGTCATCTTTGGAGAAATGTCTGTTTAGGTCTTCTGCCCATTTTTGGATTGGGTTGTTTTTTTGATATTAAGCTGTATGAGCTGTTTGTATATTTTGGAAATTAATTCCTTGTCAGTAGCATATTTGCAAATATTTTCTCCCAGTACAAAGGCTGTCTTTTCATTTTGTTTATGGTTTCCTTTGCTGTGCAAAAACTTTTAAGTTTAATTAGGTCCCATTTGTTTATTTTTGCTTTTATTTCCATTATTCTAGGAGACAGATCCAAAAAAATATGGCTGCAATTTATGTCAAAGAGTGTTCTGCCTATATTTTCCTCTAGGAATTTTCTAGTATCCAGTCTTACATTTAGGTCTTTAACCCATTTTGAGTTTACTTTAGTATATGGTGTTAGAGAATGTTCTACTTTCATTCTTTTACACGTAGCTGTCCAGTTTTCCCAGCACCACTTATTGAAGAGAGTGTCTTTTCTCCACTGTGTTCTTGCCTCCTTTGTCATAGATTAATTGACCATAAGTGCGTGGGTTTATTTCTGGTCTTTCTATCCTGTTCCATTGATCTGTATGTCTATTTTGTGCTGGTGCTATACTGTTTTGATGACTCTAGCTTTGTAGTATAGTCTGAAGCCAGGGAGCCTGATTCTTCCAGTTCTGTTTTTCTTTCTGAAGATTGTTTTGGCTATTCAGGGTCTTTTGTGCTTCCATACAAATTTTGTATGGAGAAACTTCATTCTTGCTCTTGATTTTTCACATACTGATAATGACAGGATGAGAAGAGACTTGAAAGGTTACACTAGTTGTCCTTGAACCTCTCTGACCATTCTTTCTTCATCTCCACACAGGTCTGCCCTCGTCCACCTGTGCCTGATTGCGGTCCCACAGGTTTCCTTCATCAACAGGCTGGCATTCCATGCTCCACACTCTCCCTGGACAATCAGTGAATCCTCATTGTCAATCTCTGAACCAGAGCCTCCTCCCCAATCTTAGACTCACTCTCCTTTGGTTCCCTGAACATTTCCACCCCCAGGTCCAGTGGGGACTCCAAACGTACCATTTTCAGAATCAAATTCATGACCTTCTTGCCTAACCTACTGCCTCCTGTGTTCTCCATCTTGGCTGGAAACATTCCATTCAACCCCAGAAGAAAAGTTAAGACTCTTTCCAACATCATAGCTCATATTCATCAGTCACTAAGTCCCCGAGGGTTTTTTATCTCCTAGATTCCCCTGTCAGTCCTCTCCTCGGTCTCCCCATCCACCTTGTTCTAGATCAGGCCCATCATGTCTCCCATATAGTCCACAATCCAAACCCCTGTGAATACTACAGCCAGGGAGGCTTCTAGAAGGTAAATATGAGCAGGACCCTCTCTACTGAAAAATCCTTCAACAACTCCCTATACTCATGATCAAGCATGAAATCCTTATCTTGACTTTAAGGTCCTTTACAACCTTGTCTTTCCCCCCCTCCCCAGGCTCCTTGAATGGGGACAAAGGCAATGAAGGCACGTGGCAGGTTAGAGGTAGATCTTGGGCTAGAGCCCAGAAAACGTATCTTCCCATCTTAAATTCTTATCACATAACCCATTTCTTTCTTGTTTGTTCTCTATCCCATATTTTCTATTTTTTGGTCAATGCATTGTAATAGGAAAAGAAAGTGAGCAGGATTAAAAAATGAAGGCTATTTGATTGAGGAGATTCTAGATATGGGAGGGAGCTTGGCTAATACAAACTCATCCAAAGGTGGGGCTCTGATAATTATGCAGCAAGGAGGATGCATGTATATCAATCAATGGGCACTACACACTGCCAACCCCTCCCTGCTCATGTCATCACAGGCTTGGTAGCAGGTACTACAAGCTGAACATGTGAAAAACAAAAAGGAACCAGCCACCTCCTTCCATGGGGAGCCATCTGGAGTGCAGAGATGTACCTACTCCAAGTCATGTCTCATGTTGGTGTGGAGTCTTGCCTTTGGTTTCCATGTGGACCACAAAGTTGGAGATAGTGCACCATCTACTCCTCTAAAAAGCTAAGTGGGGGCAAAGTCTTCATTGTCCCCATTTGCTTTGAAGTCACAAAGGGCTCCACCAAACAATTTAGCATCTGATTGTTTCTTCTCATGGTGCCCAAAGCCTGGACATCTGCAAGCTTCTGGAGGCAGCTACCTGTTCAATTTGCATGCAGACACTTGGCATTGTGAAGGTGCATCTTGAAGCATGGGGCTATCTGCCTCATCTTTGTGTCCCTGTTCCCTGGAGTAAAGGCTGGCAGAGGAAATGCCCATGAATACTTAGGAAGGGACCTTATAAACAAATAAGCTAAGCCATATGCTGTGAGGTCGAGCATTGCTGGCCCTCCAGATCTTTCAAGGTTTGGCATCCCAGCTCCTCTCTGAATAGAGGTTCTGTTCTTGCCTGTGTTGATCTTTGAGATCCTTGAGCCTTCAAAGGCTACAGGATGACTTCGGTCTCCTATCCCACAGACTCCCCTGAAACCATCCCTCTCCCCAGCACACAGCCCCTCTGGAACCACACCCACAGTCTGCTTCATCTAGCAACAACCCTAGGAACCAGGTGCACTGTCCTTCCCCCGCAGCTCAGACCTGATTCCTACCTGCTGATTTAAGCCTGGCCTGGCCTGTAAGAGTCCTGGATTCTTATCCTGATTTCACCCCCAAACACAGGTTGGCCAAGGCAGTACCTGGGTGTAGGATCTTACCCTGTCTGTGACTGTCTGGAACATAATGAAAAAAAAAAAAAAAAAAAAAGAAAGCTAACCAGCTGTTCCTAGACATCCAGATGTCTGGCATGGGGAATAGGGAACATCCTGGCAACTATCCCACCAATCAGGATGTACTGTTCAAGCAGAAGGACAGAGGTCCAGGGCTTGGCTGACTGGTACCCCATGTTGGCTGTGGAGTCAGACCGCTGAGGTTCAGGGCTGCCACCTCATCTCTGTGCAGGACGAAATCCGCCCTGAAGACTACAGACCTAAAGCCTCTCATTCTGGAAGTTTCCTTTAGAAAAGAAGCATGGAGGGGGGTGGGATGGGGTCGGGGGAATGCCAGCAGTCTTCACAACTAATCTCATCCAACCAGATAAAATTGGCTCATACTTGTAGGTACCCCAAGCGTGGTCAGGTCAAGATTTTCCTCTCTGCTTTCAGTTCCCAGGAAACACAGTTTAACCAAAACCACATTAAAAAGCTTAGTATCTTCTGCTTCTAACTCAGCTCCCCTGAACAATTTTCTTTTTCATGCAAGAGAGCATTTGGATTTCCACCTGATCATCCTTGAAAAACATCCATTCTGCACATATTTATTAAGTGCTTATGTGTTGGGCATTGTCAGCATAGTATACCCTACCTTTAAAGGACATAATGACAATAAGACTAAGCAGTAATTACATTAATGATGTTGATAATAATAATAGTTGCTAATAGGTATTGACCCTTTATGTGCCTCCCTGAATAATAATCTCTTTACTTGTATTTTTCCTTGAATTTATCAAACCACCCTAAAATACATATACAATTATTATCTCCTTGGAAGCTCAGATTAAGTAACTGACCCAAAGCCACACAGCTTATAGACAGTGGAAAATCTAGATTTGCTTGAGTCTGGAGACCATACACTCAGCCACTGCATTATCATCACACAGCTGCACAGCACACGTGGCAGTGAGGACCCTGGGTCGGTATGATGATTTCACAACTCTGGGGAGCACCATGCATGGTATTCCATGAGACTGGCACTTGCAGGAGTCAAGTGCTCTACAGGATACAAGGAAAATGACGTCCTCTCTTCACCCCAAGCTGTGAGACAAAGTGGATCTATCCTGGCTCACTTAGAGGTTTTAGCAGTGCTGGAGAAAAAATCCTGTATAGGGATGGCTATGTAAGTCTTTGTATCACCAATCGTCTCTAGTATGGAGGCTGGCAATCAGGAGGTGCTCAAACATGTTTGCTGCTTGCTTAATTAAATGAATACATTTAAAAAGGTAAAATGGAGAAGGAGGATGCCCACACTGGAAGAAGAGCTAAGAGTCATATTCTTCTGTGGTTAGCAGGCTGGGGCAGGGGCAGGCAAGAGAGGCCTCCTCAAGGAAGGATCATCTAAGAGATGGGAGCCGTGAAGATAGGTAGGGGGCTCAGCCTCAGAGCCGCCCTGAGACGGCTCCCAGTGGGCAGAGGGAGGCTTGGGTCTGCAGCAGCAATGAGAACTACTTCTGGGGTGAACCCTACTTGCTGGGCATTGATGCTGCCAACTGTTACCTTAACATGGGGTCCGCCTTGGTTTCTTTAGGCTGCCCTGTTCTCGGTGGTCCATTTGAGCCTAGTAGGGCTTGCTCATGGGGGGAGGGGAAGAAGGAGTCCCCTTTCTAATGACTCACTGGCACCAGATGCCTTGTCCTCCATTCCAGGTGTCCTGGGCATCTCTTGGTCTCTTGGTGGGGGTGGGGAGGACTGAGTGCTCAGCGTGGCACTGGGTGAAGACAAAATCTCCCAGGTCCTTAGGCTAGATTTGGTCCAAGTCCGTCTGGCTGCAAAGCCAGGCTCTTTGCTCTTAACCAAGAAGTCTTTGAACACTGGATTCAGAGTCATGGCCCCTGAAATCCTGTTCCAGCTCTGGGCATCAATGGCTTGACCTTGGGAAAGCGAGTTCACTACTCTGGGCCTCAGGGATCCCATTAGGAAGAGGATCACAAGAGCTAGGTGTTTGCTAAGCTGCGACCCTCTCCAGAAAGGGACCATGCTCAAGTCTAGCCATCACCAGACTGGCAGAGCAGAGACGGGAAGGAGGTCTGGGTTGACCAGCACAACTCCTCACCCAGCCCTTCTCTCTCCATGTCCCAGGAATGGGTGGGTCTGGATTCTAGTCCGTGACAGGAGAGGATGCATTCGTTATCTCCCAAAGCCTGCATCGGTGGTCCGCAGCCTGCCTGACAAAGCCACCCGCCTTTTCACACTGTGGCAACTGCCCTGGAAACCTGACCGGCTAGAGCCTAACGGATGGTTTTTCAAAAGCTGTTACCCAAAAAAAGCAACGCTGAGTTGAGTGTGGAGATAACCATCTCTGCACTGTCACACCATGCGGGGTTGGAGGGGGCGATCACACCACCTCCTTCCTCGATAACAGTAGCTCCCGGAAGCCAGAGAAATTTGGGCACCGAAAGTAAAAACATTCACTGCACGTCCCAAATGTTGAGTGACTCTCTGTTAGCAACTGCAGCAGAGACCTGCAGAACACAACTTGTTTTTGTTTTCTCGCGGGCCTCCGGCAGCTGACCCCGTCTGCAGAAAGGCCACTTGCCCACAGACTCTAAGCATTTTGCGGCCACTGTGAACCCTCTCGGGGCCTCAGGCACTGCAAGGTGCCCTCCCAGACCTCTTAGGTAGTGAAGCCCTGAGGAATCAAGGGTTGAGTGATTCTGTGCTACTAGAGAGAGAGAGAAAGAAGCAAAGCCACAAGCTGGGTAACTGTGGCAGCCACCTCCACTTCCAGCCAACCAGCGGTTCACCTGGCAGTGCCTCCTGGCGATGGGTCCCTCCCTCTTTCTCCCTTTTTGCTGTTCTTTCTGGCTTCTTCTCCTCTCCCTCCCTCTCATTCCTCCCTGGGAGCTGTACTGGTTCTGGAGAAGAAGCAACTGCTGTTGCTTTCTGCATTGCAAAGAAAAGCAAGATTAAAAATACCATTGAGAAGTATCCCACTGTTATTCTGGAAGTTAGAAAAGCGGTCAAAGGACCTGGTTTTTCTGTCCCTTTGGGAGGGATTCTTCCTTCAGAAAGGAAGATTAGAAATGGTACAATCTTAATTTTAAGGCCAAGAGTCGACATTTGGGGACTCAACACCACTCCCTCCCTTGTCAGTCATTTTTAACCTCATTCTCCACCCCTCATCTATTTTCTCTCTCCTCTTTCCTTTAGTGATTACTGTTGCAGTTCATTTTCACTTATGAGGAAAGTGTAAACCACCTACTCCCTCAGGTATAAAACCATCTCAAACGCTTTTAGGGTTTGACACAAAGCAGGGCACCAACGTACAGACCAATCAATGTGCCAAAGATACCCTCGGGGTTTCAGGACCAGGGTCCAGTCCCCCCAGATGGCAGCAGCACCCCAGAACAGAGAACAGCGCCATCCTTCTGCTCAGACCTCTGTTTGGGTGGATGCCACAAGGGTACATCCTCAGAACAAACTTGGATTCCTCCTTCATCCTCCTCCGCTGTCTGCAAGCTGAGCGCCCATCCCTGACTGCTCAGCCACCTTCCCTTTTAAAGTGCTTGTTTCTGCTTGTGCCATTCCAGCCTCTCTGCCACCTCCCCGGGCCCCCATTCACTGTGCTTGGACATTGACAGAGACTCCTCGCCAACATTACTTCTTTCTTCCCATCCACCCCAAACTGATGACAAGCGGAGCCTTCCCCAAACACCAGCTTCTTTTAAAGCCATTCTCTGCTGGAGGACCTTCACTGGCTGCCCATGGGCTACAGGACAAGTGTCCAAATGCCTTGCCGTGGCAGACAGAAGCCTCTACATTCTGGCCCTAACTTACTTTCCTAGACCTTAAAAATAAGAGAGTTTTTTAAAGCTACCGTTTATGGGATACTTCTACAAGCCAGGAACAGCGTTAAGCGCTTTATCTGAGTTTGCTCTCGGGAGAGTCCTACGATGAGATGAGAGGAAGTAGGAGAGTCCTACTTCACAGATGAGAAAATAAGGCCGGCAGCGGTGAAGGAACCATGCACGGAAAGCTGTTCCTCAAGTCAGTGGTGGGCCCAGCATTTGAACCCGGATCTTATGATATCAAAACCCACGCTCGTGACCACCTCTGGCCACTGCCCCTTCTGCCTGAACCAGGGCCCCATGGGAGGCGGGGGCTGCCTAGGGTGGCGGGGGGTGCCTCTTTTGTCACCTCCTGTTTCCCTGAAGAAGCTCCATCCCCAGGGCGAGCTCTCCAAACTTCCAAACCCAAGGACTACTCAGGCAGGAAGTGGGGTGCTGACTTTCCATCCCCTGCTGTTTTGCCCCCCAGGGAGATGGAGGGAGGAGCATCCTCACTGGGCCACTGGATGATTCCAACTCTCCCCCACCCTGGCAACCCGCTCAGGGCACAAAACCCCCAGAACCGCCTTGTTAAGATGAAACACTTCCCACTCGGACTTCCTAAAAATTAAAGAGGTAAGAAAGACTCAGACGAGTCAGGAGAGGCCCCTTAGAAGGCATAGAGTCCAGCCCCTCATTTTACAGATGAGCTCCCTGGAGCCTGGAGAGAAATTATGTGTCCAAGGTCATTAAGCGTGAGAGTGGCAGAGGCCAGACAGGACTGTGGGTGCCGGTCTCTCCCAGGCATCGAGCTCTTTCCCTCGTCCTGCAACCTTGCGGCTGTGGTCACACAAGCCAACAGCTGCTCCTACTGGGGCGGGGGGGGGCAGTGGTCAGAGCTGAGTGTCCACTGGCTTCCCAAGGGCCAGATGAGACATAAAAACAGTTCTTCCCATGTGTCTCTTAAGTGGTCAGTAGGAGTCGAGGATGCTTTGAAGATTCACATTCTGACCATGGCAGGCCAGGTCCTAGGAGGGTTAAGTCACCTGTGAAAGGAGAACCCTGGGCTGGGTCAGAACAAGGGACAGACCTGCAGGCATGGCCCTGTCTGGCTGGGAAAGCAAACCTCTTCAGCTTGGCGAGGTTTCTGAGGTTTACTCTTGATTTTCCTGGGGTCTCTGGTACATTCACTGGCTTCGAATCTTAAAGCATCCATCAGGATGGCACACGATGTCCTTCCCTGGCTGGACGAGCCCACCTTTCTCCAGCCTCACCCTCATTCACCTGCTCTGCTCGAGCCACACTAAACACAGCTCACACCTTCACATCTTCATTATTTCTTCTGCTGTTTCCTCTGCCAGGAATATCTTTTCCCTCTTTAACTGCAAGACTTGTACTTGACTTTGAATATGGAGTTTAACCTCCTGCTCTGTTTCATAGCATCCCCTGGTCCTTCCCTCCTAGACCCCTCAACTGTTTTCCCTCACAGCTCTGTACATGGCACCTCCCTGGCCCCTGCTGGGTCTAATTCTAGCTGTTTGCTAACACATTCTCTTTCCATGGCTACACAGACAATCTCTCAAGGACCTCAGTCATATTTATGTTTGTACCCTGAGTAGCGAGTCAATTCCTGGCACATAGAAGGAACAGCAGAACTACCAGCTTAAATTAAATAAAAATGTGTCTGCTTAAGGAAAATTTTGCTCCAAATTCTTAAGTGGAAAAGCCAATGAAGGTGTTTTTCTTTTTCTCCTAAGAGTACAGGAAAGGCCTCATTATAAATGAATGGTAAAGTATCATTTTACAAGTTGCTGCCATGAGCATACGTCCATGCACACCTGAATGCACATGGGTGTACACACACACACAGAAGATGGGAGAAGCTGGTGCTCGATGGCAAAGTGCAGCAAAGAAGATAAGATCTCCACGCTGCAAAGGAAGGTAAGCCACGTGATGATGTGGGTAACCCCAGGCACACACGATACCTTCGGCAAGGCCCAGCTCATATCTAACCACATCATCTTTTCATGAAGCAGACATGAAAAAATACGACTAAAACAATTACAGAAAAGGTGGTTTAATACCTTTTTGCCTCGATGGTATCAAAGCTATTGACTCTGGGGCTACACTTGGGGAAACAATTCTCTGAGATAAGGAGATGAACTATCTGCTCAAGAGAATGTGCAGGAAGCCAAGGGGACCGGGTAACACATAACCAAACAGCTTGCGGCCAAAGCGCCATCTAAACCCAAGTGTCCTTCGGCAGCACTGGTTGTGTAAGCAGAGGCAACCGAACCCACCCTTGTCTCAAAGTGAAGACTCTGTGGGTGCCAATCCGTGTGCGTGTGTGTCCTCACTAAACGTGATGGCTCAAATGAAATTAACAGCCCCTCATCTGTGGCTGAGATGGGTGTATAATGAAAAGTTTGAAAAGGTGAGACTTGTCATTCAGCAGCCCTGAAGTCCCTTTCTGGTGTGTGACTCGCTTGCTGAATGACCAGTGCCCTGTGCATGCAAACTGAGAAGCCAGCAATGACTGATCAGGGTGCTGAACTTCAGCATCCTGGCGTTCTGATGTAGGCAGGTCTGAGTTCTCCAAGCCACAGATGACAGTCTTGCTCCTCTTTGAAGCTCTGCTCACACCTGGTCCATGTTTTACAGCAACATGGTTTCCTTTATCAGTCTTCACTCTTTTCAGTCCTCCAAGTAACCCTCCCATGATTGGGAAGGTTCCCACAGCTAAAGAATGTGACAGCAGGGATGGGCTTCAGGGCATTTAGACCCCAAACTTTACAGGCTCAAAGACTTGCTACTGAATCCCAGCTCTGCGTTACTCAAAGCTCTTTGATTTTGGGTAAGTTATTAGCCTACGTCTCAGCTTTCTCATCTATAAAATGGCTATAACAGAACCCATCTCCTAGTTAAGTCTCCTTTAGAAAATATGAGTTAATTCCTGTAAAGTACATAGCACAGGGACTTCCCTGGTAGTCCGGTGGTTAAGACTCCATGCTCCCAATGCAGGGGGTCGGGGTTTGCTCCTTGGTCAGGGAACTAGATCCCACATGCCGCAACTAAAGATGCTACATGGGGCTTCCCTGGTGGCGCAGTGGTTGAGAGTCTGCCTGCCGATGCAGGGGACACGGGTTCGTGCCCCGGTCTGGGAAGATCCCACATGCCGCGGAGCGGCTGGGCCCGTGAGCCATGGCCACTGAGCCTGCGCGTCCGGAGCCTGTGCTCCACAATGGGAGAGGCCACAACAGTGAGAGGCCCGCATACCGCAAAAAAAAAAAAAAAGATGCCACATGGTGCAACTAAGACCCGGCGCAGCCAAATAAATAAATAAATAAATATTTAAAATATATAAAAAAATAAAGTACGCAGCACAATCATGAGTACAAAGTTAGACCTTACTAAATGGAGCTATTATTATTATCACCATCATTATAATCCATTCAAACCCTTCTGATGTCTAGAAGAGGATCCTGAGGAAGGTAAGGTGATTTATCCCCAGGAAATTAATCTTGAGTGATCCAGTAGTTACTGGCCCTGCGAGACAATGACTATATTGAAAGCAGTAATATAGCAAGTGGCTGACTTAGGGGCAGAACTCAGATCTACTGATTCGCAGGCCAGAGCCTGAACACATGCACCACATCGGCACCACATACTGTTAAATTTCTCATTGCATAGTCATTTTTTTCCCCAACCGCGTCTTAAGTCCATGAAAAGTAGGGACCTTGTGCTTCTGAAGTTCCTCCAGAGTGTAGCACTTCATAGGTACTAGATAAATATCTGTTAATCGGCTGATAGTTTGCAAAGATCACAGCTGATTTTCAAGGCAACAGGTTTCTATGTCATAGCTGCTTCTTCCCCATGCTACCACGTCCTTATAATTTTGGAAAACTCATCCAAGGGGGACTCGTGCTAATGTGCCGTCAGAGGGAAACATTCCACCCTGTTTTGGAAGGAAGCTATAGATTGCTCCAGATTGCAGACACAATAATTAGAGACACTGGTAATTTGACTGATGCTCTAAAGCCCCAAAGCACTCACTGAAGACACCTTTGTCCCTGCAGAGTAGATATTTTGTCACTACATGTCAAAATGGCCAAGCTGCCTTTTGATGGGGCTGCTGGTTCCCATAGACCAGATGTGAGGGTCCAGATGACAGTCCACCAAATCCATCATCAGAAGGGAATGTGGCACCATCCCTTCTGAAAGCCGAGTGTGTTGGGCAGATCACTGGGTCTATATATTTTAATAAATGCTGCTGTGATTTTTATTGTCTTGTGCAGTGCTGAATATGTTTCTCATAAGTTAGCCTTTAGGTAAACCACCATGGCCTACATGTTTAATTCAGATCTTTATTTTCTGTTTCATAAACCCTTTTAATCTAACATCACTGTAAAAATCCAAATGAACGTACCTGATGTTCTGCTGGTACTAAACTTTCCAGGCTAGACTTTTACAGTCAATATTGGGGTCACCACAAGAGCACAAGAGAGTATGGGAAGTGCCTGGGATATAGTTCTTGCCCTAGCAACTGACGCCCTCTCGTTGCTTCATTGAATTTTTCCTGTTCTTGACCTCTGCCCTTGTTTTCAGTAATATTGGTCTAAGGAGATGAATAAATGGCCCGGTCTATAAAGAAAGGGGAAAATTCTGGCTTTGGCCAAAACTCCTTCAGGGGATTAAAGATATGAGGGGTAGACAGTGAGGGGAACCTTAAGACCAATCACATGAATAGAGACAGGTGTTCCTTGGGGGCTCCAGGACACAGGAGTCCACTCTGGGTCTGGGACTGAGCCCTGCCTGCCCCACCATCCCCACCAGGGGACATACTCCTTTCTAGAATCTGCAAATCCATCCCTCACTTCCCATGGCCTACTCAGGGCCTCTGAAGTTGGGGATCGTTAATGGGCGTGACACATGGCCCACATTTTCTGTGACACGTCACTGTTCACCACTTTTTCAAACACTTCCTGTGTAAACTTTGCACAGGACCCTGAGGACCCTGTCTGGATATGCATTGCCCAAAACAGTCACGACAGATGGCTACGGAGCAGTTAAAATGTGGCTAGTCCAAACTGAGAAGTGCTGTAAATAAAAAACAAACATCACATGTTGACAACACAGTACCAAAACAAAAAAAGAATGTAAACTATGTCAATATTTTTTATATTGATTACATGTGGAAATGATAATATTTTGGATGCACTGGGTTAAATGTTTTATTAAGATTAATTTCCTGTTTCTTTTCACTTTTCAAAATACGGCTATGAGAACATTGAAAATTACAAATGTGGCTCGCATTATATTTCTATTGGAGGGCACCACTCTAGACAATTATCAGAGAGGTTGTTTCCATTCAAGTACATATCAATCACAACTCTCAGCTCCTCATCACACTGGGAATGAAATCCATGCTCCTACCTGTGAGGTAGAGAGGTAGACGATGCTGAGCTACCTGGGCTCTGCTTACCTCTCCAGCCTCCCTCCGGTTGCTCACTTCAGTCACGCTGGCATCTTTCTCAGAATCTCCGGGTTTGCACCAGGCTCAAGGGCTGTTCTCACTATCTGAGATACTTTTCCCCCATATGTTTTCATCATCTGAGTCTCATCTCAAATGTCACCTCCTCAGAGAGGCCTTCCCTTCCCTACAAAGAGGTCCACGTCCTACTCCCTGGAATCTGTTTTTATCTTACAAGGCAAAAGAGAATTTCCAGATATGATGAAGTTAAGGATTTTGAGATGAGAATATTATCCTGGATTATCTGAGCAGACCCAAAGTCATCAGAGGGGTTCTTATGAGGAAAAAAAGGAGCCAAGAGAGTCAGAGTCAGAGAAGGCGATGTGATGACACAAGCAGAGGTCAGAAAGATGCAGGGCCTAGTGCCAAGGAATGCAGGCAACCTCCAGAAGATGGAAAAGGTCAGAAACGGATTCCTCCCTAGAACCTCCAAAAGGAACACAGACCTGCCAACCCATTTTAGACTTCTGACCTACAAAATTATAAGACAATAAATTTCTATTGCCTTAAGCCAAAATAATTGTGGTAATTTGTTACAGTAGCAATAGGAAACTAATACACATCCTCATCTGAGACGATGTAGCACCCAGCCCCCAGCTCCTCTATTTCATTCTTCTAGGTTATTTTTTCCATATCATTTACTGCTATCAGACTCTGCCCTTTGAACTAGTGCCTGACACATAGTCGATGCTCCTTGGCATGAATAAATGGTTGATGAATGAATGAATAAAAGAATGACAGACAACTGGCTATGGGAATGATTTACTTTTGGGACTTCCCTGGTGGTCCGGTGGTTAAGAATCCGCCTTGCAATGCAGGGGACACCGGTTTGATTCCTGGTCGGGGAACTAAGATCCCACATGCCGAGGGGCAACTAAGCCCACGTGCTGCAACTAGAGAGCTCTCGCGCCACAACTAAAGAGCCTGCGCATTCTGGAGCCTGTGTGCCACAACTAGAGAGCTGGGGTGCCGCAGCTTATGACCCCACGTGCTCTGGAGCCTGTGCACCACAACTAGAGAGAAGCCTGTGTGCCGCAACGAAGAGCCCACGTGCCGCAATGAAAGATCCTGTGTGCTGCAACTAAGACCCGATGCTACCAATAAATAAATAAACAAATTTTAAAAAGGATTTACTTTCAACCAAATGAATAACATCTGAACATTTTTAGAGAAAAATTACACCCAAGTAGATGAAATGAAGAACACTGATAGATAACTGGAGCGTGCTTACTACTGACAGGGTACCATGATGGTGCTGCAGAGATACAAAGAATCCACTAATCCTATTCCTCCTACAGTCTCTGTAGAGAGACATGCACATGATAAAACAATGACTGGCGGGTGTGCTGAAAGGATGGGATCAAATGACTGGTGGGGCATTAGGTATAAAAAGTGGTGTGTTGGCAAACCAGCTCTGAAAACAACAATAATGACAACAGAGGCCTGATCTGTAGCGCTTGCCAATTTCTGTGGTGTAAATACCCCTACAATGACTGATTTCAAGCTACCATTATAATGTTTCTGAACGTGGCACTGGGAAGAGCTGTACACAAGCAGGGTCTTGTTTAGAGGCGGGATTTCAACTGGATGTAAAAGTGTTGGTGGGCTGGGGCTGGCCTCAGGAGGGGACAGGAGGCCTGCTGCACACAAAGGCAAGAATCTCTTCAGGGCTGGCAAAGTGGGGTCAATGGTCCTTGTGGTTCCAGTGGGTTTCCTGTCCTTGAGACAAACAGAAAAAAGCAACTAACAGAACTCTCCCAGAAGAGGGCTGCCTTGAGAGATGCCGGAGCAGAGAATCTTATTGCCAGGAGGACTGGGATGATACTCCAGCCCAGCACTAATTTAATGAGATAGGGTAGAGCTAAGATCTCAGGTAACCAATGGTGAGGGACGAGCAGTGAACTGTCTGTGTTCGCTGACCTGGGTATAGGACACCCAGACCCGAACAGGGCTGATGCCCTCACTCATTCTGCCTCTTGTACATTTGTTCGATTGATATCAATATAACATGCATGCAGCTTTCCGCAGTCCTAGCCTAAACATGAGCTGTCAAGTGAACTTGGGACAATCCACCCAAGGTTCTCAAAGTAACCGTTCCTAAAATCTCCATCCTCATCCAGGCATCATCCCCTGCAATCTGTTAAGGCTGGGAGATTTGGTTCTGAGGATCCCAGGGAGGGTATTTAAGAGGTTGGTGTATAGGGTCAGATGGTACCTGGATTCAAATCCTGACTCTGCCACTTCCCAAATAAGTGACAGTAGGGAGGTGTCTTGATCTCTCTAGGCTTTAGGGTCCTCATATGGAAAATGGGAATAATAGTATCTTTCTCAGACAGTTACGTGAGGATTACAAGATGCATAAAAATACACGCAGCACCATGCCTGGGGCATAGTAAGTGGCCGGTCAGTATGCACAATGATGGTGATAATGGTAAAAATCACGTATTTCTGTTTCTCCAGGTCCTGCCATCCAGAGCCACCCATCCACTGCCTTTGCTCTGAGAAGGAAGCCCTCTCCTCACACCCCTCGACACACCAAGTCTGACAGCCCTCACAGGCCCACGCCTTCCTTGTTGATCACTTTAAGAGCACGCATTTGCTGTGTACTGGGGAGATGTTTTCCTTGCTTTGGGTGTGTTTCAATGAAGGACAAGGATGAGGCCATTATGTGAACACAGGGGCAACAATGAAAACAAGACTGCTTTCTGAAAAGCACTAAAAAGCTTTCTTTTGCCTGAATGGCCATTATTTTCACTCTTTCTCCCTCACACAAAGCACGGGAGCACACTTCATTCAGGCTGTTGCCCAGTGAGTGGTGTGAAGACGTGGTACAAACAAAAGAAGTAACATATTGCTGTTGTCAGGTCTCTTGTTCCGTGCTCTGCGAGGTGGACCAAGCCTGCCCGCCAGTCACACTGCTTGAATCATCAGCAAGAACAGTGCACACATTTTTATATAAATATAAAAACCATACATAATCCCTGACATGGTTACATGATGATTTACGAGCGGGAGCTGGATTTCAAAAGTCGGCAGAACATAAAAGCGCAGTGTTCTTCTAAGACGTTGGCACCTTATCATCCCCTTTGACAATTTTAAGCGTCAATCCTGCCACCTGGGAAACAGCGTTCCTCTTGCCCCCGAGGAAGAAGGCAGGATTGCTCGATTCCTGATGCACCCGGGGCCCTGGGCATGCATGTGAGTGGCTGGGAGGGTTGGCAGCCTCGTGCCTGGAGCCGGGCTCAGGGGGAGGGGTGGTAGTTTTGAGGTACTTGGGTATTTATTGGGGTGTTCTAGGTCTCGGCTGTCCAAATCACACATACTCAGAGTTTTCTGAAGATAAAAAGCAATGTCAAATAGGGGGAGGAAGTAAATTTGGTATTCTGCAAGCTTTCCTTTATTGAGGACAATTCAGTGACTTTGGTTAAAGGCTCTGTGTGTGCGATTTTTCTTCCTCACAACAGTTTTCCTCTCTCCAACCTTTGTCAACAAGATCACTGTGTCAACCAGATAGAAGTTCGAGAACTTTTCTTCTGCATCACTGGACGGTTCTGAAGAAGGGGGAAGTGGTTTCTGATAATGTCTCCTCCCCCTGAGGGCCAGGGCTCTACCACATTTCCCATGAGGTCTCCCCAGGGTCCAGCATGTGCCAACACTGTATTTGCTGAGTGAACTGTTGAAAGATCAACATCATTGTGGCATTTTTCTGATTTCAGTCTCTATGGACCCCTGCCCCAGCTACTTGAACCTCAGTGGGGAGCCTGTCCCTACGTGATTCAGCCATAACAGTGTCACCTTTAAGAACCCCATCCTAGATGTTCTTACAGAACACCCGCCATGGGCCCAGCACCGGGGAGTGCGTGATACACGGGCAACGTAACCCATGTTTGGGGGCCTCCAGGAGACTATCACTGTAAAGCTTTGAGCCTCCCCGGCCCATCCCCACCTGGGGTCCAGGGTTTGATGCATGGAGCAGCCCGGCAGCATGGCTCCCCTGCTTACTAGCTGTCTGCGACCCCTGACAGGTTTATAACGTGTATACTGTGCATAAGTTCCAGTCGCTCATTTATAAAATGCAGACAGCAACACCCAACTCCCAGGTGTGTTGTGAGGATTTGAAGAAACCATGTATAAAGCACCTGACACAGGGCCAGCCCACAGTAGGTGCTTAGGAAATTCTGATGGCCAAATTCTCTTTGACAAGTAGTAAAAAAAATCTATCTCAGAAAACAAGATGAACATGCAGAAAATCATCTGGGAACAGGACAGAGTCAGTAACTAATAAAGAATGAAATAGATGACAAGCTCTTTGGTGTGGGCTAAGCTGTCTGTAGCCCGGAGGGGGAACGAAGGTGCTGGATGAGCCTGTAGCAAACAGCTTCTCGGAGGACACAAACCTGAGAAAAGGAAACCCTCTTGCACTGTTGGTGGGAATGTAAATTGATACAACCACTAGAGAGAACCGTATGGAGGTTCCTTAAAAAACTAAAAATAGAATTACCATATGACCCAGCAATCCCACTACTGGGCATATACCCTGAGAAAACCATAATTCAAAAAGACACATGCACCCCAATGTTCAGGGCAGCACTATTTACAACAGCCAGGTCATGGAAGCAACCTAAATGCCCATCAACAGACAAATGGATAAATAAGATGTGGCACATATATAAAATGGAATATTACTCAGCTATAAAAAGGAACGAAATTGGGTCATTTGTAGAGACATGGATGGATCTAGAGACATACGGAGTGAAGTAAGTCAGAAAGAGAAAAACAAATATCGTATATTAATGCATATATGTGGAACCTAGAAAAATGGTACAGATGAACTGGTTTCCAGGGTAGAAATTAAGACACAGATGTAGAGAACAAACGTATGGACACCAAGGGGGGAAAGCAGCAGGGGGTGAGGTGGTGGTGTGATGAATTGGGAGGTTGGGATTGACACGTATATACTGATGTGTATAAAATGGATGACTAATAAGAACCTGCTCTTTAAAAAAATAAATAAAATAAAATTCAAAAAAAAAAAAAAAAAACAACGAAATTGAGTTATTTGTAGTGAGGTGGATGGACCGAGAGTCTGTCATACAGAGTGAAGTATGTCAGAAAGAGAAAAACAAATACCGTATGCTAACACATATATATGAAATCTAAAAAAAAAAAAAAAAAAAAAAAAGATGGTTCTGAAGAGCCTAGGGGCAGGACAGGAATAAAGATGCAGATGTAGAGAATGGACCTGAGGACACAGGGAGGGGGAAGGGTAAGCTGGGACAAAGTGAGAGAGTGGCATGGACATATATACACTACCAAATGTAAAATAGCTAGCTAGTGGGAAGCAGCTGCATAGCACAGGGAGATCAGCTCGGTGCTCTGTGACCACCTAGAGGGGTGGGATAGGGAGGGTGGGAGGGAGAGAGACGCAAGAGGGAAGAGATATGGGAACATATGTATATGTATAACTGATTCACTTTGTTATAAAGCAGAAACTAACACACCATTGTAAAGCAATTACACTCCAATAAAGATGTTAAAAACAAACAAACAAACAAAACACCTGAGATGGAACTTGAGGAAGAGGCTTAAGTGACTGTGGTTCCCCTTGAATAATAAGAGTTCTGGGGCAACGAAATACGCCGATTGGAAAAAAAAACTCCAAGTGCCAGATTTATCTCATGGGATCATGAGGGTAAAATGAACATGAGAAAGAAACATGGGCTGGGCCAGGTGGCACAAAGGTCCTGTTCTGCAAACAGCATTTCCCCCTGAAAGGTCACCCATAATATCTTTTGTGTCTCTAACGGTGGCAATTAGTAATGCCCCCAGCTTAGCATCAAGAGCATTGCTTTATGAAGGGAATCAGATACACTCAATCTCTCAGAGTTCAGGGTGTGTGTGGAGGGAACCAGGAAGATTCATGCTGTACATGCTTCCAATTAAAAACACAGACAGAGGAAAAAGCAACACGAATGTCACAGAAAAGAAAGTGCTGCCACCCACACGTGGCCTAAAGGTCACTGCGCCTCTGCCTTGGCCAATATCTCCAGCCGCAAAGGTCAGGGGGGCTGTCTGCATTTCTGGGGAGTATGTTGGCTTTCATGAGGACTCAGAATGACTATGGCTCTGACACCGAAATTAGTGATAAGCTCTGAGGAGAAGACGATAATAGAGAAATGGAGTGACTGTAACCTTTTCCACCATCTCTCTTGTCGGCTCCATGAAGCAGCGTCACAAGGCATAAAACGAGAAGCTTCCACATTCTACAAAAGACTACAAGGCTTCGGACTTAAGTGGGTAGTGCAGCAAATGGCTATACTATTGTCAACAAGAAGACACCGAAGAAGAAGGAGAAAGCAGCGATTAAAACATCTTGTGACACCACCTTGTTGTGGAAACAGGCTCACTGTATAGTTGGACAGGTCTTGATACAATAATGCAGGGCGTTTACCACGTGGTTCTAGGAAGAGTGCAATCACTGTGGCCCAGCACGGGCAACAGTACCCCTATGTCACTGCAAAAATTTCAGGAATTTAAACGTAGATGAACTGGAAGGACACTGGACCTGGAGTCAGATAGACCAACATTCAAACCTCAGTTACAGTCCACATGTGATGGGCAATTTATATCATCTTTTATCATTCCTGTACTGTGAATACAGTGTTTATCTGGAAAGTTGTAATGGGCTGAATATCTACAGCTTAAGGTCCTAGTGAAGATTAAGTGATGGAAGCGTACTTTATAAATGATCAGGTACGATACAAATACAAATCATAATAATTATTATTATTAGCTAGTGATAATGCCCACTCTGAGGTAATCCCTGTACACACTGAGGTAAGGCTGCTTTTCTATATTAGACACTCCTAGGAGAGAGGATTTTCTGCTGTTGATGACTAAATGCTATCTAGGAAATGCTACACACACAACTATTTAGATGGGATGATACATAAAACACAAGAAGAAAAGTAAACCAAGGCACATAGCACATATATGATGTATGGCTGAATGTGGCCTTCGGTGGGTGGGTATCAGAAACAAAATTAGCAACCTGCAGCCCTTCGGCTAAGCTTCCTAGCAACAGAAACACACAAATAACAAACACAGTAAAACTGGTCCCTCCAAGTGTGGTCTATCTAAAGGTATTTGGCATTTTGCAACTCATCCAGTAATGAAGAATCTGATGTTTAAACCTGCAAAGTATAGAGAATAAAGCAGGAACGATAGTTTGGTAGTTTAAAGTATTTGTCCCCTTTCTTACCTGAAGGAAATCAATTGTAGTATCAGTGACACTCCCAAACATAGAGAATCACCCAACATAGCAACCAGGATTTTCTTTCTAAAGTTCTGAACTTGACCCCGGTAAATACATCTGGAAAAGACGCTTGTAGAAGTTTTGAGCATAGCATAGTAATCCAAAAGTAGCTGACTCGGGCTCAGGATCTGGGGCAGAGCTTAAGATCACATTCGTCTGTGTGACTGACCACACTGACGATGCTGCTGGCACTAGCTGCTTTATTAGCCTGCATGTAACTCATTGGTAAGACATGGGAGAAATCTGTTCTTTCAAGTTTACTGGAGCACTGGCTATCAAAGGAATGAGATGTCTCCCAGCCTTTCATGGTGCAAACGAGAGTGAGAGAAACACAGCCTAGCAGGGCTGCGAAAATTTACAATCGACTTTTATGGTAACGTGGAAACCACGTGACAGACTGTCTACGCGCCTGCATAACTTCTGATTCATTCCTCGGCGCTTCTTCTGTCTATAGCTACAGGGAACCGTACTGAGGAGAGAAGCAATGCTCGTCAGGGGCAAGATTTTTTCACTTGACATATATGGATTCCTTATCTTTCCCATCCTCCTTGCCAAAGGAATCCATACTTAGGGCATAAGATGTTTGTGCCTTCACCAGATTTTCCAACGGGTCTTTGCCACTCTGCTCTAACCTGTCCCCTAAAAGTTAAGAATCAGCGCGGTAGAATTCCACCCGGTGGAACTGGTCAGATTTAGTGATATAATTATGAAGGAGGGCACCAGCAGAAATTGATGCAGAGTTATGTTTGGGTTTTTTTTTTTTTTTTTTGAAATTTCAGAGTTACGTTTGAGTTTACGCTGCCATGGTTCTCCCGTCATGCAGGTAGACTGTAATTCCAGTTTTGGAGGACAAACGTGTGGTGTCTTACATTTTATCGCTTATTCTTCTGCAAGGTTTGGTTATTAAAAAAACTTCTTCCTGTATTAAATCTGAACTGCAAATAACTAAAATGCAGATTTCTGGGCTGATTCCATGCATATTGAATCAGGAATCCTGATGAAGGGCCTGGGAATCTTAAACTTTTAGCAATATCAAGAGATCCTTAAACCCACTGAAGGTAAATATGGCTGCATGATTCCTCCTCACCAACCACAGCCCTTAAAAGGTCTGAAGGTCATCACCACCAACCCAGGAAACCCGTCAGGTGGAGAAGTAAATTATGGGAGATGATGAGAAAAGCTAGGGTAAGACTCCCTTCCTGGCACCCTTGAGGCCACAATTAAGTGACATGGTAGGTTTTGTATATTAAGGAGGAAGACCCCCCCCCCCCAGAGGCCTCTCACTACTCAATATCTTATTTCCCTCCCAACTCTCTCCCTGGCAATAACATCCTATGTATTCACACTGACCAAGTCTCCCTTCGACCAACAAGTCACCTATTAAGGTAGAAGGTCTGGTAGCAGATCCCCTGAATGGAGAGCCATCCCTGATCTGCAGAGTTACTGACTTTAAAATTTTTGTTTTAGAACCAGAAAGGTCCCTAGATAATACCTAAATATTAATTGAAAAAGACATATTTTGGAAAAGTCAGTGATGCAAATGAATTGGTAATTTTACAACTTGGAAAATACATATGTATAGAATTTTACATTGTGTCTGGATCGAGGGGAAAGAACGGAGTATCCTGTAAAGTGTGAAGACAGACTAGTCCTGGAAATTGCATGTTTATTTCAAATAGGGTAACAGAGAAAGTGCTGTCCCTTTTAGAACACAGCGAATTGGCAAAGTTTGAGGTATCATTTCAGAGGTGGAGGACAGAGAGCCTGGCATCAGAGGAGTGTACAGGGTAAGAAAACAAGAGGGAAAAGGGATGCTATTCTGTCTGTAGAGGAGCTTGGAAGAAGGCTCAGAGCAGAGATCAAATGATTGGATAAACTTTGAGCAAATGTGCCAGAAGAGGAAAGAGGAGGAATAATGGAAGAACATCAGAAAGACAAAGTAAACTCTTATTCCTAATCTGAACACTGAGAAAGTGATGGCTTCATTCATTCATTCATTCACTCTTCATTCAACAAACATTTAGTGGGAATACATCCAGGGGTAAATGACATATGGCTGCTGCCCTCAGCCAGAAAAATAATGAAAGACATTTTCATTACAGTGGGGCAAGGGCTATGATTCATGGAAATTCAGGGACATACAGGCGAAGTGTGAGCACAGACAGAACGTGTTGGGGGAGAGCTTTCTAGATAAGGTGGCACCCCCCTGAAGCTTGAAGGGAAACAATGGGCAGAGATTTCAATCACAGGGGGAGCAACCCAGGAGTTGGACTTACCATGGAGAAGCCCGAGACTGAAATTCTCTTTGCTTGTGCCCTCAACATGGAAGTAATGTGTCATATATGAGTCTTTGCTCTCTTCACCTTGAGCACCCCATCGACACAACCTGCCAGAGTCTGGAATACAACCAGTGGTTTTCACTCGGCCAAAAGTTACCGATGTTGCTTTCTGGGTATTTGTAGCTGAAGGTATGCCCGTTTCTGTCCAGTGTAAACAGAGGAACTAAGCTGGCATCAAGACAGAACATGGTAGCATGTAGCCAAGGAGAAGGTCTGCCTGGCTGCTGAATACACCCTGCAAAATGGCACACAGGTGCTATCATGCAGCTATCGACTTCATCAGCGCGACAAACTGAAGTGTGTTGACAGCTGCGGTGAAACACACTCCGAGTTAAACATAATTAAGCAACATGATTAGCACTGAATAGAAGCTGGCAGCGAAGAACTCTGGTTTCCAAGCCGAAATGACATGATCACGGCCTTTTACAGCTGGGAAGAGGTCTTACAGATCACAGACAGCATCTCCATTTCACAGAGAGAAGTGAAGTGAAGGCGGAATGGACTGCAATGGACTGCAGAATGATATAAGAAGCTCTATAGCCTCAGGGTAAGAGTGGGGACTCTGAGATCAGAAAGTGTGGGGTTTGCATCCTAAGTTTGGAATTCACTGACCTCAGGAAGTTCTTTAGCCTCTCTCAGCCTCTTTGAAACCTGGATTGTTGTGAGGGTGGACTAAAGATTACCGCAGGGCCGGATCGTGTATGACAGAAGGTCAGAACACTGTATTCATATCCTTGGACCACCACTTAGGAGCTGTGGCTTCCTGGGCCTCAGTTTTTCCACCTGTTAAATGCGGATAAGAATGCTGGTTCCTGCCCTAATTACTTGCCAGTGCAAGGCTTCAAAATGAGAGCTGTGTAAGTTTCTAAGCAAATTGTTGCTGCTGCAGTATGGCAAAGTATGTTCTGGGCCACCCTACTGGTTAGTGGGCAGGCAAGGCCAGATATACGCAGTAAAAGAGAAAGACCACGTGAGATTTTTTTGAGTACCTATTGGATTGCAATGCTTGGACTCCCCCTATCAGATCAGAGTTTGATGGGACGGTGTGGAGCTCAAATGTGAGAAGAGACCTGCAAGTATGTGCAATGTAAACTGTTCTCATTTCTGGGTGGAATTCCAGGGGATGGTGGGATTGGAGTGAAGCAGAGGTGGGCAGCAGGATGGAGAGGAAAAACCCTGGGGAAATGGTGCACTCTGCCTGAGTTTCACTCTGAGTTTTCAGATAAGGAAGGGAGGAGGGAGGGAGAAAGGGAGGAAGCGGGCGGGGTGGGGGGAGGGGAGGAAGCGGGGGTGGGAGGAGGGAGGAAAGGAGGAAGAAAATACACCAAAAAAAAAAAAAGCATAAAGCAAAACATCCGTTTGGTCAATCCACAAGAAATAACAGCAAGGTTGCAAATAGTGCTGAGAATGGGATTGCTGGACTTTTTCACAGCTTCGGCTGGCTCACAATCCCCTCCGCTTGGTGCTTCTCTCGATTGCATGCCTCAAATGCTCTAATTATATTGCACAGCAGAAGGACGGCCTGGTGCCCTTGGATGTGAGCGACTGTCTACTTGCCACAGGAAGGTTCTGTGCTTTCATAGGCTTCATCCCCCCTCTCACCCCCCGCCCAGGCCTGGGAATGAGCTGGGCACTATTTTAGAGGTCTCCTCTGCAGAAAGACGACAAGCTTGTATTTGATTTCTCTTCTTGCCCAGGTTCTTATTTCTGCCTAAGATATTCTTTTCTGGCTTCCCTACCTGGTCTCCTCCTATTCACCTCTAAGGCCCAGTTCAGAGCCCACTGGGCTCCATTCAGCTCAGTCTCTGCCCTGAGTACTTGTGGAACGAATACCATTTACCTGGCTGTCTCCCGGCCACCAGGTGGTTGCCTAAAGGTAACAGCCTTCTCTTCCGCTTCTATTCACATTTGTATTCCCTACACTTGGCACAGTGCTTTGAAAATGGGGCTTTGCTTCTCAAAAATATTCACAGTTTATGGTCCAGCAGAATCAACATTACCTGGAGCTTGTGAGACGTGTCATCTCAGGCTCCGCCCAGACCTACTAAATGTGAATCTTCCATTTCACAAGATACCCAGGTAATACGCAGCCACGTTCAAGTTTAAGACACTGTACGGGATGGGGTGGGGAACATTTGATCAGTGTTTCTGTAATTCACCTGAAGCAACCAATCATTCCTGATGAAGTTCTCTCTCTTCCAAGAGGACACAACAAAGGGTTAAGGGAATGCAAATCCTTTAGCCCTCTCTCCTAGGCCTGCAGTGGTTCCAAAACATTAACTCTGCAATTTGGTGGCCAGTTTCCATGTACCAGGTACCTACCACCTACACCTACTACTTTCAAAGAAACCACAACCTGGACCTGGAACAGAACCAGATGTGCCAAAAGGCCTGAGGACATTTCGCTGAACTTCCTGATGGGAAGCTGGCATGAACAGAAATGTCAAGAGTCTTCCCTCTCGAGGTTTTGAGCTTTGTGTTGCAAATTCAATGGTCCAGATCGAGATCTGACGGGTCCAATTCAGATTATCATCCAAACCTTTAGCTGGGGACTGAAACCAAATCTGTGTTCTCAAACCATTCTAAATGTGCTGATCACCGGTTAGAGTTTGCCATATAACCCAATCCAAAAGAGTATAGTCATTTCTCTAACAGCAGACGCATCATTTGCTCATCAATGGAAAATCTAGTTGTAGCATCAAAGGTCAAAAGTCGCAAGAGAAACTTGACACCTTTGAGAATGTGCCAAACCTCAAGGTTTCAATAATAAAGGCTTTCAGTCAAACCATCCAGAGGTAAATAGAGGCCATTCGACCCGAAGTCCAGCACAAATAGGCATGAACTATACTGTGCCTTAAAAATAGTGGAAGTGTTTGCCAGAATGTTAAGGAAGCAACAACCTAAGCAGTGCCTTCTGCCCCAGAAGACGACAGCCCATCTACGGTTCAAGACACAGCAACCCACAGCTATGGCCCTACGAGATGTGGAGATATTGTTGAAATCCAAAAAGTAAAGCCAGAGTCTTCAGCTTTATCTCCTCAATTCCCCAAACTGTGACGTACTACTAAGTATTATCGAAGTACAAAATTCTAAAATATCTGGTGCAGATATCAAAGCTATTAATTCAATGTATATTTACTGGGCACATGATGAACACATGGTCCTCAGCGATATCCTTAACAATTATGCTCCAGCTTCAGTCCCTGAAAAAAGACCTGTTGGTTGCAACTGAGGATGCCAACAATAAAACCAGATCCCAAGGACACCATTCCACTGCTATGTCCTTACTGGAACTGAAAATTCGTGAGGAAATCACATGCATATCAGAGTTGATAAAGAGGTCAACCATCTATAACAGAGGTAGTTTAATAATGCCAATCACACAGCTCAGAAAAATGTGCTTCCCTCTTAATTTCTGTAAATCAATTCCCAGTAGAGGAGCTGGGTACGCTTGTAGACTCAACCACCTACACTGGTAAGCCACCTTTCTAGTTAAGAGCACTTTCCTAAGTGTTTACTCATCGGGCCCTCAGAGTCACCCTGGGTAGTTGGTGGCTTGCTATAATGTGACATGGCTAGTATGTGCAGGGTTGACATGTGAACTGTCTTATTCCGTGCTGGGAGTTGGGAGGCAAGCAAAAGGCAGCTATTCCTCACTTTAAAAGTGTTAGAAATCCTTTTTTTGAAATTCCAAGGAATGAAGCATCTCTCTAAACTGCCTTCCTCTTTACGTAATTTGACAGTAAGTATCCTGGTGTATTAGACTTTCCTTGATCTACGTGGCCCTTAGATCAAGGAAAGTGTGCAGAAGGCCACACTGCTCAGACTGAAGAGGACAGAAGGATCTAAAGGAATTCTAGGTCTCTGGGCTCTCCTCAACAGGTATACGAAGCTGACCTCAAAACCATCCCTTAGTTTTAGGAAGGAAGGGAAACAATTCATGGAGGTGGTCAACTAAATTATTGTCACTCTAGATTCCATCTTGGGTCCAGCTGATGACTACTCCAACTTCCATTAACATCGAAGGTGACCAGCCCAGAGAGACAGGAAATGAGCATTTTGTGAATATCTTCTATGTACAAATCTTAAACCTCTTTGAGGATTTTCTAAGTCTGTAGACTCTCCCTTATTAAAAGGCATCCCTTGATTTTTACTCCTTCCAAGGTTCCCTCCTATGGGTCCTGGCATCCCTCTTCCCTGTAAAGGTCAGGACAAGAGGGAAGAGGGAAAAGTAGAGAGAAACTCAAAACTGTTTACCTGTTAAAATTCTTAGCTGAGATGTGTATATTGGCAAGGACAACCCCGCAAGAGAAAGCAAAACCAATAGATAGGCAAGAAACCAATTACCCAATAGGGAGAGAGCTTTGCTTCAGAGGGCAAGACCGGACTCTCTCAGACCCCCAGTCTTGCAGACCAAGGCACTGCTGGAAGAGGGCACTGTAGAAAAATGCTGAACGCGATAATGGCAGGCACCACTGGAGTGGGCAAACTGCATCCTCTTCCACCAAAGAAACAAAAGGCACTGAAAGGAATGAAGTAGACAGTGAGAGGTGTGTTTTACAGTAGGAAAAGAAACAAAAAGAGCGACTTGTATGAGTTTTCATGTTACTTTAGTGAAGTCACAATAGGACAGTTTCTCTTCCCAAAGCTTGCCCAGAACAGCTTTTTAAAGGGGGAGCAGGAACTGTACGAGTTTTTACTAGATTCTGAGGTTGAAGCCTTAATTTGAGTCATGATTGGATTGTACATCTATTTGGGTAACTGTTCAATTAGGAGTGTAATAGCTGGGACAGAGATCTTAATGAGCTTTTAGTGTCGTGATGCCTCAAGACTGCCTTTTTTTTTTTTTTGGTTATTATTATTATTAAGCTTTCATACAGGCTTTTTCCTCTCTGCAGTCCAATTATACTCTTCTCCCTTCAGACAGGTCGAAATGCAACGCTGAGTTTTGAAGGTTGATGACTGTGCATTAAAGATGGGTAGTTTTCTCCTCATCATCTTCATGATGAGTTTGTAAACTGCTGCTTGGATCTACCCTGTGGTCATTATAAACCTCTGGGAATGTTGGGATCGTAGGGTTAATCTTTCACAATTGAGAAAACTGAGATTCAGTTTTCTGAAAGATGAAGTGACCTACCTGATATGGCACAGACAGTGACAGAACCAGGGCTGGCACCCAGGAGTCCTGACTCTCCAGGAGCAAAACAATCAAAACATTTGTATATGTCACAGTAAGGTCATCTTAATACTAAAACATAGGCAAATAACCCAATGGTATAATTCATTTTTAAAAAAAGAGAGAGAATTCCCTTCCAAAGACATTGTTGTGTTGGTCTTAACTCAATAGGTACTTTACTTAATTTTTCTCTGCTCTTCACTATTTAGACTTGGAAACAGTTAAAGTTGATAATTACATTTTGAGTTAAATAAAAGAAATAGCACTCAAACATATTCTGATTTAAGCAAATCTGGTCTAGGAAACCTGTATCATGAGACCTCATAGATGGGGATGATGTCTGTTTATTTTTTTGCTTTAGGAAAGGATCCTCTGCCTTAGTTTCCTAATACGTAAAAGTGACATAAAAATGGCACCTACAAGGGCTTCCCTGGTGGCGCAATGGTTAAGAATCCGCCTGCCAATGCAGGAAACACGGGTTTGAGCCCTGGTCTGGGAAGATCCCACATGCCGCGGAGCAACTAAGCCCGTGCACCACAACTACTGACTGAACTTGCACTCTAGAGCCCGCGAGCCACAGCTACTGAAGCCCGCGCACCTAGAGCCCGTGCTCCGCAACGAGAGAACCCACTGCAACAAGAAGCCCGTGCACCGCAAGGAAGAGTAGCCCCCGCTCGCCGCAACTAGAGAAAGCCGCGCACAGCAACAAAGACCCAACACAGCCAAAAATAAAATAAATAAATAAATTTATTTTAAAAAAAGAATGGCACCTACGTCACAGGATTGTTGCGAAGATTAAATATTATAGTTAAACTTGTTTACAAGGCTATCTGGCAGACAGTCATTCTCAATCAACATGACCTGCTTTTGTTCTTATTATCGCAAAAGGATGGCTAGAAGATTCTGCATGCCAACCAATCGGAATCATTTTTGTATTTGTAGGAGGAGGTGAAGACGATTGGGTGGCATGCTGGGGGCAGTGCATGTGCAAATATTTTGAGATGTTTTAAAAGGAAGAGAAAATTTACACCAGAGTTTGTAAAGGTGACTATTGAGAGAAAACAAATGATGCTACTATAAATTAATAATGCAACTCATTTCTGATATGTTGTTGAGTGCCTGAAGAATGAATTTGCCTCAAACAGTCTCTTCAAAATCCATTTATTGCCCCAGATAAATTGAAGGGTAGTGTCACATTTTGAAAAATGTTATTTTACTGGCCATAATTTTTCATGGCTCCGATGGGGACCTGGTGACAGCCCAACACAGCGAATGTCCTTCATATTGCCATCCTTTCTTTTTCTGTAAAGCTGAATTGTCCTGGGACCACTCAAAATGTGATTTATTTGTCCCTGGGCCAGTAGAAGGTTCCGTGTAGGTGAAAATGGATGTTTGGATAGTTGAAGAGAAATGGAAATGAGACTCGCAGGCTGACTTAGTGGAAAGAGGTAAGTAACTTAGGAACATCAGATCACTCTACATTCTGACTATGGAGTTCTGGATGATTCATGTGCCTCAGAGATACACATGGACCTACATGTGATCTGTCAGGAAGGAAGGAAGCAGGAGCACAATAAGAGCATCTCAGTGCTAGGCCCTGTACTTGTGCTTTGTATATATTTACTCACTCAGTAATCGGAACAGTCCAGTGAAGCTTAGGGTGACCAAGGCTAGAATATGTGTTCAAAGTCACAGACCACTAAGTACCGCCAGCACTGGGTTTGCCCCAAGTTTGGGCTGATTCAAAAGGACCATGGTACGAAGTGAAGTAAGTTAGAAAGAGAACAACAAATACCATATGATATCACTTATAAGCAGAATCTAAAGTATAACACAAATGAACTTATTTACGAAACAGAAACAGACTCACAGACATAGAGAACTGACTTGTGGTTGTCTAGGGCGGGTGGGGGTGGGGGAGGAGTGGGGGGAGGGAAGGAGTGGTAGTTTGGGATTAGCAATGCAAACCATTGTATATAAAATGGATAAACAACAAGGTCCTACTGTACAGCATGGGAAACTATATTCAGTATCCTATGATAAACCATAACAGAAAATAATATGAAAAAGAAAAAAATATATATATATGTATATTTGAATCCCTTTGCTCTACAGCAGAAATTAACACAACATTGTAAATCAACTATACTTCAATAAAATAAATGTAAAAAAGAAGGGCCATGATGCTATGCTACCAGTACCGTGGACACTTGGCCTTATTGCATCTCTTCCTTTGGGAACGGTATCAGGCATCCACTTTCACAATGAGCTTGCTGTTGTGGGGAGAAATTAAGAGGCTAGAGAAACTCAAGATACAATGAATGAAGGTATGTTTCAATCGTAGTTTTCCCACTGCCTGGTCCAGTGCTCTTTCCACCACACTCTAGTTCTCAGAGATGAGGTAGGAAGATGTCAGACAGACCTGATGAACCATGTACAGGGCTAGTGGTCAGAGAAACTGGGTTCTAGCCAGTCTGTAAATCTGAAACCTGGCCCTCCACTTCCTTGCACCACTGTTTCCTCATTGGTCAAGTGAGGAGGCTGAACTAGATGATTTCCAAGGTCTATTTCAGCTTGAACATTCCATTATTCTATTATCTTTGTGCTCTGATAAGTAGAAGCATGTAGCCCTGGGCTTATTAATACTAACTGGGGCAAATAAGTGAAATTACTTTATGAAAACAGAGCTGTGGTTGCTGCTTGGAGCCAAATCTGCCTTAGGAGACTCACTCTAAGCATTGGTAATGGGATTGCTGATGGTTCCTCGGCCACAGCCCACGAACGCCCTGCAGTTTCACTTTCCAGTTGGAGCCAAGGGTGAGTATCCTCCACAGAAACATGAAAGTGAGGCACAACACAGTTTAAGTAAAAGGAATAAATCAAATCAGCCACATTCAGCCTGACTCATCTTTCATCCATCTCCTTCCCAATGCTTGTTCAGTCCAGCTCAGTCCAAATGCCAACCCATGCTAGAAATGGCCCCTTTAAGGCTCAGCCCGCAGTGATGGGTTGTCTCTCTGAACCTCAGGAGAGTTCCTGCTCTCTATTACTCAACATTTATAGTCCGGGACTCAGACATGTCTATATGTTTCAATATCTGAGATCTATAATGAAGATCCTTTGTGCCAGAGGCAATGTTTTATGCTTTGGGACGTGGGGTGGGAATATGGACTGAAGGCCACAGGCTACATATGTGACCTGTATTGCCCTGTTTGACACATTTATTTTAATGCTCTGCTCTTGGGTTGTAAAAAAAGATGCTGCAAAAACTACCACACTAAGCAGATTAATCCATATCTTTTAGGAATTCTGCTGAGACTATAGCTAAGTCAGCCTCTCAATGTTCCCCATGAGATTTCTTTCACTATTTAATTTCAGGAATACAGCTATCCCATTTTGATGATCATTTTGATATTAAGAACTGTGAATTGACAGAGTGTCTCCTCTTTTGTTTTGGCTGCCAGGAAGGCCAGGTCAAACACGAAATGAATCGGTATCATCTTTTTTGTTCCATATACTCTGTATAGTATATTCTTTAATTTGGTCATGATAGTTTTCAATTTTACTTATACTTTCTCTGGTCCCTCTTGTATTTTGCCATTGTTGTATATTAGAAGTTTCCTTTTAATTTGCCCCCAATATTCCTTCAAATGAGGTAAATATAAATACATAAATAAAACCCGTTATTTCTTTGAATCTGAAATGGGGGCATCATGCCTGAAATTCAGCAAATACTCAGTAAATACATACTGCTTGATTTACAGGGAGACACATCTCACCTTATAAAAAAGCACTTTCTGAGAGTCGGAGCTGCTTAGAGAAGAGATGCGTGGTTCCTGTCACTGTCACTGGAGGTGTCTGTGAAAAAACTGGATAAGCACTTCAGCCACCTTACTGAGCTTCAGTATCTTTATCTATAAAGTGGGAGTAATAGTATCTCCCTTTGAGGTTGTTGTGAATAGTGTTATGAGTTAGTGCATGTCAAGCACTTTAGCTCTTAGCACAGTGTCTGACACATAGAGTGAGCACTTGAAAAACAAGCAGCGGTTATCACTAAAGAGGACTCATGCACTGAAAGCTGTTTTATTAGCTTAAGTTCACTTCCAAACCTGACTGTTCTGTTGGGTGAGCAAGCCCACAGTCAGGAGAAGAATCTCAAAGGTGGAGCCATGGACCCACCCTGCTTGTGTGGCCACTGTGAGGGGGACTTCCACAGCAGAGGAGGGGCTGGATGAGGTAACTTTTAGGCGTCTTTCCAACCCCAAATTCACGATACTCACGTTTCAAATCTGTCCATTCAGAGGTATCATAAGGGTGTTGGGGGGAAAAAAAGATTCTAGTGTCATTTTATGAGAAGTTCTTTGTTCTTTCATGTGTAAATTTCATTTGGGACCTTATCAATTGGATATTAAAGCATTTTCCAGGGAAAAATACCCAGGAAGAGAGGAGTGGAGGAAATGTCGGAGAGCACTTCATGCCTTGCTATCTAACTGTAAGGAAAGAGCTGCTTTCCCCATGGCCTGCCACGCACAGGCTGGCAACCTGATTATTTCCGGGAAGGCACAGACAGCACACTTCCAACAATGAAACTTTCCAGAACGCATGCCGAACGTGATGGGCGTTCCAGTTTCATTACTGTCAACCTCACACTGAATTGCTCCATTATGCATCCCTGCGATTTTACAGTCAAGGTTTCCCCCGCTATCCGAAAGTAGAGCATTCCTATGAAATCTTTCGAAAACCGAGATGGCGTAAAGTGAAGAAGCAGTTGCCTTAGGACACATCTTGCTAACGGGTAGGCAAAAGAAGCCGCGGGAAAGCACAGATGCTCACAGACAGTTCGAAGCTATGGCGGCTTGACGCTAAGATGCTGAGTGTGGTTCCTGGGGAAGGAGCTTGGCGGGCTACCCTCCGTGCTCAGGGGTACACGCTGCCTCTATAATGTCTCACCACAAAACAAACACTGAGCCCTATTTTCACTTTTCACCCTTCTCCCTAAAAGAGAAAATCCTCTTCAGGTTTCTTTTGGTTAGTGAAAACAGGTACTAATATAGGTCTTTTGTAAAAGTTAACTGGCATAAGCTGAACTTTTGAAAAGCAGAGGATACCTGGATTTTGATGCTGGCATCCTTCAGAAAATGTGCCACGTCTAGGAAAAGGAACCCATCAACTCTCAGCATTTTGGCTGGAATGACCATAAAATTGCAGGTTCCCAACACAACCACGGAAACCATTTTCCAGTGACCTTTGTCTAAGGAGTTGTCAGGTACCTGAATGGGGCAGAATGAATTGGTGGGAAATTCTCCAGAGATACAGAGGCCAGGCACTGATTTCATGATTTTAAAGATAGATTTTTCTTTTCCACGGAAATCCCAGGAGGGGCATCTATTATAGAGATTGGGACTACGGGTGTCACCCCAGGTAGTCCACAATGTAGATGGTCCCAGCGTAACCTGTGTCTAAGTGGAGAAGAAATGGCAGCATCGGTCATGAAGGACAGGTTTCAACTTAATACTCCTGGGTCAGTCAATTCTTTGGTTGGAAACAGGACTGGCAATTTCTTGTTGGTAGAGCCTCTTGAAATGTGAGTGGGCAGGACTGGTGACAAGCAGTGTCCAGCCACATGATACGTGCTATAAATATTTGTTAGAAGTCTCAAACTGCCCCACCTAATCCAGGTTAGGGCTTTCTGAAAGCTCTTATATAGGAGATTCTCCAGTCTTCAGATGGGGGTAAGAGTGGGTGGGAGGAAACCTTAAAGGGCAAGCAGGAGACTACAGCTCCCTCTCTCCTTGGAAAACCATAAAATAGATAAGAAATCGAGTAAGTGATGCTGGCCCACGGAGAACGCTGGCCCGACACCCGTGTCATCCTCCTCTGGTCCCCTCTGGCTTTTGAGTGTGTTGCCTTCACTCCCCCTCCTTCCATGCTCCCCTCCCCACATCCCAGAGACTGGAGGCAGCTCGGCTATGACAGAGTGTTGGACTCTGAATTCCCAGCCATGGCAATAAAAAGTGACTTTGGGATACTCTGTCTTCTTCTGTTGCCTGCTTATCTTTTCTCACCTGCTGCTGGAAGTTCATCATGGTTGATTTTAGGCTAAAGAAAAGATGTCCATGAAGTGATCTGAGCAACAACGGCATTAGAATTCAATCAGACATCTGGCCAGTAAGTCTTATTATTCATGATTTAGCTCGGAAGGTGATGAGCAAGGCTAGGGTTACTCTGTTATCAGCGGAACTGGCTACAGAAACCAGGTGCTATTTAGTGAGATACTTATTGAATGGCTGGTATGTGCCCAGCAGCATGCTAAGCACGGTGGGGGAATGAATACAAAGGTGAGCTAAACATAAATCCTGTGCCCAAATTAACTGTACTAAAATGAGGAGGAATGAGATACCTACTTCCATAACTGGAGAGTAAGAAGTGCGTCTAAGAGCCATGGGCAGAGATTTGGAGGACATTAGAGGAGGCAATGATAACTTGTTCCTACAGACATCCCCTAGCTTCCATGGAAGAGGGAGCTCAGATGCTGGCCCTTAATGCATCAAAAGAACCTGGACATGGGAAGGTGGTGGTGGTGGAGGTGCAGGGTCAGCCATGATGGGGCAGAGGGATCTTCTGCCAGGAAATGTCTGGGTCGTGAAGGCAGAAAGACACTTTACGGCTGCATGAGGCAGTCAGCTGACGATTGTGTGTGCAGGTAACGCTCAAACGCATTTGCTTAGAAACCCGTCTATTGTCACCAAAGCATAAGACCTGGGCAGTGGCCTGAGTTTTCTCATCACTGAGCATGCTGGTTCTCCGTGGTCACCTGCATTTTGCGCTAGCTCAGTCCTCACCCCCACCAGTCAGAGATGCATCATTGAGAGCGCAGATTATCTGTCCCTGTGACAGTAGAACACGCCTGACTCTGACCCTCATGGGAGACACCTCCTCATCATATCATTCTTTTCCAAGGCAATCAATGTGATCTTTCTGTCAAGAAGTATTCTTTAAACAACGTCTGAACCCTTTCAGTTACTCCGCTAGTCCTGTCAGAAGGCACACCTGGCTGCTTTGTCAGAAAATTAAAGGTGGAGGGGCTCTGCTCGGCTGTGGAAACACAGCCAGATCCTCTTTTCTCCAAAGTGAGGACTTTGGGAAATGGCACATCAGAAGCAGCATGGCAAGTGGTAATTCGAATGGGCTCCAGTGCACAACAACTCAGGTCTAGGGAAAAAGACAGGCTGGAGAGATTCAGGCAACAGATATCGTGTATACCTTCCCAAATTACATTCCTGCTGCAGATCAAAGTTGTTTGTTTTTTTTTTTTTTTCCCAACCACACCAAAGCACACGTTTGGAGGCCAAACTCTTCAAGGCACTTAAGAGGTATTTGGTAACTTTCCTGTTAAATTTGGAGTTCAGCTTACAAGCCCAAGGTGTACTAAGTGACCTAGCAAACAAAGCACTGCTTATGGGACCAGAGGACTACATCTACCTGCGGTTTGAATTTTTGTATTTTTATGAGCACCATTTGTTTCAAGAGGTCATGGCCAGCCAGACCCATAACACCCCCATATCACCATGTCAGATTTTGACTCATCCAATTCTTGTCTGCCTTGTTAAAACCATTCAGCCTAGGAGAGTCTATGAAGGGAATGTTACATCTACATCCCGAAGGGTGGCTGGTTTTTCCACTTATAAAGGAAAACCTTTTCCTTCTACAGAAATATCTCTCTGCAGTCTTGCCAGGTTTAAAGCCTCTTATGCAGAATAGTCAGTTTCCATAAACCACAATCGCATATCATTAAAAATCTTAAGGATGCAATGAAGTAAATAAATGTATAAATGCCACGAGATGCCTTAGACTGAATCCTGGAATAGAAAAAGGACATTGATATAAAAACTAAAGAAATCCAAATCAAGTCTGGACTTTGGTTAATAGTAATGTGCCAGTGTTCATTTCTGAATTTTAACAAATGAATCATAGTTATGACATGAGCAACAGGGGAAACTGGGTGAAGGGTATATACGAACTCTCTGCATTATCTTTGCAGCTCTGTGTAAATCTAAAATTGTTCTAAAATAAACAGTTTATTACAAACTTTATGGATGAACTTATACTTTGGCAGATAAGTCACTGGTTCTGAGGGAATCTCTATACCAGAAAGGAAGTGTGACAGAGCAGAGAAGCACCAGTGTAGGAGGTAGGAGCTCTGTGTCAAAGACCCAGGTCTACCTATAATTAAAGCCATGACCTTGGATCAGCCATGTAAGCTCCTGTAGCATGCATCTGTGAGAGGGTCTGCATCTCTCACAGGAGCGTTATGAGGACCAAATGCAAAGATGCTTTAGAGAATTCACTGAAAACTTAAAAACACAACAAACTGGAAAGGTGGTCTTAACACCTTCTTTTCCATTTTTCATAATCCTTTATTCATGGTCTCCCAGGCTTTTCCATTTTTCTTTCTTGGTTTTCAGGTTTCACATCAAGTGTTAAGTCCTAAAAGTTTAACAAGCCACTGAGTATCTTGATAACTTTTAGAGACACGATCTATGGGCAAACGTATAGGCAGGAATTGTTTGATCTCAACTCTGGAAGCTGCACAAGAGAAAGTTTTCAAATGGTGCCTGAGAGAAGACACCAGGGCGGCTTTGAGGCACACAGAGGGGATTCAGCGACCAAGCGCAAAACTGGGCAGTAACAGAAGCAAAGGTTTTCTTTACCATCTCCTGGAAGCTCTGGAACTCCGGAGTGAAATCACCCCAACATCTAGTGATTGAAGAGGTGGTTCCTTCACAGGCAGAGGGACTCTTGCTGCCCCAAATGCTAGCAGCACTGCTTGTTGAACTGTCATTCCAACAAGTTAGTCCTCTCCCTCTGGCAGAACATCTGGTCATTCTTCCAGAGCTCCCCAGCACCCAGACTGTCAAATTCAACTGCTTAGCATGGCCCAAAGGTCCTTCACCTTTACTCATCTCCTGTTCCCTCCTCCTTACATCCAGCTGTTATCTCCCATTTGCTGTTTCTCAAGTACACATATGGTTTAAGGCTATGTGCCCTTCACCTGCTTGTCCTCTTCCCTAGAATGCCCTTCCCTACTTTCTCACCAGAATAATCCCGACTCCTCTTTTCTTTGTTTTCCATTTTTCATAATCCTTTCTTCATGGTCTCCCGGGCTTTCCCATTTTTCTTTCTTGGTTTTCAGGTTTCACATCAAGTGTCAAGTCCTGTAAGTTTCTTCCCTGATCCTTCCCTCCCCCAACTTCAGCTGGTGCCTCCCCTTAATCCCTGATTAAACTGTTCATCCAATATTCTTGCTGTGTTACAAGCACCTTTCACAACAGATTGCAATCTTCTATGGGTAAAGGATGTGTGTGTGTGCTTCTAGTATCCTAATCATTTACCAAGTATTCAGCACAAAGTAGGTTACAGGAATAAATAAATCAGTGAATAAAATGGTCAAGCCACTCAGATCTATTTTAGAAGTATGTATGTACTTCTAAGGCCAGAAAAACTTGGTATTAAATGTTACATGTTATTTCTACTGGATTAATTTCCAAATGCACTCAAGCGACAGCAGTGAGCTCATACAGTTCTAACATTATGTACAGAGCATTCTGCAGAATGACATAATGAGAATGACAACATTTTATGACTAAGTACCAGATAATAAATTAATTCACTGCTAAGATAAATGACTGTAAGAACTTGGGGGGAAAAAAGCCACCATAGCTATTATGTTTCTAAGTTTGTTCTGGAATATAAAATACCTTCCACTGAGCAACTCCCACCTCCAATTAGCTGTATTAGCTCTATTCAACCTACAGCTAGAGATACCCAGCTGCTGTTTGAAACATCCCCAAATAATACATTCTGGAGCAAAAAACAAAATTTGCAGGTAATTGACAGGTGTAAAATACCAGGGAATTTATCTTTTGCAGAGTAATTCATAAAAGAAGGGGTAAATACAGAATGCAACGCAGTCTATCTATCCTAGACATATTTGCTGATTAGCTTTACAGGGACTCCACCTAAAACAAACTAGCTTTCAACGTCAATATTAATTTTAGCAAGCCAAGGATCAGGTCCTGAAGCAGGGGCGGGGGGATAGAAAAACCTAACCTAACTGCTTATTTTACATCTAGCATTTCCCAGCCTTTGGTAAGTACTCAAGAAAATTGATAAAAGTCTCATTTTATGAGTTCACTGCTCATAAAATTTATATATTTGAACATTAAATTTTATAGGTTTTAAGCTTTGGGGGGATAGCTTGTACTAAAATTCTGCTTATTTGCAGACTGAAGCTGTGTCTGCTAGGGCAAGGTTGAAGAAGTTACAAACAAAAGATTTTATCTCATTCATTTTTCCCCGGAACTATTTATCAAGTACCTACTATGAACCAAGCATTGTTCTAGGTGCTGGGAATATAGCTGTAAACAGAATAAAGTTCCCAGCTTTATAGACTTACATTCTAGCATAGGGGTCAGCCAATTTCTTCTGTAAAGGTTCAGGAGAGTAAATATTTTGGCTTCACAGCCAGACTGTCTTTTGCAATACTCAAATACCTGCCATTGTAGTACACAAGCAGCTATAGGCAATATGTAAAAGAATGAGTGTGGATGTGTTCCAATAAAACTTTATTAATACAAACAGGCAGGGGGCCTGATTTGGCCTGTGGGCTGTTGTGACAACCCAACAAGTCCTTCAAAATATTACTTTTCATGGTAATTATTTTAAACCTTTCACTTGTTTCAGTTAGGGATCAGGTTCTCCAAAAACTCCTTTGAAGACCACAGTTGTTCAGTGTATTGAATGAAAATTATGCTCAGGGAAAGAAAAAAAAACTAGAGCTGTGAGAGCTGAGGGTTACCACTACACCCTTCTGAAGGCCCACATATTTCTACTATTTCAAACAGATCAGCCACAACAACATAAATATTCTCTCAAGGAACTTTAAGCTAATTAATCGTGAATGTGACAGACAGCAGAGAATTAACTTCCTGAGGCTGGTGCAAAAAAAAAAAAAAAAGTTTTTTCTTGAGGTTGCTGCTTTCTGGGATCTATCATTTGTAGGTTCTGACAGGAAGTAGAAGGGCTAGAAGACCACGGCACTTTTAGAGTTGGTAGAATTATCCTTTTGACAAATGATTTTGCTGACTTGAGACATCTGGGTCATATTGGGTTTGAATTTGATTTTAAAGCCTTTCTTGCCAAGCCAAAGCCAATGTTCTCTTTGGAATTTCTATACATCACCACACTGGTGCCCCTACGCATCAACTCCTTACCCAGATTTAAAACCTTCGTTATCAAATCAAGACAATGTGAGAGAGTCACATGACTTCAGTCCACTCGTAACACAATATATTACACTTGTCGAGATTTTTGTTACTTTCTTTTCTGAGATCACTTGGAAGATCTGCAAATTCTTACTTCCAGGAAGTTTTCAAAGAGTACCTCTGTCTAGCATTCATGATTCAACTATTCATTTGTTTAATATATAGGTATGAGACACCTTCTTGAGAATTATCAGGTAAACGATGTCATAAAAACATGGTTCTTTCCTCAAAGATGAATGAGACTGAGAGACACCTAGGTGCAAATTCTATGTGCTAAGTGCTATTAGAGAGGTATGTATAACTATGGGGATATTGGTGAAAACCTTTTAGAAGAAATGACATCCAAATCTGAGGGTGAGAAATAGTTCCCCAAGGCAAGTAAACAGGCAAGCACCTGCCAGGCTGAGCATGTACAAACACTAATACAGATTCTAGAACTTCTTGGGACCTAAGGTGGTCTTATTATAAATTTAAAGCTTGTGTTTTCTTCACCTGCTTCAGTGTGGTACACTCTTATCCTTTTTATATATCCCAGTCTCCCCAGGGTCTAGCGTGGTACCTGTTATTTTGTAAGAATACAGTAATGATGTGGAATGAATGAGTGAATGTTTTGACTTTTTTTGCAAGCATTTCTCCCTTGGAGATAAGTTCTCTGAAGATAGGGAATGGGACTATTTTGATGTGATCCTAAGATATCTAGTTGATGAGTAAAAAACAATCAAGGTTTAGACAAGGATTCCAAGCCAATTCAACAGACAAAAAATTGTCTTTTCAACAACAGTTCTAAAACATCTCGGTATCTACATACAAAAGAATTAAGCTAGACCCCTACCTCACACTGTACATAAAAATTAACTCAAAATGAATCATAGACCTAACTATAAGAGCTAAAGCTATAAAACTCTTAGAAGAAAACATGGGAGTAAATCTTTGTGACTTTGGATTAGGCTATGGTCCCTTAGATTGGATAAGATAAGCACAAGTGACAAAGGAAAACAACAGAAAAATTGGACTCTGTCAAAACTAAAAATATATGTGCTTCAAAGGACACAGTCAAGAGAGTGAAAAGGGACTTCCCTGGTGGTCCAGTGGTTAAGACTTTGCCTTCCAATGCAGGGGGTGTGGGTTTGATCCCTGGTCCCTGGGAGCTAAGATCCCACATGCCTTGCAGCCAAAAAACCAAAACATAAAAGACAAGCAATATTGTAACAAATTCAATAAAGATTTTTAAAATGGTCCACATCAAAAAACTTAAAAAAAAAAGTGAAAAGACAACTCACAGAATGGGAGAAAATTTTGGCAAGTCACATATCAGAAAGGGATTTATATCCGCAATATATGAAGAATTCTGGTAACTCTACAGAAAAAAGACAAGTCAATTTAAAAATGACCAAAAAAAAAAAAAAATGCTGAAAGGGACTTCCCTGGTGGCGCAGTGGTTAAGAATCCGCCTGCCAAAGAAGGGGATGCAGGTTCAAGCCCTGGTCTGGGAAGATCCCACATGCCGCAGAGCAACTAAGCCCGCGCGCCACAACTACTGAAGCCCGCGTGCCCATAGCTCTGCAACAAAAGAAGCCACGGCAACGAGAAGCCCGCGCACCACAACGAAGAGTAGCCCCCGCTTGCCGCAACTAGAGAATGCCTGCATGCAGCAACCAAGACCCAGCACAGCCAAAAAATAAACAAAATTAACTTTAAAAAAATTTAAATTTTAAAAAAGGAGCAAAGGATTTAAACATACATTTCTCCAAAGAAGATAAGCAAAAGGCCAATAAGCACATAAAATACACTCAGTGTCATTAATGATTATGCAAATCAAAACTACAATGAGATACCATTTCACATCCACCAGAATAGACTCAAATCCAAATGACAGACAGTAATAACTGTCGGAGGGGATATGGAAAAACTGGAACTTTCATACATTTCTGGGGAGATTATAAAATAGCGTGGTCACTTTGGAAGACAGTCTGGCAGCTGCTCAAAATGTTGAACAAAGAGTTACCATGTGACCCAGCAATTCTACTCCTAGGTGTTAAACCAAGAGAATTGAAAACACATGTCTGTACAAAAAGTTGTATTCATAGCAACATTATTCATAATAGTCAAAAAATGGAAATAAAACCCAAATGTCCATCAACTGATGAATGGATAAACAAAATGTGGCATATCCGTCCAATGGAATATTATTAGGCAATAAAAATGAAGTACTGACACATGTAACAACACGGATGAACCTCATAAATAGACTAATGAAAGAACAGAGTCATAAAAGGCCACATATCCTATCATTCCATTCATATACAATGCCTAGAATAGGCAAATCCATTGAGACACAAAGTAGATGAGTGGTTGCTAGGAGCTAAAGGGAGGGAGCATGGGAAATGACTGCTGGTGGATACTAGAGCAGCTTTTTGGGGTGATGGAAATATTTTGAAATCACAATAGGATGGTTGCATTCTGACTATCCCACTGAATTGTAAAACTTATTAGGGTGAATTTTATGGTATATGAATTATATCTCAATAGAGCTGCCATTTTTAAAAAACAATGGGAGATGTTATCTCCTTCATAATTACCATCACTGTTACCATTACTGTATCAAATGTCACTGAGCAGTGACTTCATGCTAGTGGAAGTCTTTACAAAACAACTACAGATTGGATTTCTCTTTTGAAACTTGAGCCCACGGGGATTTTGTTTTAGAGCAGCCTATATCTTCTATCTCTGTGGTTATCTTTCCCCAGTGCCTTGCCCAGGCCTGGGCCCAGAGTGGAATTCAGTAAATATTTTTTTACTATTATCAAAAGGCCAGTGTCTCTTCTGAATTCAAGAAATAACCAAGAATTTTTAAATAAAAACAACAAAATTCACCCTTAAAATCATTCAGCCATTCCAAGGTCTAAAAATTCATTAAGAATTTGAGGTCCTACTCCCTGGTTCCTGATGCTTACACTTCAGAAGGGCAAGTAAGATAAATAAATAAAATGCAGCAGTCAAAGTAGTAAAAGGGAGATTTCACTTCTATGTTACAGAATTACACCTGAGTATACCCACGATTTCTTCTCTTTGCAGATAACGGTAAAACTGCCTAAATCACACAGTAGTCGTGCTCTGAGACCTAATTTGGATTCATTTCTATTCAAGGCAAACTAAACGTGTAAAATGCCCTACTTCTAACAGCTCACCATAGTACACAAACTTTCAAAACAGAATCCGTTGAAATGAGTTTGGACTGGTGAAGAATCTAGTGTGGAGCCTAAATTAAGCTAAGAGAATTTTCCCACGTTCAGGAGGACAGAGTGACGTTCCCCCCACCAGCGCTCACCCTCTCAGAATGCAGCTAGAGCTGCGGATTCGCATGGCCCTGCTGGTGGCTTGTGAGAAGGGAGCAAATTCAGAGCTCAGAAACTCAAAATGTGCTGAAACTGCCTTGTTCCTTCGTGGGTCTGCCTGCTTGGCCGACAGCAGCTGAGTCCTGGCCACCCTGTGAGGCCAGGCCTGGCTCCTGAAAGCCCTGCTTGGAGGGAAGCTCTGTTCCTCCATGAGTACTTTGTCTGTTTAGCTTTGTGGCTAACTTCTGAGTTCCTCCGCCTGAAAGCCTGGCCTCACAGAAGCAGCAGCTATCTGAAGCAACGTCACTGTAGTGACCTACTCGGCTTGTTTTTCCAGATGAAGTTAACTTGTGCCAGAAGTAAGGTCCTTTTCCCCAAGTTACTGCAGTGGGTTGGTTGAAGGAAAATTCCCATTATGTAGTCGCTCCTCTAGGTATCCAGAACTGTGCCTTGTCCTACCATCTTTAGCCTTCCTTTTCTCCATTTGAGCTCCTGGGATTCCAGACCTCCAGACCTTGACTATGGACCTACCTGCTCTTCAAGCCCCATCTCAGCCACCCATCTGCTGGAGCTGGTTTCGGAACAGGACCCAAATACCTCCAATGACCCTGCTGGCTCTTGGGGTCATGCTCTTTGGGATCCAGTTGCCCTTGGTCCTCTCGGCTTCTCAGTACATCTACTGCCCAAGTTCCTGTGTGACAAGGTCAAGCTGTTTCTGTGTGTGAGAAACACATGCTTCACCTCTACTAAAGCAGCAGCAAAGAACAGTCATCTACGCCTTGGACTGTACCATAATGAGGAACAAGGGTTGTGTGGCCCAGTGCTGAGTGTGAATCCTGGCTTTGCTAGTTGCTCAGTAGCCTTGGGAAGGTCTTCGTCTGCTTTTTATTTCTAAGCCTTTCTGAACTTCAGTTTGTTTATCAATAACACGGGAATAATTATAGTACCTACTTCATGGGAATGTTGGGTAGAGTACATGAAATGATGTATGTAAAGTCCTTATAACAGAGCCTGGCACACAGTAAATGCTCAGAAATATTAGACATTAGTGTCAACTGGAGAAGAAAAAGCAAACAACTATCCAGAGTCAATAAAATGACACACCAAGCATCTACTTAGATATAATCTGATCATCATAGAAATGCACTATTAATATGACTTGAAACATCTTTCCCAAAAACAACATTTAGTTTCCACGATCAATTATCTGGATTACAGAAACAAATTATAAGGACTCACTTTAAGACAACATGAAGCGACATCAGTGGATACCAGATATAAGAGGACATCAATAAAGTCTGTCTCTAACAGACTGATACAATTGGGGTTTAGGGTCAGGGTTCTGGAAATTCCTCATACACTAAGAGGAAATGCTTTTAAATGTTATTTAACAGAAGCAAAAAATTTCCTTTTTCACCATTTGTCAAAGAAGACACAAACATAAACCTTCCACCTCTATGTGCCATTCTAGAATTCTATTTCCTTTAAAAAAACAAATATGCAAGCCAGCATCATGAATGTGGTATTGTCATCTGAGTCATTAGAAGAAGGAGATTTATGAAATGTGCAGCTGTATTTCCCGTTAGCATGCTTTGAAGAAATAATCTATCACCCATGAGTCCCCTAAGAGGGCCTACACACAGAATTTCTTTTAGATAAAAGTGTAAGGAGCAGGTTTGCCTCCCTGAGAGACTGAAATACTTTCACCTAACCAACCACATCTCACTTTACTCTTTGGTTTCCAGGAACATTTAAGGCTCAATGGCTAACAACCCTGCAGGTCCATAAGTCTGTGCATTTCTATCTCTCACCCCATCCTGTCCTTGGCATCGGTTCGGCATCCTTCTCTTCACGTTTCCTTGGCCCCCATCTCTAAACGATTATTTCTATTAGGTTAAAGCTATCACCACTTTTGTAGGTCAAAAGTCATTGAATTTTACAACTTCATTTGACTGAGCATGCTTTTGCCACTTTTACTTCATAGTAATGTTGTAGGCCAATCAAAGCCTCTGTAAAAGGTGATAAGGTATAAATGAATGGTTTGATTTTTAAAGACGTTAAAATTATGGAACAGGGGCTTCCGGGAAAATGGCGGAAGAGTAAGACGCGGAGATCACCTTTCTCCCCACAGATACACCAGAAATACATCTACACGTGGAACAACTCCTACAGAACACCTACTGAACGCTGGCAGAAGACCTCAGACCTCCCAAAAGGCAAGAAACTCCCCACGTACCTGGTGCGCGAGAAGAGGGGATTAAGAACGCTGCTTAAAGGAGCTCCAGAGACGGGCGCGAGCCGCGGCTAAAAGCGCAGACCACAGAGACAGCCATGAGACGCTAAAGCTGCTGCTGCCGCCACCAAGAAGCCTGTGTGCGAGCACAGGTAACTATCCACAGGCCGCGTCCGGGGAGCCTGTGCAGCCCGCCATTGCCAGGGTTCCGGGATCCACGGACAACTCCCGCGAGAGAACGCACGGCACGCCTCACGCTGGTGAAACGTCACGCCGGCCTCTGCCGCCGCAGGCCCGCCCCGCACTCCGTGCCCCTCCCTCCCCTCGGCCTGAGTGAGCCAGAGCGCCCGAACCAGCGGCTCCTTTAACCCCGTCCTGTCTGAGCGAAGAATAGACGCCCTCCCGCGACCTACACGCAGAGGCGGGGCCAAATCCAAAGCTGTGAGAACAAAGAAGAAAAAGGGAAATCTCTCCCAGCAGCCTCAGAAGCAGCGGATTAAAGCTCCACAATCAATTTGATGTACCCTGCATCTGTGGAATACATGAATAGACAACGAATCATCCCAAATTAAGGAGGTGGACTTTGAGAGCAAGCTTTATGATTTTTTCCCCTTTTCCTTTTTTTGTGAGTGTGTATGTGTATGCTTCTGTGTGAGATTTTGTCTGTATAGCTTTGCTTCCACCATTTGTCCGAGGGTTCTATCCGTCCCTTTTTTTTTAAATTTTTTTCTTAATAATTACTTTTTAATAACATTTTTTTTTTACTTTATCTAAGTTCTTTCTTTGCTTCCTTCCCTCCTTTAGACAACAAATCATCACAAATTGAGGAGGTGGACTTTGAGAGCAAGATTTATGATTTTTTCCCCTTTTCCTCTTTTTGTGAGTGTGTATGTGTATGCTTCTATGTGAGATTTTGTCTGTATAGCTTTGCTTCCACCATTTGTCCTAGGGTTCTATCCGTCCGTTTTTTTGTGTGTGTTTTTGTTTTCTCTTAATAATTATTTTTTTATTTTAATAAATTTATTATATTTTATCTTTATTTTATTTTACTTTATCTTCTTTCTTTCTTTTTTCCTTCCTTCCCTCCTCCCTCCCTCCCTCCCTCCCTTCTTCTTTCCTTCCTTCCTCCCTCCCTCCCGCCCTCCCTCTCTCTCTCTCTCTATTTCTTTCTTTCTTTCTTTCTTTCTTTCTTTCTTTCTTTCTTTCTTTCTTTCTTTCTTTCTTTCTTTCTTTCTTTCTTTCTACTTTTTCTCCCTTTTATTCTGAGCCGAGTGGATGAAAGGCTCTTGGTGCTGCAGCCAGGAGTCAGTGCTGTGCCTCTGAGGTGGGAGAGCCAACGTCAGGACACTGGTACACAAGAGACCTCCCAGCTCCACATTATATCAAACGGCAAAAATCTCCCAGAGATCTCCATCTCAACACCAGCACCCAGCTTCACTCAACGACCAGCAAGCTACAGTGCTGAACATCCTATGGCAAACAACTAGCAAGACAGGAACACAACCCCACCCATTAGCAGAGAGGCTGCCTAAAATCATAAGTCCACAGACACCCCAAAACACACCACCAGATGTGGACCTGCCCACCAGAAAGACAAGATCCAGCCTCATCCACCACAACACAGGCACTAGTCCCCTCCACCAGGAAGCCTACAAAACCCACTGAACCAACCTTAGCCACTGGGGACAGACACCAAAAGCAATGGGAACTACGAACCTGCAGCCTGCAAAAAGGAGACCCCAAACACAGTAAGATAAGCAAAATGAGAAGACAGAAAAACACACAGCAGATGAAGGAGCAAGATAAAAACCCACCAGACCTAACAAATGAAGAGGAAATAGGCAGTCTACCTGAAAAAGAATTCAGAATAATGATAGCAAAGATGATCCAAAATCTTGGAACTAGAATAGACAAAATGCAAGAAACATTTAACAAGGACCTAGAAGAACTAAAGATGAAACAAACAACAATGAACAACACAATAAGTGAAATGAAAAATACTCTAGAAGGGATCAATAGCAGAATAACTGAGGCAGAAGAACGGATAAGTGACCTGGAAGATAAAATAGTGGAAATAACTACTGCAGAGCAGAATAAAGAAAAAAGAATGAAAAGAACTGAGGACAATATCAGAGACCTCTGGGACAACATTAAACGCACCAACATTCGAATTATAGGGGTTCCAGAAGAAGAAGAGAAAAAGAAAGGGACTGAGAAAATATTTGAAGAGATTATAGTTGAAAACTTCCCTAAAATGGGAAACGAAATAGTTAATCAAGTCCAGGAAGCACAAAGAGTCCCATACAGGATAAATCCAAGGAGAAACACACCAAGACACATATTAATCAAACTGTCAAAAATTAAATACAAAGAAAACATATTAAAAGCAGCAAGGGAAAAACAACAAATAACACACAAGGGAATCCCCATAAGGTTAACTGATCTTTCAGCAGAAACTCTGCAAGCCAGAAGGGACTGGCAGGACATATTGAAAGTGTTGAAGGAGAAAAACCTGCAACCAAGATTACTCTACCCAGCAAGGATCTCATTCAGATTTGATGGAGAAATTAAAACCTTTACAGACAAGCAAAAGCTGAGAGAGTTCAGCACCACCAAACCAGCTCTACAACAACTGCTAAAGGAACTTCTCTAGGCAAGAAACACAAGAGAAGGAAAAGACCTACAATAATGAACCCAAAACAATTAAGAAAATGGGAATAGGAACATACATATCGATAATTACCTTAAATGTAAATGGACTAAATGCTCCCACCAAAAGACACAGATTGGCTGAATGTATACAAAAACAAGACCCATATATTTGCTGTCTACAAGAGACCCACTTCAGACCTAGAGACACATACAAACTGAAAGTAAGGGGATGGAAAAAGATATTTCATGCAAATGGAAACCAAAAGAAAGCTGGAGTAGTAATTTTCATATCAGACAAAATAGACTTTAAAATAAAGACTATTAGAAGAGACAAAGAAGGACACTACATAATGATCAAGGGATCGATCCAAGAAGAAGATATAACAATCGTAAATATTTATGCACCCAACATAGGCGCACCTCAATACATAAGGCAAATACTAACAGCCATAAAAGGGGAAATCGACAGTAACACATTCATAGTAGGGGACTTTAACACCCCACTTTCACCAATGGACAGATCATCCAAAATGAAAATAAATAAGGAAACACAAGCTTTAAATGATACATTAAACAAGATGGACTTAATTGATATTTATAGGACATTCCATCCAAAAACAAGAGAATACACATTTTTCTCTAGTGCTCATGGATAGATCATAGGATAGATCATATCATATCCTCATAGGATAGATCATATCTTGGGTCACAAATCAAGCCTTGGTAAATTTAAGAAAACCGAAATTGTATCAAGTATCTTTTCTGACCACAATGCTATGAGACTAGATATCAATTACAGGAAAAGATCTGTAAAAAATACAAACACATGGAGGCTAAACAATACACTACTTAATAACGAAGTGATCACTGAAGAAATCAAAGAGGAAATCAAAAAATACCTAGAAACAAACGACAATGGAGACATGATGACCCAAAATCTATGGGATGCAGCAAAAGCAGTTCTAAGAGGGAAGTTTATAGCAATACAATCCTGCCTTAAGAAACAGGAAACATCTTGAATAAACAACCTAACCTAGCACCTAAAGCAATTAGAGAAAGAAGAACAAAAAAACCCAAAGTTAGCAGAAGGAAAGAAATCATAAAAATCAGATCAGAAATAAATGAAAAAGAAATGAAGGAAACGATAGCAAAGATCAATAAAACTAAAAGCTGGTTCTTTGAGAAGATAAACAAAATTGATAAACCATTAGCCAGACTCATCAAGAAAAAAAGGGAGAAGACTCAAATCAATAGAATTAGAAATAAAAAAGGAGAAGTAACAACTGACACTGCAGAAATACAAAAGATCATGAGAGATTACTACAAGCAACTCTATGCCAATAAAATGGACAACCTGGAAGAAATGGACAAATTCTTAGAAATGCACAACCTGCCAAGACTGAATCAGGAAGAAATACAAAATATGAACAGACCAATCACAAGCACTGAAATTGAAACTGTGATTAAAAATCTTCCAACAAACAAAAGCCCAGGACCAGATGGCTTCACAGGCGAATTCTATCAAATATTTACAGAAGAGCTAACACCTATCCTTCTCAAACTCTTCCAAAATATAGCAGAGGGAGGAACACTCCCCAACTCATTCTATGAGGCCACCATCACCCTGATACCAAAACCAGACAAGGATGTCACAAAGAAAGAAAACTACAGGCCAATATCACTGATGAACATAGATGCAAAAATCCTCAACAAAATACTAGCAAACAGAATCCAACAGCACGTTAAACGGATCATACACCATGATCAAGGGGGGTTTATTCCAGGAATGCAAGGATTCTTCAATATACGCAAATCAATCAACGTGATACATCATATTAACAAATTGAAGGAGAAAAACCATATGATCATCTCAATAGATGCAGAGAAAGCTTTTGACAAAATTCAACACCCATTTATGATAAAAAAAACCCTGCAGAAAGTAGGCATAGAGGACAACTTTCTTCAACATAATAAAGGCCATATATGACAAACCCACAGCCAACATTGTCCTCAATGGTGAAAAACTGAAAGCATTTGCACTAAGATCAGGAACAAGACAAGGTTGCCCACTCTCACCACTCTTATTCAATATAGTTTTGGAAGTTTTAGCCACAGCAATCAGAGAAGAAAAGGAAATAAAAGGAATCCAAATTGGAAAAAGAAGAAGTAAAGCTGTCACTGTTTGCAGATGACATGATACTATACATAGAGAATCCTAAAGATGCTACCAGAAAACTACTAGAGCCAATGAATTTGGTAAAGTAGCAAACTACTAGAAAACTACTAGAGCCAATGAATTTGGTAAAGTAGCAGGAGACAAAATTAATGCACAGAAATCTCTGGCATTCCTATACACTAATGATGAAAAATCTGAAAGTGAAATCAAGAAAACACTCCCATTTACCATTGCAACAAAAAGAATAACACATCTAGGAATAAACCTACCTAAGGAGACAAAAGACCTGTATGCAGAAAATTATAGGACACTGATGAAAGAAATTAAAGATGATACAAATAGATGGAGAGATATTACCATGTTCTTGGATTGGAAGACTCAACACTGTGAAAATGACTCTACTACCCAAAGCAATCTACAGATTCAATGCAATCCCTATCAAACTACCACTGGCATTTTTCACAGAACTAGAACAAAAAATTTCACAATTTGTATGGAAACACAAAAGACCCCGAATAGCCAAAGCAATCTTGAGAACGAAAAACGGAGCTGGAGGAATCAGGCTTCCTGACTTCTGACTATACTACAAAGCTACAGTAATCAAGACAGTATGGTACTGGCACAAAAACAGAAAGATAGATCAATGGAACAGGATAGAAAGCCCAGAGATAAACCCACGCACATATGGTCACCTTATCTTTGATAAAGGAGGCAGGAATATACAGTGGAGAAAGGACAGCCTCTTCAATAAGTGGTTCTGGGAAAACTGGACAGGTACATGTAAAAGTATGAGGTTAGATCACTCTCTAACACCACACACAAAAATAAGCTCAAAATGGATTAAAGACCTAAATGTAAGGCCAGAAACTATCAAACTCTTAGAGGAAAACATAGGCAGGACACTCTATGACATAAATCACAGCAAGATCCTTTTTGACCCACCTCCTAGAGAAATGGAAATAAAAACAAAAATAAACAAATGGGACCTAATGAAACTTCAAAGCTTTTGCACAGCAAAGGAAACCATAACAAGATGAAAAGACAACCCTCAGAATGGGAGAAAATATTTGCAAATGAAGCAACTGACAAAAGATTAATCTCCAAAATTTATAAGCAGCCCATGCAGCTTAATAAAAAAAAAACAAACAACCCAATCCAAAAATGGGCAGAAGACCTAAAGAGACATTTCTCCAAAGAAGATATACAGACTGCCAACAAACACATGAAAGAATGCTCAACATCACTAATCATTAGAGAAATGCAAATCAAAACTACAATGAGATAGCATCTCACACCAGTCAGAATGGCCATCATCAATAAATCTAGAAACAATAAATGCTGAAGAGGGTGTGGAGAAAAGGGAACCCTCTTGCACTGTTGGTGGGAATGTAAATTGATACAGCCACTGTGGAGAACAGTATGGAGGTTCCTTAAAAAACTACAAATAGAACTACCATATGACCCAGCAATCCCACTACTGGGCATATACCCTGAGAAAACCATAATTCAAAAAGAGTCATGTACCAAAATGTTCATTGCAGCTCTATTTACAATAGCCCGGAGATGGAAACAACCTAAATGTCCATCATCGGATGAATGGATAAAGAAGATGTGGCACATATATACAATGGAATATTACTCAGCCATAAAAAGAAACGAAATTGAGCTATTTGTAATGAGGTGGATAGACCTAGAGTCTGTCATGTAGAGTGAAGTAAGTCAGAAAGAGAGAGACAAATACCGTATGCTAACACATATATATGGAATTTAAGAAAAAAAAAATGTCATGAAGAACCTAGGGGTAAGACGGGAATAAAGACACAGATCTACTAGAGAATGGACTTGAGGATATCAGGAGGGGGAAGGGTAAGCTGTGACAAAGCGAGAAAGTGGCATGGACATATATACACTACCAAACGTAAAATAGGTAGCTAGTGCAAAGCAGCCGCATAGCACAGGGAGATCAGCTCCGTGGTTTGTGACCACCTAGAGGGGTGGGACAGGGAGGGTGGGAGGGAGGGAGACGCAAGAGGGAAGAGATGTGGGAACATATGTATATATATAACTGATTCATTTTGTTGTAAAGCAGAAACTAACACACCATTGTAAAGCAATTATACTCCAATAAAGATGTTAAAAAAATTATGGAACAAATTGGTTAAACTTAATACGTGTCTACTCTGAGAAAACCAGAAATACAAAAATCTGCCAATGGGTTTAACTTTTTCCCCCTTAATTGTAGGATTTCTCTCTTTAAATGAAAATTGAGGCAAGTACTAACATACAAAACATATTGCCATTCCCCTGCCCATTCAACACCTGAGCCACCATCTCCCAACCCCATTTTAACCTTGAGGCCTGTTCCGTTGACGCCCCTGAGGTCTCCTAAAAGCACCATCTGAACAGCAGTGATCTAAACAAATAATTGTAACAGATAACATTAATTACAAGAGAGTCGGGAACAATGCCCTCCCTGCACTCTGCCTTTCCCTCAGTGAGTCTTACAGACTCCTAACTTCATCATGACCTTTAGACTCTTGGTGCATCTTTATCACTGTCAGCGTGGCCTCTGCTTCTTTGGCTGTACTTGCCTCTCTTCCCTGTGAGATCCTAAACCCTCTGTGGCCTCTTGCACTGCACGCCTCCTGGGCACTCCCACCATGGCTGTCTCTGCTGGAGAGAGGTCCCTCACCTGGCCAGGAGGTCCAAACAGACACAGCCTAACTAGTCCCAGCAGGACCCAGTGCTGCCCCATCACTGCTCCAGAAACGTGTGCTCAATACATCCCAGTCTCCTCAAGTCCCCATTCCACCCACTGGATGAAACACCATTTTAATATTCAGTAAAGCTCAATGCCATTACTTCGAAAATCAGGATGCTGCTTCATTGCTAGGCTGGCCGTTACAGCTGAGGCTCAAAGCGTATTTCAAAGCACACAAAATGGCCACTGTCATCCCATCTTTTAATGACCCCCTGGGCTTCCTTTTACCACCAAAGTGAAACAGACAGCGAGTGAAAGAGAAAGTGTTAGAAAACAGGGTGACTCTTTTTCTGAACAATAGTGGCATTAAAAGTTGTCCCTGAGGCAGAGAGACCCCTTGGGAAGGAAATAACACCTCAAACCAGGGAGCTATTCACAAAGGGAGGTAACGTTCGAAGCTCTTTGTAAAATGCTTCCCCATTTCTGCCTTCCCTTGTTCACCACAGGACGGATGAAAAAGAAAGATGATAAATATGTTTACAGAAAAAGGACCCATTCAATAATTCATCACCTTGCTGGCGTACAATATAAGTACTCCAAAAGAAATTTGTTTTCCTTCCCGCTGACCATGAATGGGCACCTGAAACTTTAAATGTGGCTCAGAAATTGTCCTCATGTGTACGTGTTCCAGAACTGTCCCCAACCCGCTGTCCAGGCCAGCACCGAGGTGGTGCTTCCTTCTGCATCAGCCCTGCTGTTCTTGTATCTACTATCTCTTCCCTCTCCCAGCACAAAGCATGCTGGCTATCACCCGAAGTTTTGCTTTGGAGTAACCATTAAAATTCACTAGACGTGGAATTATAGTATTTTTTAGCTTCTCAGTCGGGGGCAATTTTGCCCCCCAGGTACACTTGGCATTGTCTAGAGACATATTTGATTGATATGACTGGGGGTGGTAGTAGCTACTGACATCTAGTGAGGAGAGGCCAGGGATGCTGCTAAACATCCCACAATGCACAGGGTGGCCCCCAGAACAAAGAATAATCCTGCCCGAAATGTCAACATCACTGTGGTTGAGAATCTCTGGCCTAAAAGAAACACAGTAATAAAAATCTGTTAGGCCAGCCTCTCATTTCACAGATGAAGATACTAAAGCCCGGGGAGGGGGAGGGAGGCTATGATCTGCCAGGAACTCAGCCAGGTAGTAGCACAGCTGAGCATGGCGCCCAGGTTAGCTGGTTCTGTGCTTTCCCTATAGTATGTTTATTCTAAAAGGACTTACTCTTAAAATGGCCCTTCACCTCACAAAAAAGAAAGTCTGGAAGGATACACACCGAAAGGTAATCTGGGATTACGTCTGAATAGGATTGCACAGGTTACTCTTTTTTTCTGGTATGTCCATCTTGGACTTAATTTGGTTTGTTCTTTTTGTTTTGCTTTTACAATAAGCATTGACTGCTTTTATAAGCCGAAAAAATGAGAAACTGTTTTCATTTTGAAAAACTCTATGAAATGCAGTAAGATTTCACTTCATTGCTTAATATTTATTGCTGGCAAGAGTATGGCAAGACCAGCATTACAAGGTGGTAGGGTGGGGACTGGTAGTGGACTCTTCTAGAAAACAAATTGATAACATGTGTTCAGAGTCTTAAAACATGTCAGTCTTTCACCTAGTAAGCATCTCTTAAGAAATTTATGCCAAGGAAAGAGTTTCAAATATTTATGTATAAGAATGTGAAGTGAAGTTTTATTTATAATCACAAAACACTGGGAATAATCCAAATATCTAATACAGGTGATTAATAAATTCTAGTTTGGCTTAACAAAATATATAACTTACTGAAAAAAAAAAGTGTTAACCCAACCGCAAATATATGAAAATTATGGAATGTCATGCAGCTGCTAAAAATCACGTTCTTTATTATTTCAGTGTTGGTCTCTCCGTTAAACTAAAGTCTATGAGTGCAGGGATCCTGCCTTTTCAATTCCTTCTGCATTCTTGGTATCCAAAGGCAGTTCACACAGTAGGTAAGTGATCGTTATTGTTGAATGAATGCAACGCATCAATGAATATGGTTACCAGTCAGCGACGATAGTAAAGATAATCAGCATCTTTTAATATTTTTTCTATTTTTCAAAGATTCTCCAATGAGCATGTGTTACTTTTAAAAACAGAAAAAAATATATAGATTGTTTTGTTGATGCAAAAAGTAAAAGAACATAGTAGAACTTAAGGACGAAAGGGGGAAAAAGAAAGAAGGCAGTAGAAAGGGTCATTGGAAACAGCGTTTGGCACTTGGACAGCCCACTCCATGACGTACCTGAGGGATGCCATGATACAGCTACCATGGATTCAGAATATGGGGATTGTATACACCCCCCTGGACGGGCAGCAGCCCTTGGTCATAACTGGTTTACTCTTCCAGCATTCTTCCCTCATTTGAGCATTTCTCCCACTGGTAACACCAAGAACTAAAACAACAGAGCAGCCACAGATCAACAGACTCGTGTGGTCAGAGGCTCCAGTGGCCACAAGATCAGAGGCATTGTGGCGATGGAGGCTGGGGATGCTTTTCAACTGGATGTGCGTCTGTGGCTGACAAATGGAATAAAAGAGCTGTGCTGCGGAGCTCAAAATAGAACAGAAAAAAGTATCCCAAAGAGAGAGAGAGGGAAGAGGAAGAAAATGACACAGACATGAGAGGCTAGCTTCTGGAACAACCTAAAAAGACCAATGTTAAGCCAGACCCATGAATATAATTCTCACATCTTTTGTAGAACTTTTTTTTTTCCCTTTTCACAAATGCCTCATTGGGACTGCAACCCTGAAAAATGTCATCTGCCCCCTTCCTGGAATGGCTGGATTCTTATGTCACCTAGGCAGAAAAAAAAAAAAAACATGGTGATTTTATCTGTTTGGCTACTTGTGGTTATGCTGGTGGAGTGACTGAAGAAAATAAATCTAAATTATATATATATATATATATAATTTTTATACATATAAGAATTATATATATATATAATATATTTTAAAAATATATAAATAAATCCACATGTATGTATGGTGACAGAATAAAAGAGTGAGAGTGAAGGAAAAAAACAGAGGGATACAGAGAAAAAGAGAAAGACAGGGATAGGAAAGCTTATAAAACTGAGTGGACCCAGCCATCACTGTCTCGGGGTAGAATTAGCAGTTACTGGAGTGGTCTGCAGGTTACTGGATCTGTCAAGGACCCTCTGCCCAAACTTGCTCTGTCTTGCCTTCTTTCTCTCCCCAAGACTTTGAGAAGCAACACATTTCTTCAAAAAGAGAAAAACCCTTTCATTCTCTAATTAGAGATACAGCTCAAGACGAAAATGGCCCCCAAAAGGGCATGTGGGTCGTGGGTATCTCATCTTTCTTAAGTGCAGGTTTTAGGGACATAGGGAAAGGGTGAGAGAAAGCTGGGAGTCACAGCAAGGATAAATGGCCACACAAATGAGTGCAGTTTTCTTCATAGTTTGGCCCACAGCAAACACTGTCTTAAAAAGGAGGCTTTTCACTTGACTCTACGGAAAGGAGCCACGTTTTCCTCCCTAGATTAAAGATGGCAGTACGTCTTTGGCACTCCCTCCAGTCACAAGTGGGCTCAATTTCATCTCACCTTGAATGTGGGCTGGCCTATGAGGATCTGACCAACAGAGTACAGCAGAAGTGACGCTATCTATGCCTGTTTGGGGCTCAGCCTATAAGAGGATGGTAGCTTCCACCATGCTGTCTTGGAGCCCTGAACTGCCATGTAAGAAGCTCCTAGTACTCTGTGGTAGGAGCATGTGGAGATGACTTAAGAACACATGAAAAGGGTTGGGGGGTGGGTACAGCTAGGCCCCAGGCTTCCAGCTGTCCCTTCCAAGTTACTGGACACATGAGTATAACTACCTTAGACCCTTCAGACCAGCCTGGCTGCAGATGAAAACCAACAAGTGACTCCAATTGATGTCACGAGGAACAGAAGAAAAACACAGCCTAGTCTTGCCTGAATTCCTAACCCACAAAAAATTGCGAGACGGAATAAAATGCCTGTGTTTTTTAAAAAAATGTTATCAAAGTATAGTTGATTTACAATGCTGTGTTAATTTCTGCTGTACAGCAAAGTGGCTCAGTTATATACACATATATATATATTATATACATATATATATATTCTTTTCCATTATGGTTTATCACAGGATATTGAATATACTTCCCTGTGCTATACAGTAGGACCTTATTGTTTATACATATATAATAGTTTGCATCTGCTAATCCCAAACTCTCAATCCATCCCTCCCCCTCGGCAACCACAAACCTATTCTTTTTTTTTACATTTTTATTGGAGTATAATTGCTTTACAATGGTGTGTTAGTTTCTGCTTTATAACAAAGTGAATCAGTTATACATATACATATGTTCCCATATCTCTTCCCTCTTGCGTCTCCCTCCCACCCTCCCTATCCCACCCCTCTAGGTGGTCACAAAGCACTGAGCTGAGCTGATCTCCCCATGCTATGCGGCTGCTTCCCACTAGCTATCTATTTTACGTTTGGTAGTGTATATATGTCCATGCCACTCTCTCACTTTGTCACAGCTTACCCTTCCCCGTCCCCATCACAAATCTATTCTTTATGTCTGTTAGTCTGTTTCTTTTCATAGATAAGTTCATTTCTGTCATATTTTAGATTCCACATATAAGTGATATCATGTGATATTTGTTTTTCTTTGTCTAACTACCTTCGTTTAATATGATAATCTCTAGGTCCAGCCATGTTGCTGCAAATGGCATTCTTTTTAATGGCTGAGTAATATTCTGTTATATATATACATATGTATATACACACACATATATATGCATATGTTGAGATATATATATATATATATATCTTCTTTATAAAATGGTTGTGTTTATAAGATCCAAAGTTTTGGGGTAGCATGTTATACAATGATAGTGTGGTCCAGAGAAGACGGTGACCATGTTTTTCCATTTTCAATATTGGCTTTGCCTCAAACATAAATCAATGTATCTATCTGTTTTCTTTCTTCCTATCTATCTACCTATCTATCTATCTATCTGAAATATGAGATAAAATATAGTCTGTGCTCTTTATTGAATGCAATGCAATGCAAATAGTGTCTGTCTTGGCTTAAGTCTCAGCAGTCTCACTTGCCTGGTAGTATGACTCAGGCAAATCATTAACCACTTTAATCCTCAACTTCCTCATCTGTAAAACAGGAATAACACCACCTACTTGTTGTGCTGTTATATGTAAGCAAATGTAAGGCACGCAGCACGGATGCTGGCTCACAGGCAGAGGCTTCCACAGTCCATGATCCCTGCACCATCTTGCCTATCCTTGCCTCCGTTTTCCAAATCTCAGCTAGTTTTTCTGCCACTTTATTTCCTGGACACTCTGACTTTTCTTGGTGAATGACTGCCTCACTCTTTGTCTTGTTTATATCTCAACCTGACTCACTGTTAGAATGTTAGCAAATAGAGGGTGTCTTAAAAAGAACCCCATGTGGTATGTGGAAGGTCCTTAAAGTGAAAGAGGCAAGACCTGGTTATACAGGGAGGTAGCGTTTCTCCAACAAAATCAGACAACATGATCTGATAGAAGGCAGAGCATCTGGAAACCAAAATAGATGTAGAGGCATCAGAAAACCACAAAAACATGTAGAGGAGCCCTGAGAATGAGATGGTAAGAAAGAGAACTAGAAGGTCCTATAATAGGGGATTTTAGTTAAGAGACTAGAGAAAGATGAGCAACTCAGGACCCCTCTGTATCTGTTACTTTATCTCATTCCACAGCGCACGAAGGTTAAGGCATAACTAGGTCTCAAAGGCTTTACACTGTAATGTCTTTTGCCTACGACCAAGTGCAGAGATATCCCAAATGAAAGGCCCCACCTCCATGCTTGGGTGGTTCCTGTGAAACATTCCTTACAGTTGCTTATGTTAAACTCCTTATACAGTCTGCCTGCCAAGGGCCACCCAGTTACAACCATGGATTTCAATTCCTCCTGCAAAAAATGTCAACCCATTGGCTTAATCAATCTGCACAGCTTTGATCTCCATCTGAGGTGGGTCGACGGTAATTAAAAAAGCAACTCTGCCTGCATAAACAATTATAAGTATGATGAAAGGATGAAAAGTATTAAAAGACAACTTAAGATGTTACTGAAATTACTATGTCCTCATCCAGGTTGAGCAACGAATATATTTTACAGCTACAACTTCTTCCTAGACAACCTAGGTCTATTTCTGAAATGGTCTGGCATACCTACTGTTTGTGGCACAGACTTGGAAGACAACTAAAAACATTAAAATCCCTGCCATTGTAAAGACCAGACAAGATTCGTGGTCACCACATTTAAACCTAAAAGCCCACTAAAATAGCATCATCTGTGACTCTCTCTTTTGCTCCTGGACCACAAGACTGCCTTCCTCGATAGTTTTTATTGCTTCTGGAAGTGATTTTCTTTTCATCAGGTTATCACAAATGAAAACCAAGACAGGTCAGAAGAGGGCTGGCTTCTTTGTCAGCAAGATACTTTCCTTTGCCAGAGTGAGAGAGAGAGAGAGAGAGAGAGAGAGACCTACCGATTGCTGGAATTAGAAAAAAGGTTTCAAGTACCTCTCTGACGTCTGTGATCTTTTAAGAGAGATGTAAAGCATATCAGATTTGCAACCCTTCCTGGCCTGAAGGGATCTAGTTATTTGGTCAGTTGTGAAGACATTCTCTTGTTCCTACTCTGTCATGCTGTCACTAGGGTGCATGCCTGGTTCATGATAAAAGGAAGCCAAACTGGGTTTTTACAGGAATTTCAGGAGTCTCAGTATTACTGGAGACCCTTACCAGGATTAGACCTGAGTTCGGCAAACCAAAGTGTTCTACATATTAGAGACAAGAGCAGAGGAGCAGGAAGAAAGAGAATGAAAAGGCCAAGAAGCAGAAGTACAAAATCGGTAGGAAAAGAAGTCTCTCTTTATGCACCGTTGATGTAACTCTGGGGACATCTATTTCTTTCTTCGTGGTTATACGTCCGTGGTTATTTGGCATTTGGGTAGCAAAGGGGTTTTAAAAAATAGCCCACTGTCTCTGGCACAAGACACAGTACTAGCATGAAAGGTCGGTTGTTCCAAACTACCAGTACAGAATGTTGGGTTGTCCTCATGTAAGTACCATACCATCACCTCCGCCTGGCTGCAGTGATGAGTAAGAGATGCCCTCTGGGTCCCAGCGATGATGTTTTGTTTCACTCAAAACCAACCAGATTCCTGACATCTTCCTTCACATAGTCTAGTACTTTATGTACTCTAATCACGGGCATCTAAAAAAAGAAGGCGAGTGAGAACCAAAACAAAGATAAACTAAAAATCAGCCCTATTCAGCCAACAAAGGTATCCCGAGATGGCCCGGCCTGCGGATGGGGGGAAACCCAGGGTCGCCTCTCTCCAGCCCTGCTGTTTCCTTTCCCAGCCTCACACACACCCTGCCGCACGGTTGCTTCACTGCCTTGATTTTGCAGCCCTTCATCTGAGCACGTGTGTCTGGTTTTGCTGTTGCTGTTTCACGTGCCCCCTTGCTCCATCCGCTCGAGGTGGGCATTTCAGCCCCAGTCGGACGGTGGCTGGCATGCCTGTCAGGGATGCCCTCCAGGGGCACTGGACTGAGCTGATGCCAGGGCAGCAGGGCAGTGCCTCTGGTCCCGGGTGGCACTGATCTCTGGAGTAGGTTTACTAACAATTCCTTCAGTGTGGAGAAGAGAACATGTGAGTGACATTAAGAGTTACACGGCGGGCTTCCCTGGTGGCGCAGTGGTTGAGAGTCTGCCTGCCGATGCAGGGGACACGGGTTCGTGCCCCGGTCTGGGAAGATCCCACATGCCGCGGAGCGGCTGGGCCCGTGAGCCATGGCCGCTGAGCCTGCGTGTCCGGAGCCTGTGCTCCTCAACGGGAGAGGCCACAACAGTGAGAGGCCCGCGTACCGCAAAAAATAAAAAAGTTACATGGTGTGGGAGCCAGGGCAGGCAGGCAGAGGAAGGCGTGCACACACGCGTACACGTGCGCATGCATGCACACACATGCACACACACGGATGATCTTCCAGGGCTCAGCAGCTCATGGCCATTTTTTCCTCTGCTGAATAACACTAGACCGACCCGCCAGGTAACAGCAGCTGTGGGCCCCACCTAGGCATGGTATTTCTGGGCACAGTGTAGCCGGTGGCATACTTTGCCCTGCAGCTCCTTCCAGTGCTGCTGTTTCTGGCTCTCCCCAGACTCTCTGTCCCTTTAAGATTCCAGGCTGGTGCCTATCAGTTCCAGTGAGCAGAGAGACAAAAGCTGTCCTCGCCCTCCGTGATGTGAGTGCGCCACTCTGCAAGTCCTTCCTGACTTGGCAGCGAGTTTCTTGCCCTGAGGGGATGGGCAGAGAGACCAGACTGGACCCTCACGTTCCTTCTGCTCTGAGAGGCAGGAGGGTGGGGGCAGAGATCAGGCCTTCACTGTAGAAAGAAAGGCAATGTGTCTTCAACGCATGGAGAAGCCCTGGAGCCTAGAAGATGATGGCACCGTGAAGGACGTCTAAGATCGAGGAGGCCGCCTCGGAGGCACCTTTCTGAGTCTTCGATACCATGCCCCTGGCCCTTGACTTGGAGATAGGTCTGCTCCCAGGGCCCCTCAAGCATGCAGTGTTTCCCCCGCCATCATCCTGGCCCGTAGCTGGCTACTTCCCACCAGACTAGCAACTCCTGATGGCAGGAGCTAGGTCCTCCGGGGCTGTGCTTCCAGCACCCTGCACGGTTCCAACAGAGAGACGAGCTCCCAAAGAGTTTGTTGAAAGACTGATGGTTAAAAAAAAAAAAAAAAAATGACTGATTGTTTTGTAAAGCATCCTTCTGCAGAGGAGGAAGCTGGTGCTTCGAGAGAGAGAAAGGGAAGGAAGCAGGGAGGGAAAGAATCCAACCTTTCTGGAAAACCCACAGGACAGAGAACATCTGACATTCAATAGTTCAGCTCCTCTCAGAACCCCAGTGAATTAGGTCTCCCTGCTCTGCAGACTTGCTTGTGGGTGCTTGGACACACATTTACTTGGGAGAGAACAAAATGCAAGGTTGCATGAAAATGAAAGCCTGAATAGTTGGGGACAGTGACCACGGGAGAGACCAGTGTCACAAGCCTCACGGCGAACTGGAATGAGAGCAGGGCTGTGTAGGGGATAAAGTTTGAGAGGAACCAAGTCCTCCCTGGAATTTAAATTTGGACTGCCTCGTGGGCAAAGATGCAGAATCCCTGAAGTTAAAATGTTAAAGGGCAACAGACCCAAACCGAGAAATGCAGGTTTCTACCTTGCCCCCCTCACCTTTGCCCGTTGGCAGAGTTAAATTTTTATACTAGGTGGAACTCATACGTAAAACCAAAATGCACCGCTGCTAGAAACAGGAAACACGACAACCCTTGTGGATAGCAACAGATATAAGAATATCTTCAAAATATAAGATTACTTCTGAAAACTGGGGACAACTTAGAAAGAGTAAGAGATTCTAAAAGAGCATTAAGTAATTCCCCAATTCTGAAAAGAGAGGGAAATGTATTATACACATGTGCATGTATGCCAGAAGGCTCACTACTCAAAGCAGGCCCTATTATAATTCTCAGGCTCCATTTTAATTTTTTTTTAAATTTTAATTAACTATTAATTTCTTTTTGGCTGCGTTGGGTCTTTGTTGCTGCGCACGGGCTTTCTCCAGTTCCGGTAAGCGGGGGCTACTCTTCATTGCGGTGCACAGGCTTCTCATTGCGGTGGCTTCTCTTGTTGTGAAGCACAGGCTTCAGTAGTTGTGGTTTGTGGGCTCTAGAGCACAGCCTCCGTAGTTGTGGCGCACGGGCTTAGTTGCTCCGTGGCATGTGGGATCTTCCCGCACCAGGGCTTGAATCCGTGTCCCCTGCATTGGCAGGCGGATTCTTAACCACTGCGCCACCAGGGAAGCCCTCCATCTTTCTATAATAAGAAACTCAGAGGTCATTGTCTTATTTTCCAATTGTCTGTGCCATACATGTAAGCCTCCCTGCATGGTATCAGTACTTGTTTTAAGTCATCCGATGTTAGAGCTGAAGGCCCTTTTGTGATGATTTATTTTAACTCCTTTAGTTTATATTTGGGAAAACTGGGAGCTCAATGAGTTTTCTCAAAGTTTTACTAGAGGTGGGCCTAGAACACTGCATGTTTCTAAAATGTCTAATCTAATGCCACTCTTTAACTACTGACGATCCTAGCTCCTCTCACAAGGATACAGGGTACAGATCTTAAATAAGAAAGAAATTACACATTAGCCATTAAGAGGAATACCGCTTGTCCACACCATCTCAGCTTTTCTCTTTGCCCCAGAGGTCCCAGCAGTAGAATCATCAGCATGTGAGCTGTGGAAGGTGATGCTTCAAAGAACATGTGTTCCTGAGGCCACCCTCGCATGCTACAGGGCCCCGTCACAGGGACTGCAGACAGCAGCTGTCATAAGGTGGGGCTAAGGGCTGCTCTCTTTGTGCCAGTTTAGTGGAGCTGTGATGTTATGCAAGGAAATCTTTGGTATTGCAATAATCTTGGATTATAAATAATTTAGCATATTTCTTTGTAAACTGCAGTCCAGAATCCTTGCAAATAAGAAAAGGATTAACTTTTTTAGAAGGACTTGCTCTTGAGACTTTAAGTTCAAGGCAGAACAATGCTTGCCGTGGTAATTCCGTCTATTTTAAGATCACAAAACCATACCGAGTTGAAACCAGAGCAGAAGATATTAATGCAGTGCTCTCTCTGAAGTGCCCAATAGGGGAACGAGAAAGCTTTCAAAGGGAATTAAGTAGACAGAGAAAGCTCCCCGTTCGTGTCCAAATCACAAGGAGGCGGCTGAATAGGATTCACAGTTCTCCGTGGGAAGGACCCACACCACCGCTGATGTTCAAAACGGGGGGGCGATGTCTTGGGAAGATCAAGGACCCAGAATTCTGCTGTCAGAATCAGCCGCCTGCCCATTAGAGCCTCAAAAGACCCTCTTCCATGAGCGAGCTGATATGATCCTGCAAATGAGCCCATTTTTCTTTCTCTAACCAGCCTAAACTGTATCTGAAGGAAGCTGTCATTATGTAATATTTCCCAAGCACCCTTGATGGAAGCTTCAGATCTGGGGTGTGTGTGTGTGTGTGTGTGTGCACACGTGTGCATGTGTGTGCACAGTGGAGAGTGTGAGGGGGCAGCAAAGAGTAAGATGTACGTACAAAGTAGAGAAGCTGGATGGGGAACTGCCCCCAAAGTGGAAGAACAGACAAGCATCCGGGGTGCGCCTTGGGTCAAGAGGTTAGCACCTAGTTGGGACACATGGATGGAGGTTTTAAGAGGAAAAAAGTTAGCTGCAGAGAGTCAGAGCCAGGGACAAATGAAGGCAACAAGAGACAGAAGCAGAGAGGTACAGACTCAGAAACTAATAGTCACCAAGTGGGGAGTAAGGCAGGAACGTGAAGGACTAGAGGAACAGGTCAATGAAAGCACACCTCCAAAGCCTGGTCTCCAAGATCCTCCATGATGTGTTCTCTGCCTGTCTTTCCAGCCTCATCTCCTGCTATCCCCCATGCGACATCTTATATGCCACCACATTAAACACGCAGCAGACTCTGTGCTGGTCTCCATTCTTGCCTGTGTCCTTTCTGTTCTCTGTACCTAGACAACCTTTTCTCCTTTCTCCTAATAATGTCTCTCATCTTCCAAGATTTAGCTTTAGAGTCACCTCCTCCTGGCAGCCTTCCTTGTTCCCCCAAACCTTAGGCTGGGTGAAGTACCACACCTACATGCTCTGATGACATCCCACCAATTTCCAAGCTTCCACCTAAGGAAGATGGCAAAGATGTTTCATATAAAGGGTCAGCTGTGAACTCTGCAAGGGTCATGGCTGCCTAGAGTACTGTGTTGAGAAGGATTCTGAGGCCTCATCTGGAGCCATTTGGAAAGAATACTGCAGTTACTTAAGGATACCTGCCACTTAGCGGCACGGGCCGCAATTTGCCATTCTTGCTCTAGAGCAGCATCTCAGATGCCAGATGAGGCATCTGAGGCTGAAAGACGGGAAATACCTGCTTAGCTTTCAAAGGCTAGTTAACAGCCAAATCAGGAAAGGAATTCCAGGTCTTGTGATTCCTTACCAAGTGCTCCTTTTAAGTGATAAGATTACCCCTAATGCTAAACCTGGAATATTGAAACTGTTAAAGGATTCTTAGCCCTTCCCAGAGGGGGAAGGTAATTATGCAGTGATGGTGCCGTGAGGAAAAGCTTAGAGGTTTGGTGATTTTGCTTGGACACCCCTCACCTGAACCCCCGCCGTGTCTTATGATGTTTTCTCCAGCCTAATCCTCCGCAAGTCCCTGCATTCATGCTCTTCTCTAGTCAGCGCTGTTGGTACTGCCAGTGCCTGTTACCCAAGTTAAAATGAAGACTTCTGAGCTGACTCTTCTGATATCACAAATACACCATCAAGAAGATGCACAGTCCCTGGGGTCAGGCAAGAAAGTGGAGGAAGTTGAAGCCACCTTTTCAGCTTCATCTTTCACTCCTCTCTCTGGAACCTGAAACTTTCCTGAGAAAAGAAATATACTTGGAACGGTTTCATTCAATGAACTCTTTCCCTGTCTTACCGTGAAAGGAATTTTCCAGAGGGCTCCAGTTTCAGGAGGTTACAAGGTATAAGGGAAGGAAAGCCGGCACACTCTCAGTCTGACAAGGGGTTGTCACATTACCACTGTACTTAAATTTAGCCAGAACGGCTTGTCAGATCCCATAATGCACTTTCCTGAGACGTTAAATGGTGAGAAACACGAATCGCTTGCCTGCCCATCCCCTCTCCCACAGCCCGTCCTTCCGTGAGAGTCTGCGATTAGAGATGAAGTCCCCCAGCGTGGCTCGACTTGGCAAAGGATCATCTAACCTTTCAACTTCAGTTCCGTGAACTGGGCTGAAAAGAATCACCAGGATGTCCCCCTGCGAAGCGCTCTGACATCAAATGACCTGCTTCGCCAGGTTACCTAAGGACACGGTTCTGACCAAAGATGGGAGAATTCCCAGAACTGGAAGTAAATGAGAGATGATGATAGGACATCCCCCTCAACCCCCTATCCTGGGATGCTCTCCAGCGATTAGCAACTGTGTCCTTTGTCTCAAGTCTGCTGTGTTTTTAGCAGCTTGGTTTCTTCAGAGGACAGGGCAAGAGGGAATGGGATTAAGCTGGGAGCCCTGATTTTTAGAGGGGAGAGTATTACACATTCTCATTTCGAGTTTCTCTGAAGGGTTTCTGGACAACCAAACCCCTACCCTGACCCAGGCACTATCATCTTTGGGTGCCCACCTCACTTCTGCACAAGAGATCAAAGCGGCCAATTTGTAGTGAAATTTCCAAGTGGCTGAAGAGAGAAGATGCTGTTGTATCTGTCTTTATGTTTTTTCAAGCCCTGAAAGAAAGAGTCTCCGAAGGGTAGGGGGACTTGGAGGAAGAAGAATGGATGACAGAGCCTCTGAGGGATCAATATATTCGACTGTTCCCGCCTCGGTGGAAGGACAGCGCCGGGAGGCAGATGGGAGACAGGATCCCAGAATCACAAATTTTAAGGATGAACGGACCTCAGAAGTCACCCGGTATAACCTCCTCTATTTTATAAATGAGGAAACTAAAAGTCAGACATGCTGAGGGATCTGCCCAAGGTTACAAAACTTGTGAAGAGAGAACCAGGACCCAGATCCAGGACCTTCCCCATAGTCCCCTTGCAAATGGCCATGGAAACTCCAAGGTCCTATAGGAGGACCCCACGTCCAACCCCAAGAGGCCACCCACAATGCTCCTCTCCTCAAAAAACAATGTCACGGCTGCCCACTTTCTCTAAAAATTATCTCCATCAACCACGTGGGCCCAGAGACAGCTTTCCCTGCGAAGAGCTCTCACAGCTGATTTTTTTCTGTGAAGCTGGCAAAGCCGCTTCGGTGATCTTTTTTTTTTTTTTTTTTTAGCACAGTAGCTCCCTGACAAGAGGATTAAAGCAGGCGGCTTTCAAAAAGTCTCAAGAAAAATTTAAAACGCAATATTTTAATGCTTGTTTAGAGTTTTGTACACTTTCGTAAAAACTCATAAATCTCTCCTGCCATACCCTATCAGCGATCCCATCACTGGCATGGTTTATTGAAATTAGGGAAAAAAAAAAAAAAATAGAGTGAACCCAGCCATAAATTAGGACCAGACAGCTAATTGTGCTGAGGAAGCTTTGCGAGACACAAGCCAAAATGGAGTGTGGGATCACAAATCTGGGGATTTCTGAGGCAGAAGGTGGCAGTTCTTTTGGAGCATGGTTCCTTAGCGGTTTTTCCCTGCAAATAAGATGGGAATTGGACGAGGAAATAGTACCTCTCAAAGTCAGCCTGCATCAGAATCACCAAGAGAGTGTGTTAAAACTCAGATTGCCAGCCGCCCCCCATCCCAACCCACTACCCCGCCCCCCCGCCGCCATCCTTGACTTTCTGATTCAGCAGGTCTGGGGTGGGACCTGAGAATCTGCATTTCTAACAAGTTCCTAGGATGTGCTGATGCTGCTGGTCTGAGGACCACACGCTGAGAACCTCTGGGCTGGAAAGACCCCCTCAGGCCTCCAGTGGAGTGGGACTGAATTACAAGGTGGAAGATAGGATGCTAGGTGGATTTTAAAAATCCCTTCACAGATGCAGCAGGTAAGGGTGGGAAAGGCCCCGTTTTCATAGCATCAGCATCGAGCGGTCCCTTTTACAGGATGTGAGCGGTGTACTCCAGCTCCTTGAGTCACCTCTAAAAAGATAATGCCTATCTGAGCAAAAGCAAACACCGGAAGGCTTAAAAACCCGGGGTCCCCGTGCTCGTTCTTCAAGCAGGAGAAAATATCTTTAGGTAGAGAAAGTGCAGTGTAAATAGAAAGTAGGGCTCGATTTCCACCAGCCCGAGTCAAAGAATCTGCTGAGAAGGCCACATGACACACGAAATGAAATCCAGGTCCTTGATACCCAGAGGCAAGAAAGGGAACAGAAGATCCAAGAAAATCCAAACGTTCCTGAATTTCTACAGTAAACAGTTCTGATTGGATTCTCTTGCTATTTTGGAACATATATGAAGTTCATTAACTGGCATACATTAAACAGGAAAAAGTTAAAAAAAAAAAAAAGAAAGATGGTTCTGGAGGACAAATCAGTAATTGCTCCTTTAGAGCAAACCAAAGTTACTGAGAAAATCTCCTATAAAGGCTCTGTCAAAACAAGTCACTTAGGGATTAGTGAGAGCTAAATCCTCCGTCAGAGAGATTTTTCTCAACAGTCGTAAATGGGTTTTAGTATCGGAAAATCTTAGAAAATATACTTCCCCTGCCCCCCACCCTCCTCTCAGAACGGCTCTTTCAATAGCTTGGCATCTTGTGGAAGCACAGTATTTCCTTAGGCTGAGGCTTCTTCTTTAAAAATAAACTAAAATAAACTCTGTCATTCACAGCAGAGTCAGTGGCTGGAAAGAAATCGTTATAGGCACCGTATTTCAGAGGCTTGCCCGCGCAACACACATGTTCAAGTACGGTCCTTTCTTTTCTTGGCAGTTCCCCTGAGAAAAATTAACATAGGGCTGTTAGAAGCTAATACTCTTACTTCAGCTTTTTACCTTTTTTCATTTTGGACTCTTTCCTTAAGGTTTAACTGCTCACTTTGTTCTTCTGAGAAGGGCAAGAGCTTGAATTTAAATTTCATCCTTGAACGTGGGTAGCTGATTACTTTTTTTAATTAGAAAAAGGCAAACCCTGATAATACTCAACTTTTTCCACTGGCAGCCTTTGAAGAGTACACATTTTAATTCTATCAGTAAAGGGTCATCTGATTTACTCTCTCAAAACCATCCTCAGGACTTGTGTTCTACTTCTGAACAGTCTTCTCTGGAGCTCCTATCACTAGATTATGGAGGTCTGTCTCTGTGTGGAGGTCTTAAGCTTGTGTGTAGAAAAGACCCACTCACACCGTAAACACTTAGAGACACTGGCATTTATCCCCAAGAGAGGGGGACCAGGCAAGGCCATTTTCCTATCTGCCTCTTAGACGGTTACACTCCACTTTTTCTGCCCAAATCTTTGTTCTCATATCAGCTCTCGGAGCTAACGCATCCTGGATGTGACTGGTGCCAATCGATGGAAAGCTAACACACTTGCAAAACGCTCCCCATGTGGATTAGGATTGATTCTACCCCCTTGGATACAGACTACGTTTCAAATTTCCCATTTCCATCATTAGACCCCTTCAAAGCATCCATCTGCCAGATGGATAAAAACATTTCTCCTGACACCCATACAGCAAGTTTTAGTTACAAACCTGGTTTTAGGCATTAATATACTCGGCCATCCCTTAGCATAGTATATATGAGGGGGTGACCAAAAAGTCCAACCCCAAAATTGTTCCCTTCCCAACCTACCTTATGCCTAAAATTTTGCCACTGAAAAATCTTTTAAGATATTTTATGCTCAGGAATATCCTTTTTGTATTAAATTATTCCAAGAGGCAACCTATTTAATCTATCTAATCAGTAAGACTATAAAGAATTTAGCAAGTCCTTTATTTTGGTTGCAGAGCCAAGAGAATTTAGGCTTGGGACTATACAGACCTGAGCTGGAATCCAAGAGCCATGGCTTTCTAGCCCTGGGAACTTGGCCAAGTCACTTCACCTCTAAGAGGCTCAGCTTTATCATTTATAGAAGGACAACAATAAGACCTACCTGCAAGGAGTAAATAAAGAAACAGGAAGAGCACCCGACATGGGGTCTGCCTCCTGGACAGTGCTCACTAATGTGAATTCCGTTTCTCAGGGGCCGGCTGGGCAGGGAGAGCGAGGTCAGGGTAGATTATCCTCCTAAGGTTAACAAGAGATAACAGAAACAGGGTATATCCTGGAAAGGCAGCTCCAGGAGGGGGCCACCAGGGGTGTGTGTGTGTGTGTGTGTGTGCGTGCATGTGTGTGCACGCACGCGCGTGCTGTTTAACCGACAGCAGTGGAAACAAGAAGAATATTAGTCACTTGGGAGAGCAGACTGCAGAGCTGAGGAAACAGCCACAAAAAGGAGAGAGGACAGCCTTTTGCCTACCCCATTCGTCAGCTGATTGCCAGCACTACCCACAGTTTTACGAGTTTCACTCCAGTTCTGCCCTAACTTGATTACATATAAGGGCCTCGTACGCATTATCTCAAAAATGACATCTTCAGATCTTTGCCTGTGGGATTAATGAGTCATCAGGATGTACACATCAATCTCCACTTCACTAAAGATCAAATTAAAGAGTTGCCTCAAATCTTTTTCTTGTTTGGAGGGGGTATGAACACTAGATGGATATGTACAGGAAAGCGTGAACCAATTATCTTGATGACTTGTCCAGAGACCACGAATGCCTGTTTTGGGGGGTGAGGATGAGAGTTTCCAACAGTCTGATTTACCATTGTTCAGGGAAGAATCTGTTTTTGTGATCCACACCCACTGGGTAGATCCACTATAGCTAAAGACATATTTTTGAGCCCAGAATTAAGGCACTTGTTTTCCAAATGATTGGTGAATTTTATTTATGTGGATGTTTCTTATAAAATAGCAGTTTTATTGAAAAGATGATGCTTAAATGAAAGAGATGAACCGGGAAATATTACAGTGTCTGTCTATAGATAATGCGTACACAGATAATGCTTACTCGTGGCAACTGTTTGTCTCACATCTTAATTCATTCACGTCAGTCTTCTTGAGCCTCCTCTTAAGCACAAAGTCATGCAGGTGGGAAAGCAAAACTGCCCATGAGAAAGAGAGGAAGACCTTGCGAAAAGGATAGACAAGGTCCACAGTGATTCAGAGAAAGGATTTGATGTCCCCCCCCCCCCGCCCACATCCTTCTTATTCTGGATGAACAATGTTGAAGATGGATCTTAAGTAGGAGTCAAGAAACTGGAAGATTAGAAGAGGAAGCTCTACTTCTTGTTCATATTAGTAAGTGACAGAACTCATTCAAACTCAGTTCTGGTGACTCCAAAGCACATGTGGGGTGGGGTCAGGATGGTCTTTCGGTTTTGGAGGTCTTCTGTTTACTGGAGGCATGGGCTCAAGGACTAGAAGTAGACAGAACTGGTGGATCTCTGTATGTCTCAGGTCCTCTGGGGTTAAAATGGAGGCAGGCAGGGCAGAACTCTTCAGAAAACAAGGCAATACTTTTTTGAGAAATATCACATGGGGTTGGATGGGGAAGTGCTCCAAGAACAACTATTCAAACCTAATGTGAAGACATTCTCTCTAGCATACAGTTTTCAGGGATCTGATAGGAGGGTATAGGGGATGGGGTGGAGGCCAAGCTATGATCTTAGGCTTATTGATGGATGAGACCATGGTAGATACTCCCTAGAAACATTCAGCAAAGAGTCGCATGGGCAGCAACTGACCCTCATGCCATTGTTAACCAGCATGGGGGTCGGGGTTGTCCACATCCTACTTAGGAGAACAGTAAGCAGAGTTTCATCTCCAGACTACCAAGGGTTGTCCACAGTGCAAGAGAAACCCTGCCTGAGCTTGACAGTGCAGCCAGTATGCAAACACGTTTTACAAATGCCATTTTCCCACCTCATTTTCATCTATCGAGCTTTAGGCTCTCCTAGGCAGGATCTCCGAGACGTGAATATGAACACCTCATATTCAAAAGTCCTCAACATAGAGAACATACAACTCTGCATTCAGCCACCTGGACAGGTGGAAAGCAGATCGTCATGCAGTAAGTCAAAGCGTGAATATGCACATGGTACCTTCACAGCTCTTATCTCATTGAAATGCACAAAAGTGGATTAGAAATGACATGATGACTAATTTTCTGAGGGGGAAAAAGGGGAAATCCAGTAGAATGGCTGGGTAAAAAAGTTAGTAATAAAAGGTAAGTAACCCAGACAGGGAGTTTCCTGAGCAAGCATAACCCAGCAGCTTTTAGCCACACTTCTTTCATGGCGCTCTTTTCAATTTAGGTTCATAGATATCTACACTCACCCAGTGCTTGAACATCTACTGAAACCACCTCTTGCCATTTCACCAGGTAGGGACATCAGCAAAAAAGCCTTTTCAGTGCAAGTAATAACACACTTTCCAAAACAACTCTCCACACGTCAAACTAAACAAACGACTAAGTAAACCCAGATTAAATACAGCTTCATCAGGATGGAGTTTGAGTAATCTCTGAATCAACAAAGTCTGGGGAATATGTGTACAGAATGTCCATTATACAAATGTCAGACCACAAAGTCAAACTCCTTTTTTGAGATGCTATTAAGGACTCCCTAATCTATCCAACATAGGAGAGCAGGGGAGGCCCAGGGTCTGCTAGCTTCTGCCCTCCAGCCTGATTTTCCTTATGCAAAGAGCAGGAAAGCAAATTTCCTGCAGTTATTTTAGTTACTTCCTGGAAAGAGCAAGTTGCCTTTTCCCATTAGTCTGAATGGAATTCTCCTTCTCTGAGCTGCTTTAATTGATGTGGGTTAAGCTTGAACATCACACAACTTCACAGCCACAATACAGCTGGGATCCTCTGGTGCTTTTTAACTTTTAACTGGGTACAACCTACAAAGTCCAAGATTACAAGGGTCATTTATTGTCTGCCAAATGGAATGTTTCAAAGTGAAACGGTTCAGTCACACCATTAGGTGAAGAAGAAAGAATTAAAATGTATGCTCATAAAATGATCAACACAGGAAAATATAAACAGCAGTAGCCCAAGAGTACACAGTTACATGGATTGTCACGGAAGTCTTAAAATGGACATGTATATCTGAATCACTTTGCTGTACACCTAAAACTAACACAACATTGTTAATCAGCTATGCTTGATTTTATATTATAAAAATATAAAATATATTTTTTTAAATGACACCTTCTTGATCTATGTGGAAACACGTGGACTGCTACTTCAATGTTGCCATCATATAGTCCAGGACACTTGTACAACAAGGCTGGATAGGCTTCAGAATCAAATAGAGCTGAGTCAGATACTAGCCTACACACTCATTACCAACGTGTGATTTGGGGCAAGAATCTTATTTCTGAAACTATCTCAGAAGCTATAAAATGCCGACCATATGACCTTCCTCATAGGTTTTTATACAGATACAATAAGATTACATGTATAGTATCTGGCCCTGGCACACACTACAACCTTAGGATTATTCCTGCCCCCCCAAACATTTTGGGCGGAGAGATCTCGTGTGTGTATGCATTTAGCTTTGAAGTCATGCCTATACGTAATAGGCACACAATAAATACTTCTTGTCATTTATTCAATAACAAACATTGATTATTTACCTTTTGTACTGCCTGACCCAGAAGTTCCCAGACGTTCTTGTTTCATGATTAACGTATTGGTAATTGTTTTACAGCACCCCTAGGTTAAAAAGAAATACCTAACAGTTCAGTTTATTAATTAATTAGACCCAAATAACTTAAGAAGTGTTTATGTCCTAACAATTTAGTAGTTTTTTGAAAAAATATCCAATAAATGTAAAGAAAATAATATTTTCATTTCATTGTGAAATAATCACAAGTATTTACTAAAGAGATGCCTGTGTCTGGTGGGCACTTCACAATGACTCAAACCTTGGCATTAGATTGGAAACCTCCACCCCCTATTTCCTGCTCCACACTGTACCACGTGGTACTGCTTTGCATGACAGCAACTGCTAAAACCCTAGCTTTGCAAAGGTATGACATCACTGAAAAAAATGTTGTGCATTCCAGTAGTGAAACTACGAACTACCTTGAGCTAGTAGTTCACACGCTGTCTGACAGATGTCAAGAATTGATGTATTTTCCTCAAACATTTAAAGCATTTCCCAGCACTCTTCTGAGTTTGCTGCAACGCCCAGGATGCCTTGGATCATTGTCTGGGAACCAAAAGGCTAATCAATTACATCAAATCAGATTCTTCTTCTCTGCTACTGTATCACAGAAGTATGAATTGGGACAACATTATAAATAAACCTAAATAATAACAAGACTTGTTATAATGGAGCTCTGTATTTCTATTATGCCTTTCAGCCTTTAATATTTCACCCATTCAAAGATGTCTGACTAGTGTCCTCTGGTCACCAGATCGATTCTGCAGTGAAGGTTCCGGGGCTTCGAACAGACAAACGTCTACTTATCTTGATCTCAAATGTTTACTTACTTCAAAAACCATACAGTAGGGGCTTCCCTGGTGGCGCAGTGGTTGAGAATCTGCCTGCCAATGCAGGGGACACGGGTTTGAGCCCTGGTCTGGGAGGATCCCACATGCCGTGGAGCGGCTAGGCCTGTGAGCCACAACTACTGAGCCTGCGCGTCTGGAGCCTGTGCTCCGCGACAAGAGAGGCCGCGACAGTGAGAGGCCCGCGCACCGCGATGAAGAGTGGCCCCTACTTGCCACAACTAGAGAAAGCCCTCGCACAGAAACAAAGACCCAACACAGCAAAAATAAATTAATTAATTAATAAACTCCTACCTCCAACATCAAAAAAAAAAAACAAACCCATACAGTAATGCCAAGTTTACCAGAGGATCCTTCTCATTAGTAGTAACTTGTGAGCTGTTGTGCATCAGCTCCATGTAGGGTCATTCGAGATGAAGGAAGGGACTCTCCTTTCACATGTGAAAACAGCTCAATACCTAACAACTCCGCTGGCACATATGCTGTTCAGCATCTAGAATCCAGGCCTAGGGAAGCACCAGGGCTGGCCCTGCTCCTATTCAGTCTCTACTCCATGTTGCATTATAGGCGTGTCTACAGAGCTGAAAGGTGGCTTAAACCTTGCTCAGGAAGGGAGTGGTAAGGAGAGGTGAGGTGGCACAGAACGTATATGCCACACGTGCTCGACAAAGGCTAAGAGGAAAAGCCCTGCTTTGCAGCGTTGTGATTTCTCTGTTACACAAGTCCCCAGCCAGGAGGAGGAAGCTCCCTGAGCTCAGGGTGGGGAGAAGCAGCACACCAGCAGGCAGAAGCGTTTCCTTCCCTTCTGTGGCTGCCTGCAGAATGCTCTGAATTGAGGGACGTGCTCTTGGCTGAAAGGAAGATATGCAAATGTTCAAGTTTATTAGCTCCTAATTGAGGACTTCTCCCAGACACAATAAATCAAATCGAAGAAAAAAAAAAAGTGCGCTGTGGAGAGCAAGTAGGCTAATCCGAAGCATTTTACAGAGGGGATGAATCCTGGCCCTCCCCTCTGTGTGTGAGGAACTATCCTGACCTTGCTGGCTGAGCCCTGCAGCCCAGGGAAATCAAGTGGACCGGTGTTTATGAGGCACCAATCAGAGGCCCAGTATTGCTATTAGTTGTTTTGGAGGGTCCCAGGAGAAGACAGTGTAGACTCTGTCCTGAGGAGTGGAAAAAGTCACTGGGAGCGGAGCCTTATTATATGAGAAGTGAGAGAAACCCAGCTCCAGACTCTTCTCACAGCAACTTTAAAGTAAATCAAGCAACACTGTCTTCGATTGGCAGAGACCAGGAGGACCCACTGTCCCTACGGATGGACACATTTATGGGCCCCTATTGGCCTATTTGGCAAGAAGCTTTATATAATATGACTTCCAGAATCATTCTGTCCAGTGTGAGTCACGGGCTTCAGGGTCCTAGCTCTGTCCACTTTGCACCAGGCCTTCTTAGTTGCTATCCTTCTCAAGCATAGGATCTGGTACCCATTGTCAAAGCTCTGCTTTATTTTGAAAATTTAACTGGCAAAACTATTATATTCCACCAACTCCTTCCCCAAGTGCTGTGCAACTTAAGATGGCAAATTCAGAGACATGCCATTCAGAATGCACCATGCTATCCCAATGCGAATTCACAGATGAGGGCACACAGAAAGAACTAAACAGAAACACAATTGTTATTACAGGGGTGGCTACCTTCCCAGAGACCCTGAATTTGGAATTATGCAAAATAGAAGGCCAAAGTTCACCTAACAGTGATTTAAATAAGGTAGCAATGAGTACACTACCTTCTAACACGTTAAAATTTCCATGGCAAAGTCCTGTTATAAAAGGCTTTGCTGTTCCATTGATTTGATAAGCCTGCAGGGGTGCATTTTGCTTTCATACACAGTGTTATATCAACTGTCTTGTTTGCTTTGAAAAACAAGAGGCCAATAATAACAATCCTTGGGTTGCCATGATTTCCCTGCCGTTCTCATATTGAGCGCCCACTAATTCTGGACTTTAAGCTCAGTGTTGGGAACAACATTTGTTTTGCTCTTGAGGAGTTTGCAGACCAGTTACTTGGTATCAATGTCCTTTGTAACGGTGCAAATGTAACCGTAGTAATGTATTAGAAACAAGCCAATTATTATGCCATTTGCACATTTATGCCCCCAAGATTTACTCTGGGTTTTCTTAAAGGCCTCCTCTCTCATGAGGTTTACTTTTGTGATTTGGAGGTCCTCTTTGGGACAGGGTGGAGCTTCAGATACAGAGTGTATGGAGTCAGACAAGCCTTTCCCCTAAGAATTGATTTGCATGGTGGCTAAGGAACTTCCTCGTGAGGGGAGGCAGACTTGAACTCTAGTGACACTGGGGATTCAGATATGTATAGACAAATATGATGGCCTGAGGAATGGTGCGGGGACAAAAGTCAGGAGATGAGGATGAAAAGCAAGGGTCACCATGGGAGAATCTGGCCACAAGTCTGAGAGTCAGATGGGAAGATGTTCAGATGGGTTGGATGTTCCCTTCCATGATGGTGTTTAAACCCATCCAGTCCTATTTTCCAGGGGCTGTGTATACTCTGGGGAGAAAAGAACTCTCTCATCAAATTCCAGAGCACTTGGGGCTCAGATTACTTTCCTAAGGCGATGTGCTCCTATATGAGCCGGGAGACAGAAACCTTCTTCCTCACTTCAACATAGACTGCTATTCAATTGTCACAGTAACGAAAGATCTGAACGGGTTGGTAGCAGGGCCCAGCAATCAACCATGAGAAGGAGTAGAAGCCCATAAGTAACAGTCAAGAAAAATAAGAGTGGTGTGGTTTGGGGTGGGCAAAGCCCATGTTGATGGCACTAGTGGAACCTGGAATAGCAGGTAGAGTCTAGTGATGAGTGGAAGCCCAGACGAATTCCTCAAGGCACATAAGACACCACTTTGGGAACTCAGAGAAATGTTGAGGTTGGGACGAGCTTTGTAAGGGATTGTATTACCTGAACTAACAGGTGAGGGCTTGAGGCTCTGATCTTAATGTTAATGAGAGGCATTCATACCCCGGGGCTGGAAAGGCTTGGAAACATTGCGGTTACATAAGTTTACATCAGTCCCTCCTCTTTTTTAACTGACATGCAGTCTTAGCCCTGCTATCACCTCTGATCTTGGACCACTTCCCTGAGCCACTGTGCAACCAAGTTCTTCTTTTCTGCAAGGTGGGGAGAAAAGTAGATTCATAGGTTTCCTCCAGAGTGGCCTGCGATTCTCTCATTTGCATTGCTCTGTGAGTGCAAAGCCCGACAATAAAAAAATATAATTCTTCAGGCACGTCAAAGACAACTCATTAGATCAACTTTTTTTTTTCCTATGTGTTGTGTTTTTTTTTTAAAACAGGGACCACTGTGCTTTCTTTCAAGTGAAAAGACTTGTGACAGCTGCTCTATAAAGTATTCAGTGGTTAATTAAGACACTGGTGTCATCGCTGAGCTCTTTTGTATTTTGTAGAAACCAATTGCTAAACAGATGAAAGTAGGTCTGAGGCAAGGGGTAGCATAACTATTATTTCAATTAATAAATAGCTCTAAAAGTGAAGGAAGTGATAAAGCCCTCAAGAGCGTCCGAATCTGCCCCGGTTCTGTCAGGAAAATTAAACAGAGTACTTGTGATTGCCATTGCCTCTGTTTAAGATCCAAGCCAGTGGGTCACCTGTGCTGAGCAGGTTAGTCTGGTTCCTGAGGCACCCCCTAGTGACACATTTGTATACACTGGCGCATCCACTCCATCACAACAGAAAGGAATTGGGCCGAATTCACTTCTTTTTCTTCTACCCACATCCTCTCCTCCACTCTCCCCCTCCCCTTGCCCTCCACCAAAGAAGCCCTAAAATGTATTTTCAGACAAATATCAGGGAAGCATTTATAAATATTTCAGAGGCGTTTCATAAATAAATAAGGAAATCTACAAAAAGACTTCCCTCTTTTAATGAGATCTTGGCTGTGGTATATGCCTTTTATTTGGGTATCATTAAAACCAGTTGGGGAGATTTTTATACTGGACTCTCTTTTGGGGGGAGGGGTCATAATATATGAAAAAGGCTGCAATGCAAGCCTGAGATGTGTAGCCTCCTCCCTGACAGATTAGGCAGCTCTGGAGCTGAGGGAATAGCTTTTACTCTTTTAAAAGTAAATACTAATCAATAGCAACTGTGCCGACAAAAAACTTCTGGCCGCCTAATTGCACCACAGCTACTCATAGACCCCAACAGAATTTTCCCCTGGATGTAACAAAATTAACTACCAGGGGCTGAGCTAGTGAGTTATCACCATCTCGCTATTCAAATGTAATTAACACGAGCCCCCAACTGCCACATGTACCATTAGAGTACCATTTGTTCGTGGTAATTTCCAAACAAGGTCTGCAGGTCCTGCCCAAGTCAATCTTCTCAACATACTCATCTGCACAGGAAATCCAGCTGGCAGGTAGGTGGTCCCGACCATTACACGAAATCTCTTCCTCTCTGAAATCTTGTTTGTAGTTTCTCTTCTGCAGCTTAATGCCCTCTGTGGTCTCTTTGGCCATGTCAGAAATAGCCAGACTGTGTCAGAGGCAAACAAGTGATTTAAGCTGTCCTAACAAGCAAATCTAGTACCCAGCTTTGGGCTGATCTAGCTGCCAGATATGCAGGAATCTTACTTGACAGCAGCTTGGAATGGATGCCGTGGTCATTTTGGTTAATAATAACTAATATTTTTACTACACGTTAGGACTTTTTAAGGACTTTTACCTACATCTTTCTAATTTATTATTGTCATTGGTGATTATAATAATAGCAGTGGCCATTTACTGAGCACTTGGATTAAGAGCTTTACATACACATTTTATCATTGAATTCTCACAACAACTTTGAGTTAGGAATTATTACCCCTGTTTTTAAAATCAAGGAAGCTGAGGCTCAGAGAGCCTGACTCCAAATGCTCCAAGCAGCTAGAATAAGGAAGCACCAGAATGTGAACACAATTTTCTGACTCTAACGCTCATTCTGGACCCGTTAACCACTTCGGGAGGGAGGGATCATCTTCACCACCACCATCAGCAAATCAGCATTTTACACACGTGGTAAACGAAGCACAGAGACGTAAAGCAACTTACTCAGGGACACTCAGCATGGAAGAGTTTCGAAGGAGAGGCAAGAGCCAGTCATAGGGGTTAGTGGAATCTCTGACTCTCTAAACGTACAGCACACTAGCCTTCCTGTCTGTCTTGTTCAACAACCAATGGACGTGTTGCCAGAGCTGCTCCAGGTCTTTGCTCAAAATCCATCAACCACCCCTGCCCCGCACCGGCTGCCTGCTTTAGCAGGAGTGTCCTTGCTCAGAACCTGCCAACTCCCCGCCTCTCACTTTTAACAGGAGTAAACATAAATCTTTAAGTTAAAGGGTCCAGAGGTAAGAAAGGAAGCTACGAACAGCAACAAAAAACCCAGATGGAACCAGCTGGGACCAAGATGGTAAGGAATCTGGCCTCCCACAAACCCTCAGGCTCATTATATGGTGTTTTTACTACATTAGCATGTTAAATACGACACACCTACCAGCAGCCATGATGAGACATTAAGGACCAAAGAAGGATAAAAGGGGGTGGCACCCCACTCCCTCGGAAAAAGCCCTGCCCCTTCCCAGTAGTCTAAGGCATATGCCTCCCCATCATAAGCTGCACCCCTCCCCCCTTTGTCTTCACTCTTTAAAATTAAATCTCTCTTACCAGGTGGGCGAGAAGTCGATCTGTGAACTTAGTTCCCGCTACTTCATTCTTTGGCCACTGACAAAAGCTTGCGCTGTGCTGATCTCAGCTTTAGTTTCGTTATTCGCCTACTCCAACCCTAACAGGAAAAGAACCCTCCCACACCAAGGCAGAGAGCCTTGCTGGGCTAGGGGCTGAGCAGGGTCCCTATGACTTATGACTTAATTTGGTAACAGAAGGAGTAACAGAAGAGACCGGAGACATAGCCTATCAAACTGTACAAGATTTTCAGCCACAGATGCCCCCTCTCTAGGCTTGGGGACTTCAACTCCAAAACAGGGAGTTAGATAAAAGCTCTCTTGGTCCCTTCCAGATCTACCATTTTAGGTTAATTGTGAATTCTTTGAGCTAGGAGAGGCCATATATAGAAATCTAACATAGCATTATTTTCTCAAAACTTGACCTGTAATCTCTCTCTTAGAACCCAGATAACTATGTTGTCACAAAGCCATTGCTTTATAAAAGGAGGAGTGATGGGCTGAGGATGCCCACGGTTAGCTTACTTTCAGGAATAATTAGCCACTCCGGGAGCCAATAGGGAGAGACAGCATACGCTTCACTCCCTTTAGTTCCCATGTGTCAATGGGCAAAGCTGCCCAGTTTGTGAAGAGGTCTTTGCAAAGTCACTGAGGTCTGCAACTTCAATTGGAAGTCGTGTAATCCTTCAGCTGCAGGCTCTATTGTCAGAATCCTGCCCCCAGGTGCACAATAAACACAGAGGGTCCTGCTATGATAGCAGTTTCTTGACTTCTTCCATTCATAGATGCCTAGTGCTGGCCTCTGAGCCTGTGCCTGGAGTCTGCCTGACAGCACAGAAGTCCCCACATCCACCCAGAAACACACAGGTCACATGCTCATGTGGTTTCTTTCCAGCCCAAAGCTCACCCTGGGTACGGGTTGCCTCCTGCAGTTGGGTTATAGTCGTTCCAACCTGGTGAAGCCCCTGTGTCAGGGCCACCATCAGCCCAGCTCCGAGGTGACACTCGTGCCTGAGTTAACCGTGTTGTTTGTGTATCAGGGGCAAAGGGAACCTTTGGTGTCCAGAGATCCTTGGCATCAATTTATTTCCATTTAAATATGTTTTTCCCTCGATTCAGAATGAACTGAGAGAAGCAAAAATACTAATCAAAATGGAATGCAAATATCCAAGGCTCCTTTTTCTCAGAAATGCCCTATTTTCCCCCCCTCCATGGTACTACTGTTTTAGAAATAGAAGGCACCTCCAGAGAGACAGGATAATACCAAATTTTAAAATCTGTAGAAAATGAGTACAGAGGTAGGCGGCACTATTAGTGCTACTAAAAATAAGCTTGGGGAAGCTACAATAAATGGAAAAACCAGAAGTCATTCCTTTTTTAAACGGTACTGAAAATCCTGTATGTTCGGAAGCCATTTCCTCCAGAGAGTCCAACAATAATACTCTGGATTCAATATTCATTTCCATAGTGGTCTCTCTCCCATTCTGTCCCCCTCCCAACCCTCCCGTCACCATTGCCCCAGTAATGCAGGCTGGATAGCGAGCTTATTACCCACACAAGGCAGTGTGTTTCTGCCAAATGAATCTTGTGCCAGATGCCATGTCACTGGGGCCACTATGCCCCGCCTGCTGCTTGCTGTACTGGGGATGAGAACTGTTCTCCTTTATTTTATGTCTTAACGGAGAGTTCTAAGGTTACACAGACAAGCCAGTGCTGGAGAGAAAGCATGTCCCCCTCGGACTCAGATGCCCTTTCCAGTCTGTTTTCCTCTCCCCTGCCATCGTGAGCTCGGGGAGGGGGTGGAGGAGGGGTCTGCTCACACCACTGATCTCAGGGCAGGTCGAAACATGTCCTGAAGGGTCATGCCAGCCATCGACAGCTCTACTGGGCTAGGAGACGGATTGCAAGTATTCACACTGCAAGGACAGTGGCTCCCGACATTCCACCCGCTTTGGGTTCTGTTCCTGATGCCACGCTGGACACGTCTGCCAGCCTCAGCCACGGACTCCCAGCTGAGCTGTTCTGAGACATCTGGGCATTTCTGGGAGTTGAACAGAAAAACAGAAAGAGAGCAAGCATACCTCGCCAAGCCCCAAGTCTCAGGTGTCAATGCTTTGGACACCTGGGCTCCTTAGGGGCCCAGCACCTAAGGTGGGCTAGCAGGCAAAGGCCAAGCGAGCAGTAATCCCAGGGCCAATGTTTATTCCCGCTTGTGCATCTTCTCGCAAACTTTATCACAATATTTAATCACGCACATAAATAAGTGGAGGAAGATGTGTACTCTGGGAAAATCGGCAGAGAACAGAGTCACAGAGGGGCATTTATAAAGCAGCCGCTCCACTTCCTTCATTTCATAGACAAACTGAGAACAGAGCCTGAAGGTTCTGAACAGTCCCGCACGGCACGTGTTGGAGCTGGGGATGGCGCTCCGGCCGGGGCTTCTGGCTCCTAATTCAGAGTTCTTACCACCATCCAGGGCCCTTGTTGTGGTTTCTGGTTTGATTCATGGAGCCTCCAGAAAGAAAGGGGCCTCAGGTGGGACAGGAGTGAAAGGCCAAGATTTAGAACACCTCCCTCTTTTTTTTTTTTTTTTTACAAGGTGAGCTGGAACATATTACTATTTTTCCCTTCTTTGTTTCAGTCCGGGCATTTGTGCCTCTCAAAAGCAGCTAACCCTCCACCAGGTGATGCAGAAATCTACTAATAAAGTAAGCCTGAAAGCCCTTTGCTTCCTGCAGAAAAATCTATATATGTCCTTCAGCCTTATAATTGAGTTGCAAAGGGGAAAAATAAAATTGTTTCCTAGCTGTGTGGAGCCATTCCACCCAACATGCCAATAAAAAGCAAGTGATGTTTTTGTCCATGGGATGTCCAGGTTCAAAGTCAGATCTATGAAGCTAAACAAGGGCTAGGTTATTACCAACAAACGATTACACTCCTGGTTGTACTGAACAGAGGGCTATTTGAACTCTTGAGACTAATTGGAAGGGTTCTGAAATGTCAGTGTTGACGTCCCCAGTCTAGCTTCCCTGAATCACAGTGGAAACTAACCCTGAATCTTAAAATTATGTTGCCATCCAGAAAGCCTCACGTTTCTATCAGGAGTTGTGAATATTAATCCTGGGCAGGGAAGTCACTTAGCTATGGGCGCCCTGCTTTGCCATCAAATAGATAGGTAATAACCATCTGCATTATCTTTTTCTGAAATTGATTGGGAAGCTTGAGTAAATAATAATACTTTCTATTTGTAGAGCATTCTAACTTGTAAAAACCCCTTTACTCAACCTCAATTATTCCCTGTAATATCTGTAAACAGGTGAATATCACCTGCCTCAAAACAACCCTGTGTAGTTGGAGGTAACAGTCCCATTTTAGAGATGGGAGTGCTGAGGCTCAGAGGGGTTGGGTGGCTCATCTAAGTCACACAGCTAGAGAACAACGAAGAAGGGACAAACCTAGATTGGCTGGTTCCACAACCAATTCTCTCTGCATGGAATCACAATGCTTCTATCTTGGTACACACACAATGCTTTTAAAGGTTAAAAAGAGTGACACTGTAATAACTAATTAAAGTCAGCCCCATCCTGTCAGTCACAATCACTATTTAGCAGTCCACGCTCCTCTCCAGAGACATAAATCATCCTTGTATGACTACAGCTAGCTCTGGCAGCACCTGGCTGTGTCTGGTTCATTGATGGATGGATGAAACAGCTGGACCAGTCCTGCAGCATACCCTCTGCTCCCGAGGCCATTTACATGGCCAGGTCCAAGAACATCGGACCAGCGCAATCTTTCATCATACTTGGTCTGTTGATTTTACTTGTAGACGAAATACAAGGCTGCCTTCCTGTTGTGGTTTCCAGGTTCTTAGGAGAAAGCACCTCTTCAATTCTCTTCTATCCCTTCCCCTAAGGTTTTAACCCTTGAATGGGGATTTAAAAATAATAATTCTACAATGAGACACAGGTTTAAAGTGCAAATATATTAAAGAATCAATTCAGGGCAATGGGCTCATTCACTAATGAATAAGTAAAATACTAAGCAATTCTTTTGGGGAGAAAGAGGGGCCGAGACTAAAGAGGAGGGTCTCAGGCAGCTGATGTGGGGAGAGGCTGCAGAGGTGGGAACAGCGCAGAACAAGTGTACTAGGAACCCTCAAGACAGTACACTGACTGCATTATTTGGCTTAAGGCAATGCCTATTGAATATTCTAGGCACTAGAGAAGTGGTTTGAGGATCTGTTAACAGGTTGGATTTTAAAAAATATTTTTAAGCAGCTTTATTGAGATAAAGCTACATACCATAACATCCATACACCGCAAGTGTACGATTCAATGATATTTAGTAAATTTATCAAGTAGTATAACTATCACCAGAATCTAGTTTTAGAAACAAGTTCAATTTGAAGAAATAATATTTTGAAAAGGTAGTACTCCTTTCCCATCACAAGGAGTACTTCCTTTTGTCCTTTGGACTCAAGGATTTATTCTTATGATCATCTGCCTCAGTGAGGCCCCCCTGTAACACTGGATCAAGGCAGCCATGCTTTGAACAGATCTGCCTTCTTTTCCTGGCTTCCACATGCTGGGATTTGGGGTGAACTCAGAGCCCAACCACCCAGTACTCAGACTCAAGGAGGGGCCCCTGGTCCACCATCACTTCCACAGCCTCCACACCCACTACTTGGAAAGTTATACAGAGCTCTTGGTCATACCTCCAGTCTCCAGAACCAGGAGAACAAGCATGTGATCAGCCCCTCCACCCCAGCTTCCTACACCCACCGCCTCCTGGGAAAGCCTGAAGGAAATTGGCCAACATCATGGCATTCCTGTCTGGTTGCCAAGTCCCCTTATTGTGTTTGCACTTCTTAGAGACTGTCAGCACAACTCCCCCACCTCCACCCCCTGCCCACCATGTGACAGGCTATGCTGTCCTTTATCTCAGGGGACCAAATCAATGACTTACCTCATTCCAGGTTTTTCTCTTTCACTGCAGTCAAGTGCAAGACAGAAAGGCAGCCCTAGTTTAAGGCAAAACGCTAGAACAAAGACACTGCTGTGGCTGCCATCTGTTAGCAGTAGACATGGGTAAAGAATGAGTATGAGCAAATATTTGCTTAAGTACAGAACCCACTTAAGCACTGTAGATTGACTGTTTAGGTTCAAAGTAACAGTTGTGGAGTGGGATTCTGTTAAAGAGAGTCTGAACAAAAGGTATGTGTGCCTTTACACATGCTATTCTCTCTCTGGAGAATCCTCTTTCCTTCTCCTGTCTGTCCTTCCAGCTCACCGTTCTCCAAACACAAACAAATGACCATGCCTTTTCCCCATGTCACCCCTTCCTGTGGAACTTAGGCTGATGGATCAAGTGTTTCTGTTTGCTGTCTGTCATACTTCTACCCTGTAAGTCTTACAGGAAGGGGACCATGTCTTATTCAACCCTGGTGTCTAACACTGTATCTGGTATATAAAAGACACTCAAAAGATGATCTGCACTCAAGTGACTAAGAAAGGACCATGAAAACAAATAGGGGCTCACACGCCAAGCAAGTATGTCCTTCTGCAGGCAGCTGTGCTAATTTGCCAGACTTTACATGACCAGGGAACAATGTATGATACTTTTGTGAATTAAGAAATTGTTTTGGACTCAGGAAACACCAAATGTAAATGGCAATGCTGGATTACAAGAGAAAGGGCTGCAGGCTTTGGGGAAGGAGCTTTCCCAAAGTACCTATCCACTGGGAAGGCCAAGGGAGTGCAGCCTTCTAGCGGAAGAGAAGACATTTATAACGCCCCAGCTGTGCTTTGGAAGAATAAGGCAACCAATCCTCCTGACAAATGTCTATAGTCAGAGCTATATCCACAACAAGCAATAGGAAGGTGTGCTTTCCATTTGTGGCTTATGAAATTACCTTCACGATTTTAATTTTGTCTCTCATGTCCACTGTTGCATCTCCAGTACCCAGAACACAGAAAGCACTTAGGAGATACTCGAGATGTGAATGAATATTTCATATTCTGGCTGGCGTGTTTCCCCACAAAATGTTTCTATTTGGTTCCTTTGTGCTCTAAAAACACAAGTGTCCTGGAATGAATTTTCCATTGACCATCTCTCTCGTCTAGGAGGCAATCCACGAACACATTAACAAATGGGAAATAAGCAAATCCACGCGTACCAAGGCCTGGGAGTTCCACCATTTAGAAAAGAAATGCAGAGAAGACTCAAAATCTCAGCCATCCTAAAGTGCGTATCCACCTTTTGAAAGAGGAAATGTCAGAGGACTCTGGGGGCTGGTGGGACATCCAGGAAGAAGCAGGAATGAAGGGGAGGGAAGGGAACTAAGGGTTCTTTGGCACCTACTCTGAGTCAGGTATCTGGCCACATACTCCCATTTCTCATTTCAGTTCTGATAACAGAACCTACAAGATGGTTATGGCCATCGTGACTGTATCATTGACAGAAGGATCAAAGAGACTACATATCCTACCCAAGGCCGCCCAGCTAGAACGTGGCCACATCAGAAGTGGAACACAGATCTACCTAACTCTAAAGCTGACGCTCGTTCCAGTCTACCATGTTTCTGTTCCCTAGCATTCCTCTGGATTTGGAGTCCCACAGGGCATGCACACGTCTTACTCATCTCTGGAGCCTGCTCTCCTTGGTTTGGACCAGGAGAAGCCCTAACACGTGTTTCCTGAGCTGCATCCCAGATCACAAGCATTGACACTTCTTGACTGAGAAGTAATCTGACTATAGCCCAGCCACCCCGAGGGAGGACACAGCACTGGCCCTGGAGGAAGTGCTCAGGCAGCACTAATTTCACTGATGGAGCACGGGTTTCTCTGCAGAGAATGCAGAGCCCCCCAGGTTTGTGCTGACTTCCTTTATTCAACGTTCGAGAATGGTTTTGAGTGGCAGGTTTGGTCTAGTGTGAAGGTCGCAAGGGGTCAGCATCAGGAAGCCCAGGCTCCAGCCTCTGCTTTACCACCGGTGCGAGGAGGGGTATAGCAAGGGAGGGCTGGTTCTGAGGCAAATCACTTTTCCTCCCTGGCCCTTAGTTCCTCGGCTGTCCACTGAAAAGACTTGACAGATATTTCCTAAGCATTGTAGAACTTTCTATGATGACGCAAATATTCTACTTTCTGTACTTCCCAATATGGTAGCCACTAGCTATCTGTATCTATTAATCTATCTATGTATACACACACACTAAGTACTTGAAATGTGGTTGGTGTGATTCAGGGACTGACATTTTAATATTATATAATTTTAACTAATTTAGATTTAAATAGCCACACGTGGCTAGTGGCTCCCTATTGGACAGAGAAGCAAGCTCTGAGAAGCTTCTGAGAAGCTTCAGCTCTGAGAAGTAGAGAAGGACACAGCTTAAGGTAGGATTAAGTGTTCCAGCTCACACGTGATGTGGGTTCAAATCCCATCCTGCCACTTGCTAGCTATGGGGCCAAACCCAAGATATTTAACCTCTTTAAGCCTCGGTTTCTTTCTTCTCTTATAAAATGGAGACACTAATGGCTCCCATATAAATGTGCTCTGAAAACTGAATGAGATAAAGCTCTGAGTGTACTGTCTATCACAGGATGAGGGCTCTGCACGAGAAGGGGCGGGGGAGTTTCTTTCTCTGATTAATCCATTGTTTCATTCACCAAGACGTCACCTGGAAAATTGAGTGGAAGGAGAGAAAGGTTTAAAATCCACTGGGTGGGCCCCTGAAGGAGGGGAGGGGAGGGATGAGCCAGGGAAGGAAAAGCAGTTTTGCCTACTTCACATTTTTCCCAGGGCTGTCCCTGTATGTGTTGTTTGACGGACTAGGTCAAAGGACACAAGATCTAGGTAGATATTCAGATTCCCTCAGACGTGTCTGTGTTGTGTAATCTTCCCGGTCTTGTAAACGAACAGAACTGACTAGCCAGGGATTTTACAGGAGGCATCTTCACTGAGATTTTTAGTTCATGAGAAACAAGGGAAGGGTCCCTGACATTCTATGACAAATGCACAAACAGTCTGAAACATCAGGATGACACTTTCTGTGCTATTTAGCTGGTATTTTCTCGCTAGAATAATTAACCAGAGACCTACCCACTAGTCTAAAGCAAAAGCAAGTAATAAGAAAGTCAGTCTCCTATTCCCTTTGCTCCCAAAGTTGCCAACTGTGAGTAATTCGCATTACCTCCATCTTAATAAATAGCTTCCTGTCCATCTGACCCTTGCAAACCTCCTTTAAATCATTTGATGGATTCTTAAAAATCCCAACGTCCAGGCTCTACCACGTACGATTAAATCAGAAATGGTGAGGGTGGGACCCAGGCATCGGTACTTTTGAAACTGTCCCAGATGATTCTAATGTGCAGCTACATTTGAGCACCAAGCGTTCAGAGGGAGTGATCTGGGCAGAAACTCAGGAGTTAAGTCCACGGGGAGCTCTGATCTATATCATACGCTCCAGGCCGCATCAGATAACGCTGATGTTCTATTTAGCTCAAGTTGCTTACTGCAACGGGGATATTTCTCAACCAACATGCTCTTTAATAAAGTCAAATTTGGGCCATTTCCACACTGTTAGCGTTGACAGGGAAATTCCCCACTGAATGGGTGATGTGAGGGGTTGGTGCTTTAAAATCAAGCCTTGCAGAAGTATTAAGTCCGCTTCCGGAGCCCAAAAACCATCAAGAGAAGAGTTACTTCAACCACTTTTGCCTGCTGCCACCTGGTGGGGCTGCTCCCAACTTGGTCACTGCTCTTCATTCTTGGGCTCCCGCCCCCTCCCCCAAAGAGATATAATTTCGGAAAATGTCATGCATTTTCAATCCAATTTACTGGTGCCTTGCACATTGATCAGACTTCCTTCTCCTTTTTCCTCCCATCTGGTTAATATAATTATTGCTTTCACATGGTGAAGCCATTTTATGTAATAGCTTTGTTTGTTACTATGGTTACAAGTTAGGCAGTACTTCGGATATAAATCTATCATCTCCCGAAAGCAGCCTCCTATCTGTCAAGGTGCAGCCCTTAGACGCGCATGGAAAAGCAAGCTGAGCAGTGGCATTCGTTTTCTGTCTTAAGGAAAGTGGCCTTTCTTTGGTCAAATTGCATTTGAAAGTCCTCTGAGCCCAGTGTAGACACACTCCTTGGTAATTGCTGGGCGCTGTCCCACTTTCTCCCTCAGGGGATTTTCCTGCCTGAGTGAGGCACCCATAAGAAGAGCTAGCCGGCAGAAGGTCAGAAAAGTTGGCGATGGGGCAGCTCTGGCTTTCAGGCCACAGCCCTCCTGTTGCACAGCTGGAGGTGTTACTAGACTGTTTACTCTTGGCTGATTTATTTCTCAGCTAAGGGCTGAGAACATAATCTCTCGGGAGTTAAATTTCTCTGGGTGTAATCCCTTCCTCTCACGCATCGGAGGCATCGCCCCTCTTTTCCCGATGGAAGTGGAGTTACACTCTCCCTTTAGAAAATGGCATAAGTTCAGAGCTGGGTTCAACCTGCCACCCTCAAGTGACAAAGCGTGACCATGTCTCTGCTTTGACAGTGCTTCACACTCGGCTGAATCAGACCCAGCCCTCTGAGGACAGAAGTCACATGGCCTGTGAAGTGGGGCTTTCCTCCCAGCTTTGGTCAATGATAACAGCTAACCCTGGCGAGGGTTGAGGGGTTACCTCACCCTCCACGTGTGTAACCCATCTAATCCTCACAACCACCCCAGGAGGTGTGGGTCCCCAGCACCTAGCCTCACTCTCATTTTACAGAGGAGGAAATTGAGGCTCAGAGGGATTAAGCACTGTCCCCAAATCACACAAGTCAATGGCTGAGCCTGGACTCATCGTCTTTGGACTCCAAGTCCTGCTTTCGTTCTAGGGAGCGCTCACTGCCAACTCAACAGAGGCTCACTTTCCTGGTTCAGAGACCAGGGACCAGGAGAAAAGAAAGGACAGGGACTATCAAGGCCTGCACGAAGGCCTTCATTAAAGCAAACGGAACAAACTCCAACCATCTTCTTCCCCCTTTAGGAGAAATTTATTGCTTCAGTAGCCCATCAGTGAATTTCCAATGGCTACTAATTAACTAGCCATGTCATTCAAATTTATTATCACGGAGCAGGAGCATACATATTTATACCACTCATATGGCGGGATAATCTGCAGTTATATAACTTCGTGGTAATTATGATTGGAATTGCCAGGGAGAAACTAGGCACTTTGGAGGTGTGTGTTTACTACCAACTGCCTACCTTGGAATTACCCATTAATGACATGAGTAGTTGAGGCCTTGGAAGACATTGTAGAAGTTCATTGTAAGGGACTCTACGTTTGCATTCCCAATTGACAGAAAAAGCAGGAACCTCGGAGATACCAGGAATATCTTTTTCTTCTTCTTCTGGCAGGCCAGGATGCTGTCTTGCAGGTTTAGCCTGTTTGTGGGCATGTCTGGGGTGCTCTGGTGACAGGGAGGGGGCAGAAAGAGATGTCTGAGCTTTAGTGCAGGGTGCAAGCGCTGAGCTGTACCAGGCTCGTCTCCACATCTGCTGAGCCAGGGCATGGGAGGGAAGTATTGACCGGTAAAGGAGCAAGTGAAGAAGCTCCGAGAACCTACGCTTGGGCTAAGGGGCACAGGAGTCCTGGGGCTGAATGACTGCCTGGTCGTCTGCTGTGTGGGACCAGGAGAATATACGTCGGAGAAAGGATTCCAGAAGGAGAGGAGATGGTGGATTCCACATACGAGGGATGCTATGAAAAGGCATGCAGCTCATACAACATAGACCGGGCATGTGACACCCCTCTCCTCTCCCGCAGAAAACAAAAACGATCCCAGGGCTGGTTTTCTTGGCAACAGTGTCCTCCTTGTTCCTTCCTCTGTTCCCCTGAGATGGCAGTTCTGAGGCTGCTCTTATTGTTTGTAAGATGGGGGCACGGGGAGGAGAAACCCACATAACGTGACGGTTCTCAGACCTCTGGATGGCTCTCTGCTCCGCACATGTAAACTAAGACAAGCATGGGCTCTTAGAACTGCAAGGGGGAGTTCATTTAACAGAGGAGAAATCTAGAGCCCAGAAGGGGTAAACGTGTGGGCCCAAGTCACACAGCAGATAAACGGCAGAGCCAGGCCTGGAATGTACATCTGTCACCTCCAAGTGATTTTCCATAATGCAGCTCCACGGTGAGGGAGGAGTTGTTGATGTTGTCATATTGAGACTAGACTCACACAAATAATAGCCGGATGGGGAGTGCCTCTACATCCATCTTAAAACCTGTCTGGGATCATTTTTTTTTCTTGCCTTTTTAAATAACCTTACACAAAGACTCCTGTATCAAATCCTTTCAGTGGCCAAGAGCAGACAGACATTTGTTTCTCCTCACCTGGAATGCCTCCCACCACGAGATAATGGGAACTCTGGAGCCCACAATGACTCCCCTTTTTCTCCTGGCTGCTAGGGGGTTGAGGACAACCTTTTGGGCTCATTTGCTCAAATTTTCCTCAGGGAGTTTTGATTATCATTTTCTTTTCCTCTCTTTTGCTTGATACTTGCTTCTACATTAGGTAAACTGTTTTGATCTTCTTGTACCTGTGCTTTCATTATAAAGTTTCCAGATGGAGGTGGGGCTATTAACCAGTCATAAATATAAATAAACCAATAATACTCTTAAACCTTGGAGTTCAAGGTTTAAGGAACTAAATCTCACAGAATTTACAGCCAGGCTGGGAAGGATCCTGCCCACTCCAGCGCTATCCACACACAACATGCAAGAGGAGGAAAGGGAAATCTCAGTTTTTGTGAAAAGAAACAGTAGACAGAAGAGGCTGGTTCCCTTTATCAACCGGAAACACCGTGTTGCCCCACTAACCATTCTATCTAGAACAGTCAGAAGCAGAATAAAAGGCTCCTGGACATCTTGGACTCGTGCAATTTGAGGAGAGAACTGCCTCGATCACCTTTCTAGTTAACCACTTTCTAATTTTTCTCTAGAACTGGCATCATCAACATCCTTACTCTTACAGATAAGGAAGCAGAGGTGCGGAATTCATATTTTCAAGGTCAAATAATAAGGAGACATGGGGTTTGAACCCATCCCCATTTGTACCTGATGCTCACATTTTCTTCTACAGTATCCCTCACATCCTCAGACAATCACTGTCACCTGAAGTTGTCAAAGTAGGCCACCCATTTTAAGTCTCTCTCAGGCCTAAGGTCACCAAGCTTTCCCAGCACCCAAACTGGACTCCCAGGAAGAAAAGCTTGGGGGCTACAGGTGTGAAGGATGAGGATGACCCAGCTAAACAAGGGGAGAAGCCCATTCCCTGGGGTTCATAGTTAACCATGGGCTATTACAATAGCTATTTTTCATCCTTCAAAATGAAATAGTAATGACACCACTGTTAGAATATTGGCAAATCTTCAAGTATGCCGAATATCAAGATGGATTTTATTAAAATTTTTATCTTACGAAAAATTTTTTCTTTTGCTGATGGCTTAGACAAGAGTAGTCATACTTCTTTCTGTTACCTGATTTTTGGTATCCTAGAATGACAGGCTATTATGTTAAATCACAGATGCAGGACACTTCAGAGCAGTGCTTCTCTTGCATTAAACTTATTTCAAGGAAGATGCACAAAACACTGAAGGCCTGAACTGGGACTTGGGGTTCATCAGTGCTGGACCAGAACATTTCAGGCTGAAATCTCAATCCCGTTTGCACCTCAGAGCCTTTCAGGACTCTATGTTAATCCCCATTCGTATGGAACTAACTACATTAGGAACTAACTACATTTTTTCATCTCTTTAGAGAGAAATGGGTGATAGAAGGAAAACTGGAGCTTCTGGTTCACGTATGCTACCCTGTGCGCCTGTCATTCCACCTTAGGAATAAGTACAACAGAAATCCATCTTCCTGTCCACTCAGGACATGTACCACAACGTTCACAATCCATTACTCATAATAACCCCAAAGCAAAAATACTTCCATCAGTAATGGAACAGATAAATTCTGACGTATTTCTACCATGAAATATACAGCAATGAAAGGGAAAGATCTGTTTGAGGCATCACCATGGATTAATTTTACACACATAATGTTAAGAAAAAGAAGCCACACATAAAAGAATATGATTCCACTTACATAAAGTCCAAAATATATGCGAAACTCATCCAGGGTGCTATGAGTCAAGACAGTGGTTACCTCTGAGGAGGGACTGTGACTTCCAAGGTCATGAAGTGGCTTCAGGGACGCTGCTACTATTCCATTCTTTTCATGTTGGTCTAGGTTATTGGATGTGGTCACAGAAAAAGTCACTGAGATGTACAAATATGATTTGTGCACATTTCTCTACATGTGTTATACTTCAAATAAAAGTTAAAGGAAAAGGTCAGGGTTCAATCCCCAGCTCTGCCATGTGCTGTGTGACATGTGGAATTCACTTTCCCTTTATGTTACAGCTTTTTCATCTGAGAAATCAGTGTAACGCAACCCACTTACAGAGATGTTGTGAGAATATAATAAGAGGCTGCATAAAAAACAGCCAGCCCTGAACCTGACAAATGGTAGCTGCTCAATAATATTCACTATCTAAATGTTTTGAATAGAAAATTATCGAATACACACAAAACTAAAGAGAATAGTATAACAAACCCTCATGGTCCCATCATTCAGCTTGAATACTTATCAACTTACGGCCAATCTTGTTCTACCTAAATCTGACTCACCAACCACTAAAAAATAAAAGTATATTTTAAAGATATATATTCTTATCTATATACACATCATTTTGCATCTCTAAAAAATAACTTTTAAAACACATAATCACGATATCATTATCATTAAGTACTTCTATAACTGCAGCAGCTAACCAAGTTACCCTGATTGCTTCAAAAATGTCTTTTTATAACTGGTTCGCTCAAATCAACCCATACAAGGTATAGTGATGTATATATATATTCTTTCATTCTTCATTTCATTTAATCTCTTAACAAATCACAAGGGTAATGGGCAGAGAGTCTGTCTCTGACATTTGCCCACCAATCACAGAAGCCTTTGTGGAGGAAAAAAAAAGGCATGCTGTCATGAAGCCTCCTAAAAACACCCCTCCTTTCTGTCTACATCACTCTTCTGAATTCTTTAGAACAATGGATGGCTGCTGTCACTGTCAGAACCAGATCTAACACAATATAGGAAAGACCCTCTAGCACAAGACTGTGAGTACGAATGGGAGAGCAGCTCCTACTGTCACACAGTATACAGAAGAAACCCTGTACAGGACATTCCCTGGAAGACAGAGAAGTGTGGCATCTGGTCTCAACTGTTCAGATAAAATAAATGTTTCGAGCTCCTCAAATAAACATATTGCCCAAATTATGGTGAAAGCTGCATGCTGTATCTCTTCCCTCTGCTCTTTCGTTTTCATCCTTGTTGGGTTCTCTCTCACCCTGGATGCTATCCTCTGAGGTCCAAGCAAAGGCAGGCTCAAAGATCCAACCAGGGTTTTATCCTCTGTTGATTCCTTAGAAAAATAGATTGTCTCCTGGACTGCATGCATCTGAAGGTCCTTCCTTTCAAGGAGGCATCTAACTGTATTTTATGAAATAACCAGCTCATGTTTCTGTCTCCTCCAGCTACATCATGAGTGCCCTGAGGAAAGGGCCCTCATTTTATTCATCTGTGGATTCCCTACCCCGGCACAGTGTCTGGCACATTGTAGGCCCCCAAACAAATGCGTGTGAGATAAATTAGTGAACAAGAGTGAGCAGAGCCCGTGGGAGAAGCACCACACTGGGAGTTGGAGAAACCCGCCCACCTAAGTCACCCCATGGCACGCCATGCGCTGGACGTGCTTCAATTAAGTTGCTCTGGAGCAGGGTAAGCGGGGACTAAGAAGCCTCCTCTTTCCCCCTTAGTCTATGTCTGGTTCTGCTGTCAACAGAGCTGTGAGGATTGGCCATTAGTAAGAGAGGGCACAGGGCACTGCATTTCAGGTGGTGAGCACAGGTGGAGGTGAGCACAGGAAGGGTCAGCTGAATGAAATATTACCAAGTGGATGAAATCCACCTAGGTACTAACTTTCCTTCCCTGTCATCTATCCCAGACCCTCTATGTACTCTCCCATTCCACAAGATAACTCTGGCTCTTAGCTGGTTGACAGATCATTTCTTTGAAAGTGTTAGCTGATGACTTCTCTGAGTTTACGGTGTGACCTGTGTGGGTGCTGGGAGAATGAAAGGGAGGTATGCAGTTATCTTTATTCCACCCTTTTTCATTTGTTGAAAATTAAACAAACAACTGGAAGGAGTAGTGTCTTAATTCTTAAAAACTATCTATTATGCCGCTACTACTAATATAAGCTCATGCTATAAAAATATAAAAATGCAGATTGGCATAAAGAAGAACACTGCAGCTGTCATTTATGATCCACATACTAGAGGCCTTTGAAATTACAGAGCCTCTATTTTTTTAATGTATTTTTAAGTGAGTATATTTCTTTACATGTCCATAATCACATTTTACCCACAGTGTTCTACTGAATTTTATTTTATTTCTAATGGAACATAAATTCTATTCTATTCTGTTCTGTTCCATTCTCACTCCAATAGAATAGAATGCATGCAGTTCTATTATATGGTTGCATTTTTAATTTACTGAAGTGGAGAGTTACATTTTGAAAGGGAATTCTTAATAATAGAAAGCATCTAAGATACAAAGGAATGATTCTTTCATGGTAAGGACAGTTTGTGAAGGCAAAGCGTCTTTCCTAGCCCACCTTCAGATCTCCAGGCAGAGAGGCCTCTTTCCCTGCTGACCCTCTCAGCTAGCCATTCACCTGACTGGTCAGTGTACAAACCCAGAAACCAACAAGGGCAGGTGTGGGTAAAGAAAGGAACTGGAAGAAAGAAAACCTGGTTTCAAATCCAACTCTGTCTCTTGCTAGCTCTTGGACAATTCACTCATTGATTCATTCAGAGTCCTAAAAGCACGAACACATAATAAAATTAATTAGTGAATTGCTAATACATAGGGTGGTGTAAAGAAGGAACCAGCTAATGGGGGGAAGATACTTTGTAAACTCTAATGATCATAGAGATATGAAGAGTGATTATTGATAAGATGTGTTACTATTTTAAGGATTCAAAGGTAATCTAACCATTGAGAAAATGCCTCTGTATCACATCTTGGCAGGGAGATCCTAGCTGCAGCCACAATGATAGAATGCTCTCTCAATAGTATTTTTTTTTTTTTTTTTGAAATTTGTCATTTTCTCAATGATGGAACATCTCCCAGCTCAAATTTGGTTACCTTCAGACTATCTAGCCTCTCTAAACAGGATCAAGTTCCAAAGGAGCTCCCACACTCAAGCCTACAGAAGATGGCTGGTCCAGCAAGGCCAGCCGAAAGATGCCGAGTTACTCACATTGTCGGGGGGCCACAGAGCTCGGCTCTGTTTCCCCTGCACCTCCCAGATCCCACAGTACAACCCCACCATGTCTGTAGGGCTCAGTCATAAAGACTCTGGCCCTGCAGGACTGGTTATCCTCACAGGTGAGTTAGGCCATCCCCTCCCCAGAGGGGCCCACGTGGAGTTTTGCACAGCACTCCACACCGACTAGGGCAGTGACCAGCAGATGGACTATCGGAGGTGAAGCACTTTACTTCTCTGGGCCTCAGTTTCCTCAACAGGAATATGAGGGGGTTGGGCCCGATACGATTCCTTCTCGCTCCAAATGCCATGAACCTGTAAATTCTTGTTCATTTTTGTGTTCTGCTCAGTGCCCAGCACAGTGCTGCAATAATGTAAGTTCTTACTAATATCTGTTGAATGAACGAGCAATGAATAAACAGATGGAAACTTCGTGCTTGTCACCAATGGAAACACAATGATTGTGGAATTCTGCTCTAACCCATCACATGGTGTCAAGTGATGACCAGACATGCTGAAGCCATATACAGTTCTGCATGTGACCTACATGGGGGCACCCTGAAGGCAGCAGGATGGAATATATTGAACTGGAACTGCTCTTGAGCACCCAGGACAGGAGGCTGCCCAATCAGGGACCAGGAAACATTGCTCAGGGGCCCAGAAAAGGTAGTGTTTCAGACAGGTACAGATTTTGCTGCTGGAGGCCTCTCTACATCTGCATTTCTTACAGCTTGTGTGTGTACTGACACATCGCTATTCAAAGGCCACAGATCCCAAGATCCAGGGTTAGCCATCTTGGAGAAGAACCTGGAAAGCACTCTACCTGATGTGGCATCAGCTGGCACCCTGACTCTCTGGAACCTTCCATGAGCCCTTGGTAAAGTCTCAGACCCCCATCGGGCCTATGGATTGGGCAGTGCTCAGAAAATAGAGTCACTGGGCAAACCACAGACTTCTCCCTGACTTCATACTGCCCAAACCCAACCCTTGGCACACTGTTTCTCCAGTCACACAAAATATTAAATTACATTTAAAGTGCATTTGGAAATCTTTCCAGAGAGCATGTTTGGCAACATGCAGCAAAAGTTAAAAACATGCATACACTTCGCCTTGTAGTTTCATTTGTAGGACATAATTTTACAAGTGCACAAATGTACACGGATGCTTAGTCTTGTTTATAAAAGAAAAATTGAAAACCACCTTAGTGTCCATTAATACTGATATATCAGTTGAGTATGTTATGTTTTACTGATAAAACACTATGCATCCTAAAATGATGATGCACAAATACATCACAAAAACGGTGCACAAGGTATGATGACTGAATGAAACAGTTTATGTGATACAGCCCATACATGTAAAGATATCCAGATTATTATACATAGAGAGATGACTAAAAGTATTCTCTCAGAAACGTTAACTTATAACCTGGATCGTGAGATTTGGAATAAGTTTTACTCTGTACTTCTTTTTCCTTCCTCCCTTCCCTTCCCCCCCCCCACCCCGTCTGTCCATCCGTCCTTCCTTCCTTCCCTCCTTCCTTCCTCCCTCCCTTCACTTCCCCTTCCTTCCTTCCTTCCTTCCTCCCCTTCCAGCTAGAACTCTTCACTGTAAGCATGTTCTTTTTTAACACCAGAAAAATAATCATTTTCATTTTGGAGTAAAAAAGAATTTCACTGGCAACCTTGGAAAGGAAAAAGAAAGAGTGGAGATCTCTCTCCAAACAGCTGACATGAATTTCTAAGGTTGTAGGCACGCGTCATGATCATTCTCCTCACCTGACTAGATAGAAAGTACACAGCGTGTGTGGACCACTTCTGCCAAGGCCTTTCCCTTCTAGCTGCCAGGTAATCCATTCCTGAAGCAGAATGAGGGTGCTACAAACCCCCATTTTTGTACGACTCCTAACGAAGCCCTCTCTTGTGAGTTTTGGCATGGAGGCCAAGAACCTGCTCTACTATCTGCTGGAATGTGCATTTACTGTGGTCCATCTATATCCTCAGCAGGACACAGCTGATGAACATTCCAACCATTATTATTAAAAACACTTCTATCAATTGTAAATACTGACCCTGCACCTTCCTTCCTCTCCCCACTTCTAACAGAAAACCCAGTCCTTACCGAATGTCAGAGTCAGATGAAAAACCATCCAGTCCAATGTCCTCATTTTACAGAGCAGGACGTACATTCTGGAGAAAATAAATAATTCGAGGTAGATGTTGACAGAGCCTGGATTAGAACTCAGGTCTTCCAGCTCCTGTGCTCTCTCTACCTCCTGCACACTCAGGTCCTTGTTTCAAGCCTGTATTTCCTCTTACTTGGACTATTGCAACTAGTGGGAAGCAGCTGCATAGCACAGGGTGATCTGCTTGGTGCTTTGTGACCACCTAGAGGGGTGGGACAGGGAGGGTGGGAGGGAGACGCAAGAGGGAGGGGATATGGGGATATATGTATACGTATAGCTGATTCACTTTGTTATACAGCAGAAACTAACACACCGCTGTCAAGCAATTATACTCCAATAAAGATGTTAAAAAAAAGAAAAAATAGTCATCTAGCAGGTTTTTCCGCCCCTAATCTCCCGTACCCTGGCACCAGAGGATCCCCCTAAAATACTAAGTTGACCATGTTTCTCTGCTGAATAAATCTCTTCAAACAGTCCTCATGGCCTTCAGGACAAAGGGCAGGCTCCTCAGCATTTCACAGGAACCTCTTCAAGATCTGGACCTGTGCCAGCTTCACCTTCTATCTCCTAAATTCATACTATACTCCAACCAGACTACACTATTTATAATTTCTCAAGCAGCTAAGGTACATATTTGTGCTTTTACAAACACTCTTTGCCCAATCTAGAATAGTCTTCTACAACTTGTTTGCCCAGAAAACTCCTAGTCTTCCTTCAAAACCCTACTTAAATATCCCGAAGCCCCCAGACACAGTCAAGCTCCCTCCCACATGTTCCCACAGATTCCTGGGAATGACTCTACGATAGCACTCAATAATTGTGGAGTGCATTTACCTTCCCACCAGAGTGTAATTTCCTTGAATTCTTGAGTTTTATCTCATTCATTCATCTTGTGAACACAGATCTTGACACAAAGATGAGAGTGACTATTCAATAAAGTTTTGTGGGATAAAAGAATGACTAAATGGACAAATGGGTATAGAAATGAATGAAACAATGCTGTCATTCCTTTCATTGACAAGTTCTTTCCACAGGATGGAGTCTTCTAGAAGGCAACGGCAAGAGGGAAAACACCTGGCACTTTAGAAGAGAGCCTTTTACAACTTACTCATGAACCATAGTGGCCCCCTGGAGAAGCAGCTGGAGAGACTGCAGGCTCCCTTATTGTCACGTAAAGGAGAGTTTATGACAAGGCACTCACTATCTTGTAAGTACTTTACTTAAGGATTAAACTAATTTTTATGTGCTAATCAGCTCTTGAAAACACAAACAACATTCTATACTGAAAATGGAAGGAAGCCGACGACAAAACCACGCACACCCAGTATGCCTGGATCCCCCTCAGAACTGAATACGGGGTAGAACCCCAGGAGATACTATTTGCCAAATGAGTAAACTAATTAACAACCAGAAATGGGGAGGGGTGACCCAATGCAGTGGTCAGTGAAGAGCAAACTATTCTGTTTTCTTAGACCCTTGAGAACTGAAGAAAGACTCAGAGATCATCCCGTCTGACACCCTCACTTCACAAGAGAGGAATCTGAAGCTCAGTGAGATTGAGTGACCTCCCCAAAGTAGCACAGCAAATTCATGAACAAATGAGGCCTGTGTCTGCCTCCTGTGACGGCCTCCGCTGTGCTGTGCTGTGCTGTCTTCCTAGGCAAGCCTCGAGCAAGGCAGGCCACTACACACAGGGCTCTAAGCGCAGGCTTCCCCTTCTCTAGAAGGTACCATACAGCAGCACAGGCTGGGTATGAGGCACCCAGCTAACTATCCCAGAGAGGTCCACCTGAGCTCCCAAAGTTTTTTGTTTTTTTAAACGAATCTTGAATTCTTTGGTGAAGAGCGTCTCCAGCCAAGGAGCAGAAACATGAGTGCGTCCCTCCCACTCGTTTCTCCTTTGTTCTCCTCTTTGAGCTGGGTCCACTGGAGGAGTATTGTAAAGTGCCCATGCTGGGTCTGCAAGGCCCCTTTTCAGTTCAATTAATGAGCCATAAATAACCCAATGAAGGTGTCAACAATGAGGGTAATTTATCATACCTTGTCAGGAGGGCAAGCCTGGCGAGGCAAACGCTCATTCACCGTCTGGGGCAACATGTTAAGATTTATTCCTGGCCAGGTCCCTCCTCCTCCAGGCCCCCCTCCCCCAAACCAAAATTTATCTTCCACAGGAATCCTCACAGGTGTGCGGCTTTGACAAATAAGCTATGAAGTCTGGTATTCATCACCGGCTGGTCTTTGTTGGGATGAAGGCGGTAGGAAATAAATTTATTTGAGAGAAGAGGCACTACTTGTGATTCAAACATGCTCAAGGGGAACAGCGAGGTTATTTCCAGCCTCCTGGTTGTGCAAGAGGAGAGAGGGAGATAATGCTAGGACAGCCTCTTTCTTCATTATTTACTGCTTGGTGGAGGCAGAGCCAGGATTTTACTGAGATGGCACCCTTAGCTGCCAACCAGGAAGCTCCAGTCACATACTCTGGGAAATGTCGAGCTGGGAAATCTTACGCTGGAGTGCAAAGTGCCGTGAGACATCTCAGGTGCTCAGAACCGCTGTACCAGCAGGTTGCCCAGCCTCGCCATTCAACTTTTGGCTTCCCTTGGAGCGTGGAAATCTGAGTTTGCGTAACAGCCATCTGGGGGTGCTTATTAAAATACAGATCCCCAGTTCCCCCACCCCCTAGAGATTCTGATTCAGGAAGACTAGGGAAGAACCCAGCAATCTGTATTTCGATAAGCTCTTCTTCCCTTTTGCCCTCAAATAACTCAGATGCATATGATGTGCGATGCACACCTTGGATCAAGAAACGTAGCTTGGCGTCTGCAGCGCCGTCCATTTGAAAGTTCTGTAAAGACAGAAACATCCCAAGTCTGTGTCTGCCTGATACTGTAGCCAAGAGTCAACTTGTGGCTCCCGAGCACCTGAAATGCGGCGAGTGTGAGAGGAGAATTTCTTCATTTGATTTCATTTTAATAACTTGAAATTTAAGAGGTCACATGTGGTCAGTGGCTACCATATTGGACGGAACGGTTCCAGCCCATCACTCTGCATATTTGAATTCTGAAGAGCACGTACAAACTGAAAAACTCAACGGGCACGCGAAACCCACTATACCAGTGTCCTCCTGCTTCTCCTTATTTGCCAGCTAATAAAATACTGCAAGGCCCTGGGGGTGCCCTATCCAGTCACTTCAGAACAGCAGGACGAAGGAGCACACCCTCCCTCCTCCACTCCCAGGGTCTATACACGTGGGGAGTCAGAGCGATCTCATCTCTTAAGCACCTGCTATGTGGGGCTGTGGGGAAGCCCTTCAGATGAGACACGGTCTTGGTCCTTTAGCACCAGGTCCTTCCCTTCCCAATACAGGAGAGAAGATCAATACACAAGTTAGCCGGCACAGTGTCATCAACGCTCTGAGCAAGCCCTGGGGTTGTAACAGAAGACACTTACAGAAGCAAGGGGCCGGCGTCTAGCCCCCAGCTCGTGCTGTAAGCCCTTCTGGACAGGAGCCTCACCTTCCCCACTGTGGCATGAACGAGATACCTGGTAGTCAATGGTGCCCAATTCACGGAGAGAACTCAGATTAAATTCCTTCCTTGAAGCGTCCAAGGTAGATTGCTTCCCGTCTCTGCCATATTGAGATGGACCCTACACTTAGCCTGGGTGACTGTCCTCACCTGTTCCCCCGCAAGCCTGCAGAGACTGGGTGACCTGTGAGGAGAGAGGGGGACGCACTCCCCTCTGGGTCCCAGGGTCTAGCCCAGCGGCTGACACTGGTGTAGCACAACCAGATGTAAACACTAAAATGAAATGGCCTCACACTGACCGAAGGGAGTCTCCCAGCGTCTTCCTTAAGGCTGCCAGTCACATGGGCAATTGGCCCCTGAAAAGCAGAAAGTGGTCTGTTTCTTGACGGTGAAAGAACACAGGTGTTCTCCCTTTATAGTGATGTGAGAGGGACGCACCCCATACACATACATTTTAAAGGCCGGGGGGATAAAATCCACATGCCAGGGAGACAGGTCGAGGGTCTGAGAAGGAACTCCCCGCCGTGAGAAAACTCCACCTGGAGAGTGCAAGGTGTATCTGACCGCAGCTGCAGAAAGGGTTCAGGCCTGCGAGGGGGGCCAGCCAGGCCCAACCAGGGAGGAGGCCTTGGGAGGTGGGTTGCCCACTATCCAGAGGCAGAGAGCCCTCCTTCCAGAAGGGAGGGGACAACCCCAAGTCACCCCCTCTCTGCTCAAGCGCTTTTCCTAACTCACGCCTCTGCTCCCTGGGCGGGCAGAATCCCGGCTCACAGCTGCAGGGGCAAGTGCTGGGGAGAGGAGATGTCTGGATCCAGCTGGCTGAGGTCTCGCTCTGCCAACCTCCCAGGCTCCTGGAGTCTTTCAAGTCTCCGACATTCAGTTCTCCTTTCTTTGCATCAAGTGGCCTTACTTTGCCTCCAGAAAACAGGCACTGGTAGCAAGACTTGCACGCCTGATGCCAAGATTTCAGGCTCCCGAGGATCTTGCACTGGGCCAAAACTGCCTGCCTCTCCCTGCAGGGGCAGAGAGAGAGAGAGAGTCCTACAGGAGAACTCCCTAGGGGTCCCAGGACACCAAATGGAAGGGCCGGAAAAGAAGGGAAAACTCTCAGCCGTCTCCCCAAGCCCTTCTGCCTTATGATGGCAACAGCTTAGACCTCGGACAGCTGGCTGAGATCTCCAGCTAAATATTCATCTGATCAACGTCAGCGCAATGTTAAGCCACTGTACTGGCTTGGCACTCCAGCTTAATACCTGCTGGCAATTAGGGTCTGGAATCTACCCATGGGACCCATTCTAATCCTGAATCCTAAAAGCAATGTGTGGAATAATACTGAACCAAGAGATGTTTCCCAAAAAACAAAGATCCAACGGTGGAGGGGCAACTTGTATTTGGAATAAGACAGCAGTACCAGTGTCTTTGAATCCACCCTGAAAAACAAACCATGGTGGCCCTCTGAGTGGAAAGATTCCATGGTATTTGAAATTTCCAAGGTTACTAACTAAGGGGTAACCGGAGAAACCTGAGAAGGCAGAGTTGCTTGAGAGGCAGTAAATAAAGATGTAAGAAACGGAGGTGCCGTGAGCAGACTTGGGCCCAATTCCATTCCCGCCAGGAGCCTTAGGCAAGTGGCATGCAGGGGAAGGCAGACCTTTGTAAAACGTGGGACACTCTGGACCTTCCTAAAGAGAAAAGCATTAGGAACCATCAGTTCTTTCCGAAGTCACAACTGTTCATAAGGGGTTGTTCATGCATAGCTGGGGAAACTGAGACCACCTTGAGAACAAATAACGAACAGGCGAATAAGTAAGTAAAAAAGTTTCATCTGTTTATCTGTCACTGCCAAGTGCCAAGTTTCTCTATGCAGAGCAAGGAAACAATTTCCATGCAACCGCTCAAGAGATGCAACTCGTGTTTGCCTGAAGCCATGGCATGGCAAACGTGCGGCTTCAGATCTCGCAGGCTATCAGCCATCTGGCGGGGTGGGTACCTGATTGGGAAGGCTCCCAGGTAAGCACAGCTCCTGCAAGTGACTCAGTAGGTGGTTCCGACTCTTCTGAGTCAGGACCAAGCCCATGGCCCCCGTGCCAAGCCTCCCTGCCATTGTTGAGATGCTCTGGGCTTGGCTGATATGAGATACTGAGGACCTCTGGTGCTCCTCTATAGAGGGATGAACTCTCTCTCTGACAACTGACCAGAAGCGCAGCTGACATCACTCAGTGGCCCTTCTCTCGTGCCTCCCAAGCCCTGGAGAGTTTTGATGGCTTTCAACATCAGGTAACCTTTACTTTAAAAGCTCACTCTTCCTTCAGGAGCTTCCAGGTTGTCTCCCAGGGTCATGAACTTGTGGACACAGAATACCTAGTTCTAGCTTCCTTGGGTTAGGACCCTGAGCAAGCCACTCACCGGAGGCCTCGAGTCCTGCCCATCCAAATTTCATCATCAGCTCAATCGTCCTCCAGCGCCGTGATGATCACATCAATCTCCTAACCTAAACTCTCCGCAGGCTCCCCTGCGTATGGAGTCAGGTCCAAACTCCTGGGCCTGCTATTTAACTTCCAATCTATCCTTCAAGCCTCCTCTTCCTCCACTAGTCTACCTGTAGTCTATGTTCTGGGCAAACTGAGTGAGGAACACTCACTCTTCTCTCGAGCTAGTGCCCTTTCTAGTCCTGTGCTTTGCAGGTCCCTTTACTTGAGATGCCTTCTCTTTGCCTTGTGAAATTCTGCCCACCCTTCAAGGCCCAGATCAAACGCCACCTCCTCCCCCCACACCTTCCCCAGGTCATCTTTTGTGCAGCCCCTTTGATCTCACACCATACAGTGTTGCTACCTTCCTATTGGCACACAGCACCCTGTTCTGAACTGCCGGTCTTTGTATGAATGACTTACATCTCCTCCTGGATGGCGTATGCTCCTTAGAAAATGATGGGAGTGAGGCGGGAGCATATCTTATTCCTATTTCCCATTATGCTTGCGTATACAAATTTGTACTAATGAATAAATGAATGAATTCAGAAGCTCTAGATAAGTGTTCTAAAATTAACTACACTGTGCTACTTTGTCCCACAGGTAGCTGCACACCAGTAATAAAAGCAGCCTGGCCACAAGCTTCTCATGTGGGAAGCAGCAGAAGCCTCGGCGTGATCCACTCTGTTGGCCACGCGATGTCTTTGGGTGCGTGTACACAGACTTCCAGGAGCCAGAGGCAGCATCCGCTTTGAAAGGGCCCAGAGCACCTGGGCTCCCTCATTTCTCAACATGATGAGAAGCACACTGGAATCTTGGAGCTGACAGTCTTCCTGGTAAAGAAATACCCACTTAGCAGAGTCCCACTGCAGCTCCACACACCATGCATCAACAGGGGTGGGTCACAGTGCCCTCCTGGCAGCGAGCCAGCTGGAGACTGGAGGTTTGGTTTTGCTGTGCTCCTGGGTGGCCTTGATCTGTGTTAACAAGGCTCGGTTCTGTGTGACCAGCTAAGAAGGAGACTGGCCTGCCTGGCATGCAGAGAGCCTCCCGAAAGCTGGTGCACCTGCTTCATGCTGGCCCAGTGGCATCGAAACGTGTATGTGTGGGGAGGGGCAAGTGAGGGAAGGAAGACTTTCTAAAGCTCTCTTTTCCACTTGCCCTCGAAAGACCAGTGTTTTCAAACTTTAGCAAGGGTCAGAGTCACCTGGAGGGGTTGCTGAAACAGGCTGCTGGGCCAAAACTCTAGAGCCTCTGATTCAGTAGCTGTGGAACAGGGCCTGGGACTCTGCATGTCTAACCAGTTCCTAGGTGACGCTGACGCTCAAGGTGCAGGGACCAAACTTTGAGAACCATGGCTCTAGGCCACCCCCAGAAAGGCAAGTGAAAGCTATCAGAAATTGAACAAGTTATGTGACTGTCTCTCTGCCTCCAGGCTCTGCTCCATGAAGATGGTCCCCCACCTTTGCCACAGAAACCACCTTCTGGAAGTCCACACCTGCCTAGACCACTGGCTTCACTGCCTCTTCCTTGCCTATAAAATAGACTCCAACTTCCCAGCCAAGCTCCTATTGACTAAGTTCTAACTGTGTGCCAGGCACTGTTCTAAACCCTTTTCCCACATTAACTCATTTTATCCGCATAATTCTATGCAGTAGGTACTATTATTATCCTCATTTTAGAAATAATGAGTCCCACAGTGAGCCCTCAGGAAATATTTTCTGAATGAATGGATAGAGGAACCCGCATAATCATTGACACCATGGACTACAGAAGGCTGTTTCCATGCCAAGGAAAGCCAGCAGAAAGTGAAGAACTGGCTTGTCAACCAGTTATTTGTTCCTGCACTCCACCAAATAACCCGTTTGCCTGCCATTGGCTGGATATTCTGGCTTTGTGTAGACATCTCCTCGCTGGGAGGAAAGCCAGAGATACTCTCTCACAAAGGGTTGTTTAATAATAACCAGAAACTGGAGAGGAGCAGAAAGGAACACAGCGATCCCACACAATCCGAGGAAAATGGACTATTCAGGCTCCTGGTGCCCAGCCTGCCAACAAGGGCCTCTGGTGTGGCCTGAGGTTTCTTAATTTTTATTGTAAAAACAGAACATGCATATGTCTCTCCTGATCATCACCACCAAATGCACCAGCAAAAACATCTACGGACGCATATTACTCTAATGCAACGCTAATGCCTGCGTTGGAACAGAAAACCAGGTCATCTTTGAAAATCTATAAATGGACAGCCCTCTCTGTCTGTTACTTATTTATGTTTCCCGCCTTTTGCTCAACCAGCCTTCAGGCCCAAACAGAGAAAACACAGCATACGTAAAGCTACCAGTACAGATAAATAAAACGCCAGACTCAGACTGGTAGCTTAATCCCTCACTGCCTTGGAGGAGGTGACCTTCACCAGCTGGATGCTATACAAATGACCAGCAAAATGCCAGCCTATGAGACCAGGCGGCTCATTCCTAAGGTATGTCTTCTTCCCCAAGGATATTCCACTTTGACCTTCCGGAGAACATACTTGTTTGCTGTGAATGGAACATGATGGTTGCAAAGTGAGTCTGAACCCAAAATCTCTTTGGGTAAACTGAGCTTGATGTTGAGTTCATCACCAGCTGAAGTTTCTGGATCATCTCCAGGGCTTTCCCCACTGGCCTGCCCTGCAGTGACCCGGCCTCAGGGTGCACCAGGATTAACACAACCAGCAGGAAGTCCATACATGAGAGAAGTCATCAGAGTCTCTATGCAAAGTTCCAGCAGAAAGACACCTATGCCAGATTCAAGCCTAACAGATGTCCCTGTGGGATCTATGGCCCTGGAGGAAGCCCATCTCGGGGACCAACACCACTTGCCTTGTTCCTTACAGTTTTCATTCTGGCTGCTCTCAACAGCCCTCTCTTGGCTGGAACAAACTAGGTTACTCTCACCCCCTTCTCAGTGTCACCTGGTGCTAGGCAACCTGTGGAATGGCTTGTCTGGAGAGATCTGCTGTGATGAGCAGCACAGAGGTATGTTTCCAGAAACAGCCTGGATGGAGAGGCAGAAGGCATCCTTACACACCTTTTAGGCCTTCAGCCTCTGCAGCTTCAGAAGTGAGAACGTTTGCCTCAGCATCCTCCCCATCGCCCTCAATACCATCTAGCAACTCAAATGCAGATCACAGTTGCTCTATCCAGCCCTGAAAGCAACTGTGTGGAGGAACCAATACAGACCGCTCTGCCCTCGACCAGGTGGTAGCAGCGGTCAAGCAACCAGCCCTTGTCTTCATTACATCCTCTTTTTCTAGTGCAGGGAATTAAATCTCTCCTTAGCTAGGTATAAAAATGAGCAGTTGATACTGGTGAAATGTAGAAGACAGGGATTTTTTTTTAAATAGATCTTTATTGGAGTATAATTGCTTCACAATACCGTGTTAGTTTCTGTTGCATGACAAAGCGAATCAGCCATATGCATACACATGGAAGACAGGGATTTTGACGGGGCAGGAGAAGATGGTAGAAATCTCCAGATGCCAAGGACTCTGTTTCTGAAACCACTCAAGTAGCACCACTTCAACAAATAGAGGGACTTCCCTGGTGGTCCAGTGGTTAAGAATCAGCCTTCCAACGCAGGGGACACAGGTTCGATCCCTGGTCGGGGAACTAAGATCCCACGTGCCGTGGGGCAACTAAGCCTGCATGCTGCAACTACTGAGCCCACGCGCCACAACTAGAGAAGCCCGTGTATCACAGTGAAAGATCCTGCATGCTGCAACTAAGGCCCGATACAGCCAAATAAATAAATAAATTAAAAAAAAACACAAAAAACAAATAGAAAGCACTGGGTTGAGATAGGGCATGATTATGAGATAAAAGGAACGGTAGAGCTCACATTCTGTGATGGGAGGGGTGTATGTCGTTCATTTTTAATCTGACTATAATTGTAAGCATTTACCTACTACAGTGTGCCAGGCACTGTATGGAGTGCTTTATGTTGGATTACGGATATGGAAACTGAGGCACACCACTGGCTAGTGGCCAAGCTGGGAGGAGAACCCGAGATCTGAAACCACGACTGACTGTCCCCTTCTGCTACAAAGCCTTTCGCTGAGCTCAGAAAAGCACCAGGCCCAGCGCAGGCATTCTCCGAATACTTCTAGATGGTCAGCACCAAGCTTGAACACAGGAGATGCTCAAGACTATTTCCTCTCTGAGCGATTCTTGCTGTGCATTTCATAAAGCTTTTATCTTGGGGAGAAAGGACTCACGCTCATCCAGTTGGAGTGCCAAGTTCTTCCAAGCTTGAGGAAATCCTGCCTCATTAAACCCACGAGTTACCAAGCAGCACAGGAAAAACTTATCACAGATTTCCTGAAACTGGGTGTGACCGGTTGGTTCAAAGCCTTGATAATTCCACTTTTTACACAATAGGGGCAGAAAAATATACGATTAGTCATTAGAGCCTATTCTCGTGGGTGATTCCTCCAAGTCCCCGAACTCCAACTTGGGTCTTCATAACACAATCGATTCTGGTAGCACCACAGACAGCAGAGAGATTCCTGAACCAGAGAGCTTTGAACTACGTACGACATCTAGGCTCAAGTCTCAGCCCCGACCAACAGTGCTCTCTGCATGACCTTGAGCTAATCACCAAACTGCTCTGACAGTCTGTGTTATTTATTATCAGTAAAGTAGAGATGATATCTGTACTTAAGTGACATCAACCCACACTCCTCAGAAGTTTACAATCAGGGTCAATGAAGATACTATATGTGAAAACGTATATGAGCATAAGTAACAGTAACAGTGACGATAACTAACATTTCTTGACTGCTTATGTGCCAAGAACCCCAATTAAGTGGACACTAATATCTCCACTGCTGGTGAGGAAGAAGATGAGGCTTAGAGAAACAGAACTGGTAGAAGTGGAATGTGAACCCGGGTTGTTCTAACTCATGCATTTTCAGAAGAGTTGAAAATTGGTTCTTGGGGGCAAAGATAATCTAACTTTTCAATGTATTCAACACAGATATACATACAACACATAAAGAAAGATGCTGTGTATCCGTGGTATTAAAATTCCATGAGGAAGGCAATTAGGAAAAACAACCTCTAAAAAGACTCCTTGGGAGGCAATAATGAAGAAAAATTTGAGAAATACTTGTCAAACTTCCCTACATCATGTCATTTCCTATAATTAATAAAGATTATTATTACCATGCCATTAGCCTCCTACAATGGAAGATCAGATGCTGGGTTCAAACATGGTCCTAGAGAAGGTGGTTGCCACTTTATTTGCCATTGTGGATGGCCTAGCTTAGAGGTCATGTGCAAAGAATTAAAATACCTTCATATTTAAATTCCAAAGGGTAAATCTTCTGCCATTCAAAACAGAAAGTTAATGCATCCCTAATGCTACCCACCCTCCTTCCTCAATGGTACCTATTTAGATCAATTTACACAAACCAGAAGAGAGAATAATTCATTTTAACATTTTAAATAAAATATTGGGAAAAATAATCTAGAACATTATTACAACTCTAACTAGACCTCCCAGTGGGGGCATGCATTGCTCCCTTTCCTTTACCGTTGGAAAAATTGGAGATTTATGTGTAAATTCCAAACAGTATCTGTAGATTAAAAGAAAAGGAACTGGGCTTCCCTGGTGGCGCAGTGGTTGGGAGTCTGCCTGTCGATGCAGGGGACACGGGTTTGTGCCCCGGTCCGGGAAGATCCCACATGCCTCGCAGCGGCTGGGCCCGTGAGCCATGGCCGCTGAGCCTGCGCGTCCGGAGCCTGTGCTCCGCAACGGGAGAGGCCACAACAGTGAGAGGCCCGTGTACCGCAAAAAAAAAAAAAAAAGAAAAAGAAAAGGAAGTGGCCCATTCCCTGATTATTAAACAAACCAAGCTTATTCATGCGACATGCTCCCAGCAACATGTAAAAGTCCAGTCACTGGCAAAGGCGAAATCAAATGTGTCTGTTCCCACTTGCTATATCCTGCTTTCCTTCTTTCCTTCTCCTGGACTTCCTGCCTAGGCATCCCAGCCACTGATACCCATCCTTGGCCTCCCCATCCTCCTCCCTTCCCACCTTGCCCTTGACTTGGCATTCTTTTCTTGGATTCATTCATTTCATTTATTTGATTGTATCCAACAAACAGCGACCCTACCCTCACAATGAACCAGCCGCTCTTTGGACAGGGCAGCCCTGCCTCTCTAGTCTGAGGGGCCCAACCATCTGGGCCAGCTTGACCCCAATTCCCCGCTGGACACGGGGGCTGGAAAGGAGGGATTTGCAGTCATCAGAGATTTCAGTTTGTACAAACTGCCTTTGAGGCGCTCTTCTGACTGAAGCCCGGCAGGGACGCACGTGCTCACTTGTAACGCCAGGGCCAGGCTGGTCCTGAGGTAGCTGCGATAATCAATCCAGTTGCCATAGCGGACGTAAGTGTTCATTTACCACTCTGCGACCTAGAGCAATAATATATTATGCTTTTCGCCAGCGGGAGCCGCGCCAGCTGCAGCGCGGGGCGGCCGTATCGGCCATCAGTCACCACTCTCCTCCACAACCTTTTGTTCCCTGCTCGTTAGTGTGAATTATAACAGGGGGACAGCATCTTTTTCAGAAGAGTCTCTCCTGTTAGGTCTAAGCGCTAACTCATTCCAGGTTGTTCCAAGTCGGCTGCACTAGCCTGGGATGGTATCGCCCACTGGTCTTCTCTCTTCTCCCTCCCTGGGTGCTTAGGATGGGTGAAAAACAGAGTGGGTGCACTTTTCTACCAGGCAAGATAAAAAACCACTCAACTCTATCTACTATAAATATTGGATACTGCATTTTGTTGCACTCGGTCATGTCCCCGAAGGCCTGTCATGATGGTAAATTACATTATAGCACACTAAATAGGCCATCATGTCAACTTTGGGCCTTGGCACTGCTACTTCCAGATGAGTAGAAGATCACTTCCAAAGCCACAGATGGGAGGATCAGGGGCCGCCACCGCCACCCTATCAACATTTTTTGAAAATGTTTCACTGTGATAGTAATGGCAAATTGTCTAAGATCATAAAAATGAAAACTGGGTCAAGGTATTAGGTGACTAGGAGAAATCAAGAATAAAACTGTCAGCAGAGATTATTCCTCATAGCCCCCAACTGGAAGCAACCCAAATAGCCATCAATTTGTGAACAGATAAACAAACTGTATAGCCTATATCCTATACAATACAGAATGCCATTCCAGCAATGAAAAGCAATGAAATATTAATACACACCATGACATGGATGAATCTCAGAAACATTATGCTAAGAGAAAGAAGTTGAACACAAAGACTATATATATATTACTTAATTTATATGAAATTCTAGAAAAAAGCAAAACCACAGTGACAGAAAGCAGATCTGTGGTTGCCAGAGGCCAGGGGTGGGGAGAGGGACTTGAGAGCAAATGGGCCCAAGGGAGCTTTTTTAGGGTACGCAAACTGTGCTACATATTGATTCTGGTGGAGGTTATATAAGTACACACAATTACAGAAATTCATCAAACTGTACACTTCAAGTTGGTGAGTTTTATTGTATATAAATAGTACCTTAATAAATGGAAACACAGCAAAACAAAACAAAACCCACAAGCAAAGATTACTGAATAAGAGGAATTGCACTAACTTCTCCTCCTATGTGACAGAAGGCCTACAAGAGAGAAATGGTATTTGATAAGGGATTAATATCCAAAATAAACAGCTCATACAACTCAATATCAAACAAAAACCCAACTCAATTAAGAAATGGGCAGAAGACCTGAAGAGATATTTTTTCCAAAGATATACAGATGGCCAACAGATACATGAAAAGATGATCAACATCACTAATCATCAGGGAAATGCAAATTAAAACCACAGTGAGACATCACCCCACGCCTATCAGAATGGCCGTCGTCAGAAAGACCACAAATAACAAATGATGAGAGTGTGGAAAAAAGGGAACCCTAGTACGCTGTTTGTGGGAATGTAAATTGGTGCAACCACTGAGAAAAACAGTATGGAGGTTCCTCAAAAAACTAAAAATAGAGTTGCCATATGACCCAGCAATTCCACTCCTGGGTATACATCTGAAGAAAACAAAATCACTAATGCCAAAAATGCACCCCAGTGTTCACAGCAGCATTATTTACAATAGCCAAGACATGGACACAACCTAAGCGTCCATCAACAGGTGAATGAACGAAGAAGATGTGGTGTATGTATACAATGGAATACTACTCAGCCAGAAAAAAGACTGAAATTTGCAGTTTGCAACAACATGAATGGACCTAGAGGGTATTATGCTAAGTTAAATGTCAGACAGAGAAAGACAAATACTGTATGTTATCACTTATATGTGGAATCTAAAAAATAAAGCGAATGAATTTAACAAAACAGAAACAGACTCATAGATATAGAGGACAAACCAATGGTTACTAGTGGGGAGAGGGAAGCAAGGAGGGGCCAGGTAGGGGAGGAGATTAAGAAGCACTAACTAGTATGTATAAAATAATCAACAAGGACAGAAAGGGAATATAGCCAATATTTTATAATAACTTTAAATGGTGTATAATCTATAAAAATACTGAATCACTATGTTGTACACCTGAAACTAATATTGTAAATCAACTCTACTTCAAAAAGCAAGCAAGCAAGCATTGGTATTGTATAGGAAAGTGAGTTATACTCATTAGGTAAAAGTGAATAAGCCAATCTTGTGGGCCTGAACTTGTAGAGAACAAGCACTTCATAATCTCTGTGGTATGATGGTAAGCTACATAGACCACCACTGCGACAGAAAAGTCCTGTCAGTTTCAGTTCAACTTCCGGTTAATTCAAGCGGGGTCTAAAAGGCACTAAAATGATGGAGTGATTAATAACCAGCGGTGTGGTCTCAGGAAAGTGGTTTCATCTTCCTGGACCTCCTTGCCTCTAGAAATGAAGGATTTGGACATAATGGCTGTTAAAACTTAAAAATGGTACAGTTGTCCCATTTAGCTCTTGTAATCCCCCCTCCCTCCCCCTCAACTAAATCTGGCTGGTCTCAGTGTGGGCATTTTGTAGAATGGGGTAGAGGGCCTACAGCACTTGGACGGGAGATTACCAGTGCCTTAGTCTACAGTGGACTCTAATGATGAGAGGCTGACACCCCGAGGCTGACTTCCCTACATGGACACAGTGGCCAGATTGTATTATGTTCTTACCAAGAGGGGTTCTTGGAAGATCTCCAGTGACTCATCTGCTTTATTTTTAGTTCCTTGGTGAGTGCTTACTTTGTAGTCCAAGAAAACTTCTGGGTGTCAAGACAAGGAATTTTTTTATCTCACTTTTTTATGCAATTATTATACATTAGCATCTGTAACCCAAGACCCCCCTCTTATCACTCTTTTATCTCTTCCAAGATCCTGCAGGTAAGGAAGGGCTTTAATATTTGCCCTTGAATAGAAAAGACATGAGAACCTGATACTGGTGACTAGCATTGCAGTTATTAGCAAGAAAATGGTTTTCAAAAGCAGAGCTTTTACAGAGTTCATTGTTGATCTTTGCATTGTCTACCAGTTCAGGGAGCAGGCAAATCTCCTCTGTCATAAAACCTGCTAAGTCTTCAAGCAAGCCCTCCTTTCTATAAAGCTGACTGAAAACTTAACCCAAAATGTCTTGGGAAGATTCTTCTTAATTTTCTGAAAGCGTTGATTTTTTTTTTACTTAATAGATCTGGCTGAAAACCAACACATCAGCAAAAGCCATAGCTAATCGTAAAACTAATTACGGAGCCCCTAATAATGGTCAGATACTCTGAATACAGTAGATCTTTCAAACCATACAACTGAATGTGGACACTGAGTCCTAGTGAGTTCATGTCCCAGGTCCAAGGCAACCCAGCTTGTAAGCAGTCCAGCTGGGATATACACCCATGTCGGACCAAATCCAAATTCAATGCTCTTCCCTCTGCTCATTTTCAAATTTGAGAACGGGCTTCTGTTTACATTTCTATTCACAAGGCTCATTGTGTGTGTTAAGCAAAATATTCTGCAATTATTTGTCCATGGATAATTAGGTGTGTGTAGGTTTTTCACGTCTTGCACTTTACTTCACATTAGCAATGTCGCCTCAGGCATACGTTCCTGTGAGCAGCCATTCATGAGTGACCTGTAATCAGTTCATAAGATGACTGCTTAAAAGAAATTTCCTGTTACCGATGATGTTTGGAGCTCGGTTCCTAGAACACCATGTGCCTATTATGTGCATATACCTACCGACATTTTGTTTCCTCTTTAACCCAGACCTCCCTATCTTCCCTCGAAACACTATCTTTCATCTTTAAGTTTATGTGCAAAAGTGATGAGAGACAGATACTGGGATGGGGGTGGGGAGGACACAGGCCACTGGGCATCATGAGAGAGAAAAAGATGTAAAAACTCACAACTTCAAGGCTGGCCCTTTCTGCTCTTACATATTATGGAACAAACAAGGCTAATGATATTATCGAGCCCACAAAGCCTTGTTAGAGTTAAAACAGCAGCTCACTGAAGGTCAAATTTATTAGATTCTCTTTTCTACCCTTGTAGAATGGTTGAATAACAGCCTCCTATTTTTAGTGTGCACTCTCTTCTGCAATTCCTTCACCTAAACCAAGAAAACTGAGACAGGGTACCTGTACCCATCTTTGTTGGCATCGAGTTTGAATCTATGTCCAAGTAGCTATGCACAGCAGTGTCTTATTTTGAGACTTGCTAGTGGTTCAGAAGGGCGACTTTGCTACGATGCTGTGGGGAAACCCAGACTGCCAAGCTCTGCAGGACACTTTAAAAGCGGGCTGCCAGGCTGAGAGTTTCATTTTTCACAGTTCTTCTATTTTTCACATGTTCAATTAGCTTAAGAACATCATTTGTGATCCCATTCCACCTTGTTCTGGCTTTGGCAGTCACTCTTCCGAGATGCTCTTGTTTCTTTGCTGTAATCAAGGTCACACTTAAAAAGGGATGTTATTTCTTGATCGGAGTTCCGGGATGATAATGTTTTCAGTATGAAGGTTCAGCCACTCACTATTTTAGAGGACTGGATTCAAGAGGGTAAGACTGAGGGTCTCAGCCCAACGAGGACCTGCATGACTCCTGTTGTCCAAGTAGGACATCTTTCACCACAGCTGGAAATCTAGGGAGCCGGGCAAGAGGGTCTGTAAACATGAGGTTAAATATATCGCTTCTAGCTAAACAAAATAAAACCGAGGCCTTTGCCACGGTCGGTCAGCTGACCATCACTGTGAAGGGAAAACCACAAACACACTCACACAAGGTCAGCCAGCTGTCAGAGAAACCCTATAAATGGAAGAACTGCAACATGGGCTGAACATGAGAAGCACCTGGGGAGCTTTAAAAATTCTTGAAGCCCAGCCTACCTCACTCCCAGTCCCCGGGAGTCTGATTTAACTGGTCTGCTGTGGGGCTTAGGCATCAGTATTATTTCAAAGCCCCCAGGAGATTCTCATGTGCATCTAGATCTAGAGCCCCTGCTCCAAACCCGGCCAGCTCAAATGAACCTGGCACTAGGGACATGGCACAAACTGCTTAATGGACACAGTTGCAGGGAGAAAAATCCCCAATGTGTGCATGGTATGCAGCATGGCCCCAGATTCCTGAATGATACTTCCTGTAGTCCCAGAGGGCATGAAACCCTTTCCCGTGACTGTCCCTGCAGAAAACTACAAATATGTCAGCAACAAGAGGAACACTTTAAACTGCATGCCAGACCCACGGGCGAGGAGGACGTTACATGCCCGGCGGGGTCTAAGTTCCCACAGTGACCTGGGCTTAGCAACAGGCAGAGGGTACAGTCACGTCGGAGTGTCCACACGGTCCAAAGCGAGAAGATGTAACAGGTGCTGGAGATGAGCAAAATCAAGAGGATGTAACGACGACAACAAAAGCAAACAGCTCACTTTGGTTTTAGAACGGAACAAGTCAGGAGCTGCCTGGCTTAAGAGCAGAGGGCGGAGGAAGGCTATGGCTGAATATTCCCAGCAATTTGGGGCTGGAATGGAGAGACAACCTATAAAATATCATTTCCCTCCCCAGTCTCTCTGAAAATCCAAACTCATGATCCTATCAACCACTGACATCATGGCGGGGAAACAGGAACTCTCAGGTCTCCTCTGTAAGGGAAATATCTGTATTCCGAGGTTCCTGGTGGAAGGAGCTAGGCATTGCCAGGCTGACATCTCCGGGGACAGAGCAGAACGCTGGCTTCTTGCAAGCAGGTGGGCAGTGCCAACTGGCCAGCACAGGAGGCTGGCTCGCATCCAGGAGACAGTGCTTGCCTGAGCTCTTGTCGGGGGGAAACGCTGCTGTTATATTGCGGCTGCTGCAGACAAGGAGTGAGGGGAAGGATGAGGCTCTCCAGGCTACAACTCTACAACTGTCAAGAACAGAGCTTGTTAGAAGAAATACGGCTTCTTGCTGGTAGGGGAGAAAAAGGGTTCTTTCTTCAAACTCCTTCCATTTACCACCACCACCACCCCCCCCCCACCAACATGCAAAAAAAGACGTTCCATCACAAAGTGGTATTAGAAATAAAGGAAAAGAGTCACAACTATATGTTGGAGAAGGGGAAATAACTGGTTCAGGCAAGGGGCATCTCCTTGGCAAACCCAAGACAGCTCACATTGGTGTATATGCCAATATACACCAGAACAAATGGTGACACCTGAAATCATGAGGTCATCCATGCTTCTGGGAAAGTCACGCAACTGGCCTGAAAAGCCAGAAGCAAACCAGGCTATCTACCCAACTTTCAATCCATGAGACGAACTGGGTCTGCTTCCTGCCCTTTTGGCCCAGGTGACGGTGGTCATGAGTTCTCCGGGCAGCTGGACACTTTGAAGGTCAGGGCTGTGGCAGGGTCCCCACCTCCAGCCACTAGGCTCACGCTAAGCTTTAGGCAAGCCTGAAGGAGACGTGATATTCAGTGTGGGATGTGGGCCAGTGGGACCAAGGAGCCTCCAGGAAGAAGGTGCATTCTAAGGAGAGAGTGAATCAAAGTGCATCCTTCTGAATCAAAGAGAATGGGCCAGGATCAGAGGGAGCGGTGGCTCTGAGTGGAACACAGCATCCCTCGCCCCAACTGTCCTGTGCCTTGTGGGAGAACAGCCGCAACTGCATGGGTGAGTAAAAACAAAATGAAACACAAAAGAGCTATTTCCCAAAAAGGATGGGTGGCACCTTGTGGGCACGAGGGCATCCTGGCTGCCTGGCTGCCTGCACCTCAGCAGAGGGAGCTGGCACCTAAGTGAAGGTACTGGCGGGAGCTGCACCACTGATGGCATCTTGAACGGGCAGGACACAGGGTCCCAGGGCCTTTGAGGCAGCTCTCTGTGGGCATGAGAAGTAGCATCAATGCTATCAAGAGGAAGCAGCAACCCCATCCCCTTGGTCACCCACGGGCATCTCTGGCAGTGGATGATGCTTTCCTTGGATATCAACTAAGCTGCTGTTTTTAGCATCAGCAGATTCAGAAGGTGTCACCACTTAGAGCCACAAGGAACATGAAGGCAGCCAAGATGACTGGGTCAGAGATATGCCCCGAGTCTCCCAAATTACTTAAAAGATATTTGGGAAGAGGAGGGAGTAAAGTTCTTTCCAGAACGGATGGGCACAAAAACTATCTGGTGAACCTATTTTATATTCCCAGGCAAATATGACCCAAGAAATACAAGTTACAGGAGTTAAAGAAGAAAAAGAAAACTGAATGGAAAATTTTCTCTGCTTCTTCTTGTGATGCAAATGCAAGGCACCATCCACTTCAAAGAAACAAAATCCATTTTTTTTTTCTCTCTACTCCAAAATGCCAGCATTTATAAATGAGTTATAGGGCTCCCTCCTGGAAGGCAAGACGCTCTCCACGGTTCATTTCCTCAGTCACTCAACAAAGAGTAGGTAAAAAGAGATGAAGTTTCCAGCTAGTGCTAACCTCTTTCGGGGATAAATAACAACAACAGCAAAAACAACAATTCATGCCAGACATTTTAACCTATGCAACCTCATTTAATCCTCGAGACCCCACTGTGACAAGCACTGTTTATTCCTATTTTAAAGCTGGGAAAACTGAGACTTAGAGAAGTTAAGTGGCTTGGCCAAGATCATACAAACGTCAAGGGACAGAACCAGGTCACATACTTGGAACTTCCAATTCTAGCTCCAGACTTTTGCCATTCGCCCTCCCCCCATCAAGTATCCCCCATGTAGAGTCCAAAAAAAAATATGGCCCTACTCCCTGCTTTCAAGGAGCCATGAGACCCAAACCCAGGAAACAATGAAAAACTGGAACCTGGTTACATTTTGTCCTGGTTCCAAAGGATGGATGCCGAAGAGAGCGATAGAACTCAGACAGGAAGATATCACTGAGAGTTGTCAGAGAGTTGTTCCAGAGACTCGGGAGATATAAAGATTTGAAAAGGCAAACAGAAAACAGGCAGGGGTGAACCGAAGTGTATTCTAAGCAGTGAATGAGGAGAAAAAATAGGAATAGTCTTTCTAAGATGAACCAGAGTGACTGAATACAACATAACGATGATGGCCAGCCACTCATTCTCTCCTTCACAAACATCTCTAAAAGCACCTAGCATGTGCTATGTCCAGGAGCATACATCCACCTAAGCCATGGTCTCTCCCTCAAAAAGCCCACAGCTTAGTGTGGGGAGGTGGCTGAACCCCATGTGATTCGCAGGCCAGCCAAATTTTCTCCTCCTATGTGCTATGAAAACGTGGCCAGTTCCCGGTCCAGAACCTGCTTGGCTTCTCAAGTCAGGCTACTTACCAGCACTGCTCACAGAGATCAAACCTCTCAGTATAGAGCTAAGGGTGAAAAGTTCAGCCTGTAAAAATAAACTGCCCGAACAGAGTTCGCTCGCCGCTTCATTCGGCACCTGGTGTCACTATACTCGGGAGCGTGCCATGCAGCTCCGGACCCGACCACCGGAGCAGCTGCTCTGAGAGGGAACACAAAACATCAATGCAAGCACCTCTCCACTTCTGTTCTCGTCATCGCGGCCTCCTCTGAGCTCTGGAGCTGGACGCTCCACTGCAGGATGCAGGGAACGGATGAAGGGGATGCTTCGTAACTCCCTCCTTGGCACCGGGGGTCTTACCACAGACCCCCTCCTGCAAGTCACCGGCATTACATTTTCCACTCTGCAGCTCCCTACCCCCTTCTCTGCACTTGGTTTATAAGGGAAATCAACTGGTCAAGCTTCAGTTTCATACCATCTGTTACGTGTCACAAACACTGATTTTGCAAAAGGGATGAAAAGAATTGTTTAAGGCTATGGAAGCTTTCAGAATAGTTTCAAGCTCTGCAGGCTAGAGGCTAAGTCTTAATTTAAAGAGTCTCTGGATATACTCAAAGGGGAAAACGTGCCATAAACGTAAAGGCAGGACCCCCATCCTCCTTATACGTGAATGGTGAATGTTTTTGTTCTGCTGAAGTATGTTTTGGGAGGAAGGTTCTGATTTGGTCCTCAATGGATCTGGTATCCAACACCTACGGGCTTATATGGGGTTTCTGCTGGATTTAACAAACGTGAAAACAGCCTGCAGCCACAAACTTCAAGGAGAAATCCTATTCAACCTCCAAGTGGCAGGAGAAACACCACCTTCTTGTGAATACTTTCTATGATCCCCGGGCAGAACTAATTATTTCTCCGGAGCCCCTCAAACACTTTATGGGTGTTAATCAGCTCTCATCACACTCTGAGCTGAATGGTGAGCTCCTTGAGAACGGGGATTTCATTTCTCTTGCCAGCCATCCAATAACTGGCAGATTTTAATTCAAGGTAATTATGGAGGAAAACTGGGTATTTTTCTCTAGTTATCTCTTGTGTTGACTTATCATTTATGTGGGTTTTCCATTTTTCTAAAGACGATTTAATTTACATGTATTATTTCCGATGGCTGAAATTTCAGATTAAGAACTACGAACGTTATATTAACGGTACAGGTAAAACCTTCAGCATATGTCAGTTACACAGTAGGTGCTTAATACGTGTTAGTTGTTAGCTGTTGTACTGTTACCATATATAAATTAAACTGGACATTGACTCTGTGCCTTTAAAATGTCTGGTCCCAACTGTCATGCAAATATTTTCAAAGAGGCTAAATATTCTCGGAAATTCAACATGAAACGAGAACTCAGATTTACACAGTGCAAAAACTTTTATGAACTGTTTTTATAAAGTTTCAGCTGCTGCGTTTTGCTGGTGAAGAAATGGAAGCTCAGCCAGTGTTAAGTGTGTCACTCAAGGCCACAGAGCCAGGATGGAACCAAAGGAGGAATCAGACCTAGCCAAGCTGTCTGACTTCCAATCCTGACGTCCCAGTGCCTCTCTGTTTCTTCTCTGCAACATTCTAACATGTTTTCAGTTTATCCCATTTGTTTACTCCACTGAGTAAAGGACAGTTTACATATGTACGCTCTCCAAAGGGGCCACATGATATCTGAAGTTGCAGTAATTGTAGGCAAAGCTTTTAAGCGGGATAGTGTATTACTGAAAACAGACAATCATAAACAACACTGTAATCGCTGGCACAATTTTAAACCATATTTCTTTACCTAGTTTTGTTTTCTTTCTTCACCAGATAATAGATAATTCCACCAGCAGGTTTGTAATAAAAGGAAGCAGGGAAAGTATAGAGTCTCTCCCTAGAAATTTAATAGCATTATGTTCAGGGATGAGTAGAAGTATTTCTCTTATTCTGATCATGCTTTGCCCACAGTATGAACTCGATAAATGCTTGTTCAATCGAATTATTATTACAATAGCTTGTTGCTTTTTTCCACTGGGCAATAATAACTTTCACTTGTATAATGCTTTCCAGCTTACAAAGCACATTCTTCATATATTACCATTTTATTCTCACCACAATTCCAAAAGGTAGATATTAATTTCTTCATTTTACAAATCAGGCAGCAGAGGCCCAGATAAGTTAGATCATTTGCCCAAGGTCAAAACTGCTCACAAGGCGTTGACTTGTTACAGGACACAATGACAATTTAGAAGAAAACTGGTCTTGCAGGGGAGGCAGTATGGCAGAGTGGTTAAGAGTTTGGGCTTTAAACTCTAACTGCCTTGGTTTAAATTGTGCCCCTGCTATGAACTAGCTCTGTGCCCACACTCAAGAAACATAACACATTCTGTGCCTCAGTTTCCTCTTGTGAGAAATGAAAATACCAACAGTAGCTACCTTGGGGTAGCTGAGTGCACATCTTAAGGACTCCATAAATAGTAGTTGTAATTGTTACTATGATTACTCTTTCTGTCCTGGGAAAAGTATTTTAGCAGGTCCCATCATCCCTTCAATTATGAAATATTACACATCTAGTCTGCTTTAAACAGTGGAAGGAGCTATAAGTTAGAGACATGAGTCTACGGCTCAAGCATCTGAAGGCCTGGGTGCAAGTCCTGGTTCTGCCCTTTATCAGTTACAAGATCATGAGACATTCTCCCATCTTTGGGACGGCCGATGTCTGCTGTGAAACGGGACAGTAACTCTAGTCCTGTCAGCCTCACAGTGTTGCTGTACGAAGTCAAGTGAGATTTGAAGGGAACACACTACACAGTGTACCAGGTGTGATGCAAATTCATTCATTCATTCATCCATCCATTCATTCATTCACAGCCTGTTGGCAGCATGCCTGCTGAGTGCCAAGTACCGTGCTGAACAGTGGTGATTTAAAAATGCTCAGGATGGCAGAGGAGACAGACATGTAAAATGATAAATGACTACACTAGGATATGAACTCACATAAGGTATTATTACAATGTGCCGATGACTGAATAGATACCCTGGGGGCTCCAAGGGTGCTTTAAAAATGTGAATGCCGCCTACAATCCTGTTGGAGAGAAAAGACTAACATCCTCTCAACGCCCACATTTAGGAACTTTGCCAAGAAAGGCAGGTGAGGACTTCATTGTGCCTGCCACCTTTCTTCTAGGAGGAAGCACTAGGATGCAGGGGGCCTCTGTAGCTTCAGTTCCATCAGGCCTATGACATCCCATGACTCCTCGGCTCTTTCTCCCAGCAGGGCAGTGGTGAGACCCAGTGTCCCAGGATGTGCTGTAGTTCAAGTAGACACTTACTGAAGACCTACTACATGCCAGCCTTTGTGTCTGCTAAACAGAGATAGAAAGGACACTTTGCTCAGACCCCGAGGGGACTGCAGTTCAGTGGGGCAGGCACACTCACATATTAATTATTCCAGAATTAGGTGCTCATGGATGAGATATAGGTAAGCAAAGGGCTCAGTATCAAAATGGTGCAAGGCCCCTTGGCCCAACTGGAGGTCAGAGAAGGCTTCCTAGAAGAGGTGACAAGCTGATCTTGGTCTTAAAGAGTAAAAGTTAGTTAGATGGAAAGAAAATGGTGGGGAGGGTGGTAGGACAGAAAAGGGAAGAACACAAACTAAAGGTAGAAACTATTCTGCAAGGGAAAACCACTTATCCCAGTGAACTGCTACCTTTCCTCTCAAATCTAAATACCTGGTCTCAAAATACAATCACATTTATGTCACCTACTTTTCATGGTTTGTCTTATAAGGAGCTTTGCAAACACAAGTAATATTCAAAATTATCTGTGAGGTGTGTTTGATCTCAGAATCATCTTCTGTTATTTCCCTCAACCGAGAGGGAAGAATTAGTGACCCACTTTGATTCAACGTCTCCTTTGCAACAGTTCATCTACTTTATTTCTCCAATTGGACAAATAAATTATTCAGAAACCTGACTATGAGAGCATGCGAATCTAAAATCTGAGCCAGAATATTGGTGGTCAGAGGTTCCTTCCTCTCTCATTACAGAAGATGTTTGATATAAATATTAATTTTCCTGAAGTGGTGATGGCAGAGATTTCATACAAAGGATGTTCATACTGGATTAAACATCAGACTCAAATTACCTGAGTCTTCACGTGTACGGAGAATCAAATTCCATTTCATCCTGATAAGAAGCTGCCCTGGAGAGTCATTCTGGATTTAGCAGGCTAATGTGGTCCACGGCCTCTTTACCAAAACATATGACTGTCGAAAATATTACTCTGGCCTAATTGCCTTGGCTAGAGGTGGGGCAAGAGGGAAGTGGAATTTTATAATAACCTATATAGTGTAACTTCTGCCCCAATACACAACTATTTATTAATTGCCTAGTATATGCCAGGTGTGAGATCGATGCTCATTCAATGATACCTTATAGTACTTAAACTTCCTAAACACTCCCCTCCTCCCCCCAGAGAAAACTGAACCACAGAGGGAATAAACATGTTATTCAAGGTCAGGTAACTAGGACTTAGTGACGACTGCTGTGAGAATAAATGAGATAAAACATACGTTAAATGCTTAGTATGGTGATGAATAGCTACGCAATAATGGTGGCCACTGTCGTCATTAAGAAAATCTAACAGATCTCATGTCCACAAAATGTATCACTTGGAAAATGTACCATGTGGGAAGAAGAGTCCTGATTGTTGGCCAGGATATGACACAATGTTTGATGTCCGCTCAGCAGGTGGGCATAGCACCTTGGCTCCGGCACACTCTTGGGAGGCTGGCAAGACCTAAGACAGGCAGCGGCCCTCACCCCTCTGGGTCACGTGGGCCAGATTCTCCCCCAACAAACCAAAGTATCACAACTCTTCAGACGCTGCCAAAGTCTACAATATTGGCACACCCACTACACCTGTACCTGCTAACAGATCCTATGGGCGCGTTCCAAGGTTAATTATGTGCAGGATTTTGGAAACTTCAAAAACCAGCATTACTAGCCTGTGCAGTACAGCCATTCCTATTGGGCATTTTTGTGCAGAAGGAATAGAAATTAAGTGTCCCTTTCTTTCCCTTTATGTCTATTGGACAGGGGGCTCTATTAGATATTCTGTGGCTGTTTGTCTCTGTGTGACAGATAGAGTGACGAATAGAAATACGGACCCAAAGAGGTCAAAGAATATGTTTTTTAAAAACACTGTTTCCCCGAAACATTCAGATAATGGCAGTGAAAGTGGGCAGCTTAGCCTGCCTAATTTGAATTCTGGAACTCTGAAGGAGAGGCTCAAAAGCCCTGGGCTTGAATCCTACTTCAACCATGAACTTGATAATGACTTTGTTTCAATTTCCTCATCTATAAACAAAGGTATTAGACAAAATCAGTGTGTCCTGAAGCTCCACAGAACACAAGTGCTGGGAGAGGTTTCTGGGAGCCTTAACATAAAAGGGTTCATCACAAAAATAAAAAACAAAAACACAACAACAAAACCCCATAAATAGGGCTAATGTTTACATCCCTTTCTTGGAGTGTCACAGTGCTACTGGTAGCTTATTAAAGAGTCTGAGATTCCTGATGCAAACAGACCTGTTATTGTTCTTCAAGCCACCATTTCCAAATTTAGTGGACCATGACATGTGACACCTTTAAACATCCTGGGAAACTGGTACAAAACACTTTCAGGAATATTGGATTAACTGCTCATGGAGGTTCCTTCTGCTGCTGGATCCCATGATCCTCTAGAGAAGGTTTCCTTTTTGCCATGTAGGCTTATGGTAGAGACACGTGATCTGTGAACGCCTCTCTCGATTCCTCTCCCATCCGGCACCTGAGACCTCAGCACCACCCAGTGCTTGGTTTGGAAATGGGATGTAGGGAGCTCGCCATAGGAGAGGCTGCCCTCTATGCTTTCCTGCAGCCAATAGGGATTGTAAAACTTTCCTCAGAAGTCCCCAGACTACATGGAAACAGGACTTTCTGGGGAACGAGGAAAACATTTCGTGAAGCTAAGACCCAGGTTTTAGATATTTCTTCCCAATTGGTGGAGCCACCTGGCTTCACATCCCTCTCATTGCTCCAGAGACTAGACTGGTTTTGAGACCCCCTTCCCACTCCAAAAGTACATGACTCCATAGAGATGAGCTGAGAGAAAAAATTTTGACTTTATCATAAAATCATCAACTTATGGCTGATGTACTTAATACGTATGTTGCTCTTACAAAGTCCCTGTGGCCAAGATGGCTGCCAGGAGCAAATACACTTGTCGTTTTCCCTGTCCTCCTGAAGCCAGCCTCAACGCTGGGTGACTCTCTTGGGAAGCAGGGGCTGGAGACGACGTGACACTTTATGCACTGATTTAGGTCACACATTTGTGCACCTGATTAAAAATAAAACACCACTCTGAAAATTGTCTGGTTGATGCTTTGGGCCATTGGGACGTCTGATTAGATGCCCGCCCAGATGATCTAATGATGGGGCAGGGATAGGAGAGTTAAATGACCAGGAAAGATAAACTGCTGACACACTAGTTTTCCCTTAAAATCCATTTCCACCATGTCACACCCTGGCGTGTGCACATGTACACAAAAAATCTAAAAACACTTTCCCCTTTCCTAGTGCACAAAGTCTTAATTCCTCTGGGTGACTTTTATGGCCCCCCCCAAAGGCTGGCTTCACTTGATTCCTTCCGCTTACAATGTATTCCCCTCACTCTGGACAGTTCTGCCCTTTGCTCTCCCACAAGTTTGTGTCATCACCATTATCGCCACTGTTTAGCTCTGTGCTTTCCAGGTGTTATTTCAGGTAATCCTCAGAGCCACCCTTTGAGACAGATACTATTATTATTATCATTTTACAGTTGGGGAAACTGAGAAACAAAGAGGGTAAGTAGCTTGCCCAAGGTCACACAGCTAGGAAGAGGTACACCGGGAATTTAAGCCCAAGCCATCCGTATCTAGAGTCATCACTCTTAACTACCAGTTTATAGAGGCTACGTTCGTCTTGTCATTTTCTCCAACTCTGATGACTCCATTGAGGTCAAGCACAAATCCCATCTCTTTCATGAAGCCCTCTCTCAGAGTTCTTAGCCCCCCTGTTCTGCCTTCCCCCGATTTGCTACACCTCTCACTCACCATCACTGTCTCCTGTTGTGTCATGCCGATTTGTGTGTGAATGGCTTCTGATCTGACCGCGAGCCTTCTCAAGTCAGGAATCAGTCAAAGTATTACATCTACATCTGCTACAAAGTTCTGCACAGTATTTGGTGCCTGGCACATCATACTCAAAAAGGAACCTGTTCACAGATGAGTTCTCTGACGGCCCTAGGCAGGCACTGGACCATACTCAATCTCCCCATTCCCACAACACAGACACACCTGGTCCCGGAAGCCAAGATCCACAAGCAAAGAAATGCAACCTAACAAGAAGAGAATGTTTATCACCCACGATGTACGTGACAGACACTTCAAAGTCAAGTGCCGATCCTATGAAGCAACCACTTTTTGTCACTGTGAAGCACCTGAGGTGCTACTTTAGATCTGGACTACGATATGAATGGGCAGGAACCTCTTCCCTTTCAGACGCATCTCCGGCTATGAATGGGCCACGGGCAAGGAGGAGGCAGGAGGGGGAAGAAGCCATTATGGTTTTAATGGTTTAATCCGCAGGTAGATGTTGTCAGCCTGGCCCACCTCCAGGAGCACTGAGAGCCGCCACCTCAAGCCAACACAAGCACATGCTAAGTTGATGGGCACCGCAACAAGACGCAGATTGTATAACTGAAGGAAAGCGCCAAGCCCTCAGCAGGTTTCTGCTCCCTGGGGTCCCAGCCTGAAAGCAGTAAGTGATACAGGCACCACGTGGATGGGTCTATACGCACAAATGTGGAAAGTCTGCACATAAGGACGTGGAAAGGTGACGGAGCTGGATTTTGTTTGGCACAGGGCACCAGCCACAGATGCGTGGATTCTTTTGGGACCTGGAAAGGGGTCCCGATAATGACCTAGTGAAGCTTTCTTCTGACTGTGGCCACGAGGCTGGAGGGTGTGAGTGGCTTGCTTTGAATTCTGAGAGCCTTTGCTTTTCTGGAAGTTTTTCAGTTGGGCTTTCTTCTTTAATGCCTTCAATTATCACAGTTCAAATGATTATATTCCCAGCACCTCCACCCAATAGCTGCAAAAGTTTGGCATTTCCTTTACCTACTAAAAAATGGCCTGGCAGCAAACTGAGCATAAGTCTGGCTTTTCAGCGTTTTTTCTGGTGCAGCCTTTAATTTATTTTTTCCCCCTCTCTTTCTTTCTAACTGCTAGAGAAACAAGAGATTAGTGCAGATGGATGGAAATATTTTTTCCGCTTCAGCATTTGCTGTCAGAACCAAGTACTGGGAAGGTTCTCAGATGGTGTCTCTGGCCTCATGGAAATTCCCAGACCCATCTTAAATTATAATCACCTGGTCCCAAAAGAAACACACAGATCAAAGCAGCCGGCTTTTTCTGAGAGCAGTTCCTCGACATGGCCCTTGCAGTTCTATTTGAGGCTTCCCCGCTCTTGTACTCTATCTTAGCCATTTCTGAGCTGTCCTCAACACGCTAGTACCCTGTCTTGGACACCATCAAATGAACACTCGGCAGCCTTAACATGTCCACCTGCCCAAACATGGATGTTGATATTCACTGATATTCACAGCCCCCAGGAGCCCTGTACTCTAACACTTGCTAGAAAGGTGATTTGGTGGCATGGTCTCTGTCTGAAGGCGCTTACAGTCAAATGGGGAAAACATGAGATTTGCTCAGAAGAATTGGTAGCAAGAGATAAAGGCCAAAGAAATGGGTGAAAGTAGGTGCAACATGAATTCAAAAGAAATGAAGTCGTTACAGAAGATGGGAAAGATGGTATGGAGGTGATGCCATCTGTGGTCATGAAAAAGACATAGGGTTTTAAAAGGTGAGGAGAGAGTATTCCTGGTATGAATAAATGCATCTAACAACTGCCATGGTTTCCACCACCACAGCAGCTACAAACAGCCATCGTACTATATGCCATGCACTCAGATGACCTACATACACCATCTCATTTCACTCCCAAACTTGTAAGGTGGATACGACTATCCCTATTTCAAAGAAATGGAAGCTTTCAGAGGGTAAATGACCAGCCCCCAAATGGAAGAGCCAATAAAGTCCGACTCTAAAGTCTGAGCTCTTCATGCCCTAAGGCACGGAAGCTAGAAGTTCCACTCTGCCTGTCTGATGTGGGTGGTGGAGGGGCAGGAGAGCTTCAGAGAGCGGGTGGGGGGCGTGGCCCAGGAGGCAGCAGCGATGAGCCACAGTGGAGGTGGACGCTGGGAGCAAATGGTTGAAAAGGGCCAAGTTGGGAGGGAAACTCAAGAGGTTTACATCAATTTCCCTTAGACGTAGAGCAATTAACCATTTCTGGCTGGTGGCATCCTCTGCTTTTTGGCCCCCTGGCCTCCGGGCGGTGGTCAGCTGGTGGGGAAGAGATTGCATTTGCTTGTGAGCTTCCCCTCCCATCCCTCTGCTCGCTGCGCAGCTCACTGTGCTTACGGTACTTCCCTCAGCTTCATCCAAAGCCCTTGCTGAGTATCTTAACGTGAAAGAGTTCTTCCAGACGCTACAGAACTCAGCAAGAATGGCCCCGTTAGCTCCGCCAGCACATTCTGGGAGGCTGTGACCGGCAGGTACGGCCCTCAGCCCTGGTTACCACTATGAAGCTCAGACACTCATGCGTCTCAGCCATCAGGAGGGGGATCCACCCCTTCACGGGCCTCTTCCACTAGGATCTTCAAGGGGAGGTTCATCAGTGGGTGGTTTATATCAAGTTAGCCCTCACTCCTGACTTAAGGGAATGGGAAGAAGACAAGAAAATCAAGGTGAATTTAGCACCTACTATTTGCCAGCAACACCCTAGCCTTGTTGCATGTTTTCACTCATAGAAAGCTCTTACAGCCCCGTGGGGTAGGAATGATCCCACTTAACAGTCTGGGAAACCGTAGCCCATAAAGTCCTACTAACTTGTCCTGGTCGCACAGCGTGTAAGTGGTCCCCTCTAGTTTCAAAGAGAAGTCCGTCTGAGCCCCACCTGGCATGGGCTTCCTGTCCTGCTGAAGGCTTTCTGGAGTGTACATGGATTGTTTTCAGCAACCGTGGCATTAATACGCCCTCCTGGGTGAGAAGAGGTATGGCCTCTGGCTGAGGAGGACAGGCCTGCTTTCTTCTGGGAGCAGGGATCCCACCTTGAGTCTAACTGGCACAGATCCCAGGACTCAGGTTTGGCAGGTAGAAGGTAGGGTGGGAACCTGTGTCTGATTGCAGGAGGCTCTGGGAGCTTCCTGAGGGAATGAGCCTTGACAGCCACGGTGTTAAGGTCCAGGGCCAGGGTCCAAGGGGAGGGAGTCCTTCAGAGCTTTCATCCAGCTCCATTCCCTGTGGCGTCATACCTGAGCCCTGAAACTAGAAGAAAAGAGCCAGGAAAAATTGCTGGGGCCTGAGGAGTGGAAGGAAGGCAGTGCTGCCTTGTAGCAAATAGGCCAAGTATCACCAGCAGGAGTTGGGGTGTGGGGTCCTGCTGGGGCAGAATGCAGCGGCCTGAGCAGTTCGCCAGGTGCCCTTCTCAGGAACCAGGAGAAACTAGGGGAGAACACTGGTATCTGTCTCCAGGCACTGCAGCCCTAGCAGCACAGGGTGGTGCAGATGCCGGTGTGGGAGAACAGGAAAATGGAGGCCTGGGAATGGCAGCCGGGAGGACTGGCTGCAGAAACACACCTGAGTCACCTCTGGGTGAAGCAGTTACAAGAGGGTGGGGCGTAGGGCAAGGTCTTGTGGGAGCCTCCCAGGAACCATAAGTTACATTGAATTAAACCATATTAATTACACCACAAGGGTGTTCCTCAGACCAAAAGAAAGTAAGCTTCTCTCCTTCCTCCTCTCCTGGAGCAAACATGTGAGCACCAGGTAGGAAGCGGGCACAGACTGGATTCTAGAGACACTCAGAGAACTATAGGATGGTCCCCGTCACTGAGTGTTTGCCGTCTGGGGGGAGACAGTGAAGTAATTAGCAACTGTAACACAGGAGAGCGAGTGGTGATGGGATGACCATGCTGGCATCCACCCCTCTCAGAACAGAACAACTCCTCTCACCTCTGCGTGGGTCTTTCTGATGACCAGTGGGGGAAGGAGGTTCAAGACATGAAGGGAGATGAGCTATGTTATTATTCAGTGAGGGACAGTGGACTCCTCAGCTAGTGCTAAAAGCAATCAGACCCTTTCACACGGATGTCTGAAAGACCTCCATGAAATCGGCTTTCTGGGACAGCAGGACTGACGTAGGGACCTCTTGTACTGCAGCAATTTCTGTGCCCTTTGAGCACCAGCGCAGTACCACGTCAGTCACAAGTATTTGCAGTGTTTGACCTCACATCTTTGAGCCCATGCACCACCCTTCCTTCCCAGTTTAAATTTCCAACACCCTGTCATACAGCATCCCAATAATAGGAAAGGAATAGCAAAATACCACCCTCTTCTCAGTTCTATCACTTCTCTCACCACCGAGTATATATCCTCATGTTGTCCTGAGTGGTCGGGCACAAATCCAAATGCACAATCAGCAATGGTCTCTGCCCACTGGGCTCAAACTCTAAGTCCCAGCATTAAGGAAACGACTAAGTGTATAATCACGAGAGAAAAAGCAAGTCTTACGTGGCAAGAAGTTAACATATCTGAGCGAAAGAAGGAGGTAGTCCAACATGAAGCCATTTGCCTTTGTTGTAAAACAAGACAATTCAATAAACATGGTATCAAGGAGAAGGTGCCCTCTGGAGAGGGCAGAAGCCTCTTTCACATTGATGATGCTATTAGGATGCAAGGAGAGTTGTGTCTTGATTTCTCTGTTTGCAAGAACAATTTTTTTTTTTTTTTTTGCAAGCCCTGGTTTCTCTTTTTTTCCTCCCTGAGACACTAATTATGCCATCCTTCCTCCCTACTCAAAACCTGAGGAATAGTTCACCCTATTTGTTCTGCCCAAAGAGGCCAGTCTATTCCCTGTCTACATTTTACTGGTTAATATATTTGTATTCGTTTACTAGGGCTAATGTAACAAAGTACTGCAGACTGGGTAGTTAAACAACAGATATTTATTGCCTTACAGTTCTGGAGGCTAGAAGAACTATCCACTATCAAGGTGTTGGCAGGCAGGGTTGGTTCTGCCTGAGAGTTGTGAAGTATGGAGCTGTTCCAGGCCTCTCTCCTTGGCTTGCAGGTGGCCATTTTCTCCTTGTGTTTCCCCATGATCTCTCTCTATGTTATCTGTGTCCAAATTTCTTCTTATAAGGACACCAGTCATGCTGGATTAGGGCCCATCCTAATCATCTCTTTTTAACTTAATTACCTCTTTAAAGACCCTATTCCCAAATAATGTCTCATTCTGCAGTACTGGGAATTAGTACTTCAACATATGGATTTGGGGGGGTACACAGTTCAGGCCATAATAATATTCTGTAGAGATGGCTTTCTGATACGTTTCTGAAAGACGATTCTTACCTCAAACTCAACTAGTTTGCAAGTTCCACCAACATCATTCATTTCCATTTTCACAAAACTTAACAGTGAATTAACACAAAAATTGTAAGCTCCACGAAAACCATAATTCGAAAAGATACATGCACCCCAATGTTCACTGCAGCACTATTTACAATAGCCAAGACATGAAAGCACCTAAGCGTCCACTGACAGAAGAATGGATAAAGAAGATGTGGTACATACATACAATGGAATATTACTCAGCCATAAAAAAGAATGAAATAATGCCATTTGCAACATGGATGGACTGAGAGATTATTATACTAAGCGAAGTAAGTATCAAATATCATATGATATCACTTATATGTGGAATCTAAAAATATGATGATACAAATGAACTTATTTACAAAACAGAAACAGACTCACAGACCTAGAAAACAAACTTATGGTTCCTAAAGGGGACAGGTTGGGGGGAGGGATAAATTAGGAGGCTGGGATGAACATAATACACACTGCTATATAGAAAATAGCCAACAAGGACCTACTGTATGGCACAGGGAACTCTACTCAGTACTCGGTAATAAACTACATGGGAAAAGAATCTGAAAAAGAATAGAGATATGTATTGTATAAGTGAACCACTTTCCTATACACCTGAAGCAAAACACTGTAAGTCAACTATACTCCAATACAAAATAAAAGTTAAGAGAAAGAAAAAAATTTTGTAGGCTCTATGAGAGAAGAGATTGTGCCCTGTCTTATTAAGCACTGTTTACTCCTAGAACAGTATCTGGCACCATGTAGGAATATATTAAATACTAGATGAATGAATAAAGGACCATGAAGTTCCACACTGGGAATTACATCCCCCTGACCTTCCCAAGACGCACCTTGCCTTTAGGGAACAATCTTAATGTTGGCTTTCAGTGTAAAAGGAAATACTTCTGTATTTTTGGTAAACCTGGTAACTTCTAAATATGTTGCATCAGCCATGGAAATAAACACATGCTAGCAATCCATCAGGCAGTCAGAAATACTCTTTGAGTGTGAATGAATAACATTCTGATTATGTAGTTCACCAAGGAAGTCAGTCCAGCTCAGCAGTTTTCACCAGGTCAAGGCCAATCTGGGCACTTAGGACTGAGGTCTGTTCTCTCAACTACCGTGATGTTTCTGCAGGCCCACGCATTCCAAGGTCATACCTTTAGAATATTCCACTCATTCTTCTGTCATCTGAGCAGAATTATCTTGGAAATACTCTGACGCAATGAATTACACAGAATGACCTTCCATGGGTCCAATCTGAGCCACCTACACATCTTCTATAGCACATGCCTATGGATTCCAATCAGTAGCAGGAACTCAAGTGAAGAATCTCTCGGGCTTCCCTGGTGGCGCAGTGGTTGAGAGTCCGCCTGCCGACGCAGGGGACACGGGTTCGTGCCCCGGTCCGGGAAGATCCCACATGCCGTGGAGCGGCTGGGCCCGTGAGCCATGGCCGCTGAGCCTGCGCGTCTGGAGCCTGTGCTCCGCAACGGGAGAGGACACAACAGTGAGAGGCCCGCGTACCGCAAAAAAAAAAAAGAATCTCTCAACCCCATTATTACTTAAGGTCCTTACTACTTGAGTAACTACATCTTCAGTAGATTTTTTTTAAAAGAAGTATAATGTATAATTATTGATATAAATATGCATATGTATTTCTGCACGGGCAGATGCAGCTATATTTATATGCACGTGTTTGTAAATACATGTTTTAATGTTTTATGTGTTCTTTGCAGCATCTACCTTCATCACCCCCACCCCAATATTTCCCATCAAGAGAGGCAAAGGAATTGAGAATCCACATCCACAAAATGTGTCACCAACAAATGGAGCTAGAAGAGGCAGCAGCAGGTACAGCAAAGAACCCAAGTTCCCGGTTACGTCAATCACTATGACATGCTCCCAGCTCCATCCAATATGATGTGGGCCTGTAATTTGTTGTTGCTGTTATTCTGGCACACGTTTGCAGAAACAAACTCATTCACGGTTCCCCTGCTGAAAGTTCAACCATCCGAGTGCCACAGGAAACAGACTTTGGCATTTTAGCTGCTCACAGACTGGATCATCCATGAAAGTTTAATTTTCTAAAAATATTGAGTGAGGTGCTTTTCCTGAATGAAAATATTCAGTGAGGTGCTCTTCCTGAATGAGATGGTTTCTGGCTCATCAACATATTTATGCGAGTAAATAGGAAGAGGAATCGGTAAGTCAGGAATCTGACCAGCTATCATCCAGTCCATCTGGTTTAATTAGAGAGCGCAGCAGCTCTCCCTTAAAGGCAGAGGTGATTCTGAATGTGGTTTCAAACGCTTGCTGTGTTCCCTGCCTCCACAGAGCCCCTTACCAAATTCCCATCATGGAACAACTTGAGACACGTGTCACTGCATGCCTCTAAAGGGCATGCAAACGGAAGTAAATGTGGCCTAGGGGAACACCACGAAACACCAAGGCTCCTCCATTCATTTGATAAGCATCGATTAATTACGCATGCATTGGTGCCTACTCTGTGCCAGGGACTGTGTAAATGAGACTTGGACCAGCTCTGGTGGGGGTGACAAATGTGTCGTAAGATGATTTCTAAACCCTGAAGTGTACCCTAAGACAGTGAGGTAGTCCCAGGGGTGGGACCCGATGAGGGTCTGACCTGACTCTGTGTGGATAATGGGGAGCAAGTATGTACAGAAGAGTGAGGAAGGTTCTTGACCAATGGTTCTTAAACTTAACCATGAACCAAAAGCACTTGGAGGGCTTGTTCAAGTACGGATTGCTGTGCCCTACCCTCGGATTTTCTGATTCAGGAGGTCTGGAGTAGGGCCAAAGAATCTGTGTTTCTAACAAGCTTCCCACTGATTCCAATTCTGCCAGTTCAAGGACCGTATTTTGAGAAAAGGCCAGCGGTTCTCAGCCCGGGCTCACACTGGAGTCACTGGGAATTTCAACAGCTCCTGAATGCTGGGTCTCCTCCCTAGAGACTGTCTTAATTGGTTTGGTGTGCAAAGTGGATATCAGGGCTTTTGAGCATTTGTATTTTAAGAATTTCAAAACTTACAGAAAAGTTACAATTACTGTACAAATAGCTTTTTTTTTTTTTTTTTACTTAACCATTTGGAAGGAATTGTTGACACTGTCCCACTGCTCCCTTCTTTGTAGTGTGCATTTTCTTCCAAACAAGAATATTCTCCTAGCTAAAATGCAATATTCAAAATCAAAAAATCCACACTGATGCATTATGATCATTCAAGTTTTGCCAAATGTTCAAAAAAAAAAAGGTTTTTTTTTATCGCAAAAGGACCTAGTTCAGATTACATGTTGCCTTTAGTTGTCATGTCCCTGTTTAGTTGCCTTCATTCTGGAAAAGTTCCTCAGTCTTTGGTGAACTTTTATACCTTTGACAATTTTGAAGATTATGAGCCAGTTATTTTGTAGAAATGTTGCTCAATTTTGGGTTGTCTGATGTTTCCTCACGATGGGACCCAGGTTATGCATCGTCGCGGGGTGATTACAGTTGTGACATGGTGCCTTCTTTTTTTTTTAACTTTATTTAATTAATTTATCTTTGGCTGTGTTGGGTCTTCGTTGCTGCGCGCGGGCTTTCTCTAGTTGTGGCGAGCAGGGGCTACTCTTCGTTGAGGTGCACAAGCTTCTCACTGCAGTGGCTACTTTTGTTGCAGAGCACAGGCTCTAGGCGCACAGGCTTCAGTAGTTGTGGCACGTGGGTTCTATGGCTCACACGCTCTAGAGCACAGGCTCACTAGTTGCGGTGCATGGGCTTAGCTGCTCCGTGGCATGTGGGATCTTCCCAGATCAGGGCTTGAACCCGTGTCCCCTGCATTGGCAGGCAGATTCTTAGCCACTGCGCCACCAGGGAAGCCTGACGTGGTGCCTTCTTATTGTAACCTACAAGGTGGCACCTGGTTTCTCTTTGTCCCAATACTGATAATGTTCACTTTGGTCTCGTGCTTAAGGGGGTGACTGCCAGGCTTCTCCACTGTAAGTTTACTCATTTTCCTTTTGTAATTAATCAGTCCTTTGTGGGGAGATGCTCTGAAATTATGTAAATATCCTGTTTATCATCAAACTTTCGATTTAGTCCTTAAGGTAATTTACACCAGAATGAACTCATGGTTTCTTATTTTGTTCAGTAGGTTATACTCTGTTACTATCATTATTTGTTTGCAGCCAGTGGGAGCCCTTCAACCTGGCTCTGATTCCTGGTTTTTCTAAAGCTTGCCAGGCAATTCTAACGTGAGGCCAAGGTTGAGAACCACTTCTGCAGGTAGAGTAAAGCATCCTATTCAGAGGACAGAAGACAACGAGCGCTGCTTCAGGAAAACGCAAGGTTTCAGTATGGCTGGCGGGCAGGATGGAGATGGGGGTAGCAAGAGATTCAGTGTTTAGGGTTCATTCGGGCCCAGACTACCCCATCATCATCAGCTCCAACAATGAGGTCCTACCCCTCCGAGTACTCGAGGCTGTAACCCCACACATCATGGAAGTGCTACCTCGCAGTTCAGAGCATGGACTTCAGGGCAAGGGGCTTTGAGTTCCTGCTCTGACACTTCCTAGCTGTGCAACCTTAAGCTCATTACTTAACTATGGACTGAAATCCATACGCTGAAGCCCTCACCTCCAGGGTAGCAGTATTTAGACATGGGGCCCCTAAGGAAGTAAAGTCAAATGTAGCCCCGAGGGTGGGGCCCTGACCCTAGGGGACAGTGTCATTATAAGAAGAGACACCAGAGCTCTCTGTCTCCCACCTGACCCCCCCAACCATGCTCCCACACTAAAAGGAGGACATGGGAGCACTCAGCAAGATGACTGCCATCTGTGAACCAAAAAAGAAGCCTCAGAATGAAATCTACCCTGATGGCACCTTGATCTTGGACGCTGAGCCTCCAGAACAGTGAGAAACAAAATTCCTGTTAAGTCATCCAGTCTATGGTGTTTTGTTATGGTAGCTGTAGCAAACTTATCTGACCCTAAGTCTGTTTCCCACCTGAAAAACAGATACTAATGGTCCTACCTCCTGGAGGTCTGATGAGGTTTAGCTGGGAAGAAAACATCAAGTACTTAGCATGGCACTGGCTCTGAGTACTTCTATTACTTGACTCATCCTCAACCACACCCGGCACATTCCCACTTCCCTGCCTTTGTTCATGATCAGGTCAGTCCGACAAACTGTCTGAGCAGGTCCCTGCTGTGTGCCAGCACTATACTAGGCCTGGGGACACAGAATACAACAAGGCACTGCCTCAGGTCCGAAGCCAAGAGTGAAAGGCTGCCCACTGTTGCCCTAGGTTAGGAGTTGTTTCAAATTCTATCTGTAGTAAAGGGACTGATTCACCAGAGGAAATACGAACTTGGTTTGGAACCTGTCTTCAGGCCTTGGGCTGCTGAGAAAATGAGTGAGTCATAGATGAGACAATCCTCCATAGTCTCCCTTGGTTTCCTTATATTCATAGGGTAACAGAGTTTTCCCCCAGCTTACCAGTAACTGGCTCAATGCCTGCAAACTAACAGAGGTCTTTTTTTTCCCCCCTTGCCTGTCAAAGAGATTTCTTTCCCCTCCAGTGTTGGTCTGAGGTACTAGATAAGGACACTCTGAAGAGAAAGCAACTTTAAACTAACTAAGCAAAAGTGGAAAGGCCTTGCTGTGCTCCACTGAAATTCAGATGGGAGGACAGAAAAATTCCTGAGCCACAAGCAAACATGACTTAAAGCAAGGGTCCAAGTGACTCATGTTGGAAAAACCATGATTATAACTTTATACCTCCTCTGGGGGTATAAACAGAGGAGTAACTAATTTTTTATTTTTTTATTTTTTTGAGAACTAAATTAGGATGAAGGACTCAAAATAAGTTTGATGGGATAAAATCTTTAGAGTCCAAAATTCACCCAAAGTTCACATTTAAGCATTGAAAGGAAGTCATGCATTAGACGAGTCCAGCTTTGGCTCAGGTATTTTCACAGAAGGCCCCTCCTCTGATCTCCTCTCACACTCCATGTGTATCTCCCTTACTGCTTTTTCCTGATTTCCTCCTGGAATTGAGAGTTTTTGAGTGTAAGCCCTACTGGACAGTGATGTCCTTAAGAATGGGATTCTTGCTGGTCTGCACTTCCCCCTCCCAACTTCGTGCTCCCCTAACTGCAGTGGGAGGGTGGACACATCAGCGGGGGGAGCAGACGTCCACCATTCAGCCTGGGATTGGGACACCCTGGGCTTCCTACTTTCTGCTGGAAATCCCCACTCTCCAGCTTTTTCTTAATATCTTCGTGGTTCTTTTCCTCGTTCCATTTCAGTCCTTCAATTTTTCTCTCCTCTTTTATCATCCTTGACCTCAGAACCAGCCTTTCTATTTATAGCCACCGAGCTCCCTCTTCTTCCTTCCTTAAAACATTTCTGCAAACCCCTTAAAGCTCTTCTACAAATATGGATGGTGGATTAAAGACCCTGAGGAGGCTTTCACCAAGGAGTTATGTTCTCCTTTCTTGTAGCCAGTAAGAACTTTCAGGAGAGACAAGTATGGTCCTTCAGTTCATAGACAGGACTTGCTCACGTTGGGCCGGCAAGAGGGCATGGAGCTCCTGGCACTGCCCCTCCCACCACTGGGCAGCCTGCGCCAGGGCAGTGGTTTTCAAACTGGGTTCCCTGGAACCTGAAGCTTCCTTGGTGGTAGCCTGTAGGCCAAGGAGGAGAACAGGAAGGGCAGGAGAGAAGAGTGGACAGTGGTCATGCCTCCCATTCATGCTTCAAACACAGACACTCCGCTTTTATCTGCCTCACAAATTGGGCTTCTTTAAAAGATTCCAGTGGAAATAAAAATGGTTCTGCTGCTAAAATATTTTGCGAGCCACTGTTAGAGTGGGTAAGCATACAGCCAGACAGATTGGTTGAGTGGTGACACATCTTTCCTTTAAGGGTAGATGGAATCTGCGTATTGGAAACAGCCAAAGGCCACCTGGAGCCAAGGCTGGTGAAAAGATATGTGAGCACAAGGAATAGAAAAGCAGACTGTGGCCATAATATAAAAACACTGTACATGTGTGGCTCATGAAGTGTTCCCGGGAGAACCTGGGAACCCCAAGCAAGCATTTATGACACTGTTGGAACAAGTACGTAAATCGACCCTATAAGTGTGTGTGTGTGTGTATGTTTAGTCTCACTGCTTTAAAATCAAAGTCCAGAATTTTTCTAGTTAGTCTTTGGGGAAACAACGCCTCAGAATGTTTAGCCTGGGTTCAAATGCTGCTCCAAAAGTTACAGGTTGTGTGACTTCAGAAAAATCCTTTAACCTCTCTAAACCCAGTTTCCTCATCCGTAAAGTGGAAATAATAAAATTACTTACTTTATAGGGTTTTGTGTTTTTTTTTGGTGGAGATTTAAATGTGGTAAAACATGTTAATCCCTCAGCCTAGGGCCAGGCACAGGGTAAGTTATCTTAATATTTGTTGCTCTTGCCATTATTGTTATTACTACTGTCATCATTCTCCTCTGACCTGAGGATTCTCCATCATACCTGACCAGCTTTCTCAAGAATCCTCATCTCTCTTCAGATAATAGATGGTGTCCTGCTTTCACTGATTAAAAAGCATCAAAAACTGAGGCAGCTTTGCTAAATCGTCCCATGACTCATAGGAAATCATAGGAAATCTGGGATTAGAACTCAAAAGTAGAGGCAGTTTGGGCAGCTGGGCATGGGGAGGACACAAATTAAAGCCCTACCCGCCTTGTCTCAGTGGGTGGAGACATGAAAGAGCCATCAGGAAGGTTCTGGAAAGGAATGTGGAAGATACCGAAACATGAGAGAATTCTAGAATCACAGGTTCATTGAATGTCAGAGTAAGAACTGTGAGAACCCTCCTTCCAGCCCACACACAGTGTGACCCAGAGAGGTTAGATCACTTGCCTAAGGCAACACAGCTCACTGGTGAAACAGCAGGATAAAAGCTTCTGCCTCCTGTTTCAGGGGCCACTGACTTTTCCCTGCCACCTGCCCAGTTTCACTCAGAGCAGGGTCTGTGTGAACTGCCAGGGCCTGTGAGGGATGAGCAGGGAAAGCTGGGCAGCCTTGGCCTGCTGCTCTGAAAACGCTCTGATTTTTCAAGTGTGCGGCCTCAAAGCGCAGCCTGCAGTTCTCCTGTCTCACCTTCTACTAAAAACGTTCATTCTGAAACTTGTAACAGCAGTGACCTCTGACAGACTGGCACGTCCCAGCTGTTAACATTCTTCTGCTTACAACAGAAGTTGCCCTTAAGACCCTTGTAGCCAGGGCCGGGGAGATGGTGACCCTGTCAGGGCCGGGCCTCAGGAAGAACAAAGAGCAAAGTCACCTTGGCTCTGAAGGTCTGGAAACCACCGGCCACTCAGTCCAGCTTCCTGTATCCTCTCCATCTTGTAACTGTGTGTTGCAGATGTGAGACGTTGCCTCTGGCCTGTCCAGAGAGAGACCCTTCTGCGTAGAATCACCATCAGCAATCAGCAATAGGGGCCATTTTAAAGGGGACTTATTCTAGCCATCCCTACCCGCAGGACACTGCATTTCACACGACTTTTCACTGATTTCCTTTAGCTAACCTGCTGCTCCTTGAGCCCCAGGTCTAAGTGACCCAGATGAAGACCCCTATGGAGAAAGTCTGTGGACAACCTGGGAGGAGGATGCCCACAGCCTGACTCCCGTGGAGCCCCCCACAGAAGGGAGCATCAGTTCCCCATGACTCACCCGAAGCCTCTAAGGAGCTTGGGTTATTTCACGTCCTTCCAGGCTTCAAGGTGGGTGTGGTAGGAAGCATGGCAATGGTACCACAACTGAACCCCAGAGCAGCTCTCTCGACCAGCTCCCCTCTGCCAGCTCATGTGGATCAAGTTGCTCTACTCCTCTAGTTCCTTATCTATAAACTAAATGGGGAAAATGTCTGCCTTGCCCACCTCTCCCCTTTACACAGCCACCAGGAGATTGTGGACAGAGAGCTATGTCCTGCTAAGGAAAGTGTTCCTACCCGCTTGGGTAGCAGGGAAGTTATTCACTCTGTGCTTTATCTTTGTGGCTCCTGAGTTATCAGGACCCTTGAGAGTCAAAATATGTGAGAAATATAGCCCTCTAAAGGTCTCATTCATTCCATGTGAACTGAGCCTGTTCTCTGTCCCAGGTTCTGTGCAAGGACACGGGTAGAGAGAAATCGCAAACCAGGCCCCCAAGGAGCCTACGGATCAGCGGCAGCATTGTGTGACTTAAATGCCATGTCTCATCATAGGACAACCTCCCCTCCTAGCCCGGGGCCGAGGGGACCAAGGGACCAGGCACATTCTTCTGGAGGACGAGAACGTTGAAGGTAATTTGAGATCTGCCTGGATTCAGCCAGTGAAGAGTGGGAGGTGGTTGTCCTAGGCATTAGGAAGAGGATGGGAAAGGTAGGCCTGTCTGGACAAGGTGCAGCTGGTGTTTCATGGCTGGGCTGGGTGAATGACTGTGGGCCTGGAGACTGCAGGCCAGAGAGATGGGCCAGGGCCAGCCTGCAGGCAGCCCTGAATCTGGGTGCGGGGCGGGGAGTGAGGGGAGGGGCAGGGGCAGTGGGATTTCAACAAGGGGAGTATCACTCTGCAGGGAGAGGGGATGGAGGAAGGGGGCAGGGCAGGGTGAGCACGGATGCTGCCTGCAGGTGCCCCTTGGAAGCTACTACCCTGATCTGGGCAAGGAGCAAGGAGGCCTCAACAATGCAACCTATCGTGGCATATAGCGTGAAGGCAGGCAGACATCAAGTCAGGTCTGAAAAGAGAAAGTGGGCAAACCAAGTGGTGGATTCCTGTTCCTACCTCACCTGGCCTGTCAAGTCCCTTCCAGGCTAAGTCCTACCACTGTCATGGCATCTTCCTGGGTTTGTCAAACAGGTTCTTACAGACCTTCCAGATGGAGGCCATTTCCAGTTTGCACTACTCAAATGACGGTAAGGAAAGCCGACCCCACCGCTCACGATGAAAACCGCTGAAATAAACCTGTGGGACCACATTCTGGACCTGAGGACTGTATAGAATCTGGGCCACCTGTAATGAAACCCCTCCACAGCCAGGCTAAGCTGTATTCGGGGGCAAACTCACTCTCATCTAGGAAGTAGGGAGGAGAATGCCTATGTCTAAGAACTCGGAGGATTAAAAGAGTGAACGGATGAAAAGTAACTAAGACAGTGCCAGGCGGGTGCCGAAAATGTGGCCTCTATCATAGTTCCCTGATGCTTACACGGCTGGCATGTGTCCCCTCTTAAAGCTGCCACCACCACTGCTCAACACACACACACACACCCCTAACTCACTTTCCACTTTCAGCCAACAGTTAGGACCAGCAGTCTGTGAGGTTTTCTGGGGTGGGGCCTTTTCAGAGAGCTTTGACTCCCACAGTGCAGCTGGCCTGGGTGATGGGATCAGTTGGAAGGAGTCAGGTAATCCCTCCTTCTTTAAGGTACTTTCTGATCACTGAGCAATTAATCCACAACCCAGCCCAGGGAGGTAGAGAGCGGGATCGCCATTCCACTAACGAGGTTGCTGAGCTGTGGCTCTAGGCATGGGATGCGCCAGGTGGGAGCTTTGCTGTGGCATGGGGCCAGGCGGCGGGGGCGGAATTAGCATCCTCGGTTACCTGAGCCCCCTGGACAGCAAAAACCCCTTCAGGACTCAGTACCTTGGACCCTCTGGATTTTCACCCAACACTTCTGCAAATTTCTTTCCTTTTATGAATCCAACTCCCCACCCCCAGGAAAACACAAGCTGAGTAGATAGGGGATCAATTCCTACTCCAGTAGAAGGGCTATTAAATGGAAACAACTTGACCATTTCTGAGCCTCAGGTTCCTCATTTATAAAATGAGGGAGGCAGATGAAATAATCCCAAAGTGTCTCCAGACAAATGCAGATCAGAACAGAGCTAAATGAAGATGGATTCTTTCACATCCACCCATTCTGCTTGTGTCTGAACAGCCCAGGCCCGCCAACATCTGCAGGCACAGTTCAAATTGGCCAATTTGATCTGACCACGTGGATGCTCTCACATACACCAGCTGATGATGGAGAGAGAAATGTTAGCTAAGCAGCCCAGGCTAAGCCCAAAGCCCTGATTTAGATCCAGAACAGGAGAAGGGCCGACAATCTCAGGAGGAGACCCTCGACAGGCACATTTCAGCCATTAAAAAACACCTTCACCCTTCCTGCCTCCACGGAAATTCTGGCCCCAGTGAGCTGGGATTACAGTGGGCTGCACTGAAGCCATTGCTTCCTGCTGAGGAGGGAGGAAGCCAGCACCACCACCTGCTACAAGCGCAGCAGCACAGCTATTACCTCGGAAGCAATCCTCCCTCCCACTCCAAGTATTTTCCGAGTATCCAGCCTGTGCCTGGAAATAAATGTCCCCTCTGCTTACGTGGCCATACATCCTGGGTTGCCCATGACAGTCGGGTTTATGCCTGTTGTACGAGCATTCCATATGGTTAGTGCCCACTTTCATGCCCAAAGAGTCCCATAGGGACAATAAATAAGGTGGTTACAGGTTCTACCAAGTGGTTTTCAAAATGTGTTAGAGGGAAGGAAATGAGGCTATAGAACCATCAATGATTAAATTCTAAGAACACTTTTCCCAGACCAGGAAGACTGGAAGTTTTTGCCCATAGAAGTTATTATATATTTAGTTCAAGGAAGAGATGGGGAGGAGATATTAAACATAATTTAGTGTTATAAGATTATAAGCAAGAATGGTATTGTGTAGCCTTTTAAAAAAACAAATGTCAGTTGTCAGCTTAACAAAGCACCCTGTATTTAACAATATTGTGTTAAAACCAAATGTGTATCCATACTCATTTAAAAATTTTTCTATGAAAAGAAAGTTTTCTTGTTTTTTAATGAGAGGATTCATATAACGTAAAATTCACCATTTAAACCATTTTAAAGTAAACAATTCTGTAGTTTTTAGTATTTTAAAGTTTTATACAACTACCAAACTAACTCTAGACCATATCCATGACCCCAAAAAGACCTATAGCTGTCAGCAGACAGTCTCAATTTCCCTCTCCCTCCATCCCCTGGCAACCACTAATTGACTTTCTGTCTCTATGGTTTTGCCTATTCTGGACATTTCATATAAACAGAACCATATAATATGTGCCATGTCAAGTCTGTTTTTCTTTTTTCCTCTGAGCATAATGTGTTCCGGGTTCATCCAAGTTGTACCATGTAGCTGTACTTCCTTTTTATAGCTGCATAATATTCCATTGTAAGGATACACCACTTTTTGTTTATCCATTCATCAATTGATGGACACTGGGTTTGTTTTTCTTCCTTTGTTATTATGAGTAATGCTGCTATGAAGATTCATGTACCAATTTTTGTCTTAACATGTTTCCATTTCTCTTGGGTATATACCAGCAGTACAATTATTGGGTCAAACAGTAATTCTATGTTTAATTTTTTGAGGTATTGCCAAGCTGTTTTCTACAGAGGTTGGGCCATTCATTTTACATTCACACCAGCAATGCATGAGGGTTCCACCTACTCCATATCCTCTGTGGCCATTTGTAGTATCTCCTTTGGAGAAATAGTAGTCATATCCTTTGCTCATTTTATTTTTTTGATTTGGTTGTTTATCATTTATTGTTGAGTTACATTAGTTCTTACATATTTTGGATAGCAGATCCTTTTGAGATATATGATTTGCAAATAATTTCTCCTATTCTGTGAGTTGTTTTTCACTTTTTTGATAGTATCTTTTGATGCACAAAAGGTTTTAATTTTGATGAAGTATTATTAGTTATTTTTTCTTTTGTTGTCTGTACTTTTGGAGTCATAGTTAAGAAAACACTGCCTCATCCAAAGTCATGAGATTTATATGTATGTTTCCTTTCTGAGAGTTTTATAGTTTTCTCTCGTACATGTAAGTTTTTTTTTTTTTTTTGATGTGAACCATTTTTAAAGTCTTTATTGAATTTGTTACAATATTGTTTCTGTTTTATGCTTTGGTTTTTTGGCCCCGAGACATGTGGGATCTTAGCTCCCCGACCAGGGATCAAACCCACACCCCCTGCATTGGAAGGCGAAGTCTCATCCACTGGACCACCAGGGAAGTCCCATCTTACATATAAGTCTTGATGCATTTTTTTGGGACATAGTGTGAGGTAAGAGTCCAGTTTCATTCTTTTGCATGTGGCTATCCAGTTATCCCAGCAACATTTGTTCAGACTATTAACAATTTAACCAGTTGTTAAAATCAACAGGTCATATGTACATGTATGAATTTATTTTTGGACCCTCAGTTCTATTCCATTGGTCTGTATGTCTATCCTTATGCCAGTATCAACCTGGTTTTATTACTGTAGCTTTGCAATAAGTTTTGAAATTGGGACATGTGACTTTTCCAACTTTGTCTTTCTTTGTCAAGAATGTTTTGGCGGTGCAGTGTCCTTTGTATTACCATAAGAATTTTAGGATCAGCTTGTCTATTTCTGAAAAAAAGAACTAAAAAGTTGGAATTTGATAGGGATTGCACTGAATCTGTAAATGACTTTGGGGAGTACTGCTACCTTAACAGTACTGAGCCTTCTACTCCATGAACACAGGATATCTTTATTTTAAAACTCTTTTGTAGTTCTCAGTATACAAGACTTTCAACTTCCTTGGTTAAATTTATTTCTAAGTATTTCTTACCTTTGATGCTATTTTAAGTGTAATGGTTTTTACATTTCATGTTTGGATTATTCAGTGCAAGTGTATAGAAAAACAACTGATTTCTGTACACTGATTTTGTATCCTGCAACATTGCCAAGCTCAACTATTAGCTCTGTGTGTGTGTGTGTGTGTGTGTGTGTGTGTGTGTGTGTGTGTTCTTCATGGTTTTATATGTAAGGTTATGCCATCTGTTAATATAGATAGTTTTAATTTCCTCCTTCTAATCTAGATGCTTTTTATTAAAAAATTTTTTTGGCCTATTTTTCCTGGCTGAAATTTCCAGTACAATGTTGAATAAAAGTGGTGAGAGCAGACATCCATGTCTTGTTTCTGATCTTACAAGGAAAGCTTTCAGTCAGTATGATATTAAGTGTGGGCATTTCACAGATATCTTCTATCATGTTGAGGAAGTTTTCTTCTATTTCTATATAGTTTGTTGAATATTTTTAGCTTGAAAAGATGTTGGATTTGGTCAAATGTCTCTTCTTCATCTACTCAAATTATTGTGTAGATTCTTTTCCTTTATTCTATAATATTGTGTATTATATTGTTTAACTTGGTATATTCAACCAACCTTGCATTCCTGGGATAAATTAGACTTAGTCATGGTGCTCAACACTTCTAACATGCTGCTGGATTCACCTTGCTAGTATTCTGTTGAGAATTTTTACATACATATTCATAAAAGGCATTGGGCTACCGTTTTCTTGTGGTGTCTTTGGCTGTGGTATCAGGGTAATACTGGCCTCATACAATGAGTTATAAAGTGCTCTTTCCTCTTCAATTTTTTGAAAGATTTTGAGAAGGAAAGATGTTAATTCTTATTTGAATTAAGTGTTTGGTAGATTTCATCGATGAATTTATCTGGTCCTGGGCTTTTGCTTCATTGAAAGCTTTTTGATTACTAACTCTATCCATTTATTTTAAGTCTGTTCATATTTTCTATTTTTCTTGAGTCAGTTTTTGTAGCTTGTGTTTCTAGACATTTGTCCATTTCATCTATTCCAGTTTGTTGACAAACAATTGCTCACTGTATTCTCTTACAATCCTTTTTATTTCTATAAAACTGGTATTAATATCTCCGCATTCATTCCTGATTTTAGTCAACTCTGTTTTTTCTTGGTCAACCTTTGTTAAAGGTTTCTCAATTTTGTTGATCTTCTCAAATAACAAACTTTTGGTTTTGTTTTTTCTATTGTTTTCTATTCTCTGTTTCATTTCTCTGCAGTTTAATCTTTATCTTCCCTTCCTTCTGCTTGCTGTGGGATTAGTTTGCTCCTCTTTTTCTAGTTACTTAAGGTGGGGGTTAGGTTATTGATTTCTTTTTTCCTTTTTTCAATGTAGGTCAGGTGTCCTACTGACAAACTGTCTCAATTTTCATCTGGGAATGTTTTAATTTCTCCTTCAGTTTTGAAAAATAGTTTTGTCAGGTACAAGATTCTTGGTTGACAGTATTTTTCATTTACCACTTTGAATATGATCCCAATGCTTTGGCCTCCATGGGTTGTGACAAGAAATCAGCTGTTAATCTTATTGAGAATACCTTATATAGAAGAGAACACTGCTTCTCTCTTGCTGCTTTCAAGATTCTCCATTTGTCTTTGGTTTTCGATGGTTTGCTTATGATGTGTCTCAGTTGTGGGTCTCTGAGTTTATCCCACTTGGAGTTTACTGAGCTTCTTGTATGTGTCGACAGATTTTTTTTTTTAAATAAAAATGGGGGAGTTTCAACATTATTTCTTCAAAACATCTTTCTGCTCTTTTCTCTCCTCTTCTTCTAGTACTCCCCTTATGGGTATATTGATATGCTTCACGGCCTTTGGCCTCCTAGGCTCCGTTCATTTTCTTCATTCTTCTTTCTCCTTGTTCCTCTGGCTAGAAGATCTCAATTGACCTATTTCAAGTTCACTGATCTTTCTTTGGTCTGATCAAATCTATTGTTGAGCCTCTCTAATACATTTTTCTTTCACAGTTACTGAATTTTCAACTCCAGAATTTCTATTTGGTTGTCTCTAAATGTTTTAGACCATGCCCTTTGGAGAGTGGCTTAGTTCTAGGCAAGCTCCTAGTCAGGAGAGATAAAGATATTCCTTTTGAATGGGCCTTCCAGAGAGCCACCAGACAGACCAAATAAAAATTCTTTGTGAATGAGGTCCATTCTGCCCACTCAGGCACCTGCACTGCAAGTGTGGACTGCTATTTTCAAGGCTACTACTGAGTTAGAGAGTGGGGAACCCATCCTTAACTTAAAGTAAGTTAAATTAAGACACCACCAAGTTTGCTCTTTTTATTAAGAACCAGCTGTTTGTTTTTTAAAAAATAAACACTCCCCAGATTACTGCAAGCCTTTGGTTAGATTCCAGAGTTTTGAAAAGGTTGATCTTGATACTTTTTGCCACATTTTTTTTCCTTGCTTTTATGGAGAGATGGACATATAAAATTCCTTGCTTTACCATTTTCTCTGATGTCCCCTGCTTTGTTTTTTTCCTCTCTTATTAATGTGAGAGTGTCTACCTCTTCCAGGTCTCACAGAAAGCCGGCTACCTTTATAGTCCTTGGAGAAGACCGAAGAGTGGGGCTTGGGGGTTTCTGCAAAGCAGGATTTTTGTCTGTTTGTTTTGTATATTACATACCAAAATTGTAACTGCTGTTATTTTATCCCAAGTACTCCTGGATCTTAAACACACTGAGGATAACAATAAAAACTTTTTGAGCATGTTAGCAGTACAAGAACCAAGATGTGGAAAACATGCTCACATATGGAGTTTCTCACATGCAATTATTTCCTGATCTACTTTTAAAGAATATACAGCATTCTGATTGAGTAATAATAATTAACAAGATGGTTATATTACTTTAGAGTTTTAAAACATTACACTTTCCCTAAAATCTAGGTTTAAACAATTGAATATTTGGAGTATAATATTAAAAAAGAGAGGTTGAAAACAGCGAGTTCTAAAAATATTTGTTTTTAAAAAGAACAAGGAATGATAATAATAGCAATTCAATGATATTACTGATAGTGTTAATTATTTTTAAGAGTTAGCGTTATCATCGCCGTCATCATTATTATAATTACTAATAACAATTATCTATTTATGAGTCTTACCAGAAAGAGTAGGGGGACGTGGATACAGAAATATGTACTGTGTAACGTCTGTCCACAAGTAATTTACACAACATAGAAGGTAACACATGCAAAAATAATGAGGCACTGCATGTAATAACCAGTGCTACTTACTCAAAGCACAGTTCATGGTTCAGAACTGATCTATAAGCTTGCTGTTACCTGTTTGAGACAAGATAAATACATAAATTGAGAGTAGTGTTTAGAAACTTACAACACTTTGAGAATGTGGTATATCCCTTCCAAAATGAAAAGTGTTGACTATGGAATTTAGTAATACAAATCTAGGCTTGTATTTTACATGTTTTTTTTCTTATTTCATTTTTCTGGTAATTCATTTTTATTGGGTTTTTTTGGGGGGGGTTTCTTTTTAAACAAAATTATTAGTCTGCAATAAATTAGAGGAAGGGAGAAACAAGTCCTTCACTACAGAAAGTTTGAGAAATGCTAGTTTAGACAATCTGTCCTACTTGGTTTGGGAAATGAAAGGTTTGGGCAACATTTACTATTTGAATTTGGAGGAACAGAGTGATCACTATAGACTACAGTGGTTTGAGCAGGGTTTATGGAACAAGAGGCACTTTAAATTGTAACAAATTATAGGTGAAGAATGGGAGAAAATCCTAGGATTGAGTTGCCTAATATTGGGAAACAAAAGGCATTGTAAATTCTTCTAAGGTTTTGCATCTCTCTTATCTGAATATAGGCACCCTTTCCATTATGAGGGGTAAGATCAGGAAGTGGATTAAAATCTTTTCATTTCCTCCTTGGCTTTGAAGTTCCTTAAAGAAGGGATTTAGAATTTAAATAGTGTGACTGGTAGACTCTTTGAGTGAAGGAGAAAACATAAATTAAATGTCTTCTCATTTCGAAATTAAATAGAAGAGCTTGCTCCTGCCTAAGAGAAAGAAAAACTAAATTAAAATGTTTGGCACTGAAAGTAATCAGAATATTTGATCAAATTAAGAAAAACTAAACCCTTATTAAACTTCAGTACCTCTATTTTCAAAAGCCATACTTCTATTTGGAAATGGGTGAAGACAATGTTTGGGCTCATGTATGAAAAATTAATCTTGTGCTGAAGCTAGGCAAGGAGTTCAGTCCGATACATTAAATCAAGGAGTTCTTCAAAATCAAGAATTTACATAAAGCTTTAAATTAAAACCTCTATAGCGTTTGAAGCCTGTGGGAACTGGAGAGCACCACGGCTAAGCCAAATCAAGTCACTTAAACTTAGAGATGAAGAGTTCCAGTCATGAGAAACTAAGACTTCCCAGGGGGCCTTGTGTAAGACATGGGTAGGTAGAACAAGGACACAGGACCCTGGATTGGGAGTAAAGGCAATGAGATCCCCTAATTTCTTTCTTTCTTTTTTTTTTTTTTTTTTTGCGGTACTTGGGCCTCTCACTGTTGTGGCCTCTCCCGTTGCGGAGCACAGGCTCTGGACGCGCAGGCTCAGCGGCCATGGCTCACGGGCCCAGCCACTCCACGGCATGTGGGATTTTCCCGGACCGGGGCACGAACCCATGTCCCCTGCATCGACAGGCAGACTCCCAACCACTGCGCCACCAGGGAAGCCCGAGATCCCCTAATTTCTAACCCATGACACTGACTTGTGTGGTTTTCTCTTCCTAGAATTAGACATTGCAAACCATCAGTCTCTAGGTTCTTGCTTTTCACATTCCTGAACAATTTGAGGCCGCCTCATCAACTTGCCAAAGTCCTGGGTGATCACAGCAAGTCAGGGCAGAGAAGAAGGTTGGCTGGACAAGAAGCTGGCAATTGTCGCTGGCCATTGGAACTTCAGACATGGGCTCACCAGGTAGCAATACAAGGCTCTTAGAGGCAGGGTGAAGGCCTCTGTTCCAGCTCACTTTGCCCAGCAAGACACAAACCTTGCGTCTTTGAAAGGCACTAAAAGTGCTTAGATCACAAATCACATCACACGCTGCAGTTGTTATTGATGTATATTTGTCTCTAAATGCAGGACAACTTTTTCCAAGTTGGTTGCACAGGGGTCTGGTTGAGCCAGAAGGGTTACATAGGGCCACACCAATTTCCAGCCTTTCCTGAAATATCGCCTCTGTCTCAGTTTAGGGGGACACAGAAGTACCTAAAGTCATTGAGACTTTCATTTAGCACAATCCTCAGACTGGGTGATTGAAGCACTTTGGATTAGGCTACTTCTGATCTTCAGAAATGCCAAATGTTCCTTTAGTGGAGGCTAAACTAGGCTCTCTATGGAAAGACTATAATCACATAAAACGGAAAGGATGATGCTGGCCACATGCTGTGGTCAGCTGGGGAAATTAATGCTCAGAACAGATTTTAAGACTGAAGACTTGGGGTTGTGAGGTCTCATTCTTTCCTCCCACTCCACAAGGATTGTGTCTTTATTGTTGGGTGATGTCATTCTCCTCTCCAGACCTTTGTCCCAGGTGTTCCTCTTTTCCTGAGGATGGTCTTTCTCATCATGGTTACCTAAGATACACTCAAGGTCTATCCAATTCTGTTCATTCTTCCAGGTTCAACTCATACTCTACCTCTTCTACAAAGGCTTCTTTCCAAAACACTACTGGGTGGCAAGAAAACCATGGTCTTTGAGGTTGGCCAGACCCGAAGGGGACAAATTATTTAATCTGAGAGATAGACTCATCACTATAAAATTCTGGATCATTGTGAGGATTAGAGGTGCAAGATATGGTGGGTATTATAACTTTTATTATTCCAGTCATCTATTTGGCTAATGCTTTTTTCTCATTAATACCAGAAACACATCCTTTAGCACTTGTACGATGGTGCAATAGTTCAGGAGTTTTGGCCTTAGCTCCCCCCAAATTCTTAAGGGCATCCCATATCTCTGAAGCAGAGACTCTGTTTTGCTGAGTGTTCACTTAGGGAATGCTTGCTTTGTGATGGTACTGGGCTGCTTTCATTTAATTCTCAAAATAGCCTTGAAAAGGAGAGATTTTTACTCCCTGTTTACAGATTAGGAAACTGAGGCCCAGAGTCACTGATACCTCTTGGAGGCCACACAGCTAGTAATGAGCCTGTCTGGCCTTGAACTCAAGTCGTCTTTAATCATAGCAAGCGTTCTCCATACAGAAGATGCTCAAGTGCAAATATTGACTGACTGATTAGCTGTACTGCGCTCACACCCCTAGTCCAATTGCATCCTTCTCTTCACGGCGTCTTTACCTGCTGTCCTCCTTGCTGTTGAGAAGTGCTTACCCACTCCAGCTCTGTTTCCACGCCTGCCACTGTATGGAGCATCGGCACAATTCTGTACAATTCCAAGGACCCCAGGCAGTTAGCAAACCACATTTCACAGGGCAACTAAGTGGGAAGAATAAGATCAAGGGTGCAGGCAGAACCCCCCAGCAGGTCTCATAGGGTCGAAAGGGCGGTTCGGAGAGAGCAGATACTGGTAGTTAAGTGATAGCTTAACCTATTTCTAGAATCAGGTAGAAATATTAATTCCCCTTGGGGTGGAAAAAACAGGAGCAAACATCCCCATGATCAGTCACAGTATACTAATGGCAGGGGAGTCACATTTGATGCTTCTGAAAATGAACCGATAACCTCCTGGGTCAAAAGGCAATTACCTTCATTCGGCTCAGGAAATGCCTATTTTTCGACAAGTGAGTGCATTGTTTGGGGATTTTTGTTGTTCTGCTGTTCTGCCGCTGTTGAAAAGAATATATAAAAGTCATAGCCAAGGGCAGAACACTCGCCTCGCTGACAAACAGCCTATCAACCATGGCAAATCCTGTTGCTAAACTATTAGAACTATGACTCACTGCTTCTTTGGCAAATGCCTGCTCTCGATGAAGTGCTCGACGCTGTAGCTGTCTGCATCCTTTCCCATCCCTCTACGGTGTGGTGTTTAAAGGCCACCTGAAACACTCTAGACGAGGTATACAATGTGCTTTCACAGACACAACATCTTAAAGGGCTGACCTCGACTGATCTACTCCAGGTGCACAGACATTGGTATTTGCACCCCTCCCTCTTCATTTCTATTCACTTTCAGTTGAAAATACTATTATCTCACTCTTTTCTTTTCCACCCAAGAAGGAATCATCCAGAAAGTGCAGAGGGATGGGCAGTGATAAAGGCAGAATAAAGAAAAGGGTATTTTTTTTGAGTGCTTACTGTGTGCATGTCACCTTAAGTAAATCCTAATAAACTTCAGAGTGAGAGGTATCCATACTGCATTATTTTCATTGAGGTGCAATCCACATGAGATACAATTAAACATTCTACAGTGTACAATTCAGTGGCATTTAGTACATTCACAATGTTGAGCAACCATCCCTCTCTCTAGTTTCAAAACATTTTTACCACCCCTGAAAAATACCCCAAACCTCTCAGGTAATCATTGCCATTCTTCTCTCTCATCACTAATCTGCTTAGATAGAATCTCTATGGATTGGTCTATCCTGGAAATTCATACAAAAGAAATCATATCAAATGTGAACTTATGTGTACGGCTTCTTCTTTCATTTAGCAGAGTGTTTTTGAGGCTCATCCAAGTTGTAGCAGGTATGAGTACTTCATTCTTTTATGTGAATGATATTACATACATATACACATTTGTTATACATTCACCAGATAATAGATTGACACTTAGATTGTTTCTATTTTTTGGCTATTATGAATGATGCTGTCGTAAACATTCACATGCAAACTTCCTGGAGGACATTTGTTTTTGTTTCTCTTGGGCATAGACCTAGCAGTAGAACTGCTGCTGTAAACTGCTATAAGATGGAGAAACTGAGGCTGAGAGAAAGTAGGTACGCTGCCCAGGGTCATTTAGCTTTTTATTGGTGGACCTAGGATTGGGACCCAGGTCTACCTGGTTGCCAACTCTATAGTCCGTCCACTAAACCTAGGGCTTCTGGGGCTAAAAATTCACTGAATAATTATTTTGTAGAATATTGCTAACTTTTAACCTCAACTCAAACACCCTGAGGTCATATGATTAATAACACTAATTTGAACTTGTGGAACCAGTAGTTTCATTTGGCTCCTGCTGAGATCTGAGCTTTCTGTTTCCCAGGCAAATCAGTAGCAACAGACTTTATCCTGTTAGATCAAATATAACTTTTATTTTAAAAAGCTCCAATTACACCCTAATGCAGACTTTATGTACTCAGAGGGCTTAATGAGATAATAAATGAAATTTTAATTTGACAATTAATACTATAAAAGTGTTAGGATAGCTTGGAATTAGGAAGGCTTCCATGTGATTTTTTTTTTTTTATTAGCCATTGTTTTAAGGTGTAATTATACTTGTCTCACATTATGACTGGGCAGTAACTCAGTCATTAAGAGGTAGAAAATCAGTAAATTTCTACTCCTGTGTTGTTTGCAGTAAATTGTGGAAACAATAAAAAGTAAAATATAATGGCGAGTCCTATACACTGTTAAGAAATGGTGTAATTCCTTCAAAGCCTATTATTCCTGGATAAGAAATGGCTGATCAAACAGTAAACACATTTATCCTGACCATTCATGAGAAAAGTTAACTTGTGAGACAGTGAGCTCTGGAAGGTTTGGGGTTCTCTGAATGAGGTAACAAACAGTTTAAAATATGGTAATATATATGTATGCAATTACAAAGTTATAACCTCCAGTGTGTGAACATAGAGCCACCTACACCTGAACACCCACCAACTGCACGAGCAAGTTTCCCAGGCTTCCAACAAAGCAAAAATACTTGCACCATTATTTTAACACGCACCACCAATTCAACACCTGACGGTACCAAGCACTAGATGTTACAAAGGAGTTAAAATAAATGGAATCTCAAAATACCACACATGTAGAAGTCAAATTATAAACCTTAGATCTACTTAGCTAAAGTGGGTTACTAAGTAAAAGTGCTGTGTCACCAAATCCCAGGTCATCCTTATCTGTATATTTATAACTGTTTTTCAAATTAGCGAGAATGAGTCTTATTCAGTAACTATGGGATGCGTACTGCAAATATAAAAATTTTAAAAACAAACAGAAACCCTGTCGAGAAGACATCGATTATACCTAGGAGAAAATAACCATCTCATTCTTCTTCCCAGAAGCAAGTGGGAAGAGAGCAGAACCTCCAGTATCAAGTTGACTTCTAGCCAAAAACCAAAGAGCAAAACTATAATACCATTAAAGCAAGTGGGACTGCTTGTTGAATGAATAAATAAATGAAAGAAAGAAAGAAACACTAGAGACGAAATCAAGAAGTAGGTAAAACTTATTTGGAAACTACACACTGGGTGAGGGGAGTCTCATTGTGGGTGGTCACAGAGGCGATAGGCGTGGATTAGTGAGCATAACAGAGGACATTTTGGGTCATTTTAGACATGCAAGAATTAAATTGACAGGCAATATATATCAAAAGTCCTAAAAATTTTAAGAGTTTCTGTGTCCAACAATACTATACCTAAGAGTTTTTCCTAATAAAAATGATTCAAAAGATGAAAAAAGTTAAAAGTAGTCATGTTTTAAAAATATAAATCCCACTGTTACTTAAAATGGTAAAAAGTTAGAAACAACCAAACAATAAGAAATATCAACATAAATTACTGATAAATCTTAAACATTTAATATTAATAAACAGTAACAAATTATTATCTAACAATATGAAATAAGAGAATTATGATAAGTGAATAAATAAAATCAAGTCTTTGGAGAAGCAGATATGAACCAGGGTTAAGTGAAAAAAATCAGTATAAAAAATTCTAAGTACTATAATATATGCTTTTAAATATTTTATTAATAAGCACAAGAGTTTCAAACAGGGAAGAAAAATGGATCCCTGCTGGAGGAAAAGGCCCATGGGTTTGGAATGATGGTGAGGACAGTTTGAAAATGAGACTTGTCTGAGACACAGAGTTCCAAGTAATGGTAGGATTTAGGCCACACTCATTTTTAAGAACTGAGTTAGGGATGAAGTTAACCTAAACCTCCACAGAGGTGCTAACTGCAATCATTAGGCCTTCTGTTGTGGGGAGGGCGCTGACCATCTCAGTTTCTAGGAAGACAACACCACAGTTCTTGTGGTCTGGGGACTTACCATTTCATACACATCCCCATGCAAGGAAATACAGGAACGACTGAAGGGGGTGGGGTGGGAGGGGATGGGGAATAAACTAAACTCACAGCCTGATCCAAATGCCTACAGGCAGAGGCACTACCAGAAGGTTTTTATCTGAAACCATGAAGTCCAGAAAAAATTGGTCAACCGTTTGCAAGCTGGCGCTGTGAAAATCTCTTTGGCTGAAAAATCTACTGTCTCATCCACGGCCTCATGGGCTTATACAGACCAAACTTCACAGATAAAACTCTAAACTGGGGCAATTTAACAGAATTTTCCAGAACAACCAAGATACCTGAGTAGCCATCCTTTTGCAATGTCCTCTTACACAGCCATCCCACTGCTCTACTCTCCTCCTTCCCAGCCATCCATCTCAGTCAACTCGGGGTGAATAAGCCATAACAGTAAATACGGATTCGCATGAGTGTCCAGGCAAAACACATTATACCCTCATGGAGAAGATTACATTTGCTCCGGCAGATTTAAAACTACTGCAGCATTTCTGGCCCCTATAGCATTGGATGATCCGTGTCCCATGTGTTTGTAATTCATCTAAATGTTCTCACACAGTTCAGCATTTAAGTAAAATATTTGTTTCCATAAGAAAACAAAGGAAGGTGGTACTCACAAAGCTCTTAATGTGTACCCAATCCAACTTAAAAAAATTTTTTCAGTTTGAAATAATTTTAGATCTACAGAAGAACTGCAAAAATAGCATAGTTGTCCCTTGGTGTCCATGGGGGATTTGTTCCAGAACACCTTGCAGATATCAAAATTCCCGACTACTCAAGTCCTTTGTATAAAATGGTGTAGTAGAGGTGGTCCTCTGTATCCACGGGTTCCACATCCACAGATATGGAGATGAATCCGTGGATTCCGAACCCTTGGATAAGGAGGACCCACGGTACAGAGAGTTTCCATATAGGCTTTACCCAGCTTACCCTAACGTTAACGTCACATATAACCACAGTACATTTCTTAAAAGAAAGAAATTAACATTAGTACATTACTAGTAACTGAACCTTAGGCTTCATTCAACTTTTGCCAGTTTTCCCATTAACGTCTTTTTTTCTTTCCAGGATCCAGTCCAGAATCCCACATTACATTTAGTCATCCATGTCTGCTTTTTTTCCTTCAATCACTGACAGCTTCTCAATCTTTGTTTTTCATGACCTTGACACTTTTGAAGAGTCCCTCAGTTGGGGTTTGCCTGATGTTTTCTAATGATTAAATTAAGGTTATGGACTTTGAAGAAAAACAGCTCAAGAGGTGAAGTGCCTTTCTGATCACGTTTTATCAGGGAACACATAATATTAACATGCTTTATCACTGGTGATGTTAACCTTGATCCCTTGTTTAAGATGGCGTTTGCCAAGTTTCTACACAACCCAACTTTACTTCCAGACAGAGTTACCAGATTTAGCAAATAAAAACACAGGACATCAAATGGGACACACTTACACTAAAAAATTACTTTTTTATTTAAAATTCAAATTTAACTGGGCTTCCTGGATTTTATCTGGCATCCCCACATTCAGAAATAAATTCCCAATAAAAGGCATAAAAGTTTACTGAGCCCCTCATCTTGTCCACAGAACTCTCTTCAGCCCATTTTCCACAGGCATCCTTTGCCCCAAAGACTGCAGTATAGACAAGAATCCTATACTTAGACACCAGTAACCCTCAAACTCTAGTGTCCACTAGACACCCTTAGCAGTCTGGGTCCTATCACCAGTTTCTGATTTAGGGGGTCTGGGGTGAAGCTCTAGAATTTGCATTTCTAACAAGTTCCCAGGAGATGCTGATGTTCCAGGGATCATATTTGAAGAAGCACTGGCATTCACGGAGGAGGAATCTTGGTATTTGTATTTCCTACATTTTCTGGAGGATTACAGACCTACATAACCTGTGCATTACAAATCTGTCATTACAACTCACAGAAGGTAGGTCCTACCTGACACAACATACTTTCAATTTATAGATAACTCATATATAAGAATAGGAGCAAAGATAGTCAGGAACCCTTTGTCCCCCAGTTAGAGTTGAGGATCCGGTCTAAATCTAACTGAGGAACTACAGTGGGACGGCTTCCCTCTCCGGCAGCCTCAATTGTTGCGAAGGTTCAAGTTTATCTCCATGAGCATCTACCCATCTGTTGGCAGCCCTTATCCCACAGTCAGAGCCTGTGACACCACAGAACTTGTCAGAGAACCACTCACATAAGTTGTGGAGATGTAGGTGCGTGATTTCTACCTAGACATCAGAACGCACTGTTTCACAGAAAAAAAAACTATAGATGCTAAGCAAGTCAGTCTGTGCTTTAAAAAAACAGTTTACTTTGCGTACCTAGCTGATACTTTAAACACTGTTTCACTGTGCTTATAGGAAAAGGCTTTCTTGGATTCAAAACCTCCAAGTGCTTCAGCAGAAAACAAGTGATCCATAGACTGGAGGTGTCTCACCCACCTACACCCTCCCCTCTAGTCACCAGACTATTTTGAAATGGAAGGCATGGTCACACTCTTCTACACTTACCTGCCCTTGGCATGGGATATCTAACAACATAGATAGCAGTTGGTTACCTACAGTTTCTCACTGTTAAACTCAGCTCTTACTTGGATAGGGGTAACTTTTCTAAGTTGAAAAAGCACACTGCAGGCCTTTGAAAAATGGCTAGTCTGTGCATTATTCTAGCATCCTACCAGGCACTTCATACACAAGATCTCATTAATCTTCACCAAATTATTGTGACGAAGGTAGTAACGATCCTCTTTCAAAGACTGGCTAAGTAACTTACAAAGCAAGTTACAAACCTGGGATCTAGCTTCAATGTTTTAGACATGCCTTTACAATCTATACCCCATTTAATTTTCATTCACCCAATCCAAACTTGTCCCAAGGGACCTAACTTCAATCTCTTAAACCATGAGGAAGAGCATTTGGTATTCTTTAACTACACACCTATAAATAGTTCTACTAGGAGGCTGGTTATAAAGACAACTTGGGGGTGGATCTGTTTACCCCCGCCCCACCAACCCCCCCCCCCACTTTTTCCTTATAATACTCCACAGACACATAATGTTCAAAGGGGAATGAAATACAATCTATACCCCAAACCCCTAAAATCCACAAAAGTGGGAACAAAACCTGAGGTTATTTTTTTGTTTTTTGTTTTTTGTTTTTGCGGTACGCGGGCCTCTCACTGTTGTGGCCTCTCCCGTTGCGGAGCACGGGCTGCGGACGCGCAGGCTCAGCGGCCATGGCTCATGGGCCCAGCCGCTCCGCGGCATGCGGGATCTTCCCGGACTGGGGCACGAACCCGTGTCCCCCGCATCGGCAGGCGGAGTCTCAACCACTGCGCCACCAGGGAAGCCCAAAACCTTAGTTTTATCTCTCATCTGATTTAAGCCCACTAAGTGTTACTTGGTAACACTTTGGGTTAATAAGGAAATCAATCTGAGGACAAACAAAAATCCGATATCATGTCCAAGTTTGGACTGGGCAAGCTTTTCGTTTCTAAAAGCCACCTTCAAGTAAGAGAGATCACCAAGAGCGGCTATCTAGCCTGTCTGGCATTTATTTGTTTTTGAACCACAGATTTCAAAACAAAGGGAGCAGAATGGGATATCACCAATCCTGATGCAGAAAAACTAAAACCTCTCATAACTTCCTTCTTCATATTCTGAAGACTTCAGAGACTGTGAGATTTCCAGGCTTTCACTCTAAGTCCCCTCAAATGTAGTAGCTGTTACTACATATACCCTGGTACCAATTTTCTTTAAGAGGATTGAATAGAATGCAACCAAGTATTTGGGTAAATAATCCCATCTGTATCTCCCTTCTTGAGCTTAATCAAAGTGTGTCCCTTCTCCTCTGACCATCACTGTATGAGCCCCAGGAGAATGGGGTCTAGCTGCATTCACCTCCATCCCTGGCTCCCCCTGCCTCTTTGGAGTTTAGCTCCTTCTGTCTTTTCAGAAGTATTTGACAACGAGAAATCCCATCCTCCTGACCAGAAACCTGTATGATTATAACCCAGGAATGATGAAACATAGAAATTGTGATCCAGAAATGAATAGGCCCAAGAATAGGGACTGGGATGCTAGGCGAGCTCTGTAGGTGAGGTGGCGACGAGAATGAAGACATCTCAACACGTCTTACTTTGGGTCCTTCCATGCCCTCGTCCATTGTAACCACAGGCCTGAATGAACCCACAGGCCTCCTTGAGGAAGCCAACTTTATCACCCTTTTGAAGACCCTTCGTTTTAACAAGTGTGGTTATTCCACTGGGGCATTGGGGTGTCAAGGGCCAGAAGCTTTAAAAAGGACAGAAAGAGAAGAAAATCAGGGAGTGGTGTAACAAAGGCCTAATTATAAGGGAGGAGTATCTCTCTACAGACAGGTCACTGGAAGGATGCCAAGGGTTCTCACCACATAAAGGAAAAGATTGTTATAAAGCGATTTTTAAAAAAAGAAGAAGAAGAGGAGGCATGGCAGTGGAGACTGCAAGGGGGTGGGGCAGAGAATAGGGAAATGAATAAGAATAATGACTTAAAAGCTTTTTTTTTTTTTCCCTCCTAGTTCTCTGCTTCCCTTTCTGCAGATGCTCAGCTGAACCAGTGCAGCTGGCTCCCTGACAAATGTGGAAAAATCAGCCAATTTGAGCTGGTTGTTAGCAGTCCGGGCACAGAGGCTCAGATAAATGAGGGGCTGCCTCAGGTGTGGCAGATCTTCCGGAGCTGTTGCTGAGAGATTCTTGGCCAGTGTGTGGTCTCCAGGCCTTCAGGAACTCACCAGCACTCCCCTCCACCTCTGGGCTCCAGGTTCTGATAAAGGTGACATTGGGAGAAGAATCTTCCTCTATCCCCCACTCCCCAACATCCTCCCCTAATTGACAAGCTCTTCTTTCAGCCTGGTGGGGTTTCATCTAGCTCACTCAGTGAAAAGCCTGCAACACAAGGACTCTTGTCCCCAAGTATCTGAGTGCACATGTAATGGCCCAACTCAAGGCCACCAGAAAATGCCTGTTGCATAGTCCTTTTCAGATCACCACATCAAACTGGAGTCTGTGGACACCCTGGCAGAATACCCTGATGTTTCCCCACAAGACAGTGAAGGCTGCTCTGTGAATGGTCCCTAAGACAAAACAGTATGCCACACATATTTATTTACACATTCTGTCCACACACAGAATACGAACATGACAAAAGGAGTGTGCAACTGGACATTCAGTTCAAGGAAAGCAGTTAATACTTTGAATCAAGCTCAAAGCAAAGAGAGTGTTCCTGTAAGGAGCAATCCAAGTTTCTATTTGAACTGTCCACTTTTTCTGTGATTCTTGTTCATGGATTATTTGATAACTGAATAAAAAGGACAAAAATTAGGAACTAAGATACTAAAACAAGTGCTCACATAAGGGAAGTTTCTATAGGGATGGAAATGTTCTAGATCTTATTTTGAGTGGTGATTACATGAGCATATACAACTGTCAAAACTCACTGAACTGAATCATAAGATCTGTGCATTTTGTTTTAATTATATCTGCATAAAAATTTACAATGTAAGGGCTCACATTCCAGTACTGTGTCTACATATATACCAGCCTACTGAAGCGGCTGCCACTGTAAAAATGCACAGAAAAAACATACATTACATCACTTCATCAGTTATCCTTTACATAATGGAATACTTTCAAAAGAACTGAAAATATTTCCTATATGATCCTCAGATACATTTTAGGAGCTTGTAATAATCCAGAGTAGCTCAGAAAGATTTTTTTTTTTTGGAGGGAGAGATAATAATGTTGTATGTCACGCATGAGCTGACCAGTTACTACTATTCTTATAATCTGAAAGTAAAGTATATTAGGTGCTTGACTTAGTCTCAAAAGCCTTGAGTGGGGAGTACTGGCTGGTAGTGTGGCTGGTTTGTTTGAACTGTTACTGATTTGCAGATGGAATAAGAACACTTGCTCAATTCAGGAAGAGAATGAAAGAAGTTAAGAGGTGAAAAGGCATTGGATTATCTGGTCTAATTCCCTTATTAAATCAACATAAAAATTGAGGCTCAAGATGTAGAGAATGGACTTGAGGACACGGGGAGGGCGAAGAGTAAGCTGGGACAACACAGTGGCATGGACTAATATATACTACCAAATGTAAAATAGCTAGCTAGTAGGAAGCAGCCACATAGCACAGGGAGATCAGCTCAGTGCTTTGTGACCACCTAGAGGGGTGGGATAGGGAGGGTGGGAGGGAGACGCAAGAGGGAGGAGATATGGGGATATATGTATATGCAGAGCTGATTCACTTTGTTATAAAGCAGAAACTAACACACCACTGTAAAGCAATGATACTCCAACAAAGATGTGTAAAAAAAAAATTGAAGCTCAGAGAAGGAAAGCAATTTCCCAAAGAATACGTAGCCATTTCTGCCAAACATGGATCATGTGGCTCTCAAGTCTGTTTCTCCTTTCAGTTTTTCATTATTCGTGTTTTAAATGCTGTCCTCTACTAATATATATATATATATTTTTTTTGCGGTACGTGGGCCTCTCACTGTTGTGGCCTCTCCCGTTGCGGAGCACAGGCTCAGGACGCGCAGGCTCCACGGCATGTGTTATCTTCCCGGACCGGGGCACGAACCCGCGTCCCCTGCATCTGCAGGCGGACTCTCAACCACTGCGCCACCAGGGAAGCCCTCTACTAATATTTTTAAACAAATATGTTATTTATATCTATAATCAACTTTCTACAAAGTAATATTTAGTGTTTTAAAATATCTTCAGAAAAATATTTTTTCCCTGAGAAAGTTTCCTTCTCAAATAAAGTATGTTTTTTTAAAATTAAGATAGTCTAGTGTTATGCTTAACTACACACATTTATCTCCTTAGAAGGTATTCATGTATATCTTCTCTATAATAGTTAGGCTTTTAAAAACTCTAATTCATGTTTGCTGATATCCCATTCCTAGAATAAATATTCTCAAAGGCAATTTTATCACCACAAACCCACATTTTCTCCGATTTGGATGTCAGTGCTTCTTTTAACTGCGCTTCACTGATTGGCAAGTCATCCATCTCTCTGTAGCTCTAAGAACTGCCAATGATAAGGTAAAAGAACCATAATCCCATGGAAACCAATTCTTACGTTTAGTAAAACAAAGCAAAACCAATGCTCTTGCTCATGTCTCCAACATAGTGTTCGAGAGTCACAATGAACAGATGCTAACAGGACGTTCAGATCTCCACTAGCCACACTGAACATGGGTGACTTACTGCCCATACACAGAACTGAACCCACTTGAGAGACAGTAGTTGTTTTGGGGACCCAGAACCCAATGTCCAACTATCCTGGATTCTACTACAGTGACAGCACCCCAGAGCTAGAAGGGAGCTGAATAATCATAAGGCGTTCGTGGTTTCCGAGCAGGTTTTTGGTCTGTTTTTTTTTTGAAGCAGAATTTCTTTTGAAATTAAGTCTTGTTTGGACCTCTGGCATAGAAAACAAAATTGAGTAACGGTTGTTTGTGGAGTAATTAAAAATCCTCACTGTGTGATGGAAAGATTCATCCCCTTGTTTGCGGGGCCTTAAAACACTGCTGTGGCAGGTTTCCTGGAGCACTTTGAACGTGGAGGTTCTTCTTAGTGACGGGGAGCTTCTACCGCTCAGGTCCACCCCACTACTGGCAGCTCAGACTCTTAGAGGATTTCTTCCCAACACAGAGCTGAAATCTTTGTCCGGGTAGCTCATAATTCATGGATATTAGTTTATCTTTGAAGCCAAATTAAAAATATCCCCATATCACATGGAGAAATCTTCATATATTTGAAAGGAGCAGGTATGTTGTATTTTAGACATGCTGTTCACTATATGGCAGGCTGTGTACACACCTGTCCTCACAACACAAGTGTTCAAGCTTAAACTACCTCTGCTCCCCACCTCTCCCTGTCCCCAGTCCTATCATGGCTTCATGTACATGTGTAGCTTGGGGCTCAGCCTTCAAAAGGATCCATGGAGCCTTTGACTGTGCACGTGGACAAGAAGGGAAGGAAGGGATTTTGCTGCTGGGTTCTTGTTTTTTTTCTGCTAGCTTCAAAGCAGACTCCACCCTTTCCCAATAGAGGACCATGAAAACCAGCTTGTGGCCATTTAGAATTACATCAGATTCTGGGGGCAAATTCTAAACAGACTTTTTATGTTAAAAGAAAATGAAAACAGCTGAAATGCAGACAAAAAAATTAGTCTGCTCCTCACGCCTCCTCAAAAAGCATCCTAACAGTGAGAACTACTTTGAGGCTACAAGGAAGACTTCCTGTTCAGTAACGTTCAATGTTTAGAGCAGATCAACAGCTGGAAAGGCAAACTGTTTTTTAGCAAAAACGTTTCACAGTTCGGATCACTTAACAGATTAAAATTATAGGATATACTTAGCAGTTAGGGTTTTTTTTATTATTAGCTAAAGAAGATCTTTTTGGAAAATACATTTGATGTTTAGTCCTTCTTGATGACGATGGCAAGAATTTTTTAAATGTTCGTTACACTGAATAAAAATGTTCATTATACTAAATCATACTTTAATCAGCTTAACGTGTGGTTTATACAGGTTTACCTAAGATTAACTGGAAATTTTTAGGCAGTAAATACACAAATTTTAAGGTTGGGAACAGACTGTCCTACTGACCAGCCAACTAATACAAAAGATGAGAGGCATCGAGGCACGCTGTCAGATGCAAAGTGAACATTCCATAGCTGAAACTGACAATAAGGCTGGTGAGAGAAGTCCAAAGTCAAGGGATCACAGGCTCAGAGGAGAATGCTCAGGAGAGCAGCAGGGCGAGGTGATGTCTGGCCACTGCCCTCTAAGGAGTGTAACTAGCAAGACCCTATGCGGACTTCCCAGAATAGACCTCCACCCATGTCCTCCACCTGCCTCCTGTCTGTAGAAAAACTTTAGTAAAAGAATAAATTTAATCAGGGAAGTGAGAAACTGCAGAAAGATTGGAAAACAGTCAAGCAAGCCAAAATAATAATAGTTTAGCCATTAAACAAAGTCAAGGACCTTTAGTTCCTCCTCAAGGGCTAGAGATAATATCCTGAGCCACGTCCTTTGAGCTGTATTGCAGAGACCGGAAACCCCCCACCAGGTGGAAGAAGTTAACTGTCTGCTACCCACAAGCACGTAGACCCCAGACCGGTTGGAACCAGAAGGTTGATGATGCTGGCTCCCAATTACCACACCACCAACCAATCAGAAGAATGTCCATGAGCTGACCACGCCCTACTCCTTGAACACCGTAAGACTCCTCACTATGGCCTCCAGGGTGGGACACACAGTGTTGAGGGCATTAGCCCACTGTGGCCCCCTCTGCCCGGCAAAGCAACAAAGCTATTCTTTTCTACTTCACTCAAAACTCTGTCTCCGCATTTCTATTCAGCACTAGTGCACAGAGGCCAAATTTCGGCAACGGGAGGGGCAGAGGGAAAAGACAGGATTTACTCTGGAGGAACAAAGCCGCTAACTAGATGGAAAACAGATCACTAACTAGATGGAAAACAGATCGAGTGAGGACAGATTAGTGGAATTAGGGTGGTTGTGACTTCAGAAGAAAAGAAAAAGGGCACCCTGATGACTATCATCATGTACATGAGTGACTTTTTATAAGAGGCTTTTGGAAAATCAAGTGAAAGCAGGAGAAATTTAGGTGGGCATTTGAGAAGGGAAGCCAGCCAAGAGGGAAGGGATAAGCCAGAGAATAAGGAGGCCTGGGTAGACCTTCTGGTCACAAGCAAGTGAGGACTCCGTGGATAAATATCTAACCCTCTGCAGGCCTCAGTTTCCTCATCCGTAAGGTGTGAAGTCTGCAGCAAATGACTTCTAAGATTCTTCCCAGCTCAAGAGAATCTTTAAAAAAAATTTTTTAAAACTTGTAATAGTTAGTTTTTAAAAAATATTTTCCTACAGTCCGCCTGCCGATGCAGGGGACGCGGGTTCGTGCCCCGGTCCGGGAAGATCCCACATGCCACGGAGCGGCTGGGCCCGTGAGCCATGGCCGCTGAGCCTGCGCGTCCAGAGCCTGTGCTCCGCAACGGGAGAGGCCACAGCTGTGAGAGGCCCGCGTACCGCAAAAAAAAAAAAAAAAAGTTTTCCTTCAGCTTTGAGGGTTAATTGGTATAATAGCATATATTCACAGTGTACAGTTTGATGAGTTTTTTTAAATTGAAGTATACTTTACAATGCTGTGTTAGTTTCAAGTGTACAGCAAGTGATTCAGTTATACATATATATTTTTATATTCTTTTTCAGATTCAGATTCAAGATAATTGTTTAATTAAAAATAACCTAAAAAATAAAAATAAAAAAACCTTCTCTCAAATGAGTAGGTTAATAAAGAGTATCAAGTAGGTTGCGGAGGACTCTTCATTTTAAATTTCCTTATTAAAGAACAAATGTTTGATCCAATAGTTTCTTGAAGGTCCTCCCAACATTCTGGTTCTGGCCTGCCTTTTCACCTACTTGCGAGCTCATCACTATATCAGTCACTGCTGGGATAGAGATGATACTTTCCAATCCATGGTCTGCTGGAGGAAATGATGCTTTTGAAAAGTGAATAACAAATCCTTGTGGGAAGGGAAGAGTGTGCTATAGAAAAGTCATTAATAACTCAACTTAGAGCTCAGCTACCCATTTGGGAGCAGCAAACAGTTAATAATATACTTGCTGGCTGAGTATGATATGGGCTCCAAGAGGCAGAGAAAGCACATTTTTTATCTCCTTGTCCTAAGTGAGGGATCTAAAGTTCAGAGACGTCAAGAAGCCTGCTCCAGGTCACGTAGGCAGACTGAGAAGTCGCCCTTTCCTCAAGTATCTACTGAGTGCCTCCTGCATTCTAGACACTGTGGGATACAGTGGGCGATGCCACCATGGCCCGTGCCTCGATCAGAGTTTTCACTCTACTGGGGAGAGGGGTGAGCAGCTGTGAACACACCAGCCAATGATGAAGATATATTCTGTAGCAAGTAATATGACATAAATAAAACGAGGGAATATGACGGAGTGTGACTGAGGGGCTTCTTCTATGTAGCAAAGGGAAAAACAGCTCTTTGAAGAAGTGACATTTAACCAAGAACAGAATGACAAAAAGGACCCAGCCATGCAAAGGTCTGGGCAAGAGTCAGATCAAGTGAACAAGAGAAAAGGGTACCAGTTATATGATGGAGACAGCAAATATCAAACAGAACGTAGCTGGGCGAGGCAGCCAATGGACAGGAGGGGCAGCTGGGAAGCTGGCTGTTGACAAATAAGGTCCTCTCTCTGCTGGGCTGTTGAGGTAGGTCAGCTGGTTTCACCCTTGTAATAGAAGCAAGGGGAGGGACACAGAAGCCACATCCATGCTGCACGGGCAGCTGCACCTATGAAGGAGGAGTTCGTCATAGGAAGGCTGGGTACCACATTTTACCATCCTCAAAGCTTGAAGTTGCATGCTGCTTCGTGTGCCAACTTTAACTCTTGGCTTTCATCTCCCAGGGAAAGGTGCATCAGCATGTTGGAGTTGTAGCCTCTGAGCCCATAAGCCACCTCTAAGTAACATAGAAGCGAGGTAGGAAGGGAAAAACAACATCCCACTGCGATCTCAGCCGTATTTCTTCCACATGGCAAGTTTCATTTTGTTTAATTTAACAATAAACTCATTATATTAACTCAATTCAATAGAAGCAGCAGGGGGGATTTCTCCTAATTTAATCTTGGGCTTTGAGGAGCCTTGCTTGGCGCTAAAACAATGCCATGCAGAGAAATTAAAGGTCTTGTATCATATTGAAAAAATACCTCAGAGTTTCGGAGCGCAGCCTACCTGTAATTTAGGAACTAGTCAGCCCACTTCTTACTTTATCCAAAACATCATCTAGTCAGAGAGAGAATCTCTGCAAGCAGATCGTTCTCATGAATGATGCCTCTTTAGGATTTAAACTCTGAGAAGTGATCCTTTTATCCTTGGAGCTGATGTTCTAATTTGAAATGGAGTTATTGGAGGCTCCCAGCAAGGGAATATAAATGTCTTGTGCTTACCAATGTCACAAAATGGGTTTTCTGTAAGTTACTTGAAAATACAAGGACATAACTATCTAACATTTATCATTGTGTGTCCATTATGAAAAATTATATAGCATGCAGCCTTAAAAGAAAGTTGTTTCTGATGATTAGCCATTATAAGAAACAATGTCTACCCTTTAAAAAAAAATCTTGAGGGATGGAAAAGACTATATAATCTGCTGATCTAGTGATTTGAAATCTGGAGATTCCAAATTCACACACACACACACACACACACACACACACACACACACACACACACACACACACACACACACACACACACACACACACACACAATGGCTAGAGACCTAACAATAGTTTTTGTCCCCAGCTGGCAAGAAGAATTAACAAACTCATTAATTAGGATCCTATTGGTGCTGGTATTGAATATATATGAAGGCAGGCCCACTGGAGGGTTCCAGCTGGGAGATGCAAACTTTTCAAATTCAAAGACAAACTAGATTTATCTTTGATGCCTTCATATGCTGAGTGTGGTCCTATTGACCATGTGGGCTTGTGTGTATCTGTGAGGCCCGTGAATATTTATTGAATCAGGCCCGTTTTAAAGTTTATTTCATGTCCTTTCAACTGCAAAATGCAAAACAAGGTCACCACGGGAGTGGAGGAGAAGAGAGCCAGCTTTGAGGAAGACTTTTTCCTTATCCCAGATTGCTTTTAGAAGAAGAAAGAAATTGGCTGAAATGTGAGAAAAGGTACGGATAATAGTTCCAATTCACTCCAGCAGAGGCTAACAAGGCCTGGCCTATGTCCCTGGTGGGAAGGAAATGAAACAGGGGAGCTGATGGGAGAAAGGCGCAGGCGTTGCCCCGGCTGCCGCTTCCCCATCTCTCTCTGTCTCTGCCTCTCTCTCACATAGACTCACTCTAAGCCTCTTTCAATCTCTCCAAAGATGAGAAATCTTTTCTCGAGGTCAAAAACAAAAAAATTTTTCGGGTGGCGGTGGGGACCAAAATCCCAACATGGAGGATCTGAAGCAACAGGGAATTCTCTCACAGGTTTCAGAGCCCAGAGTAAAGAGAACTCAGATGAGCTGAGGTTTCAACTCTGTAAAGCGAGAAAAATCCTTCTCACCCTGTCAGTTTACAAACAAGAAGGTCTTCCTAGGTTTAGGGCATTTTTTTTCTATTATTTAAATTCCTTGCTATGCATTTGCTTTCTTTATTGACAACGCTTCCTGTTATGTGAAAGTGTAATTTGCCAGAGAGAAAGGCAGAGAGAGACAGAGAGAGGGAGGGAAGGGCAGGTAGGTTGGGGAGGGAGACAGACAGAGACTAATACCAGAATCCAAACCACACAGTGAGGGGGCACGTCCTATTAAAGGATTCTTTATGCTTAAAATGGAGTCTTATTTTTCCCCATCTAAAAATAAGCCTGTGACCTTTTGCATTCTCCAGACCATATGTATTTCTGCAGCAACCAGAGTCCCCAGGCACACTGGGCAGGGTGAGAGCTGAGGGCTGTCTGGTCCAGGTCCCCGGAGCTAAGAAGTACACCTGTCAGAGAAGCAGCGGCCAGAATCCAGAGAAAGAATCCACAGAGACCTGGGCGGGGGGCACTCTGAACCCCACTTCCTCTGTCAGTTACTGATTAAACCTCTAATGCATACACACCTACTCCAGGAAAGCTGCACTTTAATTCTGTGCCTCCTACAGAAAAGAGATGATACGAACTTGGGAGTAAGTAACAGTAAGCATCATAAGAAGAAAAGATACCCGCACGCATTCTCAGTGTCAGATTTTTTTTTTTTAAGTCCAAAGAAATAAAACAGAATGTCAAACCTCACTTATAATCAAAGAAATGCAAACCAAAATGTGTTACACTTTTTTAAACTTATCCAATTAGCAAAGATGAAAAAGAAAGATAATACCAATGTCGGTGAGGGTTTGTGCAAACAGACACTCTCATGTCTATTTAGAGTGGGAATATAAATTAGTAGAATTTTCTGAAGTTAAATTAGGTAACATGTTGAAAATGCCTTAAATGTGTAGATTCCAGTGCAGCAATCACACTTTTAGAAGTTAACTGTATCAGTCATATTCAGTAGGATGTTCATCCCAGCATTGTTTAGAATAGAAAACGGTTGGAAACAATCTGAGAGCCCAACAGTGTGACAACCGGTCACGTCAACTGTGTTGCATACAACGGACGTGATTAAGAGTCATACCTAGGGCAGTAGTGATGAATGAAATGGGAAAAAAATGTTCAGGCAATGTTGCTAACCAAAGGGGGGAAAGTCTAAAAGAAAGCTAGCTGTCCGTCTGTCTTTCTCCCTATCTGTCTATCTAATCTACCTACCTACCTACCTACTTACCTACTTACCTATCTATCCATCCATCCTGCTTACTGTATGCTACTGAAACACTCCCAACAACCCCATGAAATATGTACTATTATTGCCTTTTCACAGATAAAGAAACTGGTAAACGGGGAGTGGAAATTTAAACTCAGGTGGGGGCTGGTCTCAACCACACAAACTTTCTCTCTGACGTGAAAATGACTGTGTATAAGTCTGGGTACATGTGTCCTTCCTTGGGAATACATCCACTCTAAAATGTCCATAGTCATCTCTGAGGGGTAGGCTCCAGATGATTTTTGGTTACTGTTTTGTGCTTCTCTGTGGCTTTCATGATCTCCACAATGAGCGTGTATTTCCTTTGCAACTAAGAAAAAAATAAAATGAGCTCTTCTTTCAAGATAATACTCTGTGATCATCTGACTCCTTGGGATTCAGGAGGATTCACGAAGAGGCAGGAAGTAGCTGACAGACTACTTCCCAAATGAACTCTGGAGTCAGGCAGCCACTTACTGACCATGTGCCCTGGGAAGGGTCACTTAGCCCCCTAATGCAAAGCAAGAAGTAAATGTGCAAAGGCACCCCACGTATAATACTTGCTCAATAAATGCTGTTTCCCCTTTCCCTAGCCAGTCTTCTGGAACACACCAATCCCAGAAGTGGCATTCTCCAAGCTATGCCTAATACATAGTTTTCACTGTCTTAGGGAAGACCACGGACTCAAAATCAAAGGGAAATATTATATATTCTGCCTGAAGAATGCCTGATTATCAACCCCCATTAGATTTGACTGGCCTGTCCTTCCCCTCCCAAATTCCAGCCTTCTCTGAATTACAGTCCTCAGTCTTTTAAAGGTTATTCCTTTCTCTATTACAGTGGTCTTCAAACTAGGAAAGGTATACAACTGAAGTGTCACAAAAAGCCTTCCAAGAAGGACATGGACACATAGTTTTAAGGGAATTAACTTCCAGAATCTTCCTTTCTCTAAGATTCTGTCCTCAATTTGTCTGCATGCACCTGTGTTGAGGAGTTCATTCCAGCACACTCACCTGCCCCCTTACTCCTTCTACACCTCCTTCTCCTACTTTGCAGCAGAAAGACATCACTCTCACCCATCACAAATCTACTGGGCCACCCTGCCCAGAGCCATGAACAGCACCGGAGGGCTCCAGAAAGGACCAACTTGATATATGGGTTAAAAGTAAGCCTCCTGTCATCAAGGTGACTAATAAAGCCAAGGTGGGTAGGGCTTTGGGTCTTTTGTAAAGAGGCAGACAGCCCATTACAGCCAAGAAAGTCAGTGAGGACTACTGATGGCTGTACAGCCTTCTCACAGCCAGGCCACAAGCTCAGGGTTCCCCAGCTCCAATCCTCAGTCTCAGTCTCTCTCAAATCTCTCTCTCTCTCAATCACTCTCTTTCTCTGACAAATATTTATTGAACAATTACTCCCTTAAAAAGAAAAAGTCAAAGTAAGGACCTACTATATAGCCCAGGGAACTCTACTCAATACTCTGTAATAACCTTCATGGGGAAAAGGATCTGAAAAAGAGTGGGTGTATGTATATGCATAACTGAATCACTTTGCTGTAGAGCAGAAAGTAACACACATTGTAAATCAACTATACTCCAATAAAAATTAGTTTTTAAAAAATCAAGAAAACCCTGTCCTCACAGAGCTACATTTTAGTCAAATTCAATCTGAATTCAGAAGTGATATGGTTGTCACAGGGATGCATATTAACATATCGAAAAACATGTTCATTGAAAAATGAAGTCGTACTTTTTCTGACACAAAATAAATCTGCCTTGGCTGGCTGATTGAATAATGAGGACAGATAATTAGGGCATATTATCTATGCACTGAATGAACTAAATCTGCAGATCCAAGGTTTGAGGAATATGTATTTATAGAATGTGATAAAAGCATTTTTTACCATAATGATATAAAAATATTGTTTGGCAGGCCAAGGTTTATTAAAATTAGCAACATTTCTAAATTACCAACACTTTCTAAGTAGATCAAGTTAAGCAGCATGTCACTAAGTGAAAGAGTAATTATTTAAGGAATATAATTTTTACCCATCTCATGTCTTGGTAATATAGCCTTTCTGATACACATTTTTTGGTATACACTGAGAAAGCTGAATGGTTAACAAATGCTTTTGGAAGTCAGATGCCCACTAATTCTTTGCTTTTTGCAAAATCAAACAAGACCTATCCAACTGAGAGATGACTAAATATCGCTGCTGGTGGTGGTTTGTTTTGGGCTAATTCAGGACTTAAAGACAGAAATGATATTGTTCTAACAGAACTCCATCTGTCCCATCACATAATATGTAGACAATGTTTCTCATCACTTACATCATAAAAACTAAAACTAGGAATAGAACTGATGTTGAACCTTTAAGCAATAAATAAGATTCATCCATGGGTTAAATTAATTGCAAGTAAGGCCTCATCCATCTCATTAAGAAACCCATTTCCAAAAAATCTTTACTCCTTGTGTTTAATAGCTATCAAAATGTTTAATACACTTATGTTGCTTTAATCAACTTGGTACTAAAAATTATTGTAATAATCAATTTAGAAGACTATTACTTAGAGTTTTTGATCACGGAACTTCTAAAATTTATTTTTACACATTTTTATTGCAAAAGATTATGATAGTATCAATAAAAGACTTTTAAACATAAAAATATGTAACAGGATAAAATTTCACAGGAGAAATATAATAGAAATACAAGTTTTAAAAAAGATGTAACATTTTTGACTGTTAAAGAACAGCTTATTCATGTATTTTAAAAAATGAATGATGGTGAATATTCACTCCAAACATTTGGATTGGGCTTCCCTGGTGGCGCAGTGGTTGAGAGTCTGCCTGCCGATGCAGGGGACATGGGTTCGTGCCCCGGTCCGGGAAGATCCCACATGCCACAGAGCGGCTGGGCCCGTGAGCCATGGCCGCTGGGCCTGCGCGTCCGGAGCCTGTGCTCCGCAGTGGGAGAGGCCACAACAGTGAGAGGCCCGCGTCCGCAAAAAAAAAAAAAAAAATTTGGATTTCACTGAATGCATTTTCGAAGGCGATCAAACAGTTTTATTGAAAAAACACCAATATTTATAATTTGCCAGCAATTATATCCTCTTCAACTATTTACACTTATGATGAAAAAATTTTAATGGTCAATTTTAGAAAGGCACATAAAAATCTCAAAATTCTTTTTTAGGGGATAAACAACTGAAAAACAAGTGAAATTCAGTCTACATTTCATGGCTATCCTTTTTCCTCTATGAGACCCAAGAGAATGACGTTTATTTTATTGGGTTTAAGGGGGCTAAAGAAAATACTTGATTTAGTCCTCTCAGGAGATCTGGCGTCACCCCACCTGCTGCCGCAGGCCAGGTGTTGATTGGCTCTCCCGTGAAGCAGGTGCTCAGAGCACATAAACAGGAAGAAGTATAGGGCAGCTCTGAGACCAAGCGTGATGTCTGACATTGGGTAGCTCCTTGATGGTGGAATAGATCTGACTCATAGAAGGAAAGAAAAACTAAGTTTCCCATCTGTGATTTAAAGCAATAGTCAAGTAATTTATATTTATCATTTGTGGGAATAGAAGAAATCCTATGGAAAAAAATTAGCATGCAGATGGAATTCTCTTTTGCTCATATCTGACTATTTACCACCTTTTAATGCTTTATCCTTGACTTCGTTAGGCCAAAATTCCACAGCTAAGTACACTATGTTACTTAGAAAGTTGCATGCATTCATGTACAATCAAACAATAAAAAAGACGTGGCAATAAATGACATAGAAGAATTAGTGGGATGCACACACTGCCTTTCCTCCTCTCTGCCAACTCAGACCAGGGGCAACTTCAGAAGTAGGAAGTTACCCACTCAACACAGCTAGAGAGAGAGACAGGGGGTGTGAGAACCAGGTCGTATCACTCACCATCTTAGCCATTGAGAGCCTTGGTTTCCCTATCTATAAACTGGAGTTCAAAAGCACACCTTGTCTACTACGTCGCGTAACTTCTCTGAGTAGCAAATTTAAAGACGAATCCAAATGAACAGTATACACCATGACTGATTCATCATTTTGAGTCTTAAATGCCTTTCTATGCCCACATCTTTGGGAGAAGAACCATAACTCAGTGTTCTCCATTCTATTCTCTGTCCTGCTGTCACCTCATTCTCAATAAAGCAGTCCATTTGGATGGAAGGTGGATACAGAGAGTTGTCACTGACGTCATAAACATAGACAAAAAATTTACTATAGGGAAAATTCACACTGCAATGAAAAGCTAAGGCTTACAGCCCTCGTTTCACTACAATGAAAGAAATAGCCATGGCTACGGGCACAGTCCTCTTCTTAAACAAGCATGGTTTGTGTAGATGGGTACACCAAGATAAAAGATGTCTCTACCTTTGAAGTTTCATTAGGTCCCACCTGTGACCGCCTGGAGGGGTGGGATAGGGAGGGTGGGAGGGAGGGAGACGCAAGAGGGAAGAGATATGGGAACATATGTATATGTATAACTGATTCACTTTGTTATAAAGCAGAAACTAACACACCATTGTAAAGCAATTATACCCCAATAAAGATGTTAAAAAAAAAAAAAAGATGTCTCTACCTTGATTCATCTTTATGACACAGAAAAGAAAAACTGGCAAATTAATTTCCACTTACAAGGTCAAGACTAATCACTGATTTTAAGTCAGATGGATTGTCTTAATAAAGCTGTTAACAACAATGAGAAACGGAAACATCTGATTTGTCCTGTTTCGATCTCACCAATCTTCAACTGCAATCCAGGAGCCAAGATCACTTAACACTTTCTTTAACTGATTTCCATACATAATGCCAACGCTCTCTCTTGAGGTAAAAACATTATAAGTCCTGACATTATTAACTCGGACAATTGGCACATAAAACGATCCTAATTCGTTAATTTGGTAATTGACATTCATTGCTTTGGACATGGACTTCAACACTGACAGTCTAGTGTTTATTGGTAGGAAATAAAAACCAAAATAGAGCAAGTAACTGTGCAGATCTGGCTGCAGCTTGGGGAAAAAAAAAAAAATCAGGGTTAAAAATTCTCTGAACATGAAAATGAAAAACACAACTAATAAATAGTTGTGTCGCCTTTTAGTCTTTGCCCCCAACTGCACTGCTTCATTTTTAACATATGTTTAACTGCTTTTTTTTTTTTTTATTAAACTCATATTTAGGCAGAGAAGAACAAGCTTACCACATATGCTTTGGGTTATATCCTAACTATTCCCTGTCAGATGGTGAGTTAAAATGAAAAGACGCTGGGAGAGAAGAATTAAATTTAAATCTAGCTTATGAAAATCCCTAGCTTTGGGGAGGAAGAGCCTATACTTGAAAGCATTTGGGACCATTTCTGTTGAGAATTTTTCAAGGCACAATAGAACCTGAATCTAATAGTATCATGGAGAGGTTCTGTTTCAAGTAGAGTCATCTTGAGCCCCATTGAAAAGGTCCTTGAAGTACTGAAATTATCCCTTTAAGTGCCCATCTGTAAGAATGGTACACACCCTAGACCATGTTCCTGGCTTATAAGGTTCTGGTGAAAATTAGTGACTTGGTAGTATCAGGACCTAGTTGCAAGTGGGTGCTGTAAACAAAAAGAACGGTCCATGACTTTTCAGAGCTGGGAAATGAGGACTGTTGGCTGGGAGCACCCAAATGAATTGATTCCTTGAGATGCTTCCTTCCCATTGTGCTTACATCATGAGCCGGGTCCCTCAGTTCTGTTTTGCTGTTATTCCAAGACCCTGACTTAGATTCCATTCATCTTCTTGATTAAGTCAAGCACCTCCACCCCATCATGTCACTTCAACACTCTTTAAGGCTTGTATGGTGATTCCCACGAGTCTGATGAAGGTCAAGTGACAAGTCAAAGGTCATGCAGGCAAGGAACGGGCAGAGCTGGGGACTGAATGCAGATCTTCTGATTTCCAAATCCAGCATTTTTTCCTGCTTCCTCATTCCACTGCACACACATCTGGCTTCTTATCCATTCCTTCCTATCTCCATTTCCTATTTCTTTCCTTCACTTCCCACTATCTAGATCTTCCACATTCTTATTTTTTTTTAAAGAGTTTTTTTATGTGGACTATTTTTTAAGTGTTTATTGAATTTGTTACAATATTGCTTGTGTTTTATATTTTTGTTTTTTGGCTGCAAGGCATGTGGGATCTTAGCTCCCTGACCAGGGATTGAACCTTTACCCCCGGCACTGGCAGGTGAAGTCTTAACCACTGGACCTCCAGAGAAGTCCCGACACATTCTTATCTTTTTAAGCACCCATTATCTCATTACTCAATCTGTTTCTCTCCCTCTGTACAGGTATTAAAGTTCCAGAATTCTAAGAGAAAGATAGAAATTTGAAAAGAAATTCTAATAATAACGATATCCCAAAACTAATGGTGTCAAGACGAATAAAATAATAAAACATTTTGCATTTGTTATTTGTTTTTAAATGTATAAAATCTTTTCGACTTTAAGTATGTTAGACTAGTGGTTTCAAATAGAAACTATAAACTAAAGAAGAAACAGAAGTGGCATTCCGTTCTATTTTCTCAAGGGAGATATTGGGAAAATACTCTTATTGAAAGTGTATCTGCAAAATCTTTCCCATACACACCCAAAAAAAAAAGGTTTTAAAAATGTATTAGCTATTTGACACATAAAGTAGATTGAATTACTCCAGCCATTGCTGGGTACCTGGCATTTACTAAGGTCACTTGAGCTATTCTGATTTATGAGAGTTTAACCCAGAGCAGGGTAGGTTTAACCAAGCTTGCTGCAAGTGCCCACTTAAGGATTCTTTCAGCAAACAAGAGGAAACATTCTTCAGCTAGAGTTCATGCCTTCCCAGGAATGATGCATTAACTTCCAGAGAATGTGCCCTCTGTTTTCTCCACAGCTTACCTCAATTTACATCTCTATCAAAGCCAACAGAAAAGCTAGATCACCTGGTCCAGCCAACTGTATGGAAAGCACGGGTATGTAGTCCAAGCTTCTCAGTGGTGTAGAGCTTCTGATCCCCAGCAGACAATTACAGAAAACATGACTGTGATGTGCCACCTCCACCATACTTATTGTGAGCCTCTGTGCCTCAGTTTCCCTACCTCTGAAATGGACATAATAACAGCATTTATCTCACAGGATCGTTTGGAGGATTTAATGAATTCATTCAAGCGCAGCACTTAGAACATGTGCTAGATGATGGTATTAATTACCCCATGCATTCAGCAGATGCTTTCTCCATTTATTCCTACAGGACACCCACACTGGTATAAGGATTTCTGCTGACAACCTTCCTCCCCACTCTGAATCCCAATACTAAAATACTAACTTGTCCGGCTGCCGTATTCCCTTTCAATCCTACCCTTAACTAGCTAAGATTCAGTGCCAATGTGATAACCAGACAAAGGAATTTGGAAGCCACCTAACGTATTTTCTCTCCCAGGTAAAGGAATGCTGTAATTCAAATGAAATTTACATGTCTCAGGAAGATCCTTAAGTAACTGCTTTAATGGAAATTTCAGGTAAGCCAGAAAATGTTTTTTGACGAGATACCACTTCTCAAGTACCTGGCAAAAACTATTTCACTACACCGGGTAGTCGCCTAACATCCTGATTAGTTGGCTCCAAATTTTAATCACCATCACGGGCCAGTAGTAGCTTGGGATGACAAACTTCTCTGAAATCTTTCTGGGGACATGTCTTCAGTTTAGAGCACTGGGCACCAAACTATGAACCAAGGAAACTACATTCTCTTTCCAGGGCCACTGTTTACTCACTGAGTTGTGTTGGACAAGCCACTTTACTTCTGCAAGCCTCAATTTTCTCATCTGTATCATGGGAACAATAATATGTACTCACAGTACTACACAGCCTGAGAGCCAAATCCGCCCTGCCACCTCTTTTTATAAATAAAGTTTTATTGGCTCACAGTCATGCCCATTTGTTTAGGAACTGCCTAGGGCTGCTTTCCTGTGCTATTACAGCAGACCTGAGTAGTTGTGACAGAGATCACACAGTCTGCAAAGCCGAACATGTTTAACCACCTGACTCTTTTACAGAAAAAGTGTGCCAACTCCTTCTCTGGAAGACTGCTGTGAGAAACCAATAAAACGACTGATCTGGAAGTGCTTTGTAAACTGCGATATTTATGTAAAATGTAAATCTATATTACTGCCTTTTCAAAATTTATAGGCAATTACTGTGCCACTCACCCCGTGGCTGCATTCTTCCAAGCTAAGCAATCCCAACCACCTCGAGTCTTTTTCCTATTAGGTCAGGTTTAAATTTCTTTCACTGCCTTTGTTGCTGGGTGGGGTATTTTTGGACTTGCTCCAGTTTCTCCTGTTCATTTTTCTTTTAAATTTTAATTAATGTATAGCATACTGGAAAGGTTATTATCTGGTTCTCAAGTGAAATCCAAGTTAATACAGCCAAGAACTGGGTTGGCTTTTTAAATAACAGCTCTGTAATGAAGCACTCTTGGTCAAGTTAGAAAGAGCACAGTTTAAAACCAGGTAAGTCATTTACAAACGGTGAACACTTGAGCAGATGACTTAACCTCTCTCAACCTTATCTTCCACATCTAGAAAATGAGAGGATAAATTATATGGAGCTTAGAGAGTTACTGTAGAGATTATAACAATGTATTTGTAAATGAACTGACTTATACAGAATGCCTGGCACATAGTAGGTTCTAGGACAGGCTATGAATGCCCTTCTCGCATCCCTGACCTCTCTGCCACAAAAGTGCTCAGACAATTTTAAACTTGTGAGTCCATTTATTGGACATCAGAATCCTGCCTTACATTTGTCCCTACTGAACTTCAACTTGCTTTTGATTTATTGAGGTCACTTTGACTTCTTTTCCTGTCTTCTGAGGAGTTAGAATTTATGCCTTTCTGCATTTGTATTCTGTGGACCATATTTCCAAAGGATGAAAGAACAAGAGAAAACACAGGTTAACTAGGGTTATAAGGCTGGCTGTCTAAGGCAAAATTAAGTGTAGATTTGGTCCAATTATTCAAAACCCAAAACAACAAAATAGTCTGGCTGTAACTATCTAAGGCTTAAGAAGCGAAATATGTTTTCCTCTCAATTTTTCACTTCACACTAACACAGACCAGACCAAAGGGGTAGAAAGACAAATGGGTGGTCAAAATGAACAGCATGATTGGGGGCAATGGAGGGGGCGGGAATGAATGTGAAACATGTGACTTTTCTCCCCAGAAAGGTCTCACCAGTTTTTAAATGCTGCTGCCTTTCCAAGGTTTGTTTTGGGATTGTTTTAATCTGAGACATTTTATCTACTAAAAGCTTAATTTTTATGCTTCATTTTCTGCATTTTCCTCTAGCATCTTCGATTCTCGGCACTTACAGCAAGCACCAGATCTCCCCCACTAGCCTGGAGCTTGTTAAACTACCGCAAAATAAGATATAAGCACCTCATTAATTACCATCATCAAGAGAATTAGTGTGCCTATCGATAAATATTAAAGTTGCAAATTCCGTCTCTAAAGAATGTATTAGCCATGCCCAGGTACTGGATGCCTTCCCGCCTGAGACAGATCTCAATCACAGAAGGCAAGGAAAGCCCTGGCGGCAGATCCTATTTTAATCCGAGGATTTGAGGAGGGGACTTGCCTGCCAACTAAGGATTAGGTTTTTTTCCTTGGAGTCTTGCGAGTTTGAAAACCAGCTAAAAACGCCTATGAAAATGTAAAATGCCTAAATCAGCATTGTGGGAATCATTTTAAATGTGTTGACAGAGCCGCTCTTATAAATTGACATTAATGCAAAATTTTTTAAGTAAAGAAAAATTAAGTATGTTGAAATGCACAGAAAAATGTTTGGAAGAAAGGCTTTTTGCTCAACGGCAATTCCAAATTTTCTAATACCAACAATAATGATTACACTAGTTAGTGGTTATTGAATAGCTATTAGGTATAAGACACGATAGTGAGGACTTCACCTGCTCCCCTGTTGCCCCCCCCAAACTCTAGGAGGCCCGTGCTATTATTATCCCCATTTTACTGACCAGAAAACTGAGGCTTATAGAGGTTAAAAAACTTGCCACACATCACAAATCTCAGCTTTTTAAAATCAGCCACATACATGGGAAAGATACTGAACAATTCTGAGAATATGCTCCGAATGACACAAAATAATTATACGCTTGTAACAGAGCCATTGCAGTCTTAGGCTGCATTATTTGAATTAAAGGGTCCAGGACAAAGGAGATGATGTTTTGCCTGACTCCTAAGATCTCAGCATCCATCTGGGTGTCTGTGTTCAATAGCATGAACACAGTTACACGGGATATGGATAAACCCGGGGGAGAGGGGCAGAGATGGTGAGGAGACTTGAGTCGTGACACCTGAGAAATAACTACAGGAACCAGCAGTGGTCGCCTGGACGAAGAAGAGGACCAGGCTTAGCGAGAGGTCATAGGCAGTGTAATAAGTAAGAGCACTGACCTGGTTTCAAGTCTCACCTTTCTCTCTTACTAGCAGCACAATGTGGAATGAGTTGTTCAAGCTCTCTAGATCTTAGCCTTCTCGTCTCTAAGATGGCACGAATACGGCACTTAAACTCAGAGGGTTCTTGAGAGAATCAGATGAGATTATATGAGTAATATATATGTAATCGCCAAAATCACTGCAGGAAACTAGGTTCCCAGGGTGAATAGGTAGCATGCCAGCAAAGGCTTCCATAGTACCAAAGATGTGGGAAATGTCAACTTAAAGAATATTAAGAAGCAAGGTTTTTACTCTAGGCATTGTGGCTCTCCAAGAAGAGGTTAAAGGATGTAACAATTCTCAGACATGTTTGGTTAGAACCATTTTTAAAGAACATTCCCTAGAAAGAGTGTGTTCTGCAGAGCAAGCTCGGGGTCCCATGACTACAGAAGAGCCTACACATCAGAAGGTATGCCTATCATCATCTGATGTCGAGAAACCACACTCCCGGGAGTCTGCCCAGAGGTTTTGGGACCCATAAGAGGGAAAGAAGAGCCCAGTGTGACAAATTTGGCGCAGGATGAAACACAGGGAATGTGCCTGGTGGCCTAGGACGTAAGTTAAGAAGTAGCTCATTCCAAGGAAACTGGCGAAGCAGTCCCCAGGTAAAAGATCTTTTTTAAAGTAAAATGGCCCAGATAAACCTGAGATTCATTAAATGAGACCTGAAAATAAGGCTGCCCCATATAGACTCATCCACATACATATGAATGAATACAGAAATGAATGAACACTTTTATTTCAAGATTATCCCCTCTCTTTTAAAGCATATAAAAAAAAATCACACCATTACTATTACCATTGATTATTACTACTGATAAAATTATAAACAGCATCAAAAAGTGTATCAGTGGAGCCTTTCTTTCCCTAGTTGAGTAGATCACATACATGGGATCCTTTTGACTCCTGTGGCTTTATTTGTTGGCCTAACCTCAAGGGCTCCGTTGGAATGTGTTACACACAAACAAGTTCCAAAGGAGAGAGATGTGACAGAATCCAGGACAGGCTTTGTGTAGACATGGATTTTCACATGCTTATTCAAAATATTTTCTGTCAATGGTACTTGGTTAAAGTGATTGTTACATACAGCATGGCTAACTTTTTTATGTAAATGAAATGCAAATGTATGCAATGTTATCTTTAATGCAGATGTAGCAGAAAGTATTAAGATATGCTGAGAGCCTAATTAGGTCCTACATCAAAAACTATACATAAACTTGACTCCAATGTCTCAAGAACACAAATTGAGTCCAGAAATCCCAGTTTGCAAGCTTAAAAAAAAGATGTACATATATATTTTAAACCACAGTTCTTTTTCTTCTCCCTTTTCTAAGACTGAGCACTTAAAAGTATGATCTTAGAGAGATTTCAGCTTGCGAGAGGGGGTGTGGAGTGGGTGGGAAATGAGTAAGTTTCTTTCTAGCAAAAACCAGGAGGCAGAAAATCAACGGCACCCCCCCCCCCAAAAAAAGGCAAAACAAAGCTGTCTTGTGCTTTCCATCTCCGTATTAAAAATGACTTGCCAGAAAAGCATATTTTTGCATTTATTTCCATTTCTAACCTTCCCAGAGACAAACACATGTGCATTCCTTCCTAATTGCTGGTATAGTAAAACCTTATGAATTTCAGCTCCACTCATTCTCCATGTTGAGCATTCCCACAGGGGTGGGGCAGAAGCTGACCTTTTACCTATGGGGTGAGAGGGTTGGTAAAGCAAAGAGACATCCTGACAAGTACTGAAGCTCACACACTCAACTATGTCAGGGAATAAGCCCTTCTCAAGCCTTTTAGAAACATAGTTGTTACAGAAAACTGTAAAACTATTCAACTTCCTTTTCTATTTATTATAATAGATTCCCCCCCCAAAAAAACCTCTCCTATATAATAACTTTGTTAGCCGATTATAATTCACTATGCATAGTAGAAAAGTGATAAAATTCAATGCCTTTATAATTGTCTCTAGTCCAGGCTGCTCACTAACTTGGAGGGCCCCATCTTCTGATTCCTCAGCCAGGTGCAGTGGGCTTAAAGTCACAGGTTCCTGGGGCCTCTGTTTCATTCTGACTGTAACTTGTTCTAAATAGTCCGATGGCTCAGAGGCTACAAGCATCGGGGGGCTTATTCTCTCTTTTATTTTAAAGGGCTTTTCTCTTCCCATTAACATTCCAGGATTGCTTTAGGAATCAAAAGAGGGGAAAAGAGATGCTAAAAGAGTTTGAAAAAAAGTACTGAAAGTACTTCATAAATGTAAGATGTCACAGGTCTTCAAATCGTGAGCATGTGTGTGTGTGTGTAGTGAAGAAAACATATACATCACTTGTATACACATATACGCATTCGCATTCGTGTTTACTCATGTTCATGCATATGTATACTGGGCTCATATTGTATATGTATAGGTACACATGTGCATACCTATACATACCTATGGGTAAGTACAGATGTATATATGAATATACCGACGTCAAAGTAAAGACACATTGATAACGCATATGAGCATATATGTATATGACATACTGATAGAGATTTACTCATTATATATATGTATGCTCACTAGTACATATATATGCCTGTATGTGCCAATTCACACATTACATGTGCATGTAACTGAGTTCTTTAACCTGTGCCCTTGGCAACAGAGGGACCTGAAATGGCCCAGGACTAAATCTAGACCTCTGTGCCCAGGCAGAAGGGCTTAAAGCAAGCAGAGCTTATCCAGCTCTATTCCCCTCTGAGTTTTCTTCCATCTCATCTAATACACCCTCTGAAAGGAAAGATCTTTTTTACTTCTGCTAAGATCCCCAAATGCTCTTAACATCTCCAAAGCTCTCTAATACAAAAGGACCCAGTTGCTTCGAGGCATAAGAATTGCACGGGCTTCACTGCTCCACGGAACGTGCCCAGCGGAATACATAACACATAACACACGGCTCCAGCAGGGCTCTTCTGAAATGGATACTGCCAGCATCACTCGCCCCAAATTTCTAACACTGTCACGATAACCCCATTTGTTCTCAGCCTGTTCTTTTCACATTTTAAAGGAACAGAATTTTCCCCATGTCCGTCCTTCATCGTGCTCTTTCTTTAAAGAGGAAAGATGTCTTCCCCTGGGTTCCTCCTCCATTTTGTGGAGCAATTGTTCCTGGTTGCTGTTTGTCAGTCAATTATCAAGTATGTAGTAAACACTACTGTCCTAACAATCTGTGAGAGTTCAAGAGACAAGATAAGAGGCCAGTGGAAGATTCAGTCTTAGTGTGGAATAGTTTGGTTCAAATGATAACCGCTATCTACGTGCAGAAGACACAGAGCCTGTTCTGGGATGAGTGGTGGCAAGAGCTGGAAACCGAGCAATTGCAACCGTCCGGCCCCACTCACATCTTTTCCGGAGCTAGTCTCAAAAGAACAAAACATTCTTGCTACTTCAATCCCTCACAATCCCCTCCTAACTCCGTGCATCTTGCTTCACCGCTTCTCCACTCCATTGATGATGGTCTACCCTCTCCATGAGGTTCCCAATGGCATCCTCTCCAGTAGTCTGTCAATCATCCCATGCCTTCAGCCCCTCCTCACACCTCCATAGCACAGCACCCTCCAGGTTCCCCTCTCACTTCTCAAACATCTCCTGCTGGATTCCTGCTCGGCTCCCAGTACACCCCCATAGCCAACTTCCTGACCTCTGACCTCCCCTCCTTCCCTTAGGTCCTTCACCACCTCTCTGATGGCTTTAACCATCAGAGGAATGGCTAACTTCTCTCAGGAGCTCCAGATCCACATTTCCAAGCATCAGCTGGACACCACCACAGAATGTCCCTCTGTAAAGTATCCGTGAAACCAGCTCTGAACGCTGCCCCTTCCTTCCAAATCCCTTTGGGGCTACCACTCCCCGAGATGTGCAAGTGTGAAATGCCTCATAAAGTCTTTTTGGTTCTCTCCTCTTTCGGCTCCCATATTAGGTCAGCTTGCAAGTATCTCCTCCGTGGATCTCCTCTCATGGGTCACTTACATTCCATCCTGTCTCCCACCATTCACATTCAAACCTTCCCACCTGAGGCCACGGTGAAAAAGCCCTTTGTCTCAGCAGTGAGCATTGTACCAGTGGGAAGTACACATGCCCTGCACAAAGATGAGCCAGGGTCCTCATTCCAATTTGCTGCCTCTCCGTGAACTGGCTTCGAACACTGTCTCAATTCTTTCAGGCTCAATTTTCCCATCTCTAACGAGCCTCCTTTCTTTTGGTTTACTGAAAATAACGATGCCTGGCTGCTGTTACCACCACCAAGGTCTCCCTCCTCCAAACTGGATATTCCCTAAACCTTCACCCTTAGAGCTTCTGATTCACAATGTCAACAACAGTCCCCTCAAATCTTCATTTTGAAAAGTTTCTCAGGGCATCTTCGTGCACAATCAGATTTTGGAGACTCTGTTCTAATCCATCATAGACTGTGGAGCCAGAATTACCTTTCTAAAGCATAACTCAAGTCATATTATTCTCAAGCTAAGAAACCTTCAAGGGTTCTCTATAATTTTCTGAGGACATTTTTGCACTGCCCCCCCATCTTCCCTACCTCACCAATGGTAACTGATCCTTGTGCCAAATTAGGTTATTTCTTGTTCCCTATCTGTCACGATGAGCTTAGTTCTAAGTATAGAAACCCAATTGACAGCGGCCTAAACAAATAAGGATTTATTTTTCTTCACATGATGAAGTCTAGAGGCAGAAGGCTTTGTACTTTGTGTCAGAGGGTACACAAGGTCAGGGCTCCAGGCCATAGGTGGTAATCCCCTCAAGGAAAAGAGATGACAGTCGCAGCTTCAAGCATCAAGTCCACACTCATGGTCCAAAGCAGGAAGCAGGAAAGGCCTGCACAGGCAGACTCCTCAAGGGCCCCCCCTCTTGCCTCATTGGCCATAACTGAGTCACACGGTTGCAAAAGAGGCTGCTAAGGTGACTGCTATTGTATAGCCTCGATTGCAGGGGACTGGCAAGGGAGAAGGAGCTTTGTGAATGGCTTTGAGTAGCCAATCATTAGAGTTCCCTAAATGCACTCTAGATGTCACTGCCTTAACTCAAAACAACATCCTTCTTGAACCTGTCTACTTAAATAGCTATAGCGAGGGACTTCCCTGGTGGCGCAGTGGTTAAGACTCCGAGCTCCCAATACAGGGGAGCTGGGTTTGATCCCTGGCCAGGGAACTAGATTCCATATACGTGCCGCAACTAAGAGTTCACATGCCACAACTCAGGAGCCCGCCTGCCACAACTAAGGAGTCCATGTGCTACAACCAAGACCCGGTGCAACCAAATAAATATTTTAAAAAATATTTATAGCGAATATTTGGTAAGCCCTTGCTCTAGGCTAGCCAGTGCTTCAAAGGCTTTAAAGGTATTAGCTCTTAATTTTCACAGTAACCTTAAGATAAGACTATTATTATACCGAGCTCACAGGTGAGGATTCTGAAGCAGAGAGGCATCTAATGCAGGCACGCTGACTCCAGATCCTACACTCCTAGCTGCCTTGCAAGGAACAGCTTAAGGACAACCTTCTCCATCAAGAGTATCTTGCATGCAATCCCTCTGACTGGAGGCACTCTTTCGCTCCTTAAACCCTCAAATGTACTTCTCCTATGGCTAAGGCAATGCTATCATCCAAAGCAGGGCATGTTTGAGAGTGAATGGAAGCACAAGTAGCAATTACACCAGGAAGTCATACTGTTCTGGGCAAACCAGGACATGCAAACATCTCCCCTGGGGTTTTAACCTCCAGCAGGGTGCCTGTGAACCTGCTCTGCACATCTTACTTGCACAGTGAGGTTGTGCGGGCAGGGACTAGGTGTGAATGGTGGGTGCATCCCCCTGGTACGCTTCATGTGATGCTCTTCTCAGAGTAAGTGCCTTGGTCGATTAACCATGAGCTGACTTGAGGGAACCTTGGAACATAGGCAGGATTTGTTTAGACAAAGGACCATATAGGCTGGCAGCTGCGAGAAGTGGGTGAGATACAAGCTCTATAATCAGATCGCCTGTATTCAAATACCATGCCAATCACTTGCGGGATCTAAGACTTGGGACAACTTACTTCACCAGTCTGTTGCCTCAGTTTCCCTTTCTGTAAAATCATGATAACAAAGGCACTTACCCTATAGGGTGGTTGGAACAGCTGCGTGAGCTAATGCATGTAAAACGCCTGACACGAAAACACAAAATTTTGGCAACCATTAATTAACACACACATTAATTAATCTGTGTGAACAAATGTATTTCAGTAGAAATGTGAGTGGCAATTGCGTCATGTGCTAAGATATTGCAAGAAGAAGATAACTTAGGATGGGATATGTGGCCACTGGGCTTGACCTGAAGGGCAATACCATTTTCCTAATGCTTTGAAGAGCTCAAATTTCAGAGCGCCATCTTTGTTTTCATGCCAGTATGGTGCCCACACAGACACATCGTGTTGATGTGACATCTGCTATAGACTCAGCAAAACATAAACACACAATACACTTAAGGTGCTCTATTTCACAAGGCCTTAAAAATGAACTGAATGAAAGCCACAATGAAATTGACGGGTGCAGCACTAAAACCTGGTGTATGGAGTCATGTTCAGAGCCCTGCCTTGATAAGTAAAACAGCTTTCTGTAATTTTGTGTTTTCTTATTTCGGAGCTGGGTCATAACTATGAACCTAAGACACACCATGGCCAAGATCATTCAGGTTGAAGCAAAATGGTTAACTGAAAATTAACTGGTTAATTCCATCTTAAGTAATATTTGTGGTTTGGCTGTCTAGACAAGGGTAGGAGAAAACGGTGGGCTGAACATAAGCCCAAGTTTGCAGATTGTCTTTGGTTCCTCAGGGAAGAGATGCAGGACGGCAGAAGCACTCCTGGTGGTAACCAATGACCGAACCTGGTGCTCAACTTCTGCAGGGCTAGGAAGAAATGGGGCGACCTCGTGATCGCTGTGAACCTTTGAGATGGCAAACCTGCTGTTGGTGGTTCTACACTGTTTCAGTTAAGGGCTTTTTTTTTTTTTTTTTTTAAATCTAAAAAATCTTGCTTGGAATCAGCAAACAGTAAAACAAACAATTTATAAAACATGCAACTTTATCATGATCACACACCCAACTCCTTCCCATTCAAGACTGTACATGGGAGGGGAGATCTTACCACACTTGTCATCTTCATCAGCACATAACACCCAGTGGCTCAAGAAGAAAACAAAAGTAGCCAATGTGAATACACTGATGTATAACGTCACGGTGCTCTCCTACCCACGTTCAGTTCAAGGCCCAGTTACACTGCACTGGGGGCCCATTAAATTCGTCTCTAAAGAGTTTATGGGGAAAAACAGATGAGGAATGAGAAAGAAAATTGACTGTGTGCATGCGTGGCACTGCACAAGGTTCATAACATCCTCCTTATCATTTAATATGTACAACCCCTACAGAGGGAAGCAGTAATCCCATGTGTTGGGATTCCCAACTGAGGACACCAGCCTAGCAGGGGCACCAGCAAAATTTGGGGGGAAATAACTTTATATTCTGAAAAAATTATTCAAGTGGCAATCATCTTGGGAAAAGACAGAAATTTGCTCAATCTCCTGATACTTTCCGGTTTAACTTTTTGGTTTTGTTTTCTGGTATTTGGGTTTTTTTGCATTCCGTGTTTTCAAATTAGTGCCTTTTTGGTGTTTAAGATCTTCCAAGTCCTGGTCCAGGCCCAGGTCACACATCTCATGATTTGAGAAGCCAGAACTCAGACTCGAGTCTCTGTGATGCCACAGCCCCATCGTGTACAAGATGGCGAGCCCACGTCAGGCTGTGGGTACTCCAGAACTTTCTAACCATTTCCTCCGCATGGCACCGCACACAGGCACAGGATCTGGTTTCTCCTCAGACTTCTCAAATCGTAAGACACTTCTCTGTCCATATGTCAGACTGGGTATCACTGAGCCCTGCGGAAACCTTCAGCTCCCAGAGAGCCACTCATCCCCTTGAAGGGCAACCAGGCCAAATTCCCAGGCCCCGGCAGTTCTGTGATGACATAATGCAGGCACATCGCCTTTGAGGCAGCGGGGCAAGCCCCGCTCATTTCTGAGAGCTACGGTCCTTGAGTCATACTCTTAGCACTCTTCCCAACTTCTAGAGATGAAAATGCAGCTCAGACCATCTTTGTGATTAAGGATGTGACAGCATATAACAGAGACCACAAGACACCCTGCAGCTATGGAGCAGAAGACACATGTTTATGAGAAGTCCCTGGGCTGAACGTTTAAATTCTAAAGAGCCACCAGAGATGGTTCTGAGTTTAAAAGCAGGGAAATCTGGTCCAGTATATATCAAGATTATTAAGATAAAGAGTTAGTGCAGAAAAATTAAACGAATAGATGGAGAAAAAAGTGGGGGAAAAAACTCTCCATGCTACCTTTTACCAAATGAGTGTTGGCAACGCTGGATGGGGCTGCCTTTGTACACGGAATTTGCCATGTCCACATTCTTTTAGGTCCCACGGTAATGCTCCTCACTGTGTATTTGAATTAACCAGACCCAGAGGATAAAACTTTCAAATTAAACACATTCCTAAAGGATTTCAGGCTCATTGTGTATGCACCAAGGAAACATAACATCCTAAAAATAATACATACACAGAGAAAAGCACATTTTCCATGAACATGAAAGTGGAATATGAATTATGACCCAGCTCATGGGAATAGACATCTGATTACATGCAAAATGGAGCTTTTGTAAATAACATCAGTCTTTGTGAGCTACCACAATTATTATCAACCATTTAATTTCACTCCCTAGCAACTCATCCATCATTGTTCAAAGTGTCCACTTTTGTTTTTTCCCTTCTGATTCACGAGGCTCCAAATTTTATCAAGTTCACCATGAAAGCTATGTCGATTACCAACCCAGCAGCGAAGGAGTTCATGAGATTAGGAGATTCACCAAAGCATATGCTGCATTGTATATGTGCTATTTCGGGATGTATTCTGCTGGCGAATTGCTAGAAGCAGCACAATTATAATGGTAGCCATTCTGTTCGCTTTTTATACAAAGGAATCACGAAAATGTGTTTACACTTTGGGTATGTGGGTGTTTAAGGGCAAAGTGACTTCTAAGAAAATCAAGTATGCTTCCTCTCCCTGTCTTTCTTGCCCTCAAAATTTGACACCATTCCATGAAATACCATCCAGGACTCCAGTTGGTCTCTGTCATATTTAATATGCTTGCCTCATGAATAGTGAAATAAGCCACTTGCCAGTCTCACAATTTCTATTTCACAACAAAGCAGTGAGAAAGGTTTATCAACAGAATTAAACTTTTCCAGTTGGCCTCCAAATGTGTCCTTAATCTATTTTGGTTTTCAACTCTTAAAAAGCAGACACAGGTAGTACCTATACCTTGTGTTGCTCCTGTAGGCATTACTAGGGGGCACATCTGAGCAACGTTGTCCTTGAGTATCTAATAGAGACTTGGCCTCACAAGATACATTGAATTTCCTCTCCCTTGAAAATACATTTAAAAGAGGTGAGGATTTTCACTGGCTCCCAGAAGCCTTTAGGTTTTAACTGCATCAGAAGAAGGCTTAGAAAGCCTTTTGGCCTGCAAAAACTGTTGTCAAATGTCCCCAGGCAGCTTCAACGGCATTTGTCATAGTAAGTGAGCTGTATTTGGTTAAACTGTAAGAGCTTTTTTTGTGCGTGTGTCCTCTGCTGGAATAGGAGCCCAGCGTGGGCAAAGGACTGTTACTATCATATGCACTTCTATGCTCGAATAGCATTAGTTGAATTGATATTCACTGAAATGAATGAGAAGAATATGTAAGATGAGAATGCGAGTTTCTATTTCTAATAAACATATTAACTGTTCAGCAGCTAATATCTTTGTAGTCTTGGCCTGAAAAAATATTAACTGGAAGAGCTAGCCAAAACTTTATGCTGAAGCCATTCGTTTGCATGTTAATATAGAAGTAGTAGAAGAAATAAAAGGTGTCTTTTTTCTTTTCTTTTTAAGCACCTACTTTATGTCAGGTATTGGCTTGGGGTTTTGTTTGTTTTGTTTAATCCCTAACTATCCTATTGAGATTGATATAATTATTCTCACTTTTAAAGTTAGGAAACTGGGGTTCAGGGAAAATAAATATCATGCTCAACTAATAAAGGGTAGGAGTGGAAGTTGAATCCAGGTCCATGTAGCTCCAGAGCCTAAGCTATTTCCTATGGTCTGTTACAACAAAGATTTTTTAAATTCAGGCATAATCATTAATAACTTTTAATATTCAAATTTAATTCTCTACTTTAAAACTTCTAGTTAAAAGGAGACCCCAGATCTGCCATAATGGACAGGCGGTATCTAAAACTGTGGGAGTTAACATGAGATTTGGAATTAGAAGTACTATGGGATAAAGGCCAAGTTACTTTTTCTCTCAAAGCCTCAGTCTGCTCATCTGTAAAATGCTCACAGTAATGCCTGTCTCACAAGGTGGCTGGGACAATGAAATGAACGTCCACACCTGAAGCTCACAGCACAGCACCTAATCTAGGAATTCAGGAAGCAATTCAGGAAAGGTAGCTACCGTCATTCCAGCTAACCCCTTGTTCAAGCAAAAATGTTGACCGTAAACCATTTCCCACACTCTAGTGACAAATTGGAAGCTCACTAAAAAAAAAAATTTCCCCCAGATACACACAGAAGCCTGCTCCCAAAATCTCTTTTCTCTTCCCATCTGTTAGTAACCCAGGCTGCTCCAGCTCTGCGAGTGCCTAGCAATGCATTAACTTCAGCACGCTTCTCTGCTTCTGCCTGTCACGGTTACTTCTATATTTTTGCAACTTAATTCAAATAAATACATACAATACATGCTGAATTCTATTAAGAGACACAACTGAGTAAGTGCCTGCTGGAGGAAAGGAGAACTGAATGGTTTATGGAGGGCCCTAATCTAAGGCATGATAGAGGCCATGCCAAGGAAATTCATACAAACGGTTCAAATATCCACGCTGCCAGATACAATCTTGTTTCAATGAGCAGAATGAGGATTTATTCATTTAACAAATACCTAATGAGCTCCTACTGTGTGCACAGTGTTAGGGGTTGGGAAACCATGGTGAGTCCAAACAGATATGGTCCCTGCCTCTTCTAGTTTACAGTGTGGTGGAAAAGACCAGCATAACATTAGGCCAAGAAGCGTGCAAACAAATGTAAAACTGGAGCTATGAGAAATGCTAGCAAGGAGAGAGAAACAGTGCAGTGAAACCACAGTGTAGCACGATCAGCCTGCCTATGCAGGTCAGGGAAATCCTCTGATAAAGGGACGCTTGATTCAAGATTTGAAGGCTGGCCCCAGAGTCCATCAACTGGTGATTAAAATATGCTATATCTACAGAGTGGAATATTATTCAGCCATATGAAGGAATAAAGAAGTGTTTCATGCTACAACATGGATGAACTTTGAAAACACTATGCTAAGTGAAAGAAGCCAGTCATAAAACATCACGTACTGTATGATTCCATTTATTTCAAATGTCCAGAATGGAAAAATCTAAAGAGACAAAAAGTAGATCAGTTGGCAGGTGGAGGTGGGCAGGGTGGAGTGGCTGTGAGTGGGTGTGAAGGAGGAGTGCCTACCAACAGGTATGAGCTTTACTTTGGGGGGCGGTGATGAAAATATTCTGAAATTAGATAGTGGTGATGGTTGCAGAACTCTGTGAATATACTTAAAAAAACATTGTTACACTTTCAGTGGGTGCACTGTATGGTATGTGAATTTTATCTCAATAAAGCTATTTCAAAATATTGGAAGGCTGGGAAGATGATGAACTGAAGAGCAAAGGGGCTGCGGTTGGTGGAAGCATGGAAAGTACACTCGGAAAGACAGAAGGAAGGCCAGTGTGGCCAGAGCAGGGAGGGTCGGGCATGAGGTCAGTCTGAGGTGGGAGCAAGGGGCTAGTCCACACAGGGCCCATCAGCCAAGTTCACGTTTGTCTATCCTAAGTACACTGGGATACCACTGGAAGGTTTTAAACAGGCAAGGGGGTATGACACAATCAAATTTACATTCTGAAGATCATTCTGGCTCAAGTAAGGAGACTAGACTGCAGGGGGCCGGACAGCATACATATAAACCAGTTAAGAGGCTGTTAGAGTCCAGAGCAAGGGTGGAGCTGGCACTGAAGGACAGGGGTGAACACATTAGCAAGATGTTTAAGAAGGTCAATCAACAGGACAAGGCGGTAGAATAGTATTTATTGATAGCAACCAAGAGAAGAAACTAGGGAGACAGTGGTTCTAAGATTCCACAGCTCCCTGGAGAACCTTGAGCTTGAGATGTGAATTTGTGAGCAACCTAAGAGAGAGATAAGTGGAACAATGGGTGCCCATGACCTTGGCTCAGGGAGAAGACAAGAAGGCCTGAAGCTGAGCTCTGAGGAATTCCAACATTTAACAGCCTGATACCACCTGCATAACTGGAATCTAACTGTAAGACAAACCCAAGCTGAGGGTCACTCTGTGAAATAACTGGCCTATAATCTTCAACTGTGTCAAGGTCACAAAAGTGAAGACAGATTGAGAAACAGTTCCACTTGAAAGGAAACCAGAGACACATGGTAACTAAATGTAATACATGATTCTGTAGTGAAACCTTTTGCTATAAAGAGACAATTTATTATACTCTTTATATTTTATTTACATACACATATATATTTAAAGAACAGGGACAACTGGTGAAACTGGAATGGGGTCGATGGATTTGAAGGTTGTAATGTATCAATGGTAATTTCCTGGTTTTGATGGTTAATATCACCGACACGCTAGTAAGGTACCCTTGCATACAGGGATTATATACTAACGAATTCCAGGGTAATAGGGCAGGAGGTTGGCAACTTATTATCAAATGATTCAGAGGAAAATAAAGTTCTTTGTACTAGTCTTGCTACTGTTTTGTGAGCCAGTGGGCATGATGCATTTGAGGGAAAAGAAGATGACAGAAGAGAATAATCCATGGTGCATCAGTCCTGAGAAGGAAGTCTGAAAAGACCTGATAAACAGGAGAATGAGTTGATCAGAGAAGTAGAATGAGACTGCCAGGCAAGTTTGGGGCTCATATCAAAATGGTGATTATGGACAAAGCAACATGCCTTTGAACCACATTCAAGGACTTTAAAAATAAATCATTTTAAACTGATTCCTTAAGTGATATGTATATGCAACTTGGTAAACATATTTATTTCTAATAATAGAGAAACTATATTTTAAGTTATCTCTTCCTCAATGTTGAGGGAAACTCAAACTAACAATTGTGAAAGACATTAGAAAAATATATAGATAGTTTAAAACTCACAAAGCAGTAAAATTCAGTATATGTATGTATCTATGTATGTACGTTTACATGTACACACACACGTATTTCATTTTAACAAATAATTCCCCAGGCTGTTTACAATATCATCCAAACACTTACTTCAAAACCAACCTGGTTTAGTTTCTAAACCAAACCAAATTCATTTACCAATTATTAACCTCTTGACTGTACTTGGGCAGTGGGAGAGAATGGGCACGAGAAATAGCTGCATAAAAGTATGAAATCCCAAGTTGTTACTGGCTGGCTGAAACTCAATTATGATACAAAAAAATTCTGAGTATCAAACCCGCTGAAATGAGATAGTTACAAAAGTGTAATTTATATTCTTCCTTATCCAGACCCTCACCAGTCTCCAGGTGAAGAGTACATTTACTTTGACACATCTTCATCTAGGATCTATAATGTTCATAAAACACAATGCCTCCCGCTTATTTATTTCAGTTATTTCTTTCATGGTCTACACCAAATGGAAATACTCTTGGTTTTAGCTTTGATGCATTTTTGAACTAACGCGTGACCTCGGCTTAGCAAGCAACCAACTTCCTGGACTACGGTCAGTAACGATAGGGGATATAATGTAGTTGTGTGTTTTAAACTTCCACGTAGAAGGCTGTTAAAAGATCTTAGCAAATTACAGTGGGAAGGATAGAATTAGAACTGTATCTACTGAGCTTTAGGTGTGTACGTGACACAATATGAAATGGAAAAAATAAGAATATGTGTGGTACGATTTTATTTCCATACAAAAAACCCCCAGAGACACCCCCATAAGTAGATATCCATGCATATGTACATGTGTATCAGCAAGGAGAAAGAGGTGTAGACAACAATCTGTTATTACTGTTCTATCGTGATCTGCGGGGGCGAGGGCATGAGTTAGAGAACCTCTCATGTAAAGTATCATGTACAGATGTTTCTGTATAATAGATCAAGATGTTCATAATTTTGTTCTCCATATTAGTGACCTCCCTTCTGAAGAGTTGGAGGATATTTGTCCCTACCACTCGTCCTGCCAAGAAAGGTCATTTTATCACCAATTACCAAAAAAGGCCTGCCTTTGAAAACAGTGTCTTTTTGTGTCACAGGAGAAGTACACTGTGAAAGGGATTGTATTTTATGTAAGCTGTGTACGTCAAATTCAGCACATGCTCTACCAACGAAAAACACTTCAGTTAATTGACTGGTTCGCAAAATTACATGCAGGGTGCTTGAAACTAGTAGAATTACAAAGAAAAGCCTTCCAAGTGGCTCACATCACATTTAACCAATTGCAGTGGCCACTTTTATGGATAATAAAAGAAGCTATGAAACGTAGCCGAAACATCATCTAAAGCAAAGAGTTCTGAACGGAATAACAAAGACCCTCATCTCCCTCCCCCACCAAATGAAAAAGAATTCCTGCAAACAGTGCCTTTCCGGCCAAGAGAAGGAGTCCATGTGAGATTTTGCTAAAGTCGTAACCTTTAGAGAACACAAATAACAAAAAGTTGGTTTCCAAGAAAACCACAAGCCCCTAAAAATTAAAAACCCAGAATTTCATCTATATTTGGTAAACAGAGTAGACCCAAGCATGCCTGCCCCACCTTTTCCGATGACGGCCACAAGGAGTTTAATCACACAGTAATTCACCAAGGTTGGACCAAGCACAGATGTTAGAGATATTTTACACTCGCAGTTTAAGTCATTCTGAAAAAATGGAGAGGCAGGAGTTTAGTTTAACACTTAGACGTTTCCTAACATAGCCCAGACATCTACAGATTCCTGCCCTAGCTTCACCAAAAAGGATCTTCAGACAGATCATAAACTAGAGTACATACTTTTCATTCATGGACCGTAGAGCAATACAAGGAATCTTCCTGCACAGGATCACAGCAGCAGTTTGGGACAGTACTTCAATATGGTACTACTGATTATTATTGATGTCCACACAAATATTGCACAGTTATGTAATACAGTGTGATGAAAGCCATCATTTATCGACTGCCTACTATGTGTCGGGAACTTGGCCAGGTGCTTTATATACTTTATCGCATCTACTCCTCAAACAGCTCTGCAAGGTAGGCATTATCTTTGCAATTTTACAGAGCTGGAAACAGATTCAGATCTGCAATTTGCTTCAAGTCACCCAGCTGTTCAAACAGAGGACTATCTGATTCTCCAAGTCCATGCTCTCTTGGCTCCACCGCCAGGACTCTGTGTGTTTTATCACTAAGCTGGGAATAAATTTAGGCTCCAGTCTATGGGTACAAGACAAGACAGAAGAGGCAGCCTGAGACTTTGATGTGGCAAGAGTTGCCTCAGGGAAGCAGGAGAGAGGAGTGCCGATCTTTCCTGTAATTCCCATGTTCCTTCTGTTCTGACATTGTTCAGAGAGAACTAATTCTTCCCAACACAATCCTTCTAGTTCAGTCCTAGCTTGCTCCTCATAAGAACACGAAGCCCAACAAGAGAGAATTCTCATACAAGTAGAACTCAAGAGCCCCAAATTCATAGCTTTATGTTAAAAAAAAAAAATGTTATGCTGTCAGTTCGACCCTCCAAATTTGTAGGACCTCCTGCCATATCCTTTCTCCAAATCCATCACCAGCCAAGTGAGAAACAGGGGTTGATTCTTCTGTTATCTCCAAACTGACCCAGAGAAGTAGCTCCATTTAAACAAGACACTCAAGCTACCAGAGTCTGTGAATTTGATACTGGGTCCTCTCCAGGCATCATTTACGGTTGTGCTGTCCAGTTTGGTCACCACTAACCCATAAAGCTAGTAAGCATGTGACATGAGGCTAGTCCAAACTGAGATGTGCTCCAAGTGTAAAACACACACTGGACTTCAAAGACTTAGTATGAAAAAAACAAGGTAAAGTATCTTGTTAAACAAAATACATTATCAAAATTAATTTCCTCTGTTTCCTTTTACTTTCTTAAAATATGGCTACTAGTAAATGTAAAGTTATATACGCCACTTGCATTATAGTTCTGTTGGACAGTGCTGGCCCAGAATGAAGGCTTGCTGATGCTGTTTAAAGACTGCTACAGTTCTGAAACAAAAACACGTCCATTTTGTTCTGTTCAGTCTTAAAAGTCTTAAAATTGCAACTATATTAAATCCTGGGTGGACTGCAACTAAGGGAGAAAAAGAGAAAGTAGGTGGGTTTGAAAGGAGTGAAAGAAAGGGAAAGAAAAAGGGGAGAAACAACCATTTTCTTTCAAAAACATGATTGGTGATCTGTTTGTTGACATCAAGTGATTTTCAAAAGAATATCAACATCAAGTTAGAATTAAGTTTCTTCCTACTTCCCAAGGTTGAGTCAAGTACAGTATATACAGAGGCTATTCCAGGACCTCAGATGAAAGCTATTGCCTTTCCAATTGTTTAGCTGATCACTCCTGAACAATAATTATAGCTCACTGTTGCTCCCTCTTAAAAAGCATTGACATCCATCCAAAAAATTACAGCTTACAGTTCAGGGAATATTTATGTGATATTTATAGCCTGTGAAGAAAACCCTGGGGAACTGCCAGTAGGGAGGATTATTTATCAACTTCTCATTCTTCAAGTTTGAGTTTTCTTGAGATGCATATCCAAAGGACATTTTGTAATCCTATGTAATGCTAATGTGCGAATATAATTTGGCATATGGGTCAAGTTCAAAGAAAAATCCTTTTTCTTTGTAAAATGGTGGTGGTGGAGGGAGGAACCTAGTTGATCCCACTAAAAACACAGAAGACCCAAAAAATGCACTCAAGGAAGTAGGGTCACATACTTGAAGAATTTCATGAAGTTAGCCAAGGAAAATAAAATCAAGGAGGGAAAGCTAGAGTTTCAATTTCTGGAGGTTGTACTTCCTGGTGATATAAAAACAAAAGTTAAATGCAGAGAGATTCAACTCTGAAGTTAGCATCGCATAAAAAACAATAGAAAATATTTAACTATGTGCATATGTTTGTACACAAACAGAAATAGATGTAAATAGACCTTAATTAGCATTGCAGACTTTAATTATCTTTGTACAGTAATTGGGAATGGTTTTGTTCTGATTTATTCCGTAACGCTTACTGTGTTGTGTTAACAACTCATTTTTTTCCCCCTTACAGCCCGTAATAGAAGGCTTTTACTACGCACTTTACTGCATCTGCTTTTCATTTAATGACCATTGTTCTGGTCTGTCAGAGCAAGCAGCTACACTACTTCCCAAATCTGCAAGATTAAGCAAATATTTTGACAATGCCTAGACGTTTTTCTCTCCTTTCTTCTTCTTTTTTTGAAACAGAATAAAATTAAAAGAATTTACTTACCCACACAATGGTAGGCGAGTTCTTAAGCCAAAGAGTATTAAGAGCTAAGTGGCAGTTAAATGCACCTCATGTGGCAAAATACATCAAGCCATTTTCTGACCATTTCACTTAAGAGTCCTAAGAATCTGGCCTGAACCACACAGCTAAGGTCACAAGAAGCCTTCCTGGACTGCAGGGAGGTCGCTGGACCCCTGTGGCAAACCACCTGGAGACTTTTCAACTATGCCTAGCCTCCAGAACAAAACAGAGGTCTCCTGCTCACCTTGAAAGGCAACGGCAGGTAAGCTGAATGACAGGTGCCCGACTCACTAACAAATATCATTAAAAAATGTTTACACCACATACAGAATTCCAATACTGATAGCATCAAGACAGGATCATGACTCTACCCACAGAAGATGGCTACACAAACAAGAACAGAAGCATTTCTAAGAGACTGGGGAGAGAGAGGAAAAGTTGGGGGAAGGAGAGATGGAGAAAATCCATTAACCCATAAGCATTCATTTGTTTTCTAAATATTCTTATAGTAGAAGGCAGAAAATAATGGCCCTTCCCACTGCCCCCTGCAAAAACAAAACAAAACAAACAAAACAAAAACCAAGAAACAGAAGTAAATGCTTTAAGTATGTGAGGTAATGGATGTCAACTAAACTTACTGTGGTGATCATTCTGCAACATATACATCTGTCAAGTCATTATGCTGTACACCTTAAACTTACACAATGTTCTACGTCAATTATATCTCAATAAAACCAGAGACAGGGAGGGAAGAAAGAACTACTAAGAGGTAATGGCAGCCTTGGCATGTGCAGATGGCAGTGTTTTTCCCCAGAGTGAGGGAAAGGGTAAGAATAGGAACAGTCTCTGCCCTTCAGAGTAGTTTAGAAAACCAAGCACAGAAAGGTAACTAGCAACAGAAAGCGAGGACTGAATTAACCCCAGAGGCATAAGCTTCTTAAAACTTTCAGGTGGGGAGATTCTGCTTAGAGTCAGCACTTGGCAGGGAGAATTCCTGCAAGGAGGCTTTCGGATCAGAGCAGGTAAAAAACTCCGCTAGAAAGACAGGAAAGATGACTTGATTTGGACGGGACATAGGAGAGCATCAGCAAAGATGACGCAAAAAGCAACAATGGCTGCCTTTGGATTATGTCAGATCGCCATTGGTTTGCATTGACTACGGTGCGGAAAATACTGTATGAAGCAGGACATGTACTTCAGGAAGATTAAGGGGAAGGCCATCAAGTTCACTGGCAAGCCACGGGCACACTGCCTACGGTGGTGGGACCCCTGTGGAATGTGCCCCTAGAACAGTCCCTTCAGCGCTAACACCATTGGCTGGGCCCTTAACTGGAACAGGTCTGTGGCTTTTAATGAACGTCTTGGATGAGTTCTCTGGACTGTTCCATTAAACACTCATTCTATCAGAAAGGCCTGGTAATTCTCTTTAAAAAATGTTTTCATGTTACCATTGCCGGTTATTTCTAAAGTTAAGCAGTACAAAGAAACATAAGCCCCAGAGCCTTGACTTTCATTTACACGTCTCAAGGAGTGTGTCTACCTTAGAGCAGAGATTTATGAAGTTGTAGTATCGAGATCCCTTGTCCCTCCTCCTCACAAAACAAGGACACAAACCAGCATCAAAGCTCCTGAAGCTCAGAACAGAATAGAACACCTTGGTGCAGAGTCACTGGCCTCAGTCAAAAGAATCCGAATCTGCAGAGCTGGTGGTATCTGTATTTTTAACAAATCTGCCAGGTGATTTTGATTTTTGATAGAATCACTCTATGTGATTCTGCATATTTTGATGCAGGTGGTCAGGAACTAAACATTAAAACCCTTTTGCCAAGACCCAACGTGGTAAGTAGTTCAAGAGTGGAGTCTGGAGCCAGACTCTAGGCTTTACTACTTCCTAGCTGTGTGACCTTAGAAAAAGTACTTAACCGTTCTGTGTTTCAGTTCCCTTATCTTCACAATGGGATAATGGTAGCAACGTGAAAGAACTGGAAAAGATGTTAAGGCCTTAGTGTAACACCAGGCATGTGGTAGATATTCCAAAATGTTAGTTGCTCTTAATAGTGGATTCATCCAAAAGTGCTTTCAACTAATGAGCCAAATTTGGAGGGGGAGAGGGTAAGCCAAAGCAGAGTCCAACAGAACCAATAAATGAATGTGGCTACGCATAAAATGTGATCCTTTTTAGGTATCCTCCCACCGTCATCTCAGTATGGTCAGTGCTGTTCAAGAAGCTGTAGTTAGTCGTTAAACTATTCATATATACGGAAGACTTTCTATATAACATGAACCTCTTGTAACACAAGATTTCCTAACAACCCTCCCTGGCACAGACACAGCCAGGGGACAGGAAACAAAGTAACCAAACCGCCAGGTGGAATCCCATTAAACACTGGTCTCAAAAGAGATGAGCTGGCAATGCAAACCCAGTTAATTCAATTCAACAAGCATGTATTGAACCCCTGTGATGTATCAGACACTCCACTAGATGCTGAGGATGATATAAAGAGAAAAAAGAAAACGAACCTGTCCTCAAGTAGGTCACAATCTGGAGTGTGAAAGAGATGTAAGTCATTTTAAGGCCTGAGATGAACGCTGTAACACAAGATGGAAGAATGCCATGTGAGCACAGAGGAAGCAGTAATTAACTCTGATGGGGGCAGTTAGGAAAGGCTTCCCTAAAGAGCAGACATAGCGTGCCATTCTAAGAGATCAATAAGGCAAGCCTATGAAATAGTTTAATGACATTTTCATTCACAGAAACAACCCAGGAAAAGCCTGAGGGACCAGTCCTGTCTGCATTCACATGAGTGTGCTTAAGATTTGATTAAATGTTTGTTGTTACTACAACATATCACATTTTTAAAAAAACGAGTATGAACATTTATCTACTATTCTGTCTTCTTCAAAGAGAAAAAAAATCCTAGAATACTTTTCTTTTTCAAAAGCAAATCCTCTAAGTTGATAACAATACAAGAGGGGCTAATTAGTGAAGGTATCACCTACTAGTCAGCCAAAGCAGAACCCTGAAGAAAGCCTGCATTTTTTGTAGCAATAAAATCCAAGAGTTCTTTTCCTTATAGATGGCTGCTTCTTTCTACCAGACTACGATCACTAATAATTTCTTCAGACCAGAACAGGAAACAGGTATTGATCACAATAAGCCACCGCATCCACAAACACCTGCCACAGCAGGTTATGGTCTCCATGGAAACCCTCCAATAGAACCAATCTGAATTCAATTTCAGAAGTAATGAGAGCAGATAATTTTACACTCAATCAATCACTGTCAGCCACCGTTATCAGCCAGTCAGTCATCATGTGAGTCAGTCACACTTTCAACAAACTTCTTCTGTGGCATGGTCAGGCGAGAATGTTTTGACATCCAGAAGCAACACGATCAAACTGGCTCATCTTTCCTGGCAAGAAGCCAAAGACAGAGCCATGCATTGTGTTTGCAAAGGCAATAAATAGATAGGGCCACCAAAATACACTGTGGTCGTGGAAGCTTGTAGGCAGCAGTTTTGATAACTGTTATAATACTTAAGATAGAAAAGTACTTTAGACCCAAAGGTCATATAGTTTAATCCTCTCATTTAAACATGAAAAAAAGAGAGGATCAGAGAGGTTAAAATATCTGCCCAAAGCCACACAGCTAATTGGTAGAAAACCTGAGACTAAAACATGAACTTTCCCCCAGCCCGGGGCTCTTTTCAGGATGTCTGTCTGCTGTTATTAAATGCCTTCTCTTGTGAGGCAAGAGAGATGTTTGAAGGTTAGTTTCCAGCTCTAAGCAGAGCGCCCAGAGCCTGCAGGAGGCTCACAGGATACTTGTGGGGCTTGTGTTTTGGAGTCATCTCAAACCTCTCTGTTTGGGGTTAGTTAGTCCTTGGCCAAAGGCAACTTCCGGTTTCTAAGGGGGAACAAAAGACGCTGAAATACTACAGGGCTACTAAATCATTGTTACAAAATGACATTTTGATGAATTTCGGGCAGGACTGTCATGAACACATGGATTGCATTTCCCTAAAAATGCATGGGAGGGGAGGTTAAATTTGAGGGGGTAGTCTGCTCCTGGCAAACATACTTGGACTCCTGTCAACCTCAAACATTAGGAAAGTCATCTTGGACTTCTCAAAAACCTGCAAGGCATTTGGTTCAATGATGCTTTGTAAATATAGATTTCATCGTGACAAATCTCAAATATTCCAAGAGTCCTCTGTATTTTTTCGAAGAGATGCTTTATTACTTTTCTTTTTTATTTCCTACTGCATTATTGCTATGCCCATTTCTCAAAGAGACAGTTTCTGAGGTTGATGCTTACATTCTTTCTCGGTAAAACGGATTAACTTGATGGTTCTCATGCTTCAGTGTGCATGAGAACCTACCAAAGTTGTTAAAATTGCAGATCCCCAGACCCTTCCTCTAGAAATCTTCATTTAGCCTGTGGGGTTGGGCCCAGGAACCTGCCTTCTTATCAAGCGGCCCGGGTGATCCTGACGCACTTTGTCTGTCAACCATCCTGAAAAATGTCGGTAACTAATGATATTTGGCAAAGGATTTGGGTGACTTTTTGACGATGGTTTTTCACACCCATTTCTTCCCAGACACTTTCAACTTCATGACTTGTGGGTATCACTTGTATCACGAGAACACAGTTTTAATGGGTCTGAGCACAAGCTTTTATACATATATAACCATTTTCTATCCGTTGTAAGTAGGCATTATCTTAAACAGGTAGATGGTGTACGAGACACTAATTCATCCCATCAAAATTTGTCTAAGGGAAATGAGGTGGAAAAGGAAAGCAGATATGGGTTCAGCCTTGATATGAGACCACTAACTAGAGCAGGAGCCATGTGGCAGCTTTAACATGAAACGGCTGCTCCATTTCTCTAGTCTAGTCTGTCTGCCTGACCTGGGCTCAGAATACCTGCTTTATCTTCCTGCAAAACACTGCCATAAGGCTTCTGTTTGTTTATTTCTAGATCAGTAATACTGATCCTTTCCCTGCATTTCCTTTTTAGCTCAGTTTTTGTCTTTCACTTGTGTGTTTCAAGACATTTCATGTTTCAGGAGCGTGTGTAAATGACAAACATATTGTATATACGCGTAGATGGTACGCTCTATGAGGACAGACACAGTTTTTCTTCACAGTTGCAACCCCTGAACAGCAGACTGCCTGGCACAGAGTAAGCACTCAATAAGTCTTTTTTGAATAAATAAATCAATGAAAGGATGGTTGGACGACAGACAGTAAGTAAAAACTCACTTGTCTGGATACTGAGTGAATAAAGCTAGTTTGAAAGATTGAGCTTATAATGTTAACCAATGAATACTCATTTTCTCAAGGGCTGTCTTATTGATTAAACTCTTAGTTAGGTGTTTACCCCACAGAAGTCCAAAGGAAATATGGTATTTTAAACATGCCCTCCTTTGTAATACCAGCTATCATATAGATTTTCCTTTGCAGTCTTCAGCTCATTTCATTTTTGTTATGACTTAAATAGAAACATTATTGGAGGGACTTCCCTGGTGGCACAGTGGTTAAGAATCCACCTGCCAATGCAGGGGACAACAGGTTCGAGCCCTGGTCCAGGAAGATCCCACATGCTGCGGAGCAACTAAGCCCGTGCACCACAACTACTGAGCCTGCGCTCTAGAGCCCGTGAGCCACAACTACTGAGCCCGCGTGCCACAACTACTGAGGCCTGTGCACCTAGAGCCGGTGCTCCACAACAAGAGAAGCCACTGCAATGAGAAGCCCGCGCACCGCAACGAAGAGTAGCCCCCGCTCACCGCAACTAGAGGGAGCCTATGCACAGCAATGAAGACCCAACGCAGCCAAAAATAACTAGATTAATTAATAATAAAAAAAGAAACCTTATTGGAAGCTGAAATAACTTGTAGATACTTGAGGAGTGGTGGGGGGAGTGGAGGAGGAATTGGGAAGGGGGATGGAAAGGTTAAAAAAAAAAAACTCACCAGGGTATTTAGCAGCTGGTGATCTAGAAGCCTATAACATTTCAGGCATCTTTAAACACTCTCTTTGCTGTCTTCACTGCAATCATTCCCAGGATCACTCTCTCTGTGCATCATTCAGATGACAGAGGCAACCCTTGGGAAGTCTACTTATCTCACTGGTGGGCTTCATAGCCTGACATCATGGAAAACAACTTTAAATTTTTCAAGAAACAAGCAAACTAGAGGAAAGGTGAGCTCCGTGAGCCATCAGAGATTCTTCCCATCCCATTAGGGAAAAGGGGAGAGGGAGGAGAAATTAACATTTGAGAATCCATTGACAACTGGGTGCTACGCTGAACTATCCACATACATGATCGCATTTGATGCTTACTACGTTTTCAGGAGGTAGAAATTAGCATGTTCACTTTACAGGGAATTGTGGCTCAGAGAGCTCCATCTCCAAGGCCAAACTGCTGAAGAACAGTAAAGGTGAGACTAAAGTAATAGCAAATATTTACTGATGGTTTAATCAACATTAGTCATTGTTTCATGTGCATTAACTATTAACTCCTCTCATCCTCATCTCAACCTTACAAGGTAGGTACCTCTATACCCTTTTTAGAGGTCAGAGGACAAACACAGAGAGGTTAAGTAACTTGCCCGAAGAGTTACAGCTAGTGAGTTGCAGAGCTGGGACTGGAACCCAGATGGTCAGCTTTGGACCCTAGTCTCTTAACTAACATACCCAATCACTCTCTGTAATAGGGTCTGGGTTGGCTTTTTCCAAAGGCCAGGTTCTTTCCAGGATACAACTTTGATTTACATTTCTAGAGAAAACAAAAAAGGCACACCTCAACGAGAGCCCTATTAGACTCTTCCGGCATTGTAAATCATGTTTTTATTATATGTACCGACATCCTACATGGTTGTAATTAAAGGAACCATATACTTCATTGTCCAAACCAAGACATCTGAGAGTGAAAGGCTGTGCTATTCATAATTACCCAAGGACTACAGTTGTAACCTGGAACCATACCAGGTGCACAAGGGTGCCTGTTTACCCTAGTAATGAATGTGTCCACACACGCAATGATATAGTCACTTTCAGACCTTCTGATAAGCTTACCTGGATAATTAACAGCTGTGAAATCAAATGCCTTCTGACACTCTGCAGACCCATCCCTGATCTCACCCCAAGAGCTGCTAGCCCTTGCTTTACCTAACGCATTTCTTTTAACTTGTTTGCTCACAAAAGGCTGTGCGTAATTGGTCAGCCACGAGAGATTAATTTGTACTTAGCTGGCTGAGCAGACGCCGTGATAACTCAATAGCGGACGGTGCCAATGCATGGACCAGAGGCTGCTCTATACAAGCCTTCCTACCTGCTCTTAACACCATCCCTCCCAAGTCTGCTTCTGTGGGAATTACCAGCCAAGCCCTTTATTTACCTCATTTTTGCCTGCCTGAATGAATTCTGACTTGTAGTTTTCAATTTTATCCTGGGCCTTTTTTTTTTTTTGAAATGAAAATACTAGCAAAGACACCCAAAATTCTCCCCTTCTAAAACAGTGCAAAAAAGAACCAGGCTATTGGAGTGCAGGAAAACACAGGACTGAGCAAGAACAAGGTTACCTGGACCCTTCATCTCCTTCACATTGTTTACAGCTACAGTCACACACAGAGACCACGCTGAGGGTGACAGAGATGATGCTGATAGAAATACCACCAAGAATTTAGAAGGTGCTTTACAGGATTATTTCATTTAATGCTCTCTCAATTCTATATGGCAGGTGCAATTATCATTCCCATTTTAGAAATGGAAAAACTGAGATTTACAGAAAGTAAAAATTCTGCCCCAAATCTCACCTAGGCAATTTGGCCCCAGAGCCCACCCTCTCATCCACAGGGCCTAGACATTCAAATGCACAAACTAACCCCAGATAACACAATGTCAGAGACAAGCAGGACTGGAGAGACCCACGCCTCCCACCTCCTCACCCTGCAGATGAGAACTCCAGCTCAGTCCTTTCTCCTCCTCCAGAAAATACTTACCTGTCAAGAACTTTGTAAAAATGAGAGAAGGTCAAAAAGCTGCATGAACCAAGAAGTGCTATATAAATGCTAATTTCTATCACTGCACCAGCCCTTAAACCTGATTTCAGAATTTATTTTAATCTAATAGAGCCATTTAATACTGGGACACCAGGCACAGGGCCTGGGCAAATTCGACCTAACCATGGACATGCATCGTGTCCTAGGTTCACACCTGTCACACAGGTGTCTCCCAGGGCAGCCACACTGGCCACATCCCAGGGCACTGCCAACAAGGATAAAGTCACTTAAAAACACTATAATAGCCAGAGTACAGGGGAGGGGGCACATAGAAGAGGGCAGGAGGTGAGAAAGGCAAATATTTTATTTAAATGTCCCCCAGTCCTCTAACCTGGTCCTTTTGCTCTGACTGGCTGGTCTGGCAGGTGGAGTGGTGACTCACAAGCACCGTGCACCTATCTCTCGTTTTTACGCTCAGGCTAGAGTGTCAGGAGAACCCGCAGTGATGCACAAGTTGGAATTTGGTTCCCAAAGTAAAGCTGTATTCAAAAAACTGGACATCAGACCCAAACATGGACAGAACCAGAAGGGGGCCCCGGCGCCTCCCACTCTCCTAACCCAGCAGCAGAGTTGGAGGAGAGTCCGTTTTAATGAAGCAGGATGGGCATACCAGGTGGCATGGAAGGAAATCCCACCCACCCAAGAACAGTGAGCATCCTCTGGTAGGAGGAAACTGGGCTTGAGCGCTGAGATTTCCATTTCATTTATTCATATGGGGGTGGGAAGAGAGCTGGTCTAGGATTCACATCACTGAGGCTGCTCCTCAGGTAAGGAGACCACATAGCCCTGTAACTGGGGTCCCAGGCCCCGCGGTGGGATCTTGTGCTTTTCTCAGTCACTGTGCTGAGCTCCCCAGCGATGAGGGCAGCACCTGGACCTGCCCTGTATCACACAAGAGCCAACTGCCACATGTGGACTCGAGTACTTTGGAAGGTGGCTACTCGCACCTGAAATGTGCTCTAAGTGCAAAACCCACACCTGCTCTTGAAGACTTAATGTGCATCTCTCAACAATGTTTACATTGATTACATGCTGAAATGATAGTATTTTGAACATGTTGGGTTAAATAACACATTCCTTCAAAATTAATTTCACCTGTTTCTGAACTTTTTTTTTTTTTTAACATGGCCATGAAAACATTTAAAATTGCCTATGTGGCTAATCATTTGTAGCTCAGGCCATATTTCCTTTGAACAGCACTGGTCTAGACCCTTGCCAGCTGTGATGTGCTCCACGGACCAGCAACATAACCATCAACCTGGAGCTTGTTAGAAACGAAGAATCTTGGGTCCCACCTCTGACCTACTGAATCAGAATCTGCATTTTAACAAGATCCCCAGGTAATCTGCATGCACATTAAAGTTTGAGAAGCACTGCTCTAGGGCCTAGAACATTGTTTGGAACTCAGGAGGCACCTGAGAAACATTTGTTAAATGAAGAAATGAGTTATGTTTAGGAAGTAGCTGCACACAGAACACTTGAGAAAAAGAGTAAGGCCCTTTCCTGGCTTTCTCTTTAGTTCATTAGTATTGATGTCCTCATCAGATTAACCACCTTTCATTTTAGCTGGCCCAAAGAATCGGGCCTTGAGAAAATGCAGGCCTTGAGAAAAAGTGTTGTTTGTACAGCCCTGAGTCCCAGGAGCTGGTCAGAAATTCAGGATCCTGGATCTCTCACCAGGCTCTCTGATTTGGAATCAGGATTATAAATAGCCCCCCAGGTGAATGGTAAGCACATTACTGAGAAGCTGGGGTGTAGGGAGAGCTCTCAATCACTTCACAGAAGCAAGAAGGCTGAGACCAGAGTGGGAGGACTTAAAGGAATCCAAGCAGGGCAAGATTGCTTCTGCTGGCATCTCAAGGGACCCAGAGCACCCAAGGGGGAGCACGAGATACAGAGGAGGAGAATGCCTTAGACAGAGAGGATGGAGCAGAGAAAGAGGACAGGGCAAGGCTGCGTCCCACAGCACATGACACATGACAGTATCTGGCAAGGCAGAGATCCGACAGAGGATTACTCTGCATCCCAACTCTGCATTTCATTCCTTTCTAGACCTAAAATCCTTGACACAACTGGAATGTCTGATCACGTTAGCTATAAAAACAGACACTCATAAAGCTGATTTTTTTTTTAATCAGAAGCAAATGTTCAGGGAAAGGGACGTCGTGGCATGCAGAAAACAAAAGTCACAACTATTGTCTCTGTCTCCTGGTGCTTGCTCCCCGCACAGCCACCCTCAGACGAAAAAAACAGAGGGCTACAGGGCCAGTGCGGGAGGGGGGTAGAGAGAAAAGACAGCAGAGACTAAGAAACTGGGGAACAAGGCGAGAAGATGAGGAAAAAGGGAGAAATTGAGAGGAAGGAATGAGGTCCTGGAAATGCCATCAGAAACTGCAAGCGCATGGTGGGGAGAGACAAAGAGAGGGACGCAGGGGAGGGGGATATGAAGGTGTGTCTTTAAAAAAAAAATCTCCCTTTTAATGAGCAAGAGGAAGAAGAGGAGTCCCTGTGTGCCCAGAGGGCGTCACAAAACATGGATGGCTCTCCTACAAGTTCACCTCTCCTCCATCCCTTTCTGGCAAAACATCATGGGCTGTTTCTTAGCTCTGACAATCATCCTAGGGGACAGGCTCCCCCAGGAGCGGTTGTGGGATACAGCGTGCCGGTTTCTGTTAGCGAGAAGCCTCTTGTGACAGGAAAGGTGGACTTGGGCACACAGAACGCACAACACAGCCAACCTGCCTGCCACTACACAGGGCAGTGTGGAGTTCCGCCTGCCAGAGCCAGGGGTAAGCCTGAGATGTCACCGCGAACGTATTCACGGTGAGAGGACGGTGCTCCCCACGCCCCTACCCCAACCAGCAGGACTCCTTTGCCAGTTAACCAACCAACTCCAGCTGGACTGCGTGCAATCTTGTGCAGCAGGCCCCAGTATCGCAGCGGAGGAAAGGAGCCAGAATTGCTTCCAGCACGAACTCCAAGAGGGTCCATGGACTCTCCTTGACCAGAGAGGGAAGGAACAGCCTTGCCAGGTGTGAACACTTCCTGGTTCTTCTGACTTCGAGGCTGCTCTGATGAAACATAAAGACCCCCTGAGGTACTCGGAGCCAGCCTCCTGCCAGATGGCACGTCTTGTCAAGGTGGAGTTGGTATTTCCATGCTCGAGGCCCTTCCCTCTTTGAGAGCATCTTGTGCTTCAGATGGCATCTGGGTTTGATGAGAGTGCTGGGGCAGCTCATTTCAGGCAGCTCCACCCAGAACATGCACAGTCCTTAATTTCTTACGTTGAATGGGGCAGCCAGCCATACTGTAGCCACTTGTGGTATAGACCTGTCAGGTTTTTCTCTTTTGATTCTAGAAGGGGTGGGGGGTCTCTAGCCTGCTGCAAAGTGGCACCACATGCCTTTGTCCTAGCAGCACAGAGGGTCTTATTTGATGCCAGGAGTGAATGGGTTCTCATGCCCAGGATCTGAACCCCTCTCTTCCCGCCAGCTGGCCTGTGGCTATGGCCTGGGTGCCCCCTGCACAAACCCTCCCCCCCACAGGACTAGGAAATAAGGCAGGGTGACCAGGGGAGAGACCTCTGTCCCCTGACTTCTGAAGGATTTTGAAAGGAAGACCACTTTTCTCACTCTATATCCATATTCTTTCTGAAGAGGAAAACAGCAGGGCTTGGGTTTCTCCAAGTAGGAAGGAATAAAACACATTAAGATCCCAGAAGTGCCTCTGGAGAGCCCAGTACTAGCAGCCTCCAATGCATTCTCTACCTTCCCCAAAGGGCAACTGGAACTTCTCCTTGGAGTGTCTCTCACCTTGTCCTCGAGAAAGAAATCAGAATGAGGGTGTTCAAAGTGGTCAAGGAAAAATTCAGTGAAAAATCAAAGGCGTCACTCTCCTTGTGCTGCACTGTTCCTTGTAAAAAATGAGTTTTACATTCTTTCTTTTTTGCATGTCTAATGGTACACAAAATACATCCCACTCCTTTGTGGCCCCATAATTATTCAGATCCTGAATAGACTCGGAAAGAAAAGCAGAGGAAGTGTTGTCCTCTGGCCACAACTTTTTTGCCATAGTTTCCCCAGCTATAAAAAGAGAATAAAGTCATTAATTCAGCCTTTCTTGCAAACCCATTTTCCAGGTTAGACCATCTTAACCAAGATGCTTATTCCCATGGTGACAAACTGAGTGACTTTAAAATTCCCCAAGAGACAGAAGTGATTCATGTGTTTATATAGCCACAGATTTAGACGTGGAAAAGACAGCGCTGGCGTAAAAGGGGCTACCAGCATCCAAATAAACTGTGTGATCCATGTGTTCAAAACTAAGCTGAGGTTCATCTGACGCATGGGCATTTTAAATCAGCATCCCTTATGACGTCTTCCCTGTAAACTGTATTTAAAATTAAATAGCATTAAGAGCACTTTGAAGTCAGATTATGCCAGTATCACTGGTTACATTATATGCAGGTCTGCTCTGCGGGTTCTCATCCCTATGCCTTTGAGAACTTGCTCCTAAGTTACCCAGTTTCACATACCCGAGCGCCCACTTTCCACCAGGAAATGAGAGCTGAAGACTGAATCCTGGTCTCGTCTTTCCCATCAGCCAGGCCTCCCGAGAGGTCAGTAGCTCAGACAGACCCAGGAAGTGAGGAAGGCACAGACGTCTCCTGACACAGGGTCTCGGCCCTCTGTGAAGGGGGAACTATTCCCCCGTTGCCCCACACTCCAGACCTCGCAGTGGCCTTCACCCCCAAAGCCCAGCGAGCATCAGGGCTGAGCAGCGTGTTTCTCATTATTCTGCTCGATAGAGACGATCTGCTGGCATGCGCGGTTTTAGAAATTTCATCAGCTCAGGACACAAGGAGACTCTGATGTCAACTCCAGCAGAATCCATACAGTGTCCTCGAACAATTGCCATCTGTGTGGGAAGCCTAACAGAGGTTTTAAATAGCGGCTGGTGTGGAGAGTGAGTTCTGGCCTTACTATTTACAGTCTCTTCTACTTAAGACTCAGAGCACACACCGTCTCCTGGAGCTTGATGGGAGACAAGACCCACTTCTGGCATCAGATGAGCCACGGGTCATCCGCTGCAAACACAGAATCACCTTTGAACCTCTTCCTCCACGTCAACTTCCTCTTCCGGTTTCCATCACGTCTTTGTATTGTGGACCAACCTCCAACTATGAATCCTTACTTTGAAAAAAATGCCCATCAAGGCTGCCACTCCAAGGCAGCCCCCTTGCATCCTCCTTTGGGTCTGAAAACCCTCCCATCCCAACACCACATCTGCTGACGTTGACTGGACCTGAAACGTTGGCAGCTCAGTGTTTTCGGAAACTGTGGAGAGTTCTTGTGCCACAATTCTCTTGTTGTCGTCAAAAGCAATTACATGTTCATCAGATGATGAAGAACACTGTCATGAAAAGCTGGCACAGCAGCCAAGGAGGCAGATGTATTAAACTACACAGCTTCTAAGAACTCCCACTTAACACTGGAGCTCAACACAGAGAGTGTGCAGCAACAGCCCCTTCTCCAGCATCCTCCCATTTGGATTTAGTGCATCTGGCCCGCTTCTGATGAGATGCTAACTTCTTTCAGTGGACAAACACAGAAATTGCAGAAATCGGTCATCATGCAAGTTCTTGGTCTCCAATGAAAGTAATCCTTTCATAAAGGCAAAAACTCAACCAATAAAAGATACAGTACGTTTGACTGTAGTGAATGAACATCAAAAAGTCCAGCATTTCTAACTGGTCATGTGAGGAATACTGGTGTGTAAGACGTAAATTAGCTGATATGCTATGAATAACACATTCCATGCTTACAGAAGCAAGGAAGCTGTAGGTTAAAGTGAAAACTCTGTAACTGCAGGACTTCTCAGAGCTTTCAATATGGTATTAGGCGTTGTGAAGTTCAAAGACTCGAATCAGCATATATGTATACACTGTATGTATGTAACTTATTATTTCTAACGTGTTTTTTCCCCAAACCTTCCTAATTCCTTCAAAGTTGACAATGTGGAATTATCACTTTCTATCCACCCTAAATGCATTGTTCTTCCCTCCATCCTTTCACCCTTCAATACCCAGCTCAGATGCAGCCCATCTCTGTTAACTGCCAAGTAAACTTCCTACCACATGAGGTGCCGTGTTGCCTGCTGTGTGGGTGCTCAGTCAGTGAACTAAGCAGAGTGTCAGAGCAATGAGAATATTACTGTCTGCACTATGTCTGTGAGCAAGGTGTGTTCGGACATCCGGTCACCTCTGGGAATATCCCTCAGGAGGAGCCACTGTAACAGGGTCGTCACCTGTCACACATTCCTGTTGGTTCTTGTTCACCACTTCCTAGGTAAAGCCTTTGTTTTCATAAATTAGTTAACCTAAAACTTTGTTTCCTCGACGAACTGGGATAGTAATAGTACCTACTTCACTGTAGGTACTAAACATAAGGATCAAAAGAAATTCTTCATGTCAAACAATTGGGAGAGTGCCTGGCACATAGTAAGTGCTCAATGAAAAGTAGGTTTTGTTGTGATCACAGGATAACGTGTTACAGCCAAGACTAAACCCCAACCATTTGGCTTAAGTTCTGTGATCACTTCACTTTCCCACATTCTTGCATTCTTTCCACTATGCCATGTTGCCTCCTCTTATTAGTCAGAACACCCACTGGCACCCACTGACCATGTGCTCTTTCTCACATATATGCCCTCCAAACTAGCGTGTGAGCTCCTTGGAGACAGAGACCATACACAACAGCCCAGTGCCTTGCCATGTTATTGCCCAAGTACTTTAATTGTCAATGAGAAATTTATTTACCGTAGTTATTAAACAAACTCTATTGACCACGGGAAGTGTCTCCACGTTGACTTAAGAAATGTGTTAGAAATACTAATCCTGGGAATGAAGTGGGTTTCCCAAACGGTTATCTAGAGGGCAGGAGTTGGCCATATTTTTCTGTCAAGGGCCAGAGAGTGAATAATTTAGGCTTTATGAGTCATGCAGTGTCTCAGTATTCAGCTCTCCATCGACAATGAACAAACAAATGAGGCTGGCACTGTTCCAGTACAACTTAACAGACAGTGGCCAGATTTGACCCATGGGTGGTGGTTTTCTGACCCCAACTATAAAGACGGTAAAAAGTGTGGTTTAGGGAAATGGTTTAGTGGTCAAATCAAATGGGTTTGTTATATACTGATTTGAGTCTTTTAATGTCACAATGCTTATTACCATATGGAGACGTGCATGTATATAAACACATGTAGGTATGTATATATGTAGTTTTTCCTAAGACCTTCCTGATCACTTCCAAGTGGAGGATATATGTATGTACGTATGTATGTATCTGTGTGTGTGTATATATATACATATATATATACACACACACACACATTAAAAAGTTTGGGTTTTTCTGTAAGATGTTATGGAAAAGTCCGAACGAAATTTTTGGCCAATCCTATATATGTGTATATCTATATCTATATCTATATCTATACCTATATCTATATCTATATCTATTTGGGGGAGCAGGTATGGGCTGGTGAGGATGAAGCAGAGACATAGAAACCTTGTGGGGCATATTGAGCCATGAACTTGAAAGCCTGAGCTTTCTCAGCAGCTTTGTCTCAGCAGCAGCCTGAACAGGATGAATGGCAGTGTGCACATGTTTACTCTGAGGGATCCTAATCTGTAGCTTCTCTTTGCCTTGGAGTCTATCCAGTGATCCACTGCTAATGGAATCTTCAGCTTGACCAGAATGAATTGTACTGGTGCCTCTGGACAAGAATCCTACCAGGTATATCATCAAAGCTTCCCACCGCAGTTACCAGCTTGGCTCCACAAGAATAATACACCAGGGCAGCTACGCCACCTAGTGATGCTTGCATGTACTGTTCTTCCCAAAGAGAACTGGAGAGGCTTCAGGGAGACCTGGCATTTGCTATTTCTGGCCAACACTTCCACACGCAAGAGTCCGAAGCCTCATCTTGGCTTTGAAACATTCCTTGCGGTTGCATTAGCCATTCCCCGCAAGGCTCAGAAGATATGAGTGACTTCTTGCTAAGAGGGAACAGCCCAACTCTGTGGCACAAATTACCAAGGAATAAACGGCAGACACACACACACACACTCGCATCCTGCCTTTCAACGGAGATGGAAGATGCATCTTCTCCTGTATCTCAGTTTGGCTGCAATAACATGTTTTCTTGATTGTACAGCCTTAAAGTCTTATGCATACAGCATCTGCTTTCTAAACTACACAAAAATGCTACTGTCTGCAGTCAGAAACAGAAAAGACGCAGGATGGGTGGTGAGGCTCCGTCCACCATTTCAGAATGGCAGGAGCTAGAGGTGCTAGCTATTAGTTCTATGCGGGTGTAGCTCACGCACACAGAGAAATATCAGTGTTTTCCTAAAATGGAACTGCTCTTCTGCCAGACACAGTGGCAGAGGGGAAGATATTCTGAGCCTTATTAAGGTTTAGAAGAAATTCTACGGCCAAATCACACTTTTCCCCCCTACATTTCAGATTCCCTGCAAGGAGTCTACTGCACCGCTAGAATTCTCTAAGTCTGGATGGCCAAGCCTCATGCGTAATGCTTTTCATCTTGCAAATACAGCAAACTGCAGCAGTAGCACTAACACTGCTTTCAAACAGTGGTTCTAGTATCATACGATGCTGTGATAATAAGCTATGACTGTGTGTTTTCCGTAAGGAAGGAAAGCATCAGTCCGGGAGAGAAATGGAGAATGAGTGACATTTATCAGATTGTAGATTCTGAAAATGGATTTGCTTCACTAGATCAAAGACAGCCCATTTCTACACATCATCATCAATTCTGTGGGAACCTTTCCAGACATTCTGAGTGCATGTTTTGAGACTGGGTAGTTGATTCTCTTGCTGATTGTTTCTACTCTGGGACACTCTTGATTGTCTCTATACAGTCCATCAAGACGAAAGCACAAAAGGTATACAAAAAGCTCAACGGAGAAGAGAGATGAAGACTCCAGGCAGTGTGTCATGTACGGTTGGTTATGCTGTGCCCTGCACAAAAATATCCAGTCTGTATCCTACTTACCTAGCTGTGTACCTGGTATAGGTATTACAGAAGGGACATACATGTTCTTCTAATTCACTGAAAGTGCTTTTGGGGGGATAAACAGTCTCGTGGTATAAAAAAGCATCTTAAAGAAAAATGAATCTCATATTCATGCTCATTAATTTACTTTATGTGACTGAAGATTTAACCAGGTATATCACCCCTGCTTTTGTCCTTGGAATGATCAATACCTGTGTTGTCAGGAAGAGACATGTGATTGGAACTACTCAACTACTTGGTCCTGGATCACTTGGTTTTCACCCAAAGCCAATAATCTCAACTCCTCTTATTTAAAAATGCTCATCGCAATGGACTGTTACTCTTTGCATACAGCTGTCAGCTGTGAAAACATTCTTTTTTGGACACAAAAATCTGGCTTTTGCCCCCTTTCCCCCGAGACTCGACGGTGGCCTACCGACTCATGCTGACAAAAGGGGACAGATTCCTTTTGCACAGGTGACCCCTCTGCTTCAGAGAAAGCTCAGTGAGAGGGGTCACTGTTGGGAACACAGCTTCACGACGGCCACCATGCAGGCTCTGAGCAGTTACAAATGGACAGACTTCAGGATGGCTCTCCTGATGCCCCCATCACTGCCGGCTCTGAAGCTAGTGTCTGGGGAACAGTGGAGACCCAGAGAGAGAGGCAGAGCCCCACCAACAAAGCTGGATGCAAAGCCTTTGAGAATGCCTCTCAGAAACAAAATTCTTGCTTCTCCCTTTTTGAAGGGCTACAGGGAGACAACACAGCTGATGGTTATTTTTGTAGCCACAAAACAAGTAGAATAAGAGTTGGGCCAGTGTTCAGGCAAATGTGCTCCTTGAAGGCACTCCTCAGTCTGCACAATAGTGAAGCATGCTCACATTCCATTTGTTCCTTGAACATTCCCAAGCCATAATATACCTATTGCATTCTTGGGGGAAGATTTCCTTCTGAAAAAAAGTTCAAAACTTATAGAAAAGGGAGAGTTGGGCAGAGCTTACTTGAGTTATTTTGTTTCCTGCAAAGCTATTTCTTTAAAAGGAATCCTTTCAAAGTAAAATAGACTACGTGACATTTTTATCCCAAAGCTGCTGGGTGGTAGGTGTGACTTGGAAATCTGCAGTTTGTTTCAAGCAAACCCACTAGAGTTGAGCACGAAGGAAGAAAGGCAAAAGGGATGGTGATGAACAAATGGCAAGGTTTAAGGATGGACTTAGCATCTTCATACTTCCTGTTGTTGCTTTCACATGTATGTAGTTTCTCCTGAAGACAAGAAGACATGTATTGTCATGTGAGGAACAGAAAGAGTAAGGCAGGAAGCAAAAATAACCATCAGCTACGCTGTCTCCTTGTAGCCCCTCAAAACACTTGAAAAGAATTTTTGTTTTCCAAACAAATCTTCTCCCTCAGATGCAAAAGAGTTCATCTTCATTACCTGGCACAGCCATTCTCTATTTCTGCAATGTCTCAAATGATAGCTAGTGTCTTCTCACAGACAGGGAAATCAGGGGTAATGTAGACAAGGCTGGGGGCACGGCATCGGGATGAGAATCCCCAGACCTTGTCTGTCTCAACCCACCGAGGCTTAAGAAACAGCTGCCCTTGTGAATGAGGCTCCAGTCAATACTCAGTGTCCCAATTAAGTCCCTTCACTGAGAATTTGCATATTTCTTATCATTAACTATTTTATTTTAAATCCTCTATTTTGGAGAAGCTTGAGGCACATGAATAGTATGGGGAAATGACACCATCAAACAATGTACTATTTATGAAAAAGGCCAAAGTCTCTGGGCTGTACTGTTGAAGTAATGGTTGACTCTCCCTTTAACTTTCTTGCATATAAGACATGATCCTTGGCAAGGGAACTGTATTCAATATCTTGTAGTAACCTATAATGGAAAAGAATCTGAAAAAGAATATATATATTTTCAGATTCTTATGCATATATATGTATAACTGAATCACTCTACCATACACCTGAAACAATGTAAATCAACTATACTTCAATTAAAAAAAAAAATCCAAAAAAGAAAAGACATGGTCTTGCAATTCTCTGAGCTGTCCCACAGGGCAGTCAACTATGCCACCATAATCATCCTAAGCTTCCTCTGCTCCTTCTCAGTTCTCTCCGTAAAGCATTGGAATTCTGAATTTATCCTTTCTGTAGCAATGTTTAATAGTGTGTGTTTTAATATATTTTATGGCTTGGTTTTCGTTCAGATTTTTCCTCACCTTTCATCAGAGCAGTTCCTGAAGCAAGCATGGCTTCCCTGAGTGACCAGGGCCACAGTGAGGAGTAATATTTATTTTGTAGCTTCGCTATTCAACAGAAAGTCACTTCGTTTCCTGAAGAAAACACTTTTGCCTATCCCTTACCCTGTGCAGGTGTTTCAGCTTCTTAAGATGTTTCAGATGTTCAGGTCATCTGGTAGGCCATTATCAGACCCACCATACAAAATAAATTGTGAAAGAAAAAGTCTGCTTCAAAGATTCCAGCTGGTGTTTAAAAGCAGTATTTAAAGAAAGTACACAGGGCTTCCCTGGTGGCACAGTGGTTAAGAATCCACCTGCCAATGCAGGAGACATGTTCGAGCCCTAGTCCGGAAAGATCCCACATGCAGCAGAGCAACTAAGCCTGTGCGCCACAACTACTGAGCCCACGTGCCACAACTACTGAAGCCCATGCGCCTAGAGCCCATGCTTTGCAACAAGAGAAGCCACCGCAATGAGAAGTCCATGCACCACAATGAAGAGCAGTCCCCGCTCGCCACAACTTGAGAAAGCCCGTGGGCAGCAACAAAGACCCAACACAGCCAAAAATAAATAAATAAAATTAAAAATATAAAAAAATAAAGTACACAGGCAGAAAAGTTTGATCATCCTGAAATATTATCACACATCAAAATGTCCTTTCTATATTTTTAGAAGCACTTCAATGGAAGCGTGGAATAGCATTGCTAATTGTCTATAGGCAACAAACAGAATCATTAGGGTTTGGGAAATGTTTTCAGAAAATGCTTTAAATAGTTAACATCAGGGCACTCTTCCTCCCTTCTGTACCTAGTAGAGCAAAGGCCTCTTGGCAGGTAGTATTCCTTTATGTGAGGCCCTAACTTCAGACTGTTCAAGGTAACTGCACTGTTATTCAAAAGCACACTTTAAAGACAAGGTCTCAGAAAACCATGTTGTTTATAAGTAATAAGTCTTAAATACTCAATGCTACCAACTCAAATGCATAAAAATATTCATATACTACCACTATTTTTGAAAAAAGTGAAGGAAAAGAAAAATATTAAGAAGTATAAAAATGGGGCTTCCCTGGTGGTGCAGTGGTTGAGAGTCCGCCTGCCGATGCAGGGGACACCGGTTCGTGCCCCGGTCCGGGAAGATCCCACATGCCGCAGAGCGGCTAGGCCCGTGAGCCATGGCCACTGAGCCTGCATGTCCAGAGCCTGTGCTCTGCAACGGGAGAGGCCACGACAGTGAGAGGCCTGTGTACCGCAAAAAAAAAAAAAAAAAAAGAAGTATAAAAATGAAAGAAGTAATCAAGAAAATAAACTAGGGGACTTCCCTGGTAGCACAGTGGTTGAGAGTCTGCCTGCCATTGCGGGCGATGCAGGTTTGGGCCCTGGTCTGGGAAGATCCCACATGCCACGCGGAGCAACTAAGCCCCGTGTGCCACGACTACTGAGCCTGCGAGCTACAACTACTGAGCCCACGTGCCACAACTACTGAAGCCTGCGTGCCTAGAGCCCGTGCTCCACAACAAGAGAAGCCACCGCAACGGGAAGCCCATGCACCGCAATGAAGAGTAGCCCCGCTCTCCTCAACTAGAGAAAGCCCGTGTGCAGCAACAAAGACCCAACACAGCCAAAGATAAATAAATAAATATAACTTAAACAAAAGAAAATAAACTAGGAAACAATATCCATACTGCATGCCAGTTTTGGATTGTGTATTATTAACTTGCTGGCTCCTACATTAGATACTCTTATATGGGTTTTCTGATTTAGCCTAAATCCTATGGTAGGTATTAACGGTCTTACAGCAGATGAAAAAACTGAGGTTCAGAGAGGTTAAGTGTCTAACCCAAGGGCAAAAGCTCTCAAGTGGAAAAACCAGAACTCCTGTCTGGGTCTCTCTGAATACCATGTTCCTTCCACCATTCACAATGCCTTTCAAATTGAAGAAAAGAAGAAGGGGAGAAATTAAAGCCTGACCCATCCAAGATGACAAAATCTAGGATTATTCAGAGACATCGAATTAACCATATTTTGAGTAAATATGTGTTTTCCAGCCATTGGATCAACTATGGTGTGATTCAAACTGGCTTTTCCGAAAGCCAAAGATACCAGATGGACCGTCTTTCAATCTGGTGTTTTTGTCATTTAAACATGGTCCTAGAAATCAAAACAAATAGAAACATAAAAACCATTTTTTAAAAATATGGGCAATCTCTACCCTAGAATAAAGGCAAAGAATGACAAATAGTTACTAAAACCAGCCCTAAAGGAGACTAAGCCTATGTTACCATGAAGAAAGGCAAACACCCATCCAGTTTCCTCCTGCAAACAGTCAGCAATCATACTTCTGCTGTGTGGAGATAAGAATCCCCTGATGTGGGCATCAGAAGGGCTTCTGACAGCACTTGGCCTGTTCCACCTTTGCATCTGCCTTCCCTCATGCCCACTGCCTTTTCTAGGTGTGCCATGAAAAGGCAAAAATGCCTTTAATGATCTACACTTGACAAGACTTGAAATTAAGCTTTTAGTGAATCTTTCACATTCAATGTGAAACAACAGAAATGGTGGTGATGTGACATGTTTGGTAGGTGAGCACATCAAAGGCGCCTGCCTCCAATGATCTCCCCGAACATCCAAGGGTATCTCTGGCTGCCAGGTCTCCTTAGACTTGACAGGCGAGAAGGAGAGAGGAAGGAGGCATGAGGAAGCTCACTGGATCCTCCACACAAAAGGAAGGTATTTCGACTCACTTCTACTTCAGTCTTATGCACTTCATTATGCCTGGTTTTTTAAATTTGTAGATAGAAAGGGGAAAGACAGGATAAAAGACAAAGAATATTATTTCTGACTGCCAAGCCCCCAAATGCAGAAATACATGAACATGTGACTTCAAGCCCCTACACACTCCACCTTGATCTTTCTGCCGGCAGTTTTCAGAATGATGGTGTTTAGTATTTTCTGTTGGGAAGGCAAGCGCCTTCAGCATTTCTTCAGATGTCAAGAAGCATTTTAAGACTGAAAGCACATGAAATCTGGAATCGGCTTGTAACACTGTCATCTAATAACGAAAGTAACAACAAATAATTACGCTCATCCCTACGGCACCCATGTTCTTGCGTCCCCATACTTAGTGTCTAAGGGCCACAGCGAGTCACAGACATTTGTAGAAACCTCAAGTTTCTTTGCCGCTTCCACTTTCCTTAAAACAAGGAACTCGGGAGGTGAAACCACACAAAAGATGTTGGTCTTTGTACAAGGTCACCTTCAGGATCCATCACTAACACCTGAGTCCACCCTGATTTACTCAAGAGCAGTGATTAAGCTAACAATAGACATCTGGGACTCGACTGTTCTGAAATTTTCTCTCTTCATTCGTGGATCGAACCAAAACACTAGTTAAAACAGACCACTACGGATAAGGAATCTTGAAGTGTGCTTGTTTAGTTCTGAACAAAATTTAAGAAAAGATTAAATCACAGATTCAGGTACTAGGGGTTCCGTGAGTGCTTCTTACATGAATGTGGTTTGTTCCTGACTGGACAGTGTGTTTTCTGTTTTTCAGTTCTGCCCCCTTATGGCTAGAGCAGTCAGGGAGGCCTCACAAAGGAGGAAGGACTTCAATTAGACCATGGGGGGGGGGGCATGGGAGGGGGGCATGGGAGGGGCATCTGGTGCCCTGGTAGAGAACAGAGCAAGAGCAAAGGAGGAGATAAGAACATACAAGGTATGATGTGAGATGGGGAGGAAACAGTGTTGCCTGGAGGGTCACATTTAGAGAGGGGAGATATACGTCAGAAAGGCAGGGTGCGGGAGGACAGGAGTTCAGGCTAAGGTTTGGAGTTCATCCCCAAAGCCAGGGGGAGCTTCCAGGGATTCTAGGCACCTCTTAACTGTTTGCTGAACGGGTAAACATGCAGGAGATGAAAACTCGGGAGGAATGAACATGTTTGAAGGAACATTACTCTTGCTACAAGGTCTGGGATGGATTTGAAGGGAGTCAGTTCATAGGCAAAGAAATGAGCTCAGGAAGCAAGGAAACTGGTACAGATAAGAGGTAGAAAGGCCCTGGGTTCAGGTGGGTGGCAGAAGAAAGCAAGGTGGGTAATTTGAGGAATGTCAGGAAGGTTACAGATTAATGGAGTATCAGAGGGTAAGATGGGGAAGAGAGGATAAAATTACGGATAACCAGGTCTTTACACTGGAGAGACCAGAAGAATGGGGACAGCATTGACAGAGAGGGAATTAGGGGCAGTGGGCCCAGGCTTCCAGGATCTAACACTTTGTATTTTAACCAGATGAAACACCTTGTATTATCTCATTAGTCAGTGTTGTCCGTTAGACTATAAACTGGACAAGGACAAAGGCTGAGTCTCACTTGCCTTCATATGTTCCAAGCTTTGGAAGCACAACACCTGACACAAAAGAGGTGTCCAAAAAAGACTAACAAGTACAGGGAAGCTCCACTTTGGAGGATGATGAGGTTGTCAAAAATCAGGTGAATTTATGGTAATGAAATATTTCCATAGATGTGACTGATGTTGAAATTTGGAAGAGAGGTCATCTCTCATTTCTTTCATAACTACCAGACCTCCCCACCCCCCACCAATAACATCCAGTTACTCCTGCATCTTCCCTCCTAATGTCTATCGGTTGCATCCTTTCTTTACAATGGGCAGATGAATGTTACGGCTATCAGGACACATCCCTCTCCTGGAGAGAGAGCAGAGAGAAGATGAGAAAGCCAGTAACTGAACCTCAAGGGTGCCTCCCTCTTGGTAGCAGGGAGAGAAAGATTTTCTAGTGGTTTTAATGGAATCAGAAGAACCAAGATCCAGGCCTGTGGAAGGAAACACATAAAATGCAGGCCACCTGAGCCATTGGAAGATGACCTCGGAAGATGTTCACTGCATACCTCAGAGTGATGTTTGCTCTGCTGTAAATATTATTTCTCACTTTCTGAAGTATAGCTTCACTTTATGGTTCCCTGCCTACCAAAGAGTTATTCAGATGTGCCTGTTTACCTCAAGACCACTGTATGAGCAATTACACATGTGTCTGGAGGAACAGAGGTTTGCAGGAATCTTCCTTACTCCATTCAAAATCTGCCTTGAGATATGCTATTCTGATTTCTATCAACAGAAACCTTTCCTTCACAGGGAAATTAGAGCTCAGGATTTCCTGCTATTTATGGGATATAATAAAAGATTCTTCATCTCAATTTTCTTTACCTGTCCCTAAACAGGAATCAGTCTAAAAGCTGGGACAAGGACAGATGGTATCAAAGAGAAAAAGTAGACTCAAAGCTCCAGTTTTAGCAGCCAATAGCACTAATCAAAAAAAAAGGGATTTACTTATGTTCAATAAAATAATCCACAAAATATAAATGATGGATCAAAACCTAGGTCTGCATTTGAAAAAAAAAAACAATGCCTTTCTGATAAGTGCCACCCAATGATTAGTTCCATGGAGGCAGGAGGAGGCAGATGTCTCTATGATCTGATTAATCCTAACCACCTAGTGCAGAGTGTAGCTCCAGAGAGGTACTCCATTAATACTTGGTGAGTGAAGTGACTGTAAACTAATTCCTTACAGGGAGAGACAGATTTCACATTTCCCAGGCTCCCCCCCACGATACCTGGCATTACGCTGTGCAAAAGTGAGCACGTGATAATCATGTTCCCTGGTCCTCTGGCATCCTGACCCCTGTTTCATTGTCCTCCTGACTCACCTTCCCCTCCCCATCATGCTCTGGCTAAGTCGATGCACTGTAGGAGCCCCTGCTCCCTGGCTGGGTCCAGGGTAGTTGCCATGACAACCCACCCTAACAGCAGGCCCTTGACAAGGGCCTTCCCTTACACTTCAGGGCAGGAGGGAGTGCAGAGACCCTGAGACCCACAAAAGGAGAGGAAGTGAGGAGATCCCATCCACAGTTGCTAACACCTCCCTTGGCCAGAGACCGCTCAACTGCTCAGTGAAAGCGGGGACTCTGTCACTGGAGTTTCCACTTTCTCATCCCAACAACATGTGGGAAAAGTAGTTTGGGATGCATCAGTGGTCACATCACCTAATTCTTTTTATTAAAACAAGCAAAATGGCAAGAATCCAGCTTCTTAGACAATTTAAATATCCAGCCCAGGCTTCCCTGGTGGCACAGTGGTTAAGAATCCGCCTGCCAATGCAGGGGACACGGGTTTGTCCCCTGGTCCAGGAAGATCCCACATGCCGTGGAGCAACTAAGCCCGTGCGCCACAACTACTGAGCCTGCACTCTAGAGCCCACGAGCCACAACTACTGAGTCCGTGCGCCACAACTACTGAGCCTGCATTCTAGAGCCCGTGAACCACAACTACTGAGCCCGTACGCCACAACTACTGAGCCTGCGCTCTAGAGCCCGCGAGCCACAACTACTGAGCCCACGCACCACAACTACTGAAGCCCGCGCACCTGAGCCCGTGCTCCGCAACAAAGAGTAGCCTCATGTTCACTGCCACTAGAGGAAGCCCACATGCAGCAGCGAAGACCCAATGCAGCCAAAAATAAATAATAAAATTTAAAATAAAAATAAATAAATATCTAGCCTGAATCTAAAGGCAGGTATCCCCAAAGTCTTTATGAGGGGAGGAGGTGCTATTCTCCACCCCTCACCCTGCCCCCATGGAATCTGACGTTGAAGGGCATGGCAGGAAGTTCTGATATCGAGGTAACGCTGGTGCAGGTAGCTGGCACATCTGCCATGTGCTGATATAGGGCATGGATGATGTTAGTGGGTGTGGGAGCCACCTGGTACACAACCTTCTCGCCTCATCTCTCACTCTAAGGTGTAATTCCCAGGCTAAATCTTCTTCATATGCACAAGCCCTTTATGATTTATTCACCCCAAGTATACTGAAAATAATTCAGATTTACATAGCGTCTCTCTAATGTCAAGAGTTAAAAGGAAATTTAAACTACTGCTTTAGCTGCTAGGCAGAAATGGCCTGCAAAGAGTAGGGTATTACGCATCATCGTATCAGCACCTTGCATATCGTAGGTGCTCAATAAATGTTAATGAGTTGAATAGAAATATTAGAGGTGAATCCAGCACCCCACCCCAAGGGGCACTGCCCCCTCTTCACTAGGTCTTCTCAGCTCCTAAATCCTGACAGGGCCCCAGGTTAATGCCACGCCTTCAACAGGGACAAAGGCATGTGCCCACACAGGGCTTTTGCCCGTTGTGTTTGGCCAAACCACAGAACTGAGGAGATGGCCTTGGGCCACGCTCCCCACTTCTTGTGTCTTTCTTAGCCCTTTCTTCAAGATCCAGCTCTGGTCCTTCTCCCCAAGGCCTCCTGTTCTCAGCGACCTCCCGCTTCTCAACACAGTTGGAAGCAGCCCCTTTTACCTTCTGAGAAAAGGTTGTAAGGTTTGGGTTATAAGCCCCAGGAGGGCCATGCAGTGGCCAGTAACGTTGATGATTCCAGTCCCTGCACCGAAGCGAGTGGCCCAGATGCCAAGGGAAGGGAAAGTCATCACTTCTTCTCCCTTGGTTGGGAAGGGGCATTTCTCTGGACTGGTGTTTCCCTGAAGAGGCCTCTGGGAGACCTGAAAATCAGATCTGGCCAAGAAGATAAACAACTGTAAACCAGCACGCGGTGGAAGCTGACCAAGGTCAGCACAGAGCAGTGAGGAGGGGCAGTGAAGAGGCAGGGAAGAGGTCTCAGAGGAGAGGACCTGGGGCAGAGTGTTGAAAAGAGAAGCAGTAAAGCCCAGTAGAGAAGATCAGAGAGGGCGCTTCAGGAAGACGGAACAGCCCGGATAAAGGCTTGGCATGTTTGTGACCACTGTTTCTTCGATGAGCAGCCTCCAGGCACTCCTAGGCAGTAGGTGCATTTCACGCACGTAGTAGTTTATGCATTCAGTGTCCCCACAGCATTCGTATCTGTAGTGATGACAGTGGCACACCCTTTCCTCTCCCTCATACATAGGGTGGCGGTAGGGGCTCTGTGTCTACAGGGAAACGCAGTCTCCATCCTTGAGTGGTAGTATTTTCATGCTGACTACCGAGGTCCGGGGACATGCTCGCTTCGAGAAGCCTGTGATAAAGTATGTAGTAGAACAAGGCATTCCACTTCAAGTGAGCTCTTTTTCCGTACTGGATTTTTCTAATTTATTCCAGTCCTCTGAATACAACAGAATTTACACAGTTTGAGTATATTACCAGAGATGAAGATCCACAACACAAATGGGCACTAAGATCAGACACGTTCACCAGTGTGCTTGCTGACCCTCAGGACACAGCTGTGTGCCCCAGGCTGGCCATGCCAAGCCCACCAATCACGACACATCATTCAATGGCACTGCCAACAACAAAGCTCCCCTTAGAGGCTAAACAGTATCCGATGCCTTCACACTGTGGAGTTACTATTGTCCTTAAATAGAAATTAAGGCTCCACAAGAAAAAAAGATTCCTTGCATCTTGGGTTATCTTACTGCATAAAAAGGGAGCTTGTAAGAAAGATGGGGGTGGAAGGAGGCAGACAGAAGACAGCCACAGCCCCGTGAGACTATGCTGGAGTATTTACACTCTATCAATGTAACCTGATAAAGCAAAAGTTGTATTATCCAGAACCTGGTGTCAATGCTGAACACACTTTATCTTGCATTATCTAAATGTAACGAGTAATTCAGACAAGGTTGCCCGACTTTGTATCTGTACAAAAGGAATTTTTATACATCAACATGATCAACTAATAGTTTAGTAAAATATAAAATAATACCCTGGGATCAGATTGGCCTGATTGAAACTTTGGTCGCCTATTTACTAGTTATATGTCCTTGGAAAGGTCTTGAAAATGTCAAAAGCCTCATTCTCCTCATGTTTAAAATGGGAATATTCATCCCCATAGGCCTCCTGAGAGAATTAGATGGTTAATGTGTTATCGGAGTGTTTAACGCACTGTCAGGCACATGGCATGTGATCAATAAATATTAACCATTGTGAGTATAAAATAGTAGGAACGTTAAATGACAGCTTTGCAACTTAAGAATCCTAGATGATTCCAAACCGAGTCTCCTATGAGAACAGTGAAAAATGAGCCAGTGTTGCAAAACAAAGTAAGAGCATGTTTGGCCTAGGTGTTAACTATGGAAAACACTGGGAAAGCCAAGTTCTAGTCCTGGGCCTGAACTACCTTTCTGTGAAGTCTTGGGCACTGCGCTTCACCTTGCTGGGCCTCCCACTAGCTTCAGAATAAGCTTTGGTAGAGTTACTGCTGGATAATATCTCAAGCCCCTTCCAGCCATAACATTCTGGAGTCAACCTCTAGGGCAGCTGTGATGGCAAAGGTCAACCCAGTACATTTCATAAACTGTAATTAGAGGAGAGTGTGATGGGGCCTTTTGGCTGTGTTATGTAATTAGCCCTCTGCTTCAAGGGAGGGAGTGCCTGTGTACAATTATGCAATCACATTCTGAAAGGAAAGGCACTAAGGCACATTGAATCACGGAGAAAAACAACTCTCATTCTTTTGAGCCACAGTTTCCACCTAAGAATGCTGTCCAGGTAATTTCAGTCTGCACCTTCTTAGCACCAAATATTTGAATAGCTCTTTATTTTTGTAATACCTTGCAATACAAAGGGCACATTTACATGGGCCGTTCTTATTGGCTTTATATTAAACTGGGGAGCTACATCCCGTTATACCTGTGCTGTAACCTGGTACCTCCCCCTTAGTCTAAAATCCTAGTGCCCAGCTTCAGGATTTTCAAACTTTTGAGTACATAAGAGTCACCTAGGGAGCTTGTTAAAAATGCAGGCCCTCTCCCCTCCACACTGTTTCTTCAGGTCTATCGCGGAGCCCAGCTACGTGCCATTCTCACAGTCTCCCCAAATTCCTCTGATGTCAGTGGTCCACGCTGTGAAAAGCACTCTGAGACTCATCATGATTAGCTCTGGGGAGACCATGTGAATGGCTGAGCAACCGCTATCTGAACTGAAGCTTCTGCGCTTCCCCTCATCATCAGGTAGCAAGAAAAACTGATGCACAGTCTGTCCATCCTCTTTCCTAGCACTGAAGTGGAACTGCAGAATTTCTAAGATTTAAGCCAACTTGGGAGTCATAAGCCTTCCTCAAGTTTGCCATGCTAGCCCTTGGCCCTTATACCTAATGCTGCCTCATGGCTTGCCCTGAGCTACTCACTCTCTCCCGTCTCCTCCAGGGTTCCCCTTCCCAGACTAAAAAAGAATCACCCAGGGCTTCCCTGGTGGTGCAGTGGTTGGGAGTCCGCCTGCTGATGTGGGGGACGGGGATTCGTGCCCCGGTCCGGGAGGGTCCCGCATGCCGCGGGGCGGCTGGGCCCGTGAGCCATGGCCGCTGAGCCTGCGCATCCCGAGCCTGTGCTCCGCAACGGGAGAGGCCACAACAGTAAGAGGCCCGCGTAATGCAAAAAAAAAAAAAAAAGAATCACCCAGTGGTCCCAGTTTGTCAAGCATGGAGAATCAGAGTCAAAAGCAATTTTATAAACAATGTATTTAAGGCTCCAGAACATTTCACAAATTAACAGTAGTAGTATCATTCAAAGCTCAGCTCAAATGTCACTTCTTCCAGGAAGTCCTCCTTGAAGACAGCCCCTCCTCCCATAATCTGTTTTGGACTTCCCTCCTAGGTGATAACAACACTTTTGCCACAGGTAGCAGGTATCATAATGCACCGTAACTGTTTTAGATTGAGCTCCTTGCAGGTAGGTGACATATCTCTATCAACTCTACATCAGCTCCCCTCTGCCTAGCCTGGTTCACTTCCTAATGACCTGGGCTCAACTGCCACTTCCCCAAGAAGCCTTCCCTGACCCAAGTCAAACCTCTTCACACCATAGATGCTCTCGGCACACCATCTTCCTCTCCTCTTCAACACTTAATGCAGCTGCCATATTCCGTGTTTTAGTAACTGATTGATCAGTGTCTCAGTCCTCTACCAGCTCCATGAAGGCAACAAAGGGAATTCACAAAGAAAGTACCCCCAAGATATCTCTTGAACAAACGAATGGATTCAAAGGTCAATTATGTCAGTCTTGGAGAGGTTGGTCAGAGAATATGCCGTAGGGATAGTTCTACGCCCGACAGGCTGTTTGATCTTCACTGCTTCCTGCTCTTACACTCAAGGAATTCAGTTTCCCCATGCTAGTATTAGTGTGACTGCAAAACTGGGAGAGAAAGGGCCTCTCTGAATGACACATGAAGACTTTGTTTTTATTGCATAATCCATTTCCTTTAAGCAAGACTCTGGTCTTAATTCTTTAGTCTGACTTTATTTCATATTCTCCTATGACTTCTCTGCTCTACACAAAAAGCAGGAAAGTTCTCTTTCTACCATGGCTGGTATTCCATTCAAGGTTGGTTGCAGCTTGGATGAAGTACCCTAGTAGAAAGCCAATGACTGAATCAATGATCTACTTTTGAATAGGGTTTGGGCCTTTCACTTGTGCTCACCTGTCTGAGAAATTTACTTAGTGTTTTTTCGGTTGTAAGGACTCACTTTGCAGGAGTTCACTGGCTCTCACCTACACTCCAACCCAACATGAACCGCACATTTTTACCCGTCATTTGTCAGCTTTTAAAAGAGGTTAAGGATTCTACGGTGACAGACAGGCATGGTGGAACCAGAAATGGACATGACTGTACAGCATGCTCAACAGCCCTAACAGCATCTCAGAACAAAAGCTTGAGAATAATAAGTATTTACTACAATTAAAGTTTCTCCAGGATAAACTGGTTTTGGGGGTTTTATTCGTTCGTTTGTTCTTGGCAGACAATAAAGAACTGGGCAGCCTAGGACCTGTATAGTATCGAGAAGAGAAGGCATATTCAGGATTGCAGAACATCCTTTCAAGAAGTTCCAAGTCTCTCAAAACCAAGTATGTAAAAATGTGGTTTCTCAAGTCCAAAATGCCCAAATCTTCCTTTTTCTAGATCTACAGGCTGTGAAAGTAAAGAGTTAATAAGATAAAGAAAAATAAATTGGTGGATAAGTCTTAGTCTACTGTCATTCTGGCAGTGGCATTAAGGTACAGTTGTGAAAGGTAACGGGTACATATCTTGATTTCAATGTCAAAAGGCCAAAGATTTAGCCCACATGCTCTAGCTCTCCCTAGTTAACCATTATTGACACATATACATCAGTTTAAACTTGTAAACTCTAGTTTTTAACCTGTACAATTTGACTTCTGTGCCTCTGTTAAAATTTATTATAATTATAAAAATAAAATACTGATGATCTTGTTGATGACAATGAGGGTAATGGTAGCCGTTTCTTTAACATATTTCACTAAATTTTAAAAATTATGGCAAGCGCTCTACATACACATCTCATCTAATAAAATGATAAAACTACTGTAAGACTATTGCCTCCATTTTCAATTAAGAAAATCAAGAATCAGAATGATTAGGTAAAATGCCTATGGTCAGACAAATAAATGGTAGAACACAGATTTGAACACTGGTGTCATTACCCAGCACACTGTGGGTGCCAGTCTCAAAATACATACCTCTGCCGCGTCTGGGGATTATGTCTGGGTTCACACTGCCCCAGCCTCTGTCATCTTAGACAACTTCATGCCACCCAATCTCAACTTCCTAGATGAAGGGTACTAGATACATCCGTTTGCTCTTGTGGTATATCTTAAATCCCTTAGCTACTTTATCCCTTCCAGAACCTTTCTTAGCTTTGTTAGGTTGTTCTTAAGGTGTATCGGTCCAGCTGTAGAGTATATTATGAATGGCCAGAGACAGGCTTTTGATTTTGATTCCAGCACCCTCTATGATTACATCCAGTCTGCCCTTTTGACCATAACCACAATTTGGCTGGTCTTCAGAGAACTGTCTACAATAACCTGTAAACCCAGTTACTGGGTTATCACCTGTAATTCTGGATGCTCATCCCTGAGTGCAATTTGAGTTAGTTTTGCCTCATGCCTTTTTTATACAGATGCTCTTTTGCCTCTTTTCAGCACACCTGGCCCACGGCAGCTCAGTATTTCACTCTTAGAAAGACCCAGAAGTTTCACCACATGCAAGATTATATAAAGGTGTTAAAAAGGACCAGACTTAACCAATGTCTAGAGGCCTGGACTGTTTATAGTATCCATGCAAAGAAATGACATTATCTACCCATTGTTTCCTGTTTCTAAGATAATCTCCACCCTTGAGACTGCTTCCTCTGATATCATGTTCATTAGCAATTGTAGGAGGAGGACATATCTGGAAAAATTTTCTATGTCAATTGCATTTATTCACCAAATTCTCATGACAATTGCTCAACTGTTCCACGTTCTCTGACATCTTAGACTTGATTCCGACTTAGGAATATTTAATTGTGCTGTGCATCTAAGTCTACGCAAGCAAGGCAGAGTAGGTGCTGCCCAACTGTCCTGTAAACCCGAGCCATCCATTCAGTCAATACAGACCTTTCTGGGAAGAATGAGATTACTTCACCCACATCGAGTCTTAGCTATTGGGAATGGCCACACTCAAGCATGTATGTATCTGTGCAGTCCTATTCTTCGGTTTAGCTCATTTAGCTCTGGTTCTGCAGCCCATCACCCAATAAAACAGCAAAATTTTATTGGGCACATAAGCAGTTAAAGCCTTTCCTCTATTGGGTAAGATGCAGAAATAAGTACTCTTGAAAAAACAAAGAGAAATTAGTCTGATAATGAAAAACCACTGAAAGCAATTTACAAACCATTCCCCTGACAGTATATAAACTATTAATATATTGTACATAATTCAGGGTCGGTCCTTTTTGGATTCCTCCCTGCTAAGCATACATCTTTCTAGCAGCAATACTGACACCTGAATCTTTTTCTCGTAGTTTCAGAAGGATATACAGTAGCAAACACAGCTATGCACTGAATAAAGCTAATGGTTTGTATTGTTTATTCAGTGGAATGCCTCTGGTAATTAAAACAAACAAAAAAAAGGTTAATCAAGCAGTTGCGAAACCAAATATTCACAGAAATCAAGCACTTGTGTAAAGCCTAAATTTGTGCTATGCACCCTTAAATAAACAAACTATGTGATCGCCACAAATAAAAGCGAAGTTAAGTGGTAAAATTATTATTTCCTTAAATAACTATGCAAGCCAAGAAAAAAGTTTTGCAAAATAAAATTGGGTGGAGGATATAATAAAGGCAGAGCCCTGATATCCCAAAGGAGAGAAAAGCAAAAAGAAATTTCAGAAAGGATAACAAATTAGTTTAGCAAAGTCACAGTGAGAGAGGGCAGACAAAAATAAAGGCAAAGGATGTAGCATCCAAGGAAAGAGGAAGGGGCCAGTGGAAACAGCTGGAATTGTTCAGCTGTGTCAACATTCGGCTGTTTCACAGATTGACTAGCAAAGTGTCATCTGAAACCAATTACATTCCCAAAACCCCACGGACCCAGTTCATAACATTGATTAATCCACATTGTGAAAAAGTCCCCAAGCAAAACTAGAACAGCTGTCAGCCCTTGGAGCTCAAAAAACAGCAACTGCTTAAGAAAAAACAAAAAAAGAAAAAGAAAAAAAAAGTTCCTCTTGAAATTTTAGGGATTTTTCAGAAGGTATGCCTACTGAAATGGAAGACATTTAAAACTGTTCCTACCCATGCCTGTCTGAGAACAAATGACTATAATTAGAAAAGCAGGGGTTTCGTTAAAATAAACTGAACGTCCATTCCCAAAATCAGAACATGCTGCCTCCAAGTCTAGAATACCTTGTGTCTTTTTGCTCCTTTTTGGGAATAACACTATGCATTTCATTTTTTTAAGTGTTTTTTTTTTTCCCTTCTCATTATTTTAAATGTACTAACCTATCTCCTTTGGGCCCATCAAAATGTAGTTATATTTAATATATTTTCTAGTCAGGACATTTTTAAGACTTTTTGTTACATTTCACAGAGGGAAAAGTATATACAAAGTCCTTCATTGCAAACATGTAACTTGTGCAGGAGTCAAACATGCAAATGGCCACCACACCCCTGCCATGTGTCCACTACTTGCATGGGAGCCTGTAAAGGTTTTCACGCAGCCTTGGCCTTGCCTCTGAAGCTACTGCAGATAGACATCCAGCCACCAGGCACTGCAGAGGTGACCTCAACAGTATATAAATGGCCAAGAAAAGCTCCTTAAGAAGTCTCCATTTCTGTACCTGGCCTGAAATCTCCACAGCGATACCGCAGAAGTTGTAAAAGTCTCTCAACCTTTGGATGGATTTTTCCCCACAGGAATAAAATATATGCTTATTCATTTGTTCATTCATTCAGCAAACATTTATTGAATGTCTGTATCAAATACTGGGTTTCAGCATGTGCATTTTATATATGAGCAAAAGTACAGAAAGGTTTAGTGACCTGCCTAGGGCCATACAAAGTGTTAGTGCTACAGTTTGGACTCAAACCCAAGGCCGTCTGATATCTAATTCGGTTCTCTTTCCAAAAAACATGTTACTACATTATGCTTGACATAGATTTTCATAAGCTAGCTAGGGAGCCCAAAACCATGCAAAATATAGTGCCTACAGGGGAATACATTCCAAGTTACAAAAAACTGGGTACAAATTGGACTTTAAGAACATAAGCAATTTATATATTCAGATTCCATGCTAATTTTTCTCCTTTCCTTTCTAAGCATCCCATGAGTAATCTAATGGTCTCCTCTGTCAAAATGCCACTCTGTAAATTTTATGAAACTGAAATATGTCTTTGATACAGTGGTCCTTTTCATCCAAATACTTATGCTTGTGTCTCACAGACTAACCGCCTATCACTAGAACCAGTTGTGACTCTGTAACTCAAACCTTTCAGAGAAATACACACTTTCATTCCACTGGTATATCCTTGGATTTGAAAAAGCAAAGAAAGGGAAAGCAAACCAACCAACCAACCACAACCCACAATTCACTGTGTCAGGCAAAGGAACCTAGGCATATTCTTCAGATTTCAGAACTGGAAGGTCAGCATTAACAACAGCAACAACTTACTTCAGTTGTAAAGAAGTTGTGTTCCTAAATACTATTCTCCAAACGGTAACATTTTCAGAGCTTTGCAGTAGGTCACACCTCCACTGAGTTTTGTAGTATTTAAGAGAGTCCAAACTCAAAGAGATTGGGGTGGAGTCAGGGTACTCAGAGACAGAGTAATAAGAAACAATTAGTCTCTAGACAGACTCTCCAATTCTTTCTACTAATTTTTTTCACTCTAGAGGGTATTTATAATTATTGTTTTTTAAATGCTCATGATGTCACAGATAATGAACACAAATGCTCCCAACAGAACTCTTACTACAGTACATGTTTACAAGAGCAAATTACTGTTTATACACGGATAGGATTATAAATGAGGGGAAGAACCTTACAAATTACATGTTACTGAAAGAAAGCCAAAACATTTCCATTTCTTTCTTTTCATGAAAAAAATATTATCTGGATCATGCTCCCTTCTCTCAGTCCCCTCAACGGACACTGAGCAATGGGCATTGATAAGGCTACAAAAAATACAGTAGTAAGTTTATAGTTTTATGATAGGATTTTAGAACACAGGATAATACCCACAGTGATGGGAGCAAAATCACTCACGTTTCAATATTTCAAACTACTCTAAGAATCATTAGAATAGAAAGACTGTAACTTTAAGTACTTGATGGAGAGATCATCTGTCCCAAGAGCTACATACATCTATGACCTACAAATAAATCTATCCTAAAAGGTTGACCATTTAACAAAAGGAACTGAATCTTAAAAGAACCCAAATGAAGTTTTATAGAAGGTGGGGTCTTTTCTCTGTAATTTAGATTAACAAAAAGTTACTGTAAGTTACATTGTTTTTATTTTCTTAGCAACAATATCTATTTTATAAAGCGATCCCTACTCCTAGAACCAGTATTTTTGTGAACTAACATAGGGTCAAGATAGGTATCTACCTCAAGCTACCATATGACCCTAAAGAGGACTGAAGGATCACAGAAACAGTATCTTTCTTATTGGTTCTAATAAGATTTTGAGGATTAAATGAGTTAATACACGTAAAGCACTCAGAACAGGGTATGGACCACAGTAGAAGTGTTGGAATAATGGTCCATGTTCAGTGTTTCCATTCCATTGGAGTTCCAGGAAAAGTGAGTTCCAGGAATCTATGTCTGGGCAGACCCAAAGTGGTTCTGCAGCAAATGAAGGAAAGACTATTATAAAGGTATGGCTTCCTATCCACTTCTCTCCACCATCAAAAGCATCTTTTCTTAACTCATTGCAGAAAAGAAGTTGAACTAGAGTAGGCAGTTCATATGTGCTCAGAACTACAACTGGCAGAGGCCTGGAAATGGTCTCTTCTCTATTGCTTCTGAGCTGTAAATGGCCCCTCTGAGCAGCTTGTAGAGATTCATATGCTAAGAGGCTCGTTTGACTGTGAGGCAAGGTAGAGGGCAGTGAGCAGGTATACTAGTTGTCACAACAAGCTTCCTCACTGCTTCTGTTTTATTTAAAACCAAGACACTGGATGACCCCGTGGGATTATGAACAGGTCACATCTCAAAAGCATGGATTCTCTCAGGGTTGGAATGGATACTAAATGTTGTCTAGGTCCACTGCCTTGCACTGTCAGGCACTGCTCAGGGCTTCAGATTTCTCAAAAGGCACAGACTGCCTAGCAATGGCACCACTGCTTACATAGTAGGGCCGTGACTTAAAGCAAATACTAAGTAGGGACTGGACATGTTGATTTCTCAAGCTACTTCCTATGTCCATACAACTAGACTTCGCCCTTCTTTGGATCAGAGACAGGCCATACACGTCAGACCTACTTTAAAAGAAAAAAACGGTTGGGATTCTTCTGGAGTTACTCAATTTCTGCATGTTTTCCCACCACGAATGCCAGCCATTGCCGAGTTCATTGCTAAATATCAGTGGTATTGGACTTTCATTTCCCAGACTATCAAGCAGTCCATTTTGATGAACATAAGATATAGCTTTTTAGTTTCTTATCACCAAAGCTTTGCCTTACCACTCGTAACCAAGCTTTACTACTAAACATGGCTGGCAGTAAGGCTCCAATACCTTCCTGCTCTAGAACATAGACACCTACAGAATGGAGCCTAGGGACAAACTGCAAAGCGTGTGCTTGCTGTTATCTTGAGAAGCAAAGAAAGCTCCACCAGGCCCTCCACATTCACGCCAAGACACTTGGATCTCGCTCGTTGAGAACTCTTGAAAGGATGAGCCTGCATCTTTAAACGCAGCCTTAGCTGCGGTGCTTAATATATCCATGCTACCCTTTGCCTGCAGGCCTAAAAAGTGAGACCAAAGAATGATAGCAGTGATGTCCATGGGGGAAACCACTTGGGGAATTAAAACTAACCACAAGCTATTCATAAAGGAGTTATGTAATTCAAAAACATACACTGAGCACCTACTGTGTACCAACCCTGCCCTGAAGTAGCCAAAGGTCCACTGAGTGATACAGACATGGGAATAGACGTGGGATACAGGCAATCATTCTGTTACTCCAGGAAGAAACCATTGCTTCTAAACTAAACTCAGGCAGCACATCTACAAGTGGGTCCAAAGAGATTCTTGGCCTGGAAATGGTTCTGGTATTGAAATGCCTTTAAAGAAACAGATCATGTCTACCAATTCCTCACAATTTATCAAAATCACCTTCTTTCCACCAAACTACCTTCCTTCCCATAAGAGTAAGTAGAAATTCTCATTATCTTACTGGACTGTTCCACGGGAAAATGTCATGAAGGTGGTAGACTCCTGGGAATGTTTCTCAGTGTTTAAGCTCCACCTTCTTTGCCTCAGATGAAGTAAAGGCTGTGGTTCCCAAGCTGTGGGCTGCAACAAACTCACAGGAAAGTCGTGGGATATTTTAAATTTTCCAGAGTAGCACAGTGACATGTCAGGAGCAGAAACTGCTACTATTAAGTTCATTGAAACTAACTATTAATAAATTGAACTGTTGGTATTTCTCTTGGTCTAGGGAGTGAAAAAGTTACTAGACGGAAAGGCACCATGAGCTGAGAAAGTGTGGGAACCTAAGGAATGTGGAGTTGGGAGGAGACTGTCTCCATCAGATCTCAATGTCCTCAGGCAGCAGGCTTAAGAGTGTCTCTATCCTTCAAGGTCATCTTGAAAGGAGCTTCCAAGGGAGACTTAATACAGTTCGTCACTGTAACATGTCAGTTCCGATTTAGGAAGAAGGGATGGTGCTAATAAATTTCAGTTAGAGGTAGTCTTGGGATGTCCTTCAAATATGTTTGTGCCTGGCATGTACTATGTGCCCAATAAATGTTAGTTGTGGTGGGGGATGGAGGGTGGTCATCATCATCAGCATCTCCAACCAGACTTAGTTGTTGACTTTCAAAATGCTATCTGTTTGAACCTATTTTTTTCTCCTTTTCACCCCAAGAGCAAATCTTTGCAAGGAGCCATGTAGCTATGCAAAGTTGTCTGTCTATCTAAGCTACCACATGCAGAGAAGTATGACAAACTCAGGTTTTATCCAAGGCACTTAGGGCTACCATATGTGTTTACACAATACAGACTTAGATTACCACGTGGAAGGCATCCTCTCAAGTTGTATACTATACAACGTGCACAATCTTATGCAGCCACCTTCCTCTGCAATCCCAGAGTCTCACCTGACAGATAAAACATAGTGATGGGTGTCTCCAGCCAAGGGTCATGTTTATCATTAAATGAGTGTCAGCACTGGGCCTCCAGGCAAGTAGAAATGGAAATTCAGGCAGTAATGAGAGAAGAGGACCAGAGTTTGGCTACCATAGGAAAGGTCTCTCAGGATCTCACTCAGGTCTGCTGTGGTGGAGGAGACCCCCCCCCCACCCCTGGCAGGGGGCAGAGCATCATAGCTTAAGCAGAAAGGCAGTCGTGTTGATCAGGCACATTAGTGCCTTGGGTGGCTACCTTTTGTAGGCTGGGGATGGCAGGAGGGCAGGGCAGCATCAAGACACACATCAAGTCCCACCTAGTGGTGGGAGGAGGGCTTCTCATGTGCTAGCAGGTTAGGCCAAAATGTGCTAGATTCTTAGCGTTTTAACCCTAGCAAATCCACCCATTCAACAGGCCCCAGCTATCTCATGAAATAAGTCCCAAACACCAGCCACTCTTAGAGGCATCCATCCATAAGCCCCCTCCCACCTCGTTTCTCTGTGTGCCTCTTCCTATCTGATGACTCTTATTTGTGTTTCCTCCTGACCTCAGCCTTCCCACACTATCTTCTGTTCTGCCCACTCCCTTGGAACTGCCTCAGCACCACCGGCCCAACCAGTTGAGCTAATTTGCTACCCATCCCTGGCGAGTAGGCAGGAAAGAGCCAAGCCTGCCAACGAGGGTCCTAGTCATGGCATTTGGAGAATGAAGAAAGGAAATACTAAAGACAAGATCACACCATTTTATAAATGGTATTGATATAATCGTTACCATTTTCAGAGGGATTGCTTACCTAATAAGGAAGGAACTTCCATCCTCTCATAGTATTTGTACTTTAGAGAAGGAGAGTTCCTACCCTGAAGAGTAGAGAGTTTGAGCGTTCTCACATTTGAGAAGAGTTCCGCAGGAATTGTTCAGACCTGCATCTCTATCCTCTGCTCCTTGCTAGCTCCTCCCGTGAGAGGGGTGAAACCAAACAGTACCCTGAAGGCCTTCCCAGGGACAGACCCCCTGCCCCAAGTATCCCTGCCTCCTGTTTGCAGAAAAGCTTTAGCCTCCTAGGCCTTCCCCGAGTTCCAAAGAGCAAATCTGATGAGAGAAGTAGGAAAGTACAGAAACAAAGGAAAATAGTCAAGTAAGACAAAATAACAATAGCTCAGCCATAAAACAAAGCCAAGGACCTTTATTTCCTCCTCAAGGGCTATAGATAATATCCTGAGCCACGTCCTTGAGTTGTTTTGCAGAGACTGAAACCCCCCACCAGCTGGAAATATGTAACTGCTTACAATCACCACCTAGACCCCAGACTGGCTGGAATCAAAAGTTTGATGATTAAGATTTCCAAAACATCCTCTTCACTATCACCAGTCAGAAAACTGCACATGAGCTGATCACACACCCTCTGACCCTCTCCTTCAAAATGTCTTTAAAAACTCTTCCCTGAGAGCCATGGGTCTTTTGAGCATGAGCTGCCCGTTCTCCTTGCTCAGTGCCCTGCAATTAACACTGTACTTTCCTTCAGCAATGTGGTGTCAGTAGATTGGCTTTGTTGCACATTGGGCAAGCAGACCCAAGTTTGGTTCTGTAACTGGGGCGTGCCTGATGCGCTGGGTTGGAGCACGGCCATCACTGGGCACGATCACGACAGCAGAATTGCTGTCCTCTCACACAGCCTTCTAGGCTCACCTCCTTCTCTTATCCTGGCATCTGCTAGGCAGGCTCGACTCAGGTTCCTGCCTCTGTGTAGTCTTCACACCCTGACGCTGGTCACAGGCTTGGGGTTCCAGCTTCTCATGCCTGGGCTAGGTGGGGAGGTACTAGGACAGGGAGTCCGACCACAAAATGGAGATGGGAGGACCCATTTAGATTAACATGATTCAGCCTTGTGCTTTATCACCCCTTACCAGAGAAGCCCTACAGTGTGTGTGTGTACGTATATGTGTCCATTCAATAAATTAGCCAAGTGCTCTGTCCCCATTGAGCTATGATTCTTGTTGGTAGGGCACCTTCACCCGGGAATCAGTTTGAGTGAAGAGAGTGAGTAAGTTTGGGCAAAATCCCATCCAACCTGTATCTCAACTGAGCAGAATGTCCTATGAAACAGATAGGGCAGATATAATTAGCTCTGGTTTTGAGATGGGTAAACTCAGGTCCACCTGACTTTAGTGAGGTCAATGGATTTTCCCAGAGTCCCCACAGCTCCTGGAGCAGGGCTGTGTCTTGAACCGAGTCTTCCACGTCTAAACCTCCATCCCTCTTCACACCACTGCTGCTTCGACTGTGAGCAAGAATCAGTGCCTTTCTCTGCCTCAACACGCATACTCACTGGAGAAGCAAGAAGACATTCTCTTCAAGGCAAGAAAGATCCAGTCTCACCCATATGGTTGTATGGAACCACTGGGCTCCTTGAGCCGCCATGCAGCCCTAAAACATCCAAAGGCAGAAGTCATCATGCTGTTACCCTGTGGAGGTAGCTGAGAGGCTGTGTCAAAGCTTGTCCTCGGGCTTCCCTGGTGGCGCACTGGTTCAGAGTCTGCCTGCCGATGCAGGGGACACGGGTTCGAGCCCTGGTCCGGGAAGATCCCACATGCCGCGGAGCAACTAGGCCCGTGAGCCACAACTGCTGAGCCTGCGCGTCTGGAGCCTGTGCTCCGCAACAAGAGAGGCCACGACAGTGAGAGGCCCGCACACCGCGATGAAGAGTGGTCTCTGTTTGCCACAACTAGAGAAAGCCCTCGCACAGAAACGAAGACCCAACACAGCCAAAAATAAAAATAAATAAATTAAAAGAAGGCTCAACATTTAAAAAAAGAAAAAAAAGCTTGTCCTCATCTCCAGGAAGCTCAGTCCTCACCCTTCTAGTCTTGCTAGTACCCCAAGTCTCCTTTCCACAGCAGAAAGTCTGCAGAGGTGTAAGAGGGCCAGAGGGGTGTAGACCTGTGCTTCTCATACATAAACATGCATCAGAATTACCTGGAAGGCTTGTTAATGCACAGATTGCTGAGCCTTGCCTCTCAGAGTTTCTGAGAGTAGGGCCGAAGAATGTGCATCTAACATGTTCCCAAGTGAGGCTGAGGCTGCTAGTTGAGGGACCACTCTGAGAACCACTGACATGTAGTGACTTGTTTCTTCTCAGGGCCTGGCTTACTGGTCCACACATAGCAGATACTTATTGAGAAACATCAAGGAGGGCGTTCACTGATCATCTTACCAAAATCATTTAAGCAAAATCATTAAGCTTCTGTCTTCAGCTTTGTTTTAGACCCATGTGGACAGGCATAGAAAGATACTACTACTATATTCTGATTATAATGAATCCCCCAGAATAAAACAGAAGGCTTACAATGGAGACTGCAAGTTTCCTGGGGAGGTCTCCAAAGATTGTGCTTTCTAATTTTCAGTGATACCATCATGATTCTGAGGATCACTAAGCAGCTGTTACAACTGTGTTTAATTACAGTCCTGACGTCAGATTGAGAGGCTCTGACCTATTGACATTTGAGTCCTTGACCTCCACGGAGTAGCTCTGACAGGCAGAAGTGGCTGCAGAAGGCAGTGACAGAAATGGGTTTAAATGCCAAGAGTCATGACATCAAAGATCTGTGAACTGTTGAGCTACACAGAGGAATCATCAGAATAATGATCATTTTTCTCTACCCTCTCCCTCGCTTGTTCGAAGAAAAGAGCCTTAATTGCTTCTTGAACTACACACGAGTGGGCTGTTGACTGTGGCTATAATTCAGCACGGAGAAGCAAGGAAAACCCTAAAATGGACTTTGTTGAGGCAACGTCTTAAATGGAGAAAATGCTGCAGTGGGATTGGCAGGCACAGGACACTGCTAAGTAGAATGAGAATAGCTTAGTACATGGTCAGCAGTTGAAGTCATCTTTAATTGTAAATCATACCAGTGTGATCAAGGAGGACATATTTTTTAACTGGGGAGGGGGTAAGAAGGAGAAAGATAGGGGGGGAAAGGGAATAGAAGTCTCCCATTATGGACGACCTAGCAGCTTCAGATTCCTAAAGAAGATGACACCGCTTCAGGAAATTGGGGAATTCTGAATTCAGTCCTTTGCTCTTTACCATCTTTCTACATCCACGCCCAGGTACACTATTACATCTTGAGGAGTCTGAATCACTTCCTCCCATCTGGAATGCACCTACCTAGAAAGGGTTATGGACTTGGAGAGGCAGCAACTGTCTGCCCATACTGCCCAGTTCTCCAGCCATTCCACTCAAAGTCATGGCCACCTCTGTATGCACAGCACTGGCTACAGGGACTAGGAAAGGGATGTCGGCAACTGAGAAGCCTACTGCCGACTACGTGCCTCCATGTTCATCTAGGAAGGGTGTAGACCTTCCAAGGAAATCTCCTTTTCAAAAATGTGCTTTCTGACTTCTCTGTGCTGTTAGGTCCCTGAAATAAAAATGAATGCCCAGCACTTCTCTGAAGCCTCCCATCCCACTCCATCCAGAGGCAGCTCTTCTTTCCTTAAGGGCCATTTGAACTACCCTGCTGGGTAGCTCTTCCATTTCTCTACCCTCCCATGTGGACCCGCCCTCTCACCTGAACTACATCCCCTGCACCGGGGGAGGACAGAGGGAGGGCCCCCACTCCTGTCCTCCACAGAGTGGCTATGTCACATCCTCAATAACACTGAACTGCAACCTTGTTTGCAAAGTAAGTGGAGAGAGCAAGCAAGCGATACTCACTCCCTAGTAAAACGATCCCTGGATAATAGATAATAATTGGTATCTACTGAGTACTTACTATGCATGGAGTCCATATTAAGGGCTTTAAACAGATTCTCTCATTCAGTCCCAACAATAACTCTCCTAGTAGATACGACCATGATCTACACTTTACAGAGAAGAAAACTGATGCACAGAATAAATAAATTATGGAAGTCATAGTCATAGCAGTAAGCTTGTGATGTGAATCCACATCTCCTTGAGTTCAGTGTCCAAGCTTTTATACTGTATGACCAGAAGCCACACCAGAAACGGGGCATGTCCTACACTGGGACAATTTGAAGGAGGGTATGTGTTCTCATCTGCCTCATAGAGTCAAATGCTTAAATGTTTACTACGCGTTGGGCAATGAGCTGGATGCTCTTCATACAATACTTGGAAACTTTACAGCAACTCTAAAAGGTGAGCTGTTTTATCCTCATTTAACAGACAAGAAAACGCTGAGTCCATGTGACCGAGTAACTTGCCTAACGTTTCCCCGGGGCGGTGGGTACAGGACATGAAATTAGAAAGCCCACGTGCCTCCCACTCTGAATTCTTGGTTCCAGTTGTCCGAGATTCCCTTATTAACAAATTGCAGATTTATTACCATCATCCTCCTGACTAGCACAAAAAAATACTAACTCTAATCCAGGACTATTCTAAGATAATAACCTTGAAGATCATCTTATGAATTCTAAGCATCAGAAATGATGCCACCAATTCATTTAGACAGTGTCTTCAAATTCTCATATAAGGGACTTCCCTGGTGGCACAGTGGTTAAGAATCCGCCTGCCAATGCAGGGGACACGGGTTCGAGCCCTGGTCCGGGAAGATCCCACGTGCCGCGGAGCAACTAAGCCCGTGCGCCACAACTACTGAGCCTGCGCTCTACAGCCCACGAGCCGCAACTACTCAGCCTAGATGCCACAACTACTGAAGCCTGCGCACCTAGAGCCCGTGCTCCCCAACAAGAGAAGCCAGTGCAATGAGAAGCCCGTGCACCGCAACCAAGAGTAGCCCCCGCTCACCACTAGAGAAAGCCCGCACGCAGCAACGAAGACCCAACACGGCCAAAAATAAAAATAATTAAAAAACAGAATGCTCAAGTCAAAATGTCATTGTTGAATTCCTTCCAAACTCTTACAAGAAGGACAGAAAAGGTAGTTAGACGTAGAGAAGCATCTCAGTTAGTAAGTGTTGATTGAGAAGGTATAATGTGCCTGCTCCATTCTAGGCACGGGAGGCCTACCTGAAGAATCACCCTGTTCCTCATCTTCAAAGAGCTGGTGGGAAGCTGGGGCACAGAGACGCTCAGAAAACACCATATGGATTATTGGGTTCCACGAGCTTCCCTCTTTCTGGCTGGGGCACTTCTGGATGGAGGTGCTGAAGAGCTCATGATCTGAATCAGACTCGGTCTGAAACCTGGCTCTGGTGCTTTCTTTACTGTGCTTCTGTGAGCAAGTTACTCGACCTCTTGCAGACTCAGTTTCCGTATTTGTAAATGGAGACAACAGTATTTATAACAGGAAGCCAGTCTTGTAGCAAGGGGCCAGCACGTGACCAGCATGTAGCCAGGACGATTAAAGTCAAGGGCAGCACGCAGTTCACTAGAAGGGAGCTGGCTGATTCTGCCCCATCACAGGCAGCTCAGGAAGCCACTAGTTCCTGAGAGCTTCCCTCTCTTACTTCTCCAGGGCTTGGAACTCCTTGGCTTGCTTCCAATTCCCACTTCCCTACCTCTGAACCCCGTGCAAACTTCACAGGGTTAACCTCTATTCATGCTTCGCCTCAGCCTAAACCTCCTTTCCCATTTTTCCCTGAAACTCCCACTCCATCACAAGAGGTGTGATGCTCTTAAACACCCCAGATGCTCTCAAAGCACCTAAACTTACCCGTAACTCAGGAGCTGTCACTCACCTTGAGAGTCCCTACGTGCTTGCCTACACTCCCTACTAGAGTGTATGAAACTGGAAGGCAGGACCACAGGCGGGGCTCTCTCAACTCCAACTTTAATAATGGACAGTAGCAGGTGTTGAATAACCATTTGTTTAGAAGATACATGAATGAATGCAAATAGATACCATGTCTAAACCTGCACAAATATGCCCTTAATAAAAAGTACATGGCTCAAATGTGGCATCGAATTCTGCTGTCCTGTCTTGTGCCTGGTGTCATTACACCTCTGGATAAGTAGAGACGATTGTGGTGTCACTCTGAGGCCTTTCTAACATGACATCAGCTGCTTGTCCTGCACCCGGTGGGTATGGCATACGTTATGAGGTTTGGCTGACTTTCTCTTAGCTCGCCGTTGGTCGATACGGGTGTTCACGTGGATGCAATTCAGATGTTTATGCCAACTTCGGGCATAAATAAACGTGGAAGGAATTCGGGTCAGTCCAACCATTAGTAACAGTATCTTCCTGCTCTTCTGGGAGCTGCTTCAGATTTTGGTTTCATCCCCACCTCTACATAAAGAGACTGGGATGGGACTGCAGCTTCTAGAATTACAACCATTTTGTCAACTTGTCATTTGCCTCACTGTCTGTGTCTCTCCCTCTGGGTCCAGAGACATTTTGCACGGGAAGAAAGCAATAAAGTGAACACAGGGCCGATGAATTCTCCAATCTTCAAAGTACCTTGTTCTGTCCCACAGAACATACATATTTCTGGCAAGCACCATGGAGAGCCTCACATCTGTTACCTCCTGCACTGCTGGGAATCAAAGCATGTACCCCCATGAGATGTTTTCTAAAGGCCCAAGGGCACTGGGCCATCTTATCCTCACTCCCTTGGTGAGCTTCCCTGACTACATGAAAATACCTGAAAAGGCTAACTTTGTCTGTTCCGTATTGCCTTAAAAATAAGAATACTCTTAACCTTTAGGAATTTATATTTGGAAAAAGGAAATGAACTAGATACAGCTTATAAAAAAAGGGCAGGAGGGTGAGTCATTTTTCAAATGATTTACAAGTTCAGGATGGAAACATACATACATATTTTCAGCTACTGAATATGAACTGATCTGTTTCATTATTTCTCAGTGTATAAACCTTTCTTGGTTATATTTTACTTTTCAAAGAAAACTGAGTGGAGCCCATAGCAGGTGCTAAAAACCTACTTGATTAATAGTAACCAGAACTTACAATCCATAATTAGTTAGGATTAGCCCTGAGAATAATAACTAAAATCTGAGAAAACGGGGAGCCAGAAGACCCATATCTAGATTTCAGCTTTACCACTTACTAATCATTTCCAAAACACAAAGATAACACACAGTCCATTCACAGATCTGTTGTGATGATCATACGTAAAAGAATTTTGTAAAGTGCTGTATGTCTCAGTAGTAACCGAGATCTTTCTAGTTCCTCATGATGGAAGGGCAAATGCCAATGGCGTTGCTCTTTCAGAGAGAGTTACACCAACATATTTTTTTAAAAAATGTTAAGGTGTGTTTATAATAAACCCCCATCAATGATTTCTTTAGGTTTCTTTTGGCTAGGACATTCTAGAATCCTAAGAGAAAAGGTATAATACAAATCATTTACTTGATCAGTTGAATATTGAGTCAAAGAGTCAGAAAGTGCTGTCATTAGAAGAAGCTTAGAAAGCAACTAGTTCTAATCCAACCTTTTCATCACTTGACCAATGCAGAAAGGGAGGCAGAGAGAGGCTGAATAAATTCCCCAAGAGGACACAGAGAATCACGGAACTGGGTTTAGATGGGAGGGCCCCTGACTCCTGCAGTGTTCCCCACCTGCAGTGCTCCACGCTAAACAAAACCTTCCTTTTCAGCTTTCCACATGAAGGCAGCATCTGAGACCACAAAAGCATCCCTCTCCAAAAGCTGTGGAAACTGTGAAAGCCGAGTCCGGCAGTGGTGGGTGGCATCCGAGAGCTCACGGCGGGATGCTTTCTCTGTACGTCCACAATAGGCGGAAGGGACTCACACCCCCTCTTGAGGCTGGACCTGGCTTCCCTCCCCACCACTCCAGCACCTCAATGGGTCATATCAGCTTCAACGATAGCAAGCATATTATTAAAATCCCAGGCAGAATCCAAAGGAAAAGATCTAGATTATGCAATGTCTAGTTCCAGGAGGTGTCAGAGAAAAGAGGAGTTCTGTTCCTTATCTTACTTGGGCCTGAAGCTGTTCCCCAAAACACAGCTGTGCACACTCACGGACCTTTTGGAATGGGGTAGTTCATTTCTTAGCCTCTCTAAATCTGAGGCTGGAAACCTCTGTCCAAAAACGCTATGCATTTCACAAAATCCTCTGGTGCAAGAAAAGCCCAATCTGAACAGACCCAAATAACCCCAGAATACACTGGTGCTGGCACATCTGTCGCAGTGTTTGTTCACGTGGAAAAGGAATCTGCAGTGCTCTAACACTAAAGGGGAAAATTAGCAGAGAAAAGGAAAAACACCTTGGCCTGCAAGTCCCTCCACCTCTCCCAAGCATTTTCTCCTGGGGATGGCTCACCCCCAGGAAATAAAACACATCAGTCTCATTACACAGGACATGTAGAAGATTGGAGTACATAGACCTCTCTTGATGATCAAATCCAATCAGAGTGATATTAAGAGCATAAACACCCCAAGCCACCCCTGCACGGAAAACCTGGGGCTGTTTCCATCCCTTCCTGGTTTAACTATTGTTCAAGGACAGGACTCAGCTGGATGGAAGCAGGCAAGAGGCTTTCCACCACGGAGATGATTGCCTGCGGCCACCTGAAGTGACAGATACCCAAGGGTTCAAGGGAGCTCTCTCACCCCGATGGGGCCCAGGAGGGACTGTCTAGGCCACTCCCCTCACTCGCATTTTCCGCTAAGTCTCTAGGTGAAGGCGAACAAATTACTTCCTTTCTCTACTTTAGAATGCTCTGGTCTATTTAGCTCTTTTCAGGGTTAATTGGAAAAGCACAACATTCTTCTAGACTCTATTAACCATGCTTGTGAGAAGCCCATCAGGCTGCTTTCACCCCACATGGCAAGAAAAGACGTTCTAGGCACTGACTGTACGGACCCAAAGACGAAAAGTGAGAGCCAACTGCAAAGCCTCTCTGGGAAAAGCACAATGCTGACTCGCTGAGGTCTCTTCTTCAAGGTCAAGGATGATCACAGGAGATGGATAATGCATTTGACCTTTCTTAGAGGTGCCTAGATATTGGGAAATATCCCACATTTTTCTTTGTGACTTGCTGTATCATTTTAGAAGTGTGTGTGTGTGTGTGTGTGTGTGTGTGTGTGTGTCTCATTTTCTAAATTTCAAGTAGTCTATTGCCAGTCTGAGTTCTCTTGGCAGAACCTTCAAGTGTTCTCAGTAACAGATGCCTGGAGGAGAAGGATGCTAGGAGTTCTGAAACAGAGCAATGCACAGAGTTGGGGAAGCAGCTGCTCTGCTCTAGTCACTGTGTATACAACTTCACCAAAAGTGTTTAGGAAACAGATCATTCTGGAGCCTATACCACCTATTCAAAATTCAGGCCCTTTTAGTTCCGCTCATTTTTTTCCCTATGCTGTTTGTTTTCTGCCATGAGTTTTAGCAATCTGTTTATGTTTTGTGTATGTGCATGTACGTGCCTGCGTGTATGTGTGAGCTCCTGTGTGTGTTTCCCTCTCCAGCCCGACTGAATTATCCCCAAGTGACTCTTAATCCTCAACAGTAATTCCCAGTGATTGCACTGACATGATGGTAATGGGGGAGCCCATTCTCCTCCCACCCCTCCCCACTCCCTCCCCCTTTGTCGCTAAGCTCAGCGAGGATGCTCTAGGGAGCTGTTTATTTACAAGATGAAGTTCGACAGCAGGGTCAACCAGGCTTTAAAATGGACTGAGGCTGCCTAGGGTAGGAAGAGAGCTCGCAGTCACAAAGCCTTCCATTTCTCCTCGCACCCAGCATCCCTCCACCATGGCATAAATGGCGGTCCCAAGACATCACTCTTTCCAGGGCTCTTGGCCTCCCCACAGTCCATCTGGATCGGCACTGTCACTGAACAGACCACTGGACTAGGAATCAGACCACCAGATCCCCACCTCCATCTAGCTGTTTTATGTTAGGCAAGTTTCCTGCCTTCAATTTCCATAAGCATAAAAATGGACTATACAGAGCTGACTGGTGAATCAAGCAGAACCTCTAACACTTTACCACGCCTAATAATCACCTGGAGGCCTTTATTAAGACAGATTCCTCAGCCCACCTACAAAGGTTCTAATTTAGTAGTTTGGCCATAGGGGCTGAGAATTTGCATTTCTAACGTGCTTCCTAGTGATGCTAATACGGCAGGTCTGAGGACCACATTTTGAGAACAGCTGGCCCAAGCTATCTTCCAAATATTCCACTGTTCTATCCCCATACTCACTGGCACTTGAGAAGTCAGAATATTTGGTTGCCTGACAAAAGTCACAGGCCTCTCCCGCACTTACACTTTTTCTCTTGCTCCCAACGTTTGCTCACTTATTTGCAAAGACAAGCAGCAAAGACATGGGTGAGGAGTGCTACTGGTTTAACTTTCAGCTGTCAGCAGTTGCTACACTTGTGAGGGCATCTTGAACACCATTTGAAATTACAAGATGGAAAAAACTTGAAATAGCAAAGGACGAGGAATAAGAATATGTTACATAGGCTCCACCTGCCAAGTTGTTATCCTGGGTCATATTTTTTGCCAACTGCATAAGTCCCCTGAAACACTGCAGTGTAAATGTGGTGGTCTAACTCACTATTTGGAGAAGCATAAAAAAAAACCTCCAAAGCAATATAAATAGAAGTATTACCTGGTACACTCTCAGATATTTACCTTGTTCCTAGCTCTATAATCCTTTTCGTACTGTGAAACCTTTCTGCCATACGGCAACCTGACAATCACCCATGAGATATCTGTAACGTCCTGCATGCGTAGGTCCATATTTACAATTACGTGGCCTGGTGTGAAATGGAGAAAGCGCCGCGTGGTGATGCTGGGATTATGTCTAAGAGGAATTCTGATTCTAAGCTCCTGCATTCAGATGCCTAAACATTTCTGCTCATCTGAAACTCTACTTATTCAAATGCAAGAGCTCATGCTACGACAAGAGTTTTAAAAGAGAAATTAGAGAAAATAAGTCAGGGTAATGCCACCAGATCAGTGTTTCTCCTTTCCTCTCTGCAATTTTTCGCTGTAGTGAGCTGCTGTTATTAGGAATGCATCATATGCCTTTGATGAACTAAAATCAAATAAATATTAGGAATCGTGGCCAAAAAAAAAAAAAGAATCATGGTACTGGCACAAAGAATAAAATTTTGATTTACCATTTTATACTGTAGCTTACAATTTGATTTGGCCACTTCAGAAATTGCCAACTAGAATGGGAGCCAGATAAGAGGTCCATTCCCAACAGGTCTGAAAAGGTTTTTTCCACAATTACCCAAATTTTTTTGGAAAAATCTGTATTTGTTTGAATCAGGAAGTTAACTATAGCCTGCTGCCTATTTTTGTAAATCCAGTTTTACTGGAACACAACGCCTCTTATCTGTTTATGTATTGCCTACTGTCACTCTATAAGGGCAGAGTTGAATCTACGGAGAGTATATGACTTACAGAGCCTAAAATATTAACTATCTAGCCCTTTAAACAAAAATTCTGCCAAACCCTGGTTTAAGTAATAGAAAGAAAATAATGACAGCAGTTTCAACCTTAAGATGTGATATATAACATATACTCCAACCAATTACCTTGTAAATTAATTACAAACCTGTTTGATCAAAAACTCTATCAGCCATTATGAGAATCTACTCCTTTTTCCTGACTCTCAGTAATGTCTTCAAATGTAAAGTAACAATGCTTCGAAATTCACTCAACTGTTTAACAAACTTTTGAGAGGCTATTCTATCCAGAGTGCTAAAATCAATCTAAGGACTGAAAATTTATTCATATGCCAGGTCCACCAAAAAACAAAAGCAGAGCCACACTCAACATGAACTTCTGAGTGTGATTTGAGTCATATAAAAACAACATATGAGAAAGAGGGCAAACTGGGTTTTTAGAAGCCATAAGTCGGCACTTGGCAGATAAGATGCCATCTCAGATAATCACATTTGATTGTCACTAATGTTAATATATGTCGATTAAGAGTCGAGAGCTGCACACCAGAGGTTAGGTTTACTGCTCAGATGCAGATGTTTGCTATACTGAATCTCTGCCATAACCCTGTGGGAATGGCATTTTTTTATGCATTCTGCAGTGAATTTATGGCCGGGGAGCCATAAATGGTATAGTTCTTCAAACCTTTTGCTTGTGGAGATTGTCAGTGATTGAAAAGTAGAGAGACACAGATGTCTTCTGCTGGCGGGCCATTTCCAGACCCGCTCAAGGATGCAGCCTACACCAGCTCCTGAAGTTCAGGCCATCTGAATTATCAATGCCACACTGGTTTGCAATCTCCCACTATTGACTTGCTTCAGTTCAGATATGCAGAAAGTTATCAAGGCCTGTATGTGCCAGGTTCTGGGCTAGGCCCCGAGACGAGGCTCCTGACCTCAAGGCACTCACACACTGGCCAGGGTACATACAGGTCATACACACAGTATGGTATGGAAAGTGCTATAACTATCACAGAGCTAGGCAGAGTGTCATGGGGGCTCTGCACGGACAAGAGCAGGGGCCAAGGTGAGAGCTGTGGAAGTTTGCTTACAGGTCATGTTTGAACCAAGACTTGAAAGGTCAGCACCAGGACCATGAGGAAAGAAAGCTCAGTGTGCGCGCACACATGCAAGTGTTATTCATGAAAGAAAAAGGTGGAACAAAGCCACAGGTGCAACAACCATGATGATGTGCTCCAGAGCATCCATGGAGTTCAGGGCTGGTGTAGCATGAAGTGGCAGGGGTTGGGAGGACACAGCTGTGTCATGTGGAAAGAATATGGGCTTGGGAGTAAAAAAGATCTCAGTTCAAGCTCCAGCTTTATCACCCACTAACAGTGTGCCCTTGAGTAACTTCTAGAATTTCCATAATCTTCAGAGCCCGGTTAGTAATATACACCTCCAAGGGTCGGTGTGAGGGTCAAGGGAGGTGATGGCTGGGTCCTGAGAGCAAAATGGCTAGTAAACTGGTAAACGGACAACAAAGCCACCAGGGAGGACACACGCCTACTCTGTAAAGCAAGAAAGGGGCTTTTTTTTTTTAAGAATTCTATCCATAGCTTCTTCCATCAACACTGAATAATGATGGAAGGAATCATTTAAGAGAGGAAACCCAGGGACTTCCCTAGCGGCCCAGCGGTTGAGCCTCTGTGCTTCTACTGTGTGGCGCATGGGTTCGATCCCTGGTTGGGGAACTAGGATCCCACATGCTGCACGGCGTGGCCAAAAAAAATAAATAAATAAAATTTCATTTAAAAAACAGAAAGAAAGGAAGGAAGCCCAAAGGCACGGCAACATTGCTCGAATCTCCAATTTTCCTGTCATCGTCATGCAGGTGAAAGAAAGGCCGTCAGGGAGACGATGAATCACGAACACAAGTGACACTGTCCAAAACGGCAGCCCCACAGGCACCTCCCCACAGCCTAAGCCAACACAAGCTCCATGTGCGTCCATCATGTGCCCAGTACCGTCGACGTATGATACAGACCTCCCCTCGACATAACACAAAACCCACTTCTGACACACCAGGAGCTACGTGACAGCTGCAAAGGTTCTTTCAAGGCAAACGAATCGGCACATCAAACATTAAAAAAAGAGAAAGGAATTAATTTAGACCTTTTTGTTAATATGAGCTTTGCCAGCTTCTCTCAGGAAAAATAAAAAGCCCTTAATGATTATGAGTAAATGCCTGTGCTCTGGGGCAAAGTTAAAGATGAGTGGCTACTCTTCACCAAGGTCTTCCTTAATTCTGTGTGAGAGGGGATTCTGCAGAAGAATATAGCCCTTGCTAACTTGGGAATTCATCCTGTTTCCTGCAGCTATGGCTTTGTTCATGCTCTTTCTTGCATGAACAACACGCATGCACAGACACATACACCCACACAGAGAAAAGGAAATGAATCATCCTGTCTGCAGGGTTGAGACCCCTATCTCTTACAAACATCGTGCAAGGTGGAAGAGATGTCTAAATACACAGGCCGTCCTTGGGGACTTCTTCTAAAACGTCTCCAGGCAGAAGCCCCTGGGGACCAGGAAGAAAGTCTTGGAATAGCCACAAATGGGGAAGATGCCCCTAATCAAGAAATTCTCCTTCAGAGGTTTCAGAGCAACCCTTTTTTTGTAAGGGAGAGAAGGCCCATCCAGCTGCAGCAAAAACTATCACTGCAGGCTCTGGGTCCCTAGAATCAGGACTGATGTGCTGGGTTCCTCTGCAGCCCACCAGCAATGACAAGCAGTAGGCTCCTGCTATACCTCTGGGGGAGCCACGCCTCGTCACACTGTTGGTAAACACAGCTTTCCAAAGATGAGTGGTTAAGAAAAATTCCCAATTACCAGGCTTCTGACCATTCTGAGGGCGGATCTAAATAAACAAATGAGCCACGCAAGGGCAACCTCTACTTATAGGCCTGGGGGCCAGAATTCAAGCTAGCCCTAGTCCCTGCTTCCCAGTTCAAAGAACCAGATAGGGCAAGACCGGCATCTTCTCCCAAGGGACTTTTTCCCCTAGAGAAGACTCCCCATTCTTGACCTCCAGTAGGCAAGAAAAGGATGAAGGAGTTTTGCCCTAGAATGGGGTGCAGTGGGGAGAGCTCCAGACCTGAGCCTGGGTTCTGGGGACTAACGCTTTCACCAACTGCTGGGCAATGCTAAGTATAATAAATCACCTTCAGAACCTCGTATATTTTTAGTCTGTTCACCTGAGGCGTTTGGACCAACTAGATGATCCTAAAGCTTCCTGCCAGCCCTAAGTTCCTTCCATGATACTAAGTGAAAGTAACCCAAATCAAGTTGTCCCTCTGTGGATATGAATGAGGCAGTTGCCAACCCAGTGTCACTTAAAGGCTCCGGAAAAAAAACCCCAAGCCTCCACTGGGGATCCCTGAAAATCTTGCCACCTAGTGACTCTTGGATGAAAGATTGAAAGCTGCTGAAATGTGCTCATTACGTCATCTCAGAATATGACCATTATCAGCCATTGAGTCATTTACAGGAAGTAAGCTATCCAGTAAGTCAGCCAAAGGTTAGGTAATTTTTTTTTGGCGGGGGTGGGATGGGAGCGCAGAATAGGTCTTAAATACGTAGCCCAGGAAGATGACGGCAACCACAGTCCACGTATGCATACTAAAATGACTGTGGTACACTAGACAAGATGGGACACAAGACAAGGTATTTAATTAACGTGAATCCCCAACCTCTCCGTGTGAAGCAGGCAGCAGTGGCCTCCAGCTCACCGTCATCTGCCGCTACATATAACGTGCCTCTGTTTGATACCTTTTGTCACCCCCAAAACGACCCCCCAAAATTCACTGCCTTGACGCACACCACCAGCATTTATGAGTTTCAGTCAGCCAGAAACAGTGTCTGAAAGCCTTCCAATATCGTGCTGAACCTCCTAATACCTAAAATGGCCCACTGTTCCATTTCCATAGGCTTTTCTTCAGCAGATTGACAAGGTAACATCTGCTTCAGAAACAGATGTTTATGCCAGAATTCTCTTCTGCTCATTAATGCTTTTCCGGTTAACATCTAACTATCTCACTCATTAGTTCTTAATAATACTTTTTGTATCCGAGCCATGCCAAATATGCGCTCTTTAGAGCTCTGTATTATTGTTGCTTCTGTTGCTGTTGAATTACGCTGCTGAATAAAGGAAAAGTAAAAATAAGCCCCTCTAAGAAGGCTGCTGTGTGTCAGAGCTCTATCTTTGTGAACTGAACAAGCTGAAATCAATTAAAAGTGTGTGTTTAGAGAATGCATCTCAGCTGTCTAATTGCACCACCTCTGCTTTAGGGCCGAAGTTTGACTCCCTGCCAAACTGCCATCAAAATGGGCGTCCGTCAGCGTTACTACAACTGCCACTGCCTGAGCGTGATTCAAGGGCTTGTGTAACGAAGGAAGCCCAGGGCGCTCTGGGGCTTGGCACAGACTCCTACGTCCCAGGGGCAGGCCTCAGCGATGGTGCCCAGACAAAGGACACAGCAAAGTCCTCTGGGATGAGAGTCCTGGGACCGAGTCAGTGACCTCACCCAGCCCCCGTGGTTTGATGGTCCTAACAGATCAACTCGAGGCAGTGTTCACATGATGTTCTCTACTCACCCCCAAGCAACTTCTCACAAAGAGGACGACTTCAAGGAAAGCAGAGTCAACACACCTTCGCTGAGTGTCTAGCTAAATACTGTTGATCCATCCACTATTAGAAACACAAGTACTGTTTCTATGGAACCATATCCCATAGAAGAAAAAGGATCACGTAAGCTTCAGTTTTTCGCGACTTGTAATACAATGGGACATGCTAAAATGATCTTTGAAACACTTTTTAGAAACACTTTAAACACTTACTGGTGATCCCAAGATGGGCTTTTATGTTTCAAGAAGCCAACACCATAGTCAAACAACTGAACAAACCAAGACAGAAGGAAGGCTACCGTTGGTCTGTATGATAAGGGGAAAGCCAACCCTCCAGGGAACTTGTGCCAACACAATGTATCGTTTGGCGTCAGGAGAAAGAATGTTTAATAAATCACTGACAATTGTTTCCATAGTTACAACAGATGTATAGTCACCTATATTGTTTAGCTTGGTGTGACCAGTCCTACAGGGAAGAAGTGATTAAGGGTCCTGGTGATAAGCAAATATGGAACTCAGTTTACTTAAAGGCTGGCACACTGGCCAAAAAATGTGAAATAAAATAGAAATTTAAGTATAATCAAACAAACTTTCAGTCTCCAGACTTCTTGGTAGCCAAGGTCTCTTGGTCCCAATGAACTCGACTGCAGCTCCATAACATGCTGTTCTTTTTATAGTAAGCTCTTCCCTTTCTGCCCAAGTGGCTGCTTTTCAGCAAATTTACTTGGCAAATACTGCTTTATCAAGTATAAATCAGATATACTACTCTGGAATCTAAACCCACAAAGAATATGCACCAGAACACTACATAATGAAAACTAGAAATGCTGCATCATTGCTGCCAAAAGAAATGGAAGCGTATGAATGAGAATGATCGCTGGGTGTGTCTTCCTTGAGATTCCACTTAAATAACATTCTCCACTGACTTAAATCTCTACAATCTGATGGGTTTACACATTGCAAAATGAAACAAAAATCACATTTTAGGAGGAAATGAAAATGTTGTGAACTGCCCTGGGTGGTGCTGGCATTGTGCAAAGAATGGGGAGTACTAACCACAGTCAAATGGTGAGGAGTGCCTCTTTCCCTTCCAGTGAACAGACAGCATCTGAGAGTTCCCAGCAATGTGCTAAGGGAATTCAAACTGGAGATTTAGGGGCTTCTCCCCAGCTCCTCTCTCCACATAAAGGCCAGAGGGAGCTAGGCGACTGTGTAGGGGAATGATGACTTAGGTGCAGACCTACTATAACACTGACCCCCAGCCCTCTTGCCGTTTAGACACTCCCCACCTCCAGACCCGCCCTCCGAGCGCCTCCTTTACTCATTGTGAATACTGCTGCTGAATTCTCCTGGACTTGTTTTCTGAAGTAATACTACTTTTGTCTTCTTAAACTCTCTGGTTAGACTGAGAGCTGATAGCGCTCTCATGTGACTGAGGTTACAATATTTACTCAGTTATCCCACAAAGAGGTAAGTGAACCAAAAAAGACAATATTCTTCCATCTCTAATCGTTTTCGAAATCTTAACTAGAAAGAGAATCTTCCTTTCCTGTGACTTGGTTCTTTTTAATATGAATGCATTAGGTGCCATTAGAGACCATCCTGGAGTCAGTTTCCCCGAGACACAGCACAAGGTCTAGTACTAGGTGGCCATCAGGTATGGGTCTGTCGAGGGCATGAGTCAAACAAATGACGTGGGCCCAAAGTCCCATGGCAGGTTACCTGGGCATTATCCCCTAAGCCAGGAGATGCGGGCAAACAATACAATTCTCTCTCCACCACCAATGGCTGAGCTGTTGGTTTTTTCATCCTCGTACTCAGAGGTCCCCTTGGACAGTGAGGAGATGCAGAAAACCATTTCAGAGTGACCCACATTCATGATACATTCCTTGCTAGGGTGGTGACTGCAGGTGGGGAAACAGCAAGCAGGAATGGTCACCTGGATGTGAGGGGTTGCAGCTCTTCTTGAGGAAAAGCATGTTTCACATCAAACCCTGGGAGGTGGTGGCTGTCACAAAGCTGTCCTCAGCATGACCAGTAACTTGACAGCCATGTCTGAAGCTAACAAACTGAGAAGGGGAGGAAGGAGCAAGGCACAGACACTCTCTTGCTCCACGAGTTCTAGAAGTAGTCTGTGCCATCATCCATCACTCACAGTCAACAGAGGTCCAGAGCTCCATGAAACGGGATCTGAGCAGGGAAAGTGCTGAATGAAAGTGAAACAATGTCCACCACACCTATGGACCCACAGAGAACAGAGATTACTTCGAGGGAGAACTACCAATGTCCCTGTTTCCATTGCCAAGTCCTGTGAGGCACATGATGCCCTGAGATCTTCACCAAGGCTCAACATGGCCCAGGGCTATGCCTCACCTGTAGGACTTGGGCCCAGGAGAGACCCTCATGCTGATGAACTTGGCAGGTCAAGGTGCAATACTCATTGGAAAGACCCAGCTTTTTCTCCTAAGGACAGAGGATGAAGAGGCATCCATTCCTCTTGAGAAGGGGTGACTCCTCCTTTAGGTGAGTGAACAAAAATGCTGAGATTTCCATGGCTTCCAAGGAGATCTCAGAGTACTGAGAATTCTTGCCCCTAGAAAAACCTATAGATTTAGGCGGCAGAGACTCACGTTCCAGTCACAGGAAGGAAGATCTAGACCATCAAATTGACCTCAGACTGATATTTTCGTCTCACTCACTCTAATTAATCAAATGTCCACAAGGTATAAACAAGCAGAACCCATGTAGCAGATGCTTCATTGTCTGGCCTATTTAAATAGATGGCGGTACAGAGCCCAGACTTTCCTCGGCCCCATCTAAGTGACGATCCACTGGCTAGAGGGCAAACCAGGAACGCAGCTCACATTCTCAAACAGGGAGCTCCTCAGCAACGGCACCAGGTCTCTCCAACAAGATGTGATAAGGTCCACAAATGCACCAAGCACATCTTATTCTTGTGGCTCTATTAGGAAGACAATGATGCATCAGACAAGAGACCAGCCCTCTGGGAGCTTACATTTTAGTAGGAAATAGAAAACAGCTATATACATAACCTTAAAAAGTGGAAAAAGATACATGTCATAAAGGGGAGCGATAAGTTATTTCCAGCTTAGATAGGAAAGATCGGGAAGAAATGGGGATATCCTTTGAACAACTAATGGGTATCCAGGGATGGACTGGATATGCTGGGGATACCCTGAAAAATATAACTCACTTGCTGCCCTTTCAGGGGTGTAATGCACCCAACAGACAACTCACTACAATAGCCCTGATGTAGAAGACCAAGAATGGATATGTGTGCAAAGTGTCTAAGGGACGAGAAAGAGGAGATCCTTTGCAAAAGTGAAGATGAATTCACTAGAGGTGTTATCTGAGCTGGCTATTGAAAGGTGAGCCCACATTTCATCAAGCAGAAAAGAGAATTCCAGGGAGCAGGCACTATATCTCCTTAAGGGCTCTTTTTTTTTTTTTTTTTTTTTTTTTGTCAGCAACCTTGATTCTTGAGGGTCCAGCAGTGCCTCAAACATCATGGGCACTCACTCAATCAAGGTTACCGAACGAGTCAGAGAATTCAGGACATGGATGGACAGAATACCCTTTGGGTGTAAAACTATAATCAGAGGAGTCACTGTCAGATCCTTGTTTCTGAAAAATGTTTCCAGTGGTCTAGAGAGTGGGAGTGAGCTGGCCCCACCAGGAAGAAGCTAGAATGGCCATGTAGGAGAATGCTGTACATGGCCTGAAGGGCAGGGAAGCCTGGGATGTGCAGAGATCATCATAGGAAGCAGTTTCCAGAAACTTTTTAGACACTAATAATAGGGATTTGTTTACCAAAAAGACACTTTTAAAAGCAGGTTTTTTTTAAAGGCAATGCCTCTTAAAAGGCTTATTTTCTAGAAATAAAGAGCTTTTAATAACATGTACTAATGATTTTAAAATAAGCCACATATAAAACCAAAAGACTTTGATACAACTAAACAAGGTCAGTGGCTACCCATTTGAGGAATCCTGGCAACTTTGTAAATATCAACTCAGTCTGGGGGCTGGGCCCCAGTGACAAATGCATTTTCCAATTTCAGGGAGAATGAGATAAGACAGCTCCAAGGTTGTGCAAGGATACGAAATCATAGAGTACATACGCTAGAGGTTTTAAACACTTTTTTTTTAAAGCAGCAGAAGCCTTTCCTTAAAATCATAGGTAATAACGAGCATCAGATATAAAATAAGAATGCTTGTTCGAGGTGGCCTAGTAGGGGCTGGGGGACCCCAGGGTGCATTATTTTCTGTCCCCTTCTCACCCCTGGAGGCAGCCCACAAAGGCCCTGAATGAACCCACCCCAGAGTCTCCTGGGACACGAAGTACTCTCCCCAAGTCAGGGAGACTTCCCAACTGGCCCAGCTTTCCCACCGGAGACCCGCGTCCTCAGAATGACAAGATGTACCCCAAAGGCATCCGGATTGGACTTCCTGCTGCTTACTGTAGAACCACCAGTGGGTTTGGAAATTATGAATCATGGGCCACAAAGAAAAACGCCCCAAATTCATCCACACGTGGGAAAAGTGAGAGTAGCACAAGGCTGGTTCCTCTTGATGAGTCCCGGAGCTGGGATTTTTGCAGATGAGAAACTGAAGGCCCTGCGGGTAGCACCTTGCCCAGGCACACACCCACGTGGGGGAAGACAGCGGCAGAGCCACATCTGAAGGCTCCCGAGGTTTCTATGTGACTCTGGGGCACAATGGCAGTGTACGCCCGTGTCCCTTATGGAGCTGCAGCTTTCAAGGGAAAAAGTGCAATTGGGTACATCCCATATCTAGCCACTCCGGTAAATGCACGCAATGCAATGCAGTGTGGGGAGAATCCAAGGACACTTTGTTCTTCAGCAGAGACTGACAAGCTTGTTTAGTAGCAGCAGTTCACAGTCCACCAGAAAATGCTGAATCTCACTTACAGACATAGTGAAATTCGGGCAAAGACAGCCAAATAGCACTGAAAGCTATTTTAGACATGCATATTTTAATAACATAAGTCTTTATTTTTCTTAACAAAAGAGCCCCACCACGTTACCTGTTACAACGGAGGCCCTATGAGAGAGTTTATAATCCCCATTTCAGAGATGGAGAAACTGACAAGGGCAGGCTTCCAGAGCCGCATCTTCCTTTGTGTGTGCAGCTCACACAAAGAGCTTCCAGAGTCAGCAAAATGCAGCCTCTGGGTGCCCAGGGAAGGCGGTTCAGAGTCATTAAAAATCAGTCCTGTCCCATCCCAAAAGGACATCTGGATAAATATGCACTGGGGAGACATGACTAGCAGGCTTACCTGAGGAATTTAATCCAAGGTTGCTTTAAATTCACAGTACTTCTGCCCTGGTCTGCGGTTTCCCTACTGATGGAGTGGCAATTCTACAAGCACTTCACAGGAGAATTTACCTTTCATGTCTTTCTCGCAAACCCTTTCCAGGAAATAAAAATTAAAGCCGCTAACTGTATAAACCACCCCATCTAAACAGTCTTTCCCCATTCTTCCTGATTTTCTTCTCCCAATCCTTTTCTAAATGGATTTCACACTCTAAAGATTGCCAGGCTGACATCCTTAGGGACCAGTCCCATCCATTTATGTGCAGGATCCAGAGAAGATGCTCGTCCCCTCCGCACACAGACTCCACGCAAATGGAGAGGAGGGCGGGAGTGGGGAGATAGCAAGGAAGATGGCAGGGTTACCAGAACCCAGGGGCTCTCCTGCTGAAAAGCACTGCCCACTGTAAGAGCAACTCTACTCCTGAACTGGCTTATTGGCAAGGCTTCTTTGAAATAGCAGGGAACTATTTTCTAAAAGATATGGATTTGAATATGCAGCAACCTCTTGCATACTTGCATTGAATGCAGTGGAGTGAGAAAGAAGCTCATGAAAAACTCCAAACTTTTTCTGGCTCAGAGGTTTCTTCCAAACCCCTTAACGTAAGAGTATTGGCCGCTGCAATTTGGTCCTGGCCCACCCCTTCAACCCCACCTTCTCCTCTTCCCCCTTCCCCCAACATCCTCCATCCCAGCTGCACCCTTCCTGGTGCTTTCCTTTGTCCTAAAATGCCCTTCTCCAGACCACCACCCCCTCACCTGATTTGAAAGCCCAGCTCCTCTTTGGCAAAGCCTTTCCTGACACACACTAGCAGGTCTGTTTTCCCTCTAGGGAACCACACACCTCACGTGTCCCTCTAGTTGAGCTCCCATTCACCATGGACAATTACTTATGGAGAGCCAGCTCTCTCCACCAGGCAGTGAGTTTCTTGACAGCACAGGCAATGTATAATTTATCTTTGCATGGTCTGGAAACTATGGAAGTAAACAGCCAGACACACAGCACGTAGTCGAAAAACGTACGTTGAAAAAAAAAAATGGAGAATGCACTCATAGTTTGACTCAGCAAAATAAACCATTTGAATGGCACAGTCGGATGTGTGAAGAGTTCACTGTAATAGCAAGAAACTGGCAACAATCTAAACAGCCCTCAATAGGATAAAGTGTAAATAATATGCCCACATTAGGGAAGACTCTGCAATCACTGATAAAGAGTCTACTGATAGAGGCAGGTCTGTATGTACTCACATGGCCGAAGGGAAATGGAATAGCAGGTGAAAAATAATGGAAAAAATAAACAAGGAATTCTTAGCTGTAATTACCAAGGGGTGATAGTGGGGAAATCAGAGGTTGATTTTCATTTTTTCACCTTACGCATTTTCTTAAATGTTTGAATTTTTATAAAGATGCGTTATGTTTGGAATTTTTTAAATGGATAATTTTTGAAAAATTTTAAAAAGAATTTCAAAATTTAAGTTGATTTTTTAAATTGAAATATAGTTGATGTATAATTTGTGTTAGTTTCTAGTGTACAACGAAGTGGTTCACTTATATATATTCTTTTCCATATTCTTTTCCATTATGCTTCATTACAGGATACTGAGTATAGTTCCCTGGGCTATACAGTAAGACCTTGTTGTTTATCCATTCTGTAAGTGGAATTTAATAGAAGTATCCAGGTTAACAATCCTTGCAATTAAGTCCATCGCATAAATGAAACACTTTATTATGGACCCATCAAGTTCCTTAAAACGTAAAGACAAATAAAATAATGAAACCATGTTGTGGGCGCTCAGGACATTTTCCACAGTGCTCTCAGCTCAGCTTCTCTCTGGCACAAACAATGCTTTGGAAAACTAGCCCCTGCTAGCCTGATATGCAGATTTATTCAACTCAACAGATATTTGCTGGGCACTTCCCATGTAGAAGGCACATGTGCACGGCAAGGGGTGCAAAAGAAAAAGTGAGCGATACAGGGCCCAGCGTCTCAAGGCTCCTCCTCTACCAGGAGAGACCAACACCAGGCCTTTCAAACAAGGCAGAATATGAGAACTACACCAAGGAGAAAGCGAACAGGAGGGGGAATGGTTCTAACAGGAAGACGCTGGAAGATCCTGGGAAAGAGCGAGATAGGATCAGGGTCCAGAAAGACAGGTCAGACTGACCAGCAAGAGACGGGTAAATTAGAGAGGTGTCTGCCTTGTCCTGCTGCCTTGCAGTCCTGGAACTTCGGACTTCCAGCTCAATATCCCTACTTTAAAAGACTTTCTGCATGCAAATTAAATGCAAGGCGTCGCCACATACCTGAAATATAATCCACACCCTCTCCCCCAAATTACCAGGCCCACGTGTCCCCAGCTTGCTTCCTTCTCTGACCTCAGTTCCAGCTTCCCCCTCTTCCCCGCCCTGAGTGCGGCCACCCTGCTCCCCAAGTTCATCCAGCCTCCAGGACTTTCCACTGCTGCTTCCCCTCTGCCTGGAGGATAAACACCATCAGAGCAGGGCCTCTGTCTTGTTGACAATTTTATCCTCAGTGCCTAGCACACAGTAGGAGCTCAAGAAGCATCTCTGGAATGAATGGATAAAAATGAAGTTCTAAACTAGAGTAGAAAAGGACTGACAAACGTAGAAGCTTTCCTTATATAGCTCACCTGGATGTATATATTGTTTCATTTTAAATAGCTCTATCTGGGCTATAAATCACTTCACCTGCCCTAAACCACAAGGAATTGTAACAAATATTAAGCCTGATACACTATTAGCTTTCATTCACAGGGTACTGTTGTAGCTCTTGAATACAGGATCATCTCAGTTTGCCCCTGCATTTTAATTCTTACTTCACAATTTAGAAAACTGATACTCAAGGCAAACAACCTTCTGAGCTATCAGAGTCAGTCACTGTAGGAATTAAGCTTCAAACCCGAGTCCTGTGCCTGGTTTAAATCCTATTTGCTTCTACTAAACCCCAGCTGATATGTTGGGCTTGGAAGAGAATTACTACTCCTATGCTTGATACCAAGCCCGTGAGGGCCTCTAGTCTCTGATTATCTAGAAAGACCATCAGCGAAATGTATCAACAAGCGAATGTGGTAAAATTGGAGGAAAACCTCCCTCCCAGTACAGTCAGGAAATACTAAGCAAGTTTTGAAAATTACTCCTCATTTGCGTTGCTTTAAAGTAAACATAACTCCTCTTGATTACTGTTCCTGGAATGTCTAAACTTTTTAAAATAATAAAAGTATCACTTAGGAGCAACTGTTATTTTAACTGTGAATTAAGATCGTAATTCTTTTGTTTAAAATGCAATCACGTGTTCTACCGAACGAACCCTTCCAAAGGTGCAGGGCTATAATTCCCTTGCAGGCTATGTATGCGTCAGTGAAATCTGTCATTTGCAAATTAGGTTAGTTTATAGCAGAAAATGAAAAGTCATCATTAGACGGATCAAGAAATGGGGCCATTCTTTACCTAGAAGGGGCAATTAGATGAAACATCTGTGGGTAAAATTTATCTTTCATACATTGTCGATTTTAAAAAGGTATGAAAGAATCATTCTAAAAATCTCAAGAACACACCTAATTATGGTGCACCCCACTGACAATTCCTACCTGCCTATTTACTCATATAAGTACCTCACACTAACTGACCCGCACCACTGGAGCTCCTCTGCCTAGTTACTCAGATTGGAGTAGGCAGACATTCCTTGAATGAGAGGCCACACCTTAAGGATATGGAATTCCACGATGTGCTTCTGGTTCCCAACTTGCCGGCACAGGCAGATTTGGGCAAATTCATTTTGCATCAATCTATCTACATATACAGGAAATATGCCTTCTTCTTGGCTTGCACATACTCACCGCTCATTAAATGTTTGCAGAATGAACAAATTTAATAGGTAATAACTGCTTAAATTTATCTACAGGGAAGAGCAACCTGCTATAGTGTATTCATTCAATTATCTCCAAAAGGACAGTCTATCTTGTCTTCCTCCCCCGCAGGAGAGGGGACGGCTTTCTTGGAACATTACCTCCCTTGTTTAATTTTCTAGATAGATTAGGGAAGATTCAAGGAGAATGAGGGACGTAGGCTCATACTTCACAGGCATATTCTTAATAATTCTCGGATATGAGGCTGTTGCTAATCAGACACATGTTGGTTGCTATTTATTAAAATGTTACTACTTCAAAACTAAAACACACACACACCCTGCCAAAAGAAAAAAAAATCCAAAAAACTTATTTTCATCAAGTTTGTATACCGTGTTCAGATCTCTTTTTATTTCCAGCAAGTTCAATTCATTCCATTTTTAGTGGCAACTCCTTTAGGAAACACTCTTAAAACCTGTGTTTTGAGAAATGAAGTTAATGGGCCAGAACTGGTTTATCCTGAAAGACTCATCAAGTCAGGAAAAGAAATTCAAACCCTTCTACCCTTAGGTGAAGGGAACCCATTTGTGGGATACTCTCGGAGTAACTACCTAAAGGTCATTTTCTAGAGTTAGTGAAGAGAGTTCTAGAAATGGTCGACTTGGAGTCAGTATTATTATTTCTTGTCATACATAATTTATAAAGGAGGAAATATGTTTAATGTACTCAATCCAATAATATAATGTGCTCAATCACCCTAAATCACAGGCATAATTCAAAAGAGCCAGAAGTCACCCCTTTCCTCTCCCCACCACACCTAGTTATGAGTGGTCAATTTTTACACGTCTCCCAATAGGAAATAGCATTTTGAAAAGCTGGTGGAACTGGGGTTCCACGTGAAAGTAGCAGAATGGCTTGCCCTTCTCCGTGGCAGGGCCACCAGTATCGAGAGCGGATGTTTGCTTGGGGTGAGAGTCTCCACTCTATGGCACGCGACTGCTCTCTCCCGCTCTGGTTCTCAATTATTCCTTATCAGCCACCACATTATCTCTCATCAACACGTGCCCTCATGTTACAATTAGATAGATCACAGCTTATCTTACACTCCTTGCAGTTTAGGTTAGTATCTGTCTGTTGAGATTTGGGAATGGTTAATCACTTTCCTGGTACATTGATTCTTACCAGCTTTAATTTCAGAAATTATACTTAATAACCTACCTGGAAGACCAGCACAAGAGACTGCACTCAGGCCACCTTGTCTGTAACTTTACTAGAACACTTCTACTGTGTGGAATATTAGCTTACTGTAAGACTGTCACTTCCATCAGAATCCCCTTGAAAAAGGAAATATGCCTTCTTCTTGGCTTGTACATACTCACCACTCATTAAATGTTTGTAGAACGAACAAACAGGTAATAGCTGCTTAAATTTATCTACATTGAAGCACCAAGAGGGACTGAGCAACCTGCTACAGTGTATTCAATCATTCATTCTTTCATGTAATCAATATTGAAAGTGCACAGGAGACATTGAGATGAATGAAACAGGTATGGCCCCTGCTCTTAGGATGCTGACAGTTAATGGAGAAGAAAGACACTGAACAAACGATCACACAAATGATACCCAATTGCAAACTGTGACAAAACACATGAAGGAAAAATAAGGGCATATAGGGGTAGGAAGAAACTATGAGACACTGAGGAAAGGACAGTATTTATTCTGAGACTGGAAGGTGAGTAGGTTTGCAGCAGGGGGAGAGAGGAGGGAGAATGGAGAAAGATTAAGCTTTCTAAGCATTGGGAACAACACGTGCAAAGGCCCTGAGGTGGAAAAAGCTTGACGCATTCAAGAAACTGATAGGTCAATGTGACTAGAATTTAGCAAGAGAAAGGTGAAGCAGGAGTGACTGTGAAAGTCTATCCCCCCCCTCCTTTTTCCTGAGTAAATATCCTTCCTTTGAAATTACAAAACAAAATCCATGCAAGGCTTTTGTAAACCTCTTGAAGGGTTTTAAATTTTGTCCTCAGGTTAAAAGAAAGCCTTCCAAGCAGGAGAGGAACAGAACCAGACCTGCATTTCAAAAAGAACACTCTCCCTGCTCTGTCTTGGGGGAGGGAAAGGTGGGGAGTCTCCAACAAGTGGGAGACTGGCCTGAGGGCCCTGGAAGAGCAGAGCGGGGATGGTAGGTGAGTTTGGTATGAATGTTGGAAGTAACTTTCAAGGTCCTGGGGGATGGATTCGATACGGGGGTGAAGTAGACAGGGTGTGTCTGTGGGTTTATTCATTCTCAAAGCTAACCTAGACCTCCAGGGCCAACGGCAGTAGGCCCAAGCCCCAAACCATCCTCCAAGCGCACGCCTGGGATACGTTTGTTGGAATGCACGGTAGCAAAGCCCCAGGTTGTCCCCCTGGATCCTAGTTCTGCACAAGCTCCACATACATTTCTCCCAGCCCTCATTACAAGGTCCCACACCCTGGTCCAGGTCCTGGTCCCACAGAAGAAAGTGGTTGGGCTCATCCTTGCCAACAGTTGCCTTGGGGTTTCCACGAAAGGAGCCCCTTCCTCAGCCCTACCAACTTGACATGCTCAGGGCTGCCCATGACTGACTACACAATGTCACAGGGACAGTGAAACCTAATCTCTCCTCTTCCTTGAGTGGCCTGTAAACATCCTTCCTTTAAAATAAAATAAAAGCCCTGCTTCCCACTGTGAGCTCTGGCCTTGGCTGCCCACACGGTCAGGGCCACAGCGGAGGACCTCTGGCCTCCCAAGCTTTTAGTGGCTGCTCTGTATTCCTTCTGCTCCATTCCCCTGACATCCAAGCCTCTTCTTAAAACATCCTTTGATATCCAGTTTCCCTTTTACATGGCGCCTACCGTCAAGAGCACGGTTTTGTTTTCTTGCTGGGGGATGGGTCCAAATTCTTCTGCTGTGCACCCACCACTTCCTGGTTGTGCCCCTGCATCCCCATGCCCCACTGCTTCATCCTTACAATCCCCCAAGCTGCTCTTCTCCAGCACCACCTCCTACTCTGAAAGATGCCCCCACCTTTTCTTCTGTGAATATCAAACAGTCCTCTCTCAACATTTCCTTGCTTGACTACTCTTTTCCCTCCGTGACGGTATTTTACAAAATCAGATTCCTCCAGTTAAAAAACTGGGTGCTTTCCTAAGAGGGACCACCAGATACTTCTCAAAGCCCCAGCGAGACGACCCCCGCCCCCAATTTCTCAATCTCAGAATCAATGTGATCTCTGACTTGTAATGTCTCTTAATTTTGAACGTCCAGTGGGGTTCAAGGTAGACAAAAATTATTGAGTGCCTACTATATGCTTGGCAGAAAGATATCTATATAAGAGATGTTTCTATTCAAACACCCTCACATCCTCCTCGCCCCTAACTTCTTGCGCTGATTTTAGGTGGATAACTGGAGACAGGTCTAGAGTGGGAGGGCGAGGAGGATTAAGAAGTGTGCTGGCTATAACCAAGGGAAGGCACAGTGGAACATGCGCTTCAGTCCCCTTGGGGGCAGGGCCGAGTCACTGGGCAGGGAGGACTGGCACTGAGCATCAGCGGGCATTGAGTGGGGAGCCAGAATCATGACTGCATGGGTCATCAGCTGCCTGATCACTGAGAGTTAACTGGATGTGAACTTGGCCGTGGGGGAGGGGAGGGGCCCTTTGTGCCCACCCCACCCTCACCCTAGTAAATTGAAGGCTGAGAGAGTAATGACTTCCCCTCACATTATGTCAACCATAGGTTGAGGGCTTTCTCCAAGCCCTCACAGGGCAGCTGGGACACTCAGAAACAGAGTCCTCCCCCATATCCAGCTGACTCTGCAACACAAACACCACCACAGATACCAGGACTACAAAAAGGACCACCAAGGCACTAACCCATACCTTCCTGGGTGTCCGGCTCTGTCCCCCCTAAAGAGACTGTGTGCCACTGCAGGGAGAGCTCACAGACCCCAAGGCAGTGGGCACAGACAGCTCAGGGATCGATTCTAATTCCCACGGCATTCACACTGTCCTGGCAACTCACCCCCCCCAGAACAGATCCCAGACACTGTGGCCAGCAAAGAACTGGACAAAGGCAACACCAAGATCATTTGCATGCTGGGGAGAGGCCATCCCCCATCCCAGCCATTTACACAGGCAGAATGTGCCCTCAGACTTGGACCTAAAAAAGCCCTCTGCAAGCACCACAAGTTTTATGGAACCAAAGGGGAACAATAACAACTTCATTGAATCAGAGGAAAGAAAAGAGAATTTCTTCCCCTCCCATGTTGTTCACACTACGCCAGTTACAACATAATTCACCAAGTTGTTTAATTTCCTTAAAACTCTGAACACCCAGAGTTCATAAAAGTGAATTCTGTGCTGGAAGGAAGATGCATCTCAGATGAACAAGGCTGCATTTGGGAAGGTGGGAAAAGCCACACCTGTTCTCATTCCCCCCACCCCCGCACTCTTTCTCACCAGTTACCTGTCACCTTCCTGCACTTCTCCACTGCAAAACCGGCATTCCTCTCACAGTTGGCTATGCACAAAATATCCTTCTGTTCTAGTCACATCAAAGCACCTTCACGCTAGGCAGACAGGTCATCGAGGGAATGCAGAAAATTAACAAACCCATCTCAGTTATTTCTATTAAAATTAGCCCCTCAGCCTGTAGGCTCTGTCAGCTTCCATAGAACACAAACTCTGACAAGTCTGTTGAAAACTCTTAACCTTTCCAGGTTGTGTCAACAGCTTGCAAACACAACAGGAGGATGGCGCCTCAGCGTTCAGCCTTCTCTTTGGAAACAGGAAGTATCGGGGCCCAGTCACTAGCAGCTTTCACCTTTATCTTCATCCTCCATCTCCTTGCTCATCACCCACTGCCACCTTGGGAGCATATAACCACCTTACTGCATAGAGACTGACGCCTTCCAATTGTCTGTAGGGTTCTGACAAAACTTAGGTCTTATTTACCACTCCATCCATATCTTACCCCACTCTCCTCTTCATCATACTCGGCCCCCACAGAAGGCTGCCTCCTCAATTCTTCAAATAGGTCAAGTTCCATCTGCCCCAGGGCCTTTGCATAGCCTAGTCCTCTGCATGGGGCCCTCTTCTCACTTACTTAACCCATTCTCATCGCTTTGGGTCTTAACTCAAAAGTCACTTCCTCAGACCAGGGAAGGCCTCACATTTACCCTCTCATAGCTCTTATACATTTATTTTAAAGCATGTTCCACAGCTGGAAACTATACATGGTATTTATAAGATTATTTAAATAAACTCTATCTTCCCCACCAGAATAAAAGTTCCACAAGAGCAGGAACAATGTACAATTTGCTCTAACACAGAACTTGGCACATAGTATGTGTTCAATAAGTTTTCTTTTTTTATTGGAGTATAATTGCTTTACGGTGTCGTGTTAGTTTCTGCTGTACAACGAAGTGAATCCGCTGTATATATCCCTATATCCCCTCCCTCTTGGACCTCCCTCCCCACGCCATCCTACCCATCCAGGTCATCACAGAGCACCGAGCTGAGCTCCCTGTGCGATACTGCAGGTTCCCACTAGCTTTCTATTTTACACATGATAGTGTATTTATATCAAACCTCATCTCCCAATTCATCCCACCCTCCCCTCTCAACAAGTGTTTAATTCATTATTTTGTCATGTCATTCCTCTAGTTAAAAATTTTCCAGTAGCTCCCATGACATTTCATGAAGTCTGAAGTTTTTCGGAACCCTTTGTAATCTCACCAACTTGCAGGAATTCAAGATGATTTCTTATCAATCCCTTGAATGTACTTTCTTCTCCTACCAAGTTCATTACACCTCATCTGAATCAGTCTCTTCCCCCCACCCCCACCCCCGCCTATTCAAACCCAGTCAACCCATAAAAATGTATTACATAAAAACAGTTACATAGGAGGCAGTTTAACACAGTGGGAAGAGCTTCCCTCTGTACCAGAATCCTCGACTGAAATTCAGCCTTCGCTACTTACTTTTTGTGTGACCTTGGCCATGCCACTTCAATGCCCTGAACTTCTCTCTTATAAAACAGGACATGCCATATCCACAGGCCACTGTGAGAGATAAATGACATTTTTCAAGCACTCAGCACATTTCCTGGCACATAGTAAATGCTAGGTAACTATCAGCCCCCTTATACCATGTGAAGAAAACCCTTTCATTCTTTAGGTTACACCATCATAAACCAAAGTCCATATGCCTAAAAGTAGACATACTGTAGAAGCAGCATGGGTCAAGTTCATACACAAAATCTGTTTCCAAGACAATCAAGGGTTACTTTCCCTAGCTGGCACGGAGACCCTCATCATAGGTATATGGGCTCATTTCCACGGGGGTCATGCAGATCCTAGAGGTAGGTGTGCTGTACGTGGTAGCAAAGCAATTCATGTCACAAAGATTTCTTTCCCAAAGTGCCCAGCAAAATCCTAGCTTCTATCAAGGCTCAGCGCACTTTGTTTTTGGCCATCTTGTTCATTGAGGAGTGTTCAGGCAGCATCTGCTCCATGCTCAACTCTAGCAGAGGCAGAAATACTCAACATGGGCCTTTCCCACAAGGCACCAACAGTGTAGCCAGACAGACAATTGCCTTGATCATGTGAGACAGTATGGAAATCAGGTCTAAGTGGGGTGGTATAGGCTACGCCCAAAGGAGAAAAGAAATCAAAACGATAATTTATTCATTTCATAAGCGTCTGTTAAGTCCTATTAAACACCAGTCAATAATTTTTTTATACTATATTATCCCACTGCTTCTACTTATGTATGTATGTATGTATGTATATACGTATGTTTGGCTGCTTTGGGTCTTCATTGCTGCGTGCGGGCTTTCTCTAGTTGCGGCGAGCGGGGGCTACTCTTCATTGTGGTGTGCGGGCTTCTCACTGCGGTGGCTTCTCTTGTTGCGGAGCATGGGCTCTAGGCTCATGGGCTTCAGCAGTTGTGGCATGCAGGCTCAGTAGTTGTGGCGCATGGGCTTAGTTGCTCCATGGCATGTGGGATCTTCCCAGACCAGGGCTCAAACCCGTGTCCCCTGCATTGGCAGGCAGATTCTTAACCACTGCGTAACCAGGGAAGTCCCCAGTCAATAGTTTAAAAAGAACGATACATGTCTGCTTTTACACAGCTCAACTCTTACCAACTGTGACCCGCTTCCTCCCCATTCATCCAAATCCTGCTTACTCAGCAAGGCTTTGGTCAAATCACACTTCCCCCATGAAGCCTTCCTTAACCATTCTGGACCAGTTCCACCCTCCCCTATGCCCCACTTTTAAAACTTTTTTGTATTTTGAATATCAATTTTACTACTCACTTAATATCGTCAGGGCCTGTGCTATCAAACACAGTCATCTTTTATTCCGTAACTCTCATTTCACTATTTTTCAGTATATATTTTTCCCATCTGGTGATGAACTCTAGGAGGCCATGGGACCTTGATTCTTCTGCAGTGGATTTAAAACAAATGTGTTCTTTGTTTGAATCAAAGTTAAGTCTTCCTAAGAGCAACTAAAAGCAGAAAGATGGGGTAAGGATGGAAAATCACCTTTACGGAAAAGGAGCTATGTGCCGGGTCCTTTCCTCAGACTCATTTAAGTCTTAATAATCCCAGAAGAAGGTACTGAGTCTTCCTGGAAGCCTTGCTCCCCTCCTACACACATCTTCTAAGCATGGTCAATGACAGCCAGCATCTGCCCACCTTGGCCCTGGCTACATTTATTTCTCAAGTGGGCGTGTATTTCACTGCTTCCAAAGTCGCTGAAGTAATTACTTGCCGTATCCAATGGGCTGGAATCACCTCTGCTCTGCTTGTTCCTAATACACCCATCAACCAAATCTAAACACACAGGAGACCCGGTGATAGAGCACGAGCTATTTCTGCATGACTGCCTATTTGAAAAAATTCACAAAGGCCTCCAAATGCAAGTAAGACCATAAGAATATAGAGGTTTAAAAATGGTAAGTGGCAGTTGCGCCAATATGTTCAGAACTACAGTTTTTTTTTTTTTTTTTTTTAAAAGAAGTCCACTATTCTCCATTTCCCCAAAAGTTCTTTGTTCTTTTGCTCTAACAAAATAAATTATTCCTCACCTTGGGCAAGTTGGTAGGAACGTGAGAAAATTATATTAAATCAGACATCCTTGAGACCAAAATAGATTGGAACAGGGGTTCCCTTTGTTTAAAATAGTTCTTCAAACAGAAAGCAAAAGAGCTATAGGGAAGAAAAAAGTTGTCAAACACCCTCCAGCACTTTGGAAGCACCTAAGATCTACAAACTATTGATATGTTAATTAAGTTTGCTTTTATCTAACATAGGTGTTTGCTGGTCATGGTCCCATTACCCTGTGGCACTTTCGGCCTCTTGAATAAAATTTCATTTCATGAAAGTCATTAGAAAATGTTTCCTTTACTCTATTTCAGAGTGGCTTCCTCTCCCTTACTATCCTTTAGTGAGACTTCATCTTAGTTTGCTAATGTTATAAAGTTCATTACCCAAGCCCAGGGAGAACATACAATCCATAAGTTCATCCACCATCAGCCTTCTGGCCAGATCAGGAACTAACCATCTCAGGTAAGATAAGGAGAAAGTCATATTTTTCATCACTGAGTGATTAATAATTGTGTTTACTAGCTGCCAGAGTGGGCCCTATCTAGAATTTTAAATGTCTAGAGAAGGAAAAGCCTTTTCAGCCATAACCCACCTCAGTAATCTATTTCAATCTATTGCAAAGTCCTCCCTGATGAAAATTCTTCCTTATACGCAACATAAATCCCCTGGGACAGTTTAACTCTGGCTCTATTCCAGGAAAGATGTCCTTTCCGCGTTCTTGAAACATCTTCCTTATACTGGTCTTGGTCTTAAACCAATCAAGAAAGGTCAGGCAAAGTAAGAAATAAACCATCAAGAGTCGAATCCAAACTTAAAAGTATCTAAGGAGTATCTTGTGAATTTGACGTAAGTCAATGTTATTTTGTATGTCAGTTCACATTTTCTTTTCTTTTAAAAAACTAATGCCATCCACGATGCTATCACTAACAATTTTTACTTCCTTCTGGAACAGAGGTTGTCAAACTATGATGTATGGGCCGAATAACTTCTTTTATAAATAAGCTTTCTTGGAACACTGCTATGCTCATTCGTTCACATATTATGACTGTTTTCTTGCTACAGCGATGGACAGAGTTGTAACAAAGACCCCACTGCCCACAAACCATAAAATGTTCACTATCTGGCCATCTACAGAAAAAGCAGGTAGACCTCTGTTACTACCAAAATGTTACTACTAAAATGCATAGTATCAGAATGCTAGTCTAACGCCCCAAGAGAACACTTCGGCTGTCTTAAAAACTGAGACCAACTGTTGTATGATGAATTCAACAGTGATCATGATGAAGACCTCCAAAGAACCACCATCATCATCTTGTGTGATCCAATTTACCATCAGCATCTATAAACCCAGTTTTGCCCTCTCATTTGACGTGTCTTATCAAAAAACTAGGAATGTACCACTACTGCCTGTAAAAAGCACTAAACAGAAGCACCAAATAATAAAACAGATCACCAGTAACAGATAACCAGTCAGAGGCACCGCCCACATAACACGTCATTAGGTGATCAGTATGGATGGTCCACAAGGGCAGGGTTGGTTTACTGTTGAATTCTCAGTACTTTAGAACAGTGGGTAGCATATTGCAGTTACCCAACGAATATTTGAGGAATGAAAGAAAGTTCTCACAAAAATGCCACAAAGTTTGTTCTAGTATTAGGTGAAGTGGCCAAGTGGTGATGTGAAACCAGGAGGTTTCAATCTCTCGATACCTCACTGCCTGTGCTAATACGTGCTTCAATCAGCAAGCGCTTCTCCAGCCTGTCTTGTTTTCAATTAAATAAAGACCCCTTGGCAATGGGATAACTAAATCTAACCTGATTAAATGGTAAGCGTTTGTTGGGGGTTGATTTACTTAGCACTGCATTAGAAACTACAAACCTAAAAAGAAACACGAGATGTTTTTTGCCTACAGCACACACAGAACGGTGCAGCTGTTAAAAGCAAGAACTCTGAAAAAGACTGCCCAGCTTTCACATCCTGACTCCATCACTCATTTGCTATGGGACCTTGGGCATGTTATCGAACTGCCCAGGCCTCAGTTTCTCCATCTATAAATGGGAACGATTATAGTACCTAAGAGGGTTGTTGCACAGTTACAGTGCCTGTCACATAGTTAAGTATTAATATACACTTATATTAATGTGAGTGGCTTATTATATTTACTTCATTCTTTGATATTTATTTCCTATGGGAAAATAAGAAACCTGCAACTGAGGTGATTAGTGAGTAGTACCTTATCTTTTATAATTTTATAATCCCATGTGTTGGTAGGGCTGATGGTTAGAGAACAGAATCCTAAGTCCTGGAATGCTCATTCCCTAATACTTACCTTGGTTAATTTCCACCCACCCTACATGTCTGAGGTTCAATGTCATTTCTCTGGGGCACCCTTCCCTGACCAGCCCATCCTCCAAGTGGGCCAGTGTCGGCCCTATGATCTCCATCCTCTTTGCACCCTGTACCTCCTGTCTACAGAGGCATCATTCCTGAAATTACTTGTTGCACAGACTGTCAACCACATGTGTGTAGTTATTTGCTTCTGTGTGTCTTGCCTTCACACACAGAAAACCTCCATAAATGTTACTGGACTGAATGACTGTGCAGCGTGGACCCTGAAGGAAGGAGACAGCACTGTGGGCTTGAAGAGTCTGTGGCGAGGTGAGACTAGAGGTGGCTAGAAATGAAGAAATGAAGAAAGCTGAATGATTTGCCGGTCTTTTTTTTTTTTTTTTTTAAGGTAAGAAACAGTAGCAGTATGTAATTTCTTGAGAAGAATGTATATAAGCTCATCCTCAACCTCAGAATTTCCTTTAAGTAGTTAATAGAAGAGATTGAGTTGGGTCTCTTTTCTTTTGAGACGGAAGCAGAGATTTCTGGAGAGCAGCCCTGCTAGCTGGTACACTGGCTCCTTTGCACATCTCTGAAAATTACCAGAGTGCATTCCTCAAGGAGGAAGAAAACCTCAGGAGGGAGATTTTCTTTCTATTCAACATTGACTTGGTGATTGAAGGCAATACCACAAAATAAACTTTTACCCTGTTAATTCAATTATGGTTCTCGAGTTGTGACTATTCATGTCAAGTTTGTTATACACACACGCACACACACACATACACACACATATATATAAAATCTCTTCCTTCTGCTCTCTAATTAGCACTCATTAAACTCAGAAATTCTGTCACTAAGGCACAAGGTAAGTGTTCTACTAAGATTCTCATCTATGTCTTGTTTCTCAGGATTTTATCAAGTATGTCCATATTCTGGTGAAAGCATAAACCTTATCTTCATTTAGCTATCAGAGATGGAAAATTTTAAAAACTAAGGAAAAAGAATGAGTCTTAATATGCAATGCAAATGAGTGAATTTTATAAAAGGCAAAGATAAAAAAAATTATAATCCCTTTGGCATGCCATTAAGCAAACTCTTCCTGAGGATTATGAGTTTTAAATATGCTCTGCACAATCAATTCATTCATTCAACTAATATTTTGTGCCTTCATTTACTCATTCATTCAACTCAACTAATTTATCAAGCGCCCTCTATGTACGGCTTCTGCCAGGTGTGGGAGGTTGAGGCCTCTGGATTCAACATTTAGCTGAGTAACGGTACCCGTAGAGACACAGATGACGTCACTGTGCACTTTTCAGAGCGTGTGCGCACGAGGGAGCACACGTGTCCTCAAAAAGGTCATTCCCTGTCTGGGGCAGGAAAAGTACAGAAATGGAGAGTAAGCCTGTATAACCCCTCACGTAGATTTGAGGGTGAAATTTAGAGGAGCATAAAAATCCTATGGGCGGCTCTTTGCTTCCACAAAGCCCATTCTTTGAGCACAACAAAACAATACTGTGAAAACGACCAAGTTACTCCTGTGGCCCTAGGTCACAGTTACTCATGGGGCCCTAGGTCACAGTCCTCTCGGGGCGGGGGGGTGGGGGGGGGTGGAAAAACTGGGCTGAACCAACACAGTCAGTTCTTCCTAAACCAGGTACCTATGATGCCCGTAGACATTCCCAAGTCCACATTTTGCAGACAGGGCCTTAAAATGTCTACCTAGGGAATTCTTGAGCCTGCTTTAAAATATGTTATATAATATTAAAATACTAAACATAATATTTATAATACATAATTTATAATATTAAAATATACACACATATCTATACACATACACACACACATATAACACCTCCACCTCTTCTTGAGACCCTGCACAGAAGAAGGTGTGTTCGGTCTGGTCTGCTTGTGAGGCACTTCGGCCACTTTTAAAACGTCAAGCGCCATAAAATCAAAGTCCCTGTTATTGTGGTACATTGGCCATCGTTGCCAAAGCAAAACTAGAGACAGAGTTAACCATCGTAGCCACGAATAGCTGTTCTGGAAGGGCCAAAATCATGATTTTCAATGTTTTTCCATCTGAAATAGGGAAACATTACTCACCAGGGCCTGAAACCGTTTCCTGCCCCACGAAGCTAAATTCCTACGCCAGCAATACGGTCTCCACAGAAGCCCTTAAAACAGCAATGTCACTCCACAAAGTTCTTATTGCGGCCAACACAGCTCTAGGTTTAAACTTAACTGTGGAGACTGAAAATCGGGCTCACCGCAGAGGCGACGAGAGACCTTTATTTTTTGAAACGCCTGGAGACTGATGTCACTGTGCTGTCTCTTCAATGTCACCACTCCCCTCTCCCCAAAACCCAAGTGAACTCTGGAGAAAGGACTGAAATTTCAGCTTTATTGCATGGCTGGCACGTATTTCCAAACTCATTTAGTGCTCAGGTAAGTTTCAGCTTTAAGAAACACGGTGGGGAAAAGGACTAGATAATTTACTCCCATCAGCATCTGTTCCATAAGGAGGGGGGCAATTCTATTAATATGATCTTCAGCAAAAAAAAAATGTCCTGCTGTTAGGGCTGGTTCTCCAATTTCTTCACTACATCCATATTTACTAAAATGGTTCTTGCTGTGAGTAAAAAAATTGGGCCTGAACACGTACCTCTGTTGCCTGAAAGAACTTACCAGTGATTCCTCCAGGGAACATTCTGTAGAAGGCTACACCTGAAAAAGGGCTGAACAAGCTGCTGGTCTGTGAGCCCTCCGGGGATGAAGTTGGTTATGTAAATAAATGGCTTTTCTGTGAGGACAGCTAGCCCTACACCTTGCTCTTCCCACAGCAGGCAGCCCAAGCAGGCTTACTTACCCCTTCTGACTTACCAGTCTTGGCCAATGTTTGTCCATAGGGACATGGACACAGACAACCCCCAGGGTCTCTGTACATTGGCTCTCTTCCCAGAGGGGGCGAGGACTCCTTTATGACATCAAAATGTTATGTAAACTCCCACATCATTATCATTTTAGCCCATTAATTGAAAACTCTCATAAATTATTTAGCAGCGCTTTAAGTATTTATAAATCCCAAGACCATCTACATTTATTTCCAAAAGAATAGCACAGAAGATGTGCGTGCAATGAGCAGGTAGGTACTGTCTGGTGGTGAGAGGTGTACGGATTCCTACATCCCTAGTGAAGACTCTGAGGTCCCTAGGGATCCAGCGCCCACAGGTTTGGAATCTTGGGTCTGGCTCAGTGAAGACACTGCTCCCTTTCATATCTCGGAGTGCAGGAAGGAGTTGCCTTTCAAGTCTTTTAATTTTGCCCCTCTTACTGGGAGGTGCTCCACTATGAAGCCTTTGTAATGGATATTCCAACGAAATGGACATTACGAGCCACATTCAAGGGCGCCATTTAAACTAAAAACCCACACAAGATCTCTCAGCAAACCACTGGCTTTTAAAGGGAGCCTGGCTGACTCAAAAGACAGGACACTTGATCCTGGACATGCCACACCACACGGCCTCCTGCCACGGCTCTGCTGGTTCTGACCATGGAATTTCCAAAACAGACACCCTCCAACAAAGCCAAGAGCACATTTTTGTGGCTACAGAGTGAAGTGAGGTTTCTCTTTATTAGAGAGAGATGGCATTGCTACATGGGCTTGTTTTCCCTCACAGGGTACCAGTCTCAGAGAGTCAGCCTCCCGAAAGAAGTGTGACAGGAAGAGAAAAGCTACTTGGTTCACGTGCCACGTGGTCTGGGAGACAAGCTGGCCCCCAAGAACCTTGGGAAGGAAGAAGCAATTTCAGCACCACAAGAGGAATGTGGACTCCAGAACTGAATGATGCAGTGATTATTCCGCAAGGACCACCCACGGGCCAAAAAGCCAAGAAGTTATCAATGAAGGGGCTTCCTTGAAGGGGGAGTCATGAGCTCAGTTCTGTGCTGACAGAGAGGAAAGCTACATGGGTAGGGTGGAGAAGAGTGAGCCACGTGTAGGGAACACAAGGTAAATTGGTTGGGGGGCTCAGTGTCAAAGACAGACCTATCACTGGCAGAACACCTCTGTAGGCAGCCCATAGGAACCTCTGCTGGTCCTTCAACACTTTCTCGAAAGCACTGTCTTGATTGAGAAGGAACCATTTTAGCAATAATGGGCAAGACGAATTGGAAAGGCAAGATGACTAGGGATAAGTCTTCGGTCATCACTCAAATGTGATGTAAGATGGCTTTGGAATGAAGATGGCGGATATGGAAATGTCAATTAATAGGGCACCCCTGAGAGATGACCTCTCTGCTGAGCAAGTCATCAGACTTACTGCCAAACTGTGGTTCCGATTTTAGCATTTTAGGTGTAGACACTACAGGATAGGGGTTGGCCATGTGCACCACTGGCCTAAAGAAAAGAAAATTCTAGGGTAACAGCAGAAAGGAGAGTGGCCGTGAAAGGATCCCCACTTTGCCTCTTCTCCTGAAGCCCTCGTAGCACCAGCACCCATCCCGAGACACCCCCATTCCTAGACTTCCCACACCAAGCGGCCATTCCTTTGAGGCAAACTGCAATGACGAGGTAGTAAAATAGAGAAATGACCCAGATGATTACAAATATCACTGCAATGTGGACTTTCCGGTTGGAGTGGATGTGAAGCTCAAACAAAGTGCTCATCCTGTGAGGGACGCTGAGGATGCAGTTTCCCTGAGCTCTGAGAGCTGGACTCGTGGCGCTGGGTGAGCCTTGTTCCTGGCTCTGCCACTGTCTCACCAGATAAAGCTGAAAGAATTATCTTTCTAGCTTCAAGATTCTGTATTTGTAAACAGAAAAGATATAACTAAATGGCTCCTAGGTTCCTGCGAGCACTAACTTCTTGTGTGATCAGTCCTTCTAAAATTGCGATGTGTCCAGGTGGGGAAGTTCATTTACCCCCTATCTGGTTTACGGTCACTTAAGGGAGTGATTTCTTCCCTCTGAGGCTCTCATCTTGCCCATTATTCAGAGTGAGCTGCCTCCTGGTGAGCTGTCAAAATACATCAGCTTCAAAGACAAACACACACCTTTCAATCCAAGGCCAAGATAGTTTACTGTATAATTTGTGATAATGTTAAGTCTGTTTCTCATAAATGTTAATGGTGCCACTTTTTTTCCTGCATAGATGGCTAATTCTCAGAAAAGCAGCTGGATGTTAAAAGTTACATTTTTTTTTTTTTTTAAACAAGGTAACTGCCTCAGCCAACAAATCGGATTAAAACAAAATCAAACCCCACTAGGTTGCAGGCACAAATATTCTGTTAATGGCAGTAACTAAATCCAAAATAAAACCATTCAAGGATGCTGCTCTCCTGTTTATCTATCATGAGTTCGTTAAGTTCACATTCACACACCTTTCTCCACTTCAATGTGTAAATGTTAATAAAGAGTTCTTTATCATAATCCAGGTTCCTTCTATTCCTATCAACTGCCTAATATGTTGTACATTAGTAAAATACAATATGCCTAAGTGCCTCCCAAAGTAAATTTTTTCCTGCTAAAAATATTTTGCCATCCATTATTCAACATTTTCTCATTTATAGAATTAGCAAACTTTAATTTGAAATAGAAATGCTATGACTTCATCTTTTATACCCTATAGAATTGTTTGAGGAATGTTCTCTCAGACACTGAGAAGCTGGATTTTGAAATCACTTGAATCTTTCCAAGTCATTTCCTGACAAAAGAGTCAACTGCAGTTTACCTACTGTACTGAGTCTTCTGAAATTCCGAACTTTGTATTTGGAAGCACCACATAAACCGCCAAAATAAGAATGTAGGTCTTCTAAATGCCTGATTCTACAAAAGACAACAATAAAAAAATCGTAACAAAAAAGGTTTCAAAATTCCACAATAAAACAGCCACAAAAATCATATGGAAGAAATAGATGAAATGTCCTCAAATTGCTTGGTCTCAGGATACCAAGTGGAACTATGCAACCTTATTCATTCATTCTTTCATTCATTCAACTAACAAGACACACTGAACTTGATAGCAAGACACTGGCATTGGTTATAACGACATGACAGAAGATGGTCTCTGCTTTCAAAGAGCCCACAGTCCAGGGGAGAGAGAGACATACAAATGGATGATCCTACAATGTGGTGGGTATGTTGATAAAGATAGGCAGGGAGTGTGAGGAAGAAAAGTGGGTGGTGATGAGGGGGGAATGTCAGGGCTTCAAGATTTCTTAAAGAAGGGAATACCTCCACTGAGCCTTAATACCTGCCCTGTCTCGGCTTCACAGGCCAGTTGGGAGGCTCTTGTAAGATAAAGCCTGGAAAAGGGCCTTGTGAACTAAAGCACAAAAAAGGGGGACTGGGATTATTTTCCATGGTGAGAAAGAGCAAGTGCAGCATAATGAATGAGTTCTCTGGCGTCTCTGGCTATTAAGGAAAACATCCAAACATGATCTGCAAGAGGGTTTTTAAAAGTCCACTTTCAGCCGATTTTCTCAATCTTATCTGTTTTTAGAGAGGACTTAAAATGAAAGGACTATACATCTCCAGTTCACAGATGAGGAAATTTCGACACAGGGCCCAGAGAGTTGGGGAAGAATGCAAAGGAAGAAAGGTCTGAGAGCAGCTCAGGCCCGGGTGGTGGTGATGGTGGGGGGTGGCATTTTTCTTTCATCACACTCTTCTCAAGGATGACACTCCTCCTGCCAAAAATGGGAGGAGTCATTTTCTTTTTTTTTTTGGTGGTTGTTTTTCATAAAAACACATCAGAAAGTAAGCAAACAAAATCCACATTTTAAACTCCCCACATATCTTTGAAACACTTTTCTCCACTTATTTCCAAGGCAGACAGAACAGAGCAGGTATTAAGACTCAGTTCATCTTTCACTTGAGATGAAGGTGGCCCTGACAGGCTTGTCATAAGCGACTATGATATGGACCTGAAATACAAGAGGAAATAGGAAAGAATAAAGGAAATCTAGGGGGGTTGGGGTGTTTGGAAGACGCTGTAAACACAGGATATCGGCACAAACTGGGGGTGAAGTCTGGGAAGAGTCAGTGAACAGAGGAGGGAGAGCAGCCACTGAATGAACCAGAGCGCAAGGACCAGCAATGGCCTTGTCCAAAGACAGGACAACTCCCAGAGACGTCCTCAGAAGTTGCCTGTGACCAGGGCTTGCCCCACTGCCACTCCCAGGTCGGCCACAAGGGCCACAATAAAAAATGAGACTTAACTGCACCTGTTCCCTGAAGCCCCTCCCCTCACAGTTAATTCTTGTGGTGAGAAGCAAATGGCCAGGATGATACGATTGTACCAGGGTCGACTCATTTATTCCACGCATGCTTGGTGCGCTCGCCTTGGGGATATGAAGAGCCAGAGAAATCCAGTCTTTGTGCTGGAGAAGCTCCTAGCTCCGAGCTCTACCCCCACGCTTTGTAGCACTAAGTGCAGGGGGCAACAAAGGAGGAGGGTATAGACGCTGGGGGCACACAGATGGGGAGAGGGACTAGAGCTTTGTGAAATATGATCATAGGGAAGAGCGTGGGCACCGGCGTGGGAAAACACACAGCATATTTTGAGGAGGGAAGAAAAGCTAGTGTCAGACCCAGTGTGGGTGGCCATCTGTTTGGGCTGTGGTTCTCAGCCCTAACTGTCCATTAGAATCATCTGGAGAAAACAAATACAGATGTCCAATGTCCGACATGTTGTTATGGGTGGTAGCACGTGGCTGTGTTCCTATGTAAAAATTTGAACCATACACTAAAGATTTGTGTACTATACTTTTTAAAATTATTAGTTAATTTATTTATTTTTGGCTGCATTGCATCTTCGTGGCTGCATGCGGGCTTTCTCTAGCTGCAGTGAGTGCGGGGCTATTCTTCGTTGCAGAGCATGGGCTCTAGGTGCGCGGGCTTCAGTAGTTGTGGTGCGTGGGCTTCAGTAGTTGTGGCGCATGGGCTCAGTAGTTGTGGCACACGGGTTTAGTTGCTCCGCAGCATGTGGGATCTTCCTGGACTAGGGCTTGAACCCATGTGCCCTGCATTGGCAGGCAGATTCTTAACCACAGAGACACCAGGGAAGTCCCTACTATATTGTCTTAAATCATACCTCAAAACAATTAAAAGCCCCAGGCCCCATTCCAGACCAATTAAGTCACAATGCAATACGCAAAAGTACGGCTGAAGACCCTTGTCCTAGGTGAAAAAAAATGTTTTTAAATCCCCTTGTTTAAAGAGCACAAATCTTTTAAAGAGGAATCAAAGCCTTACATTCCACTACCTGCTAGGAAGAAATAAAATGCATTGAGAGTCCTTTTAGTGATTTTTTTAAACAAGCATTAGCTTCAATCCTTTCATACCATCTTGTAAAATAAATAGGTTAGAGTTCCATTTTACAGATGAGGAAACAGGCTCAGAGAAGTTACTCTCTTCTCAAAGGGCACACAACCTTTAAGAAGCAGAACTAGGAGGCTGTGTGTGGTGCAGGGATGTGTATTTTTTTCTGAGGGATCCATGCATCCTTTCCGAAGAGAATTTACTAAATACCATCAGGTGACTTTGGGAGCCCACCACTTTGACTCAAGCTCTAACAACTTCTTAAAGCAGGAGGCTTTTTGCTGCTACAGGAATTATTATTTCTGCAAACTAGTAAACCTGAAGTCAGCAATGATTAAATTGCTCCTTGAAGCCCATAGCCACTTGCATGTCTCTTTGTCTTTGGGGTCTCATCTCTGCAATTCATTTCAGCTTCAGTCTGCACCAGAATCTCCAATCTGTCACACCAAGGGCAAGAAGAAATGCCCTCCTAACAAGCTCTGGGCATCACTGGGGCTGCCTGCAATCTAGATTTCCAAAGAGTCATATTCTGCATGAGCAGCTAACGAAGCTCACAGGAACAGGCGAAACTGCACAAAAGCAGAAAATGATAACTCAGAATGTACACCCATTGAGTAATGGCATTAAGGAAATCCTCAAAGCCCCTAGCAATGTAGCTGCCAAAAGAAAAAAAAAAAAGACTTCTTATATAAAAAAAAAAAAAGGCCCAAGTAGAAGTTACAATAAGGATCCATAGACATACTGCAGGTTATGAACATTATTGCAGCATTAAAAGTGGTAATAGCATAATGTCATCCACTGTGTATGAAATCCCGGACAATGTAAGATGGGTTGCTTAAGCATAAAGGCTAACACAGCCTAGAAACACCAGGGAAATAAGCAGCACATGTAAGAGGAAAAATATTCACTTGGTATTTCTGGATCACTTTTCTCAGTGCTTGCAGCAGAGTAAACAGTGTTTCCAAAAGGCATCTCAGCAGTTCCCTGCACTCACACAACTTCCTTCTTTCTCAAGCCCAACTCTGCTGTTTGAGCTGAAAAGTTCTGGCTGCCTTTATTCCATGTTATTCCTTCACTGCCCATTCTATTTCTACAATTTCACAATGGATAACAGAGAGGGGAAGAGAGGCATTGAGAACTAAGATGCACTTGAAAAAGGACACTTTTGGAAACCTGCACACCCACCATCTCCTTAGAATACAGACACAAGAACTAAATATAGAGCTAGAACGTATTAAAAGGTGTCCATTCCAAACTCCTGACTTTAAAACTAAGGAAACCAGGCTCAGCACAGTGAGATGATTTGCCTGAGGTTACAAAGCTGGCTTCCTGGCCAGAACTGGATCTAATAAAGCCATAAGTTACATTTTATTTGTGGCTCTAATGCTTAAAGCCCTTTCCCAGATATCTCATAAATACCCTACTGAGGGTATCCCTTTCTTTCAGGTGGAAAAACTGAGGTTAAGATAGTGTGACATTTTTCCTAAAGCTACCCAGCTAGTCAGGGGCAGATCTTAAAGCCTCTGGTATCCAGAAAAGGGCTTGTGTTAGGTGTGTGGTGGCCAGGCAGACATCACATCCCTCTCTGTCCACGCCCCAGCTAAGAGAGACCGCATTACTGGGTAAAATGTATTCGGGTAGCTTCAGGCACATGCTGTACTGAGAAAATTGAGACAAAAGGCTAAGGATGTTTGGGCACAGGCAAGAAGCTGTATTACAAAGGTACATCACTTTCATATTCATTTGCACATTTTTGCTCATAAGAAAATTAGGCTTTAATGTAACCTCAATTTCAACCTTGTTGCTTTACTGCCTAAAGCCCATTAGAGAGCTATTTCCCTGGGCCAGGAACTTATGATTGCAGGTCAGGAGGCTGGGGTTTTAATCGACTCATGATGAGACTTCTTTCCTGAGGCTCCACTCCCTCCGTTGTGGCTCTGCTCTATAATGGGGGGTTGGGGGGCAAGGTACACCTTATATAGGTAGTGAGAATCTTTCTTAATACATCAAAGGCTCAGTTAACTACCTCTGTGTGTGTGTGCGTGCACGAACACACGGGGCAGGGGGAACAGACCTTTCACTGACTCACAGACCAGTGTACATCAAAACAGAGTAGCTAGGGCACCACCCCAAATAATGAAGGTAGATGCCGTCTTGTCTATGTCGCCTTCTTCCTCTTCCTTCCCCTGGGCTAAACCAGTGTGTCTAATCCACTTTAGGGTGCAGAGCCTCTGAAGAGTTTCCTGTGGCCCAAGACAACTGATTCCCCCTCAAAAACTCCTCAGAAAAAACTATCTACAGATTGCGAATGTTCTAGTCCCCCAGCTCTTAAAACTTAGATCCATATTGAAAGTACCTAGGTCGTCTTTAAAGAATGCTGGTGCTTCTTTCAGCTCCCCTAGTTCCTCCAGAGATCCTTACCGGTCTGGTGTGCAGCTTAGGCATTGGGATTTTTAACCGCCCCTTCCCCCTCCTCCCAGGGTGATTGTAATACGCAGGCAAGTTTGAGAAGCACTGCTCTGGCCTAGGTGAGACTTCGCAGCATGCCTTTGACCTCAAATGTCTTCCCGCCCCCCATGTCCACCTCTGCCTGGGGAAGAGGGAAGGCTGTCCACGCCCTCCACCCTGGGGCCAACCTTTCCAGGCACTTGCCATCTCCAGGTAGGATGCTGGTGAGAAGACAGGATCAACTCACTTCTGACTGCTTCCACGTCCTTGAAGTTTCTTATTCTACTAAATGAAATGCTTATCAGGCCTCAGACTTCCTTAAGTACAAGTGAACAGCCCTTGGAGGCCAGTGCAAGGTTCCTTATCCCTAAGCATCCAGGACCACGCGGGCTCTGCCGATTCCCTTCAAAGCGCATTTCCCTCCCTGCTCCCCAAGGCCAGCCTCCCACCTCTTGACCAATTATGCAGCTTGGCAACCTCTACCATTAAGGTATCAGCTCCTTTTCCTTAAAGCCGTTCCCTTATCAGGGCTCAGAGATAATGCCAACACTGGGAAAATACTGTTTTTATATTCTAGTGGGGGCAGCTTATAATAATTCATGCCGGTAGGTTTTGTTTCCCATATATGTGGATCTTGACTGCAGTTTACCTCCAGGCAGGAACAAAATGCACGCGCGGGGAGGCCCCTGCCTGCCTTGGATGCCGATTCAGCACCCTCTCTGCCCACTTAAGAGGGGAGGGTGGAGAGGCCACACACATCTGGCTTCTCATGGAACAAGCTCAGCAAGACCAACAGCAGAAGAAGGCTGAACTTGAACATGGCTTTCTGGACAGAGAATCACAAAAGAAGAAAAACCCTGGAGTTCCCAACATTGGTCACTACAAGCAACCCCTTGTCTGCATTTATTCAACCATTTTTTTTTTAACTTTTTCTTTTTGTTCCCCCCTTAACATCACTTTTCCCTAATTACTTTTCAAATCTGGCCTGGGAGCAATAAAAACTCAATCCTAACCCAGGTGCTGCAGTTAATGAGCCTCAGAACTCTGAAGAACAAGGAATGCCTTTCTGGGCCTCAGTTTCCCCATCTGATAAGGAGATCACACTGCACTAGGTGACTACTGATTTTCCATACTGAACTCAGGACTCTAAGACTGTAATACCTTTTTATTCCTTTTATTTATCATCTTTGTCTTTTTTCCAGCATCTAATCCACAGCAGGAATTAACACTGTTACCTTTCCTTGTACAACCCATCCCCTAAAAAGGTGTGTTTGGATTGGTGGGAGAGAGAGAATCAAAATAATTCAAATTTTAAAAAATCTTTATCAACTCTTCCTATTATTGCAGCATTGGGGGTATGAAAATTAATTGGCTACAGAATATAAAACTGCTTTTTCCTCACTGTCATATTTTACATCTATTAATGTTAGTATTCGTAGCAAAAGCCAATTATCACATTTTTTCAAAAAGCACATCTTCTGAGAGCAAAAAGGATGAGGAAACGCCAAAACGAGTTACTAAATACCCTATAAATATGTAAACTAATGGAATTTTGGTAATATTCTTGATATTACAAGTAGAGAGGTATCATCAACTTTCAAAATTCAGGACTGTTCGTATTGTTTATCTGCAGAGCAGCTTAGATTACAAGATATTTATATTCTACTATTCTGAATGGCGTTCAAACAAGTGGGCACAGAAACTCTATTAGTTTTGTTAGAATTCATGCTTATTTCAGTTATATAGCAAATCATTCCATTTATTAGATTACAATGGATATGATGTGTTTTTATTTTATCCCAAATATTCCCTTTTGTAAAAATTAGATTAGAATAAAATACCTTTATTATACTATTTCAATTATTTTTTTTCTATGAACAGTTTTTTTTTTTTTTTCCTGCGGTATGCGGGCCTCTCACTGTTGTGGCCTCTCCCGTGGCGGAGCACAGGCTCCGGACGCGCAGGCTCAGCGGCCATGGCTCACGGGCCCAGCCGCTCCGTGGCATGTGGGATCTTCCCGGACCGGGACACGAACCCGTGTCCCCTGCATCGGCAGGTGGACTCTCAACCACTGCGCCACCAGGGAAGCCCTATGAACAGTTTTTTATTTGACAATGCTTCTGATCTCTTTTGCAAATACTGTTAAAATTTTGCTTCTTTTTCTGTCCTTCCCCATTTCTCCTCCTAGTTGAATCACAACTGCCAACACGGATGAACCTAAAATTTCTGTTTTCCATCAAGCCCAGCTATCAAATGCTTTTTTTTTTTTTTTAATTTTATTTTTGGCTGCGTCAGGTCTTGGTTGCTATGCGCGGGCTTTCTCTACTTGTGGCGAGCAGGGGTTACTCTTCCTTGCAGTGCGCGGGCTTCTCATTGCGGTGGCTTCTCTTGTTGCCAAGCACGGGCTCTAGGCGCACGGGCTTCAGTAGTTGTGGCACCAGGGCTCAGGAGTTGTGGCTCGTGGGCTCTAGAGTGCAGGCTCAGCAGTTGTGGCACACGGGCTTAGTTGCTCCATGGCATGTGGGATCTTCCCAGACTACGGCTCAAACCCATGTCCCCTGCATTGGCAGGCGGATTCTTAACCACTGTGCCACCAGGGAAGTCCCATATCAAATGCTTCTGATTTGAATAAAAACAGTGCCATTAGCACATTTTAGAAAATCAATTAGCTGAAAGGTAGTGAAAAATTGGCACATTTACTGTGAGCAATACTATAATAGCCACAGAACTGTAGCACAAAAACCAAAAAAGCAAAATTTCACATTGGGAAGCCATACTGTAATACCAGTTGACAACAGTATTAATGTAATATGAGACCTCAAGAAATGACATTAAGTTATAGTTTTGCAGCTGAGTAATGAGAGCTGGGAAGATTTCTGGTCACTTTTCTTTAGATAGTCCCTCTTCTGATGCTATGAGGAATTAATCTTGGCTATCGTTCACCACTCCTCCAGTCAACAGCCAGACGTTGATTTTCACTATCTTCAAATCAACAAAGGCTCTCAAAATTTTTTTCAATAATTACTACATGGGGATAGTGAAGAATACTAAATGCGAAAACTACCATTATCCAGAAAGTCACTTTCTATTCCAGATGCCAGATACATACTTTTCATGACTTATTCCATTTAATCATCATAACCGCCCCTCACCCACATACACACACCTGATATAAACTGCGCATCCTCAATTTACAGGTAAAAAGACTGAAACTTTAAGAGGCTAAGTAACTTGCCCAGGCACTCAAGGCTGGGAAGAAGCAGAGTCACTCTTGGAACTCCATAGCCCGCAATGCAGCCCACGCTCTCTCCACCAGGCTGTACTGCTGGGGTGAACCACAAAAGAAGATAAAACACCCAAGAATAAAGTGACTTAGGTTGTTAGGTCTATAAACTAAGGCAAACAACACAGCGTGCATTTTATTCTCCCAGTATATTTTTGGTGGAGAACAAATTGCCCTGGGAGAGGTACTGTATAATTTCATCTGCAGCAGTGTCCTTCTGCAGCAGCAAATGGAAACACACACACTAAAATCAGATTGCAATTAAAACCCAATTATATTATATGACAATATTAGACACCTACCCAGGAATGATCCAGCAGGGACCTTCTCTGAAAGGCAGTAGGTCACAGTCTTCAAACTGCTTCCAAGTGTACTTCTGACTCTGCCCTCTGACCTTAAGTGTGTGGTAAACAATGCCTGGCAGCCCTTCTCCAACAGCAAAAGGACTTGGTTTATTTCTCATGATGGAGTAAACTCTGATAACACCATTACCAATTTACTTCGGAGGATGACACGTGAGGAATATTAAGTCTTCCTCAGGCATATTATTAAACAATTTAAATACAGCATTTCAACTGCTGGGAATAAAGAGATAGAATTTGTGCACGGTCAGGAAAATCAGGGTCACAAAAAAAGGTCCCCGTGTGACTTTACACCCTTTAGTCCCTTTGTTTCAACAACTTGTCATTTCACTGACTTGAAACGTTTAGTAAATACTTATACCAAGAAATAGGCAGGGGTTTCCCTGGTGGCACAGTGGTTGAGAATCTGCCTGCTAATGCAGGGGAAACGGGTTCGAGCCCTAGTCTGGGAAGATCCCACATGCCGCGGAGCAACTAGGCCCATGAGCCACAACTACTGAGCCTGCGCGTCTGGAGCCTGTGCTCCGCAACAAGAGAGGCCGCGATAGTGAGAGGCCCACGCACTGCGATGAAGAGTGGCCCCCGCTTGCCACAACTAGAGAAAGCCCTCGCACAGAAACGAAGACCCAACATAGCCAAAAATAAAATAAAATAAATAAATAGATAGATAAAAAAAAGCCAAGCATTTGAAGCCCTTTAAAAAAAAGAAAGAAAGAAAGAAATAGGCAGTCATTTCCCCACCACCCAAGATTTTCTTCTCTCACCACATGATTTACAGACTCAATTAATGGCAACAACAAATACGCAACCTATCTGGAGTTGCAGAAATTTCCTTCTGGTGGCCTTCTAGAAGATTTGCACTGCTGGCGTTTAAGCTGATTTTCTTTAATTTGACAGAACATTTCAACTACAGAACTCGGGCTTCCAGTATTTTTCAACAGTTGTCTTCAAGTTCATTTGTCATCGTTACCATGGGCCATCCAGACAAATCACCCAGCACACAACTCCATTCAACCATCCGGCTCTCTAGCAAGGACACAGCACTAAGGCTAGCTCTCAATATTTCTAATTTATGAAAATGTCTAAGGGCCAAAGTTGAACCCCACACTGTTCCTTTTTAAGTTGTCTGGCATAGACTCCGAGTCCACGCCGTATGCACCAACTTCTTAGAGCTACAGGACAGGTGCTAATTAGTCTACCTAATTATGTAGTCAGTGGAAGAGGCTTACCCATGGCGTTCTAAATCTGAAGGAAAAAAGAAGCAAGCGGAAAGGGAGGGAAAACGCTTTTGGTTTCACACTGAAACGATCTCAGGAGTCAGCTTCCTTGTCATTGCTACTTAAGTTGGATTGATTCTTGTATTTCCCCTATATCATGATTGCTGTGTGGCTTTTTTTTTTTTCTCCTCCAGGGGTGCACTGAAAAAGTACCAAGGAAAAAAAATGATAAACTGACCTGAGAATGATTGGCTTGGCTTTATTTTTTCAACTGCAAATAAAGAAAACCAAAGAGTACCCAAACTCCAGATCAGCTCAGTGAAATGTGCAAGACCCCAAAGGACACTGTAATTCCAGTAGGCTCCTGTTTGGAGTTAACCACTCAGAGGGCTCGTCACTCGAATTCTCTGGGCACCCATACAAATGAATTTAATTACAGATACCATGAGCACAGGCCTCTGAGGCTGTGGATTACGTTAGGTAACTCAGGGATGCCGGCAGAGAGAAAACCTGAGGTGTGCAATGAATTTTGTCACGTATACTCCCTTGGTCTTTCCAGCTTTACGGAAGGGTTACAGTGTTCTCTCTCTGGTTCTCAACTGCCAGGAACACATATGAATGCTGTGATAACTGTCAGAAAAGGGGAGAGGAGAATGCCTTCTGAATTTCCTCCAAGGGAGTGAAAGCAGATCACAAGGGATATATTCTCTCAGGGCACAAGCCAACATTGGGAAAGCATCCCGACAGATAGGACGTCAAGTGATAAGTGAAGTCCAAGGTCATGAGCAGACCATGGCCCGGGAAAGAGACTCACCCATCTAGTCCTACACATTAACTTACATGCCACCCACGAAGAAACACGGGCCACCACAGGCATGTGCCTATATCCCATTCCCTTCTTTGAATGCCCCCGACCCTTTGGACAATAGTAATTTAGTGTCATGAATTAAAATAGATGAAAATAATTTAAAAAAATAATTTAAGAATTCACATGTCTTGTTAACACTCAATGACTTTCCAGCTGGGCAGAAAATCAAAATCTGCATTTAGCAGTTCTACAAGTCATTATGGAAATATGTCTACTCTTTATTTGGTCTCCTATTTCTAGATATCATCTTCACTTCTAGATATTTTCCCATTCTGGGTATTACAGAAAGTATCTGAAGAGGCTTAGAAAATCAGGTACCATGTGTGATCTGAGGGCAAATTAAGAAAAAAGTAAAACTACCTGGCGATTAGAGATGTCATTATTTTCTTAAAACATGTTAAGTGAAAGAAGCCAGACACACAAGGCCATATATTATATAATTCCATTCATATGAAATGCCCAGAATAAGCAAATACATAGAGAAAGTAGGTTAGTGGTTGCCAGAGGCTGGGGGAGGGGATTATGGGAGTGTGGGGAGTGTGTGCTCGTGAGGACAGGGTTTCTGTTTGGGTGGATGAAAAGGTTCTGGAACTAGACAGTGCTGATGGTTGCACAACACTGTGAATGTACTTAAGGCCACTGCATTGCATAGTTTTAAGCGGCTAAAATGGTCAGTTTTATGTTATGTGTGTTTTATCACAATAAAAAAATGTGACAAAGTTTTAAATGGCAAAGTTCAAAGTCTGGGTTCTAATGAATGGCAGATGAATCAAAGGATCAGAAACTCTGGGCACTTGCTCATTCTGCCAGGGCTTCGTGAAGCATGAGAGAAGGAAACACCTCCAACTACCTGCTTGCCTGCTTCCACCTTCTCATCCTGACATCTGCCTGCAGCTCAGAGAGGTTCAAGATTGAGAAGAGAGTAAGAAGGACACAGACCACCACCTCGCCCTCCCTTCTTCGTCAAAAAGTTCTCAGAGAGTCCAACTAAGCAGGGGACCAACCCACAGTCAGCTAACAAAGTTTCAGATGTTTTCAATTTCTTAAGAACATTTGCAAACAATAGGACATTGAAGATGACTGCTCATCAACTGCAAAATGCTCTGGACTCTTACACCCTGATCACATCTCCCTATCAAGAAGGGAGGAGAAAACCAGGAAGGGAGGGAAGGAAGCAGAAAGAGGATAAAGAGTAGGGGGAGATGACAGTACCCATAGAAACCTTCTCTTGAACCCTGAGAGCATAATTAATATTTTTCCATTGCTCTGAAGAAGAGGCATAATAATATTAGTTACAGTAATGTTGGCATATTTTACTTGTTTCTTCATCCATACAACGGAGGTAACTCAGATGTGTTTGGGAAGGGATGACGTACATGTACCTATCTGATGACTGGTAATGGTAACTGGCTCTACACGATCTTGGAGCTGGAAGAGGTCAAAATCCTCTATGCCCTCCTCATCTCACAGATGGGAAAAGAGACCCAGGAAGGTCAAATAAGACACCTGAAGACCTGAAAAAGACAATGTTTTATGGTAGGCTTTGAAGATTTTGATTCTATGAAAATCAAAGAACAAAGTGAAAGCTTTCTTACTTGCAGCATGAGATGTTTTGGCAGTAGGGTGGCAGTTAAACACAGAATTTAGAGTTAATAGACTTGGGTTCCAATTGCGTTTTGCCACTTAATAGCTAAAAGTACTCTGAGTTAGTAATTTCATCTCTTTCAGCCCGATTTCCTCATCTATAAAACAGAGCTAAGTTTATCTATCTCTAATGTCACCAAGAGGATTAAATGAGGAAAATATAGGTCAAGGGTTAGCACAGGACTTGGAATGTAAGTCCTCGGTACATTGTAATTGGTGGCATGACAACTGCTGAAATCCACTCTAGGATCGATTCTCCCTATACATTTCTTTCAACTTTTATGTATGTTTCAACATAATAAAATGTCAGAAAATGAATTTTAAAAAAAGCAGCAGCAAAGAAGAGAAGGTTGACATCTATGTTCACAATGTAGTTTTGGTATCAGTAAGATCCAGCTCAGGAGTAGTGGATGAATTGCAGGTCTCTTGACCCCAATATAAAAGTTTTCCCAACACTCCACACATTTATAAATAATCTTAGCACACATACGTAGTTCCCAGGATACACCCACTACCCAAACCCGCTATAGTATCCAGTGACGCAAAACACAAAGCACCCCAGAGCTAGTTCACCAGTGTGTTTTATGGGAAGGACAAGCCTGCTCTGCTCGGCCAGCAAAGTCAGACCACTTTTGAACATTAGGTGTGAACCTGACAGTCTCAAACACTCCTGCCTTTGTTTTTACCAGGGACTACTTCCATAACTCTCCAGAGGACCAGATCTGGCTCATGTCTCAGCAAAATGTTTCCGTTATTTATGTATTTCTGTTAAAAATAGTTGTTTTGAAAGTTTTTGATTCACGTGTGGAAAAAAATCAATCTAGATTCTTTGTCAAAGAGACTTCTAGCAGATTGAAGCAGCGCTTGCTGGGCAGGGTGCTCCAGCCTCTCTGGAGGGAACACAGCTGCAGTCTCTTTGGAAGCCATTCTTGTGTTGGGGGCTGGGCCGGCTGGGGGCTTGCTGGGCGAGGGCAGGAGGCTCTAGGGGGCGGCTTTGATCATTCATCGGAAAGTTCAGGAAACTGGGGTCACGTTACTAATGCTACAAAAATAATAATATTATTACTAGCCAACGTTGCTATACTGTTTACTATCTGTTAGATGGTGTCCTAAGCACTTTTCATATATTAATACATTAAATATGAAATGAAAGTCAACATTCCGAAATCCAAGCCCTTTGGTGCAGTGGACAAACACACTGAGCAGAAGTTCCAAGGCCGGCAGGGGAATCAAAGGGCAGGAGCACGGGATTGAGAGAAAGCAGACCTGACTCCTGATTCCTGCCTTAGAATCAAAGGTTCTAAACGTAAAATTTCATCATTGGCAAAGGGAGAAATTTGCATATGGAAAAACAGCACTGAACTGGAACTGGGGGCTGGATGCTGAGAACCTGATTACCAGAGGATTTGGAACATATGGGCAGACTTCACGTCCCTCTGGGCATTCCCAATCGCTTCCCTCTTACTCTCCCCTTCCTGCCCTCCCTCTTCTCTTTATAAAAGAGAAATCAGATTTGCATTCAAGTCTTTAAAAAAGAGGGACTTTGCTCACTAATCTGCCTATTCTCTGAATAAAATGGAAGTAGAAATTCAGTGAAATGCGTAATTCAGAGTGGTTTATAGAAACCATGGCATTCCGGAAAAATAAATTCAATTCATCTTAATTTCCCCCAAGTATAACCACATTAAATCTAGCACATATACATGTCAACAAGAAAATTATTAATTTTTTATATCTTAATGGATGTTTGAATGATCAATAAACCATGACCTTCATCATGGCAAAACAAAGACGATTCAGCCAAGTGTCTCCTATGTTAGATTGTTATTGCTGTTTAAAAAAATTTTTTCCCGTAATAAAGTATAATCATCCTTGTTCCTGTTTTATAGGCATTGAACATTCCAGTTCAGATTTTTCCTTCCTTCCAATATTGTATTTAATAATCTCATGATACTGTAATATGTCAAAAGACGAATAATAAAAAAGTAAATTTCAATGTGCTATAACTACGATTCTTAAAAATGAAGTGCAATAATTAAGGGCTTGTTCTTTAGTGATTATCAACATAAACTGAATTTCCTCTGGCTTTTGGATACATTCTGCTGTAACAGTACTGCACTCAGAAATGCAAACAGCTGGAAGAACAAACATCGACTTTACTTACTGTTCTATAAATAAGGTCAAATTGCACTGCTAGCAGGGGAAACACAGCCCATACGTTTGGTACTCTTTGCCGGGTACAGTTATATGACTGACCTGTATAAATGTGTGCTGTTTTCACTGGTGACACTTTTATAAATATCAAGAATTCGCTGAATAAATCCTGCTATATCTCTCTTTGGATCAAAATGGAACACTCCACTGTTGTGAAATCTGGCAGTTAACTAAAATAGCCTACTTTCCACTAGATTTTTCCAACCATAAGAACACAATAGTTTAATAGTAACTAAGCATGCTTCAAAAAGCAAACTCTTTACAACTGTAAATACTAGAAAATGTATAAAAGAAACAGCTTTGTTTCTTACCCCCAAACCCAAGTTGCCTTTTTTTTTAAGTACTTTCCTAATTATTATTTTTTTTCTTTGCGGTACGCGGGCCTCTCACTGTGCGGCCTCTCGTTGTGGAGCACAGGCTCCAGACGCGCAGGCTCAGCGGCCATGGCGCACGGGCCCAGCCGCTCTGCAGCATGTGGGATCTTCCCGGACCAGGGCACGAACCCGTGTCCCCTGCATCGGCAGGCGGACTCCCAACCACTGCGCCACCAGGGAAGCCCCTTAATTATTAGTATGTATATAAAATAATGTCAATCAGATAATACATCAGGTTGTGTACGGTAACTGCTAACGCCCTCTGGGAGTGTAAAGACAAAGCAATTCTGAACACCTTCCTGAACCTTTTAACTATGGGATAGCAACACAAATTGGCATTGCCTAATTCTCACAAGACTTTGGTAACGATTGTATTAACAGTAAAACAAGTTAAATTTATCCTTTCAGCAGGTTTACATAACCATCTTACTGTGAAAACAAAATAAACTAAAACAAAAATAACCCAAAGCAAGAACAATCTGGAGAAACATATATAAGGAGCAAGAAAACCCGGAAGTGGCCACTGACTGCTGGGAGAGGTAGAAGTTCAGTGGGCACCGTGACATTACGCAAGCCAGGGATGGGGCTGAGTTGGAAGTCAGAGTGGCCAGAGGAAGCCCAGACAGACGCAAGGTCCATCGGTTCCAAGGGAGAGACTCTCAGGCCATGACTACATCTACTCCATGAGCCTACCTTCTCTGCTCTCCTCTAACTTGAAATCAGTCATTTGTTGAAATGGACTGGTTTCTCCAGAATCCTATTTTAGGTTCCTTGCAAGTTCCAAGAATCTAGGAACATTTGCCTTGATGCCACCAGCTCCTGTCCCTACCTTTTCTAACACCTACCCTTCTTCCTACCATGTCATTAGCTTCGATGAAAATGATTCTAACAGCAGCACAGTACACTGAGATTCCCCACTACGAAGACAAATTCTTGTGAACATCTTACCAAAACCCAACTGAAAGGGGAAGCCCAGTTTGTTGAAAGCACTGGCTGGTTTCTTTTATGATAGGCCTGACGCCTTGCAGGCTCAGGCAGGGAGATCACGTATTTCTGGAACCACAGTTGACTAAGTGAGCTGCCCTGGGCTTTCGGAACTCTCAGTGGGCACCCACTTTTAGCACCCTCATTCAGCCATTTACGGCTCATTGAAACCTTACATCCCTCCCTAAGAAATCTTCCAAAGTCTGAGAACTGGCTTGGCCAGGCCAGTCTCAAAGTGCTGAATGGTCTGCTAGACTTTCAGAGCTTACTGACGATTAACAGTGTTAATATAAAAGTTTCTTGATCAGTGTGGCCTACAAAAGATTTCCTCTCCCACCTAAGAACAGCTAGTCTAGGATTAGCAAAGAGCACGGACCCTGCAGCTACCACTAGTGCTTGAATACCAGGTCCCTGGTAACTTTGAGCTCCAGTTCTTCACTGACAGGCCACAAGACAGTAACGGTACCTCACCTATTCCGTAAGGCACCGTCAAAAGAACACATGTAAATCACTTAGAAGAGTACCAGGAACAGAGTAGGCACTCAATAATTATTAGCCTTGATAGTGAATCCATAAGGAATTGAGCAAGAATTCCTGTTCTTAATCCCTTGGGTAGGAATAATACACAACTATGCAATGACTCAAGCTTGATTTATAAAAAAAAAAAGGGAAACGTGCAACTCATTTTTAGATTACCAAATACACAATTTTCAAACCTAACTCAGACCTTTTCTGGTTGTCCTTGGCCCGAGAAACATAACATAACCAAGGGTCTGACAGATGCGATCACACCTGGAGACTTTCCGTCTTTACGTTTTGATGGGCCTTCAGGAGAGCAGGCATTTTCCTTCATCAGTATATCACTCCAACAGCTCCCATCCTTTACTGATTATCACCTCCAGAAACATGGCCCTTTCCAACATCCCACATCCTGAGAGATTTCAAGAGAACTCACCATGTAAGATTATTTTTCCCTAGGGTGACAGAGTTGAAAATTTAAATAATTATTTGGTCTATCAAGAAAAGCACATAAGAAGAATTCTTCTTTTGGCCTTAACTACTGTTTAATCAAGGGGAATGTGTTTTTATTCTTTGGTATCTGGATAATTATTCCATTCTTTCCTTGGTTTTGGAAGGTATGAATGAAAGTCAACAATCTTAGTCAATAATCAGCTTCCTTTTAAAGATGGGAACCCTTTATAGGAACAGAAATCAAACCAAAGGACATCAGAGCTGGTACTCAGACAAGATACCGTAAACGGATGAGGAGATCGGTGGTTTATTTACATTAATTCCCAAATAGAGGTAGAATGCATCTGTTTGTGAAACCAGTTTAAAGTCTTTTTGTTCTAACTTAATACCCATCAGTTAAAAATAATAATTTAAAAAATTACTATCTTTCTTCTTCTTTTTTTTTTTTTTTTTTGTGGTACGCGGGCCTCTCACTGTTGTGGCCTCTCCCATTGCGGAGTACAGGCCCTGGACGCACAGGCCCAGCAGCCATGGCTCACGGGCCCAGCCGCTCTGCGGCATGTGGGATCTTCCTGGACCAGAGCACAAACCCGTGTCCCCTGCATCGGCAGGCGGACTCTCAACCACTGCGCCACCAGGGAAGCCCTCAGTTATCTTCCTTCGTTTTTAATCTGGAATGAAGTAGGTCAGGGGCACCATGATTTTAGTTCAGTCAGCATCTGATATGGGCTTCCATCACTTAAGTAGTAGAAGAACTCAGTTTGGCTGTAGTTTCTTGAGGGTAGAACCATTCTTGCAGATAAGATCAAGAGTCCTTGCAGAATCACAGAAAGTAGCCTCCCTTCCTTTTGTAGCCTCCCTTCCTTTTGTTTTCTAACAGTAACCAGTTCCCCTTCTTCTTTATATTGTTTTGTTTCCAGGATGTATACTAGTTTAATGTTTGCTTTAACAAAACTTTTTTGTTATCTGTTTATATCATAATTTTGGAGGAATAATATATGTTCCACTTATAGCAGTGCAGACACAATGTACCAATAAAGCCTTATTTTGTTCCCCAAAGTGTGAGAATAATATCGAAGCGTGAGAGCTTTTCTCGCACTTCGATGTTATTCTCAAATTTGTAATGTCAGACTTTTATTTCTACATTTCAAAAAATAAAATAAAATAAAACCTAGCACCAAATCCTAAAACCATGTAGCTACAAAACACCAATACATCCTTATGCACAAGCGCTTTGCCTGGCACCAGGTAAGTGGAGAGCAGGGCTATTAGAACCATGGGTGGTGAACTCAGAGACAGCTGAAAGTGACAAGCCAGCTGATTAGAAAATCTGAGGGACACCAAGCAACACTGGGAACAAGACCTTCTTAGACTGAACAAGAAGGACAATCAAGTATGCACCACTGAGAGGCTAACCTAGCCGGCCATCTCTCTGCCACCTCTGAAACATCAGTAAAACTGACCCATGGTTATGTATACAGGTTGGGTAAAGAAGTAAAAAACTTGAAGCTGTGGGGTGGAGTACAAAAAGCATCTGGATCTTCAAAAATTCAAGAAAAGGGGCTACTAAAAGGTCTATGTGGTACATGTTGTAAGCATCTTTATCACCTATCTTCCTTTGTAGGGACTGACCCTGATTTAAATCTAGCATGCCACTTCCAGAATTTATTCTCCGCTATTCTTGAAAGATTTCCTCACCATACAAGCTCAGAATCCATGGCTCTTGTTATTGTCCCCCCACCGACATAAAATATGACCCTCCCCCACCCCCGGAAATATTTATCAACTAAAACATTCTCAGAGGGACCTCCCTGGTGGCGTAGTGGTTAAGAATCCACCTACCAATGAAGGGGACACAGATTCCATCCCTGCTCCGGGGAGATCCCACATGCCGCAGAGCAACTAAGCCCATGTGCTCCAACTACTAAGCCCACGCGCCAGAACTACTGAAGCCTGCACCCCTAGAGCCCGTGCTCCGCAACAGAAGTAGCCACTGCAGTGAGAAGCCCGCGCACCTCAACAAAGAGTAGCCGTTGCTCGCAGCAACTAGAGAAAGCCAGTGCGCAGCAACAAAGACCCAATGCAGCCCCCACCCCCCAAAAAAACCCATTCTCAGAAATTATACTCTCCCTGTCATCCTCCTGTATACCTCCTGTATAAATGGTCATGTGGTACCAGATGGGCATTGTTAACCAGCTGTTACCCTTGACCCTAGAGATGGTTCCATTTTAGTGGTCATGAAGCTCAAAGTGGAGCAAATTTGTAGCCATTATCGAATGTTTGAGGTTCAATCTACTGTTGTTAACAAACCAAGCAAAATCATTTAAGTATTTTTTAAAAGTCTGGTTACTAGTTCTTTTAATTAAAGGATAGAAAAGGCATGAATAGACTACAATGAGACAAAAGAGAATGGGTACCTTGTTACCACAAAACAGAGTTGGGGAAGAAAAGAGGTTCCTATTTCTTGTAAACAAACAATAAATGAACCTACAGTCATTTATCGGCAGTTCTCCTAGAATGAATTATCTGAAAAAGAAAAAAACACTTCCATTTATAGTAGCATCAAAAACAATATAACATTTAGGAGTAAATTTAATCGAGGGGGTAAAAGATCTCTACGCTGAAAACTAAGATACCGATGAAAAAAAATTGAAGACAAATAAATGGAAAGGTATTCCATGTTTACAGGTTGGAAGAATTGATATTATTAAAATAGCCTTACTACCCAAAGCCATCTATAGACTCAATCAATCCCTTCAAGGATCTGAGGGCATCTTCTATGGAAGTAGAAAAAAAAAAATCCTAAAATTTATATGAAGTCACAAAGACTCCAAATACCCAAAGCAATCCTGAGAAAGAACAAATCAGGAGGAGGCTTCATACTTTCTGATTTCAAGCTATATTACAAATCTATAATAATCAAAATAGTATAGTACTTACATAAAAACAGACACATAGACCAATGGAACAGAATCAAGAGCCTAGAAATAAACCCATCCTTATATGGTCAACTAGCATTTGATGAGGGAGCCAAGAATACTCAATGTAGAAAAGACAGTCTCTTCAATAAATGGTGCTGGAAAAATTGAATATTCACGTATAAAAGAAGGAAGTTGGCTCCCTTTCTTATACCACTCACAAAAATTAAGCCTAAATGGATTAAACCCTCAAACATAAGACCTGAAATAATAAAAATCCTAGAAGAAAGCTCCTCATCATGGATCTTTGCAATGATTTTTTGGATATGACACCTAAAGCAGGAAAATCAAAAGCAAGCAAGTGGGACTACATGAAGCTAAGCAGCTTCTGCACAGCAAAAGAATCAACATAATGAAAAACAACCTACAGAATGAGAAAAAATATTTGTAAATCATATCTGCTAAGGGGTTAACACCCAAAATATATAAAGAACTCAATTCAGTAGCAAAAAACCCACAACAATCCAACTTAAAAATGGGCAAAGGTCCTGAACAGACATTTCTCCAAAGAAGCTATACAAGTGGCCAATAAGTACCTGAAAAGGTAATCGACATCACGAATCATAAGGAAAATGCAAATCAAAACCACAATGAGACCTTACCTTACACCCGTTAGAATGGCTCTCACCAAAAAGACAAACGATAAGTGCTGGTGAGGATGCAGACGAAAGGAAACCCTTGTGCATCCTTGGTCAAACTGTAAATCGGTACAGCTGCTACAGAAAACATCATGGAAGTTCCCCCCAAAATTTAAAATAGAACTATCATATGATCCATCAATTCCAGTTCTGGGAATATATCTGAAGAAAATTAAAACACTATGTCGAAAAGGTGTCCCATGTTCACACCAGCACTATTTACAAAAGCCAAGACATGGAAACCACCTAACTGTCCTTCAGCAGATGAATGGATAAAGAAGTTGTGGTACATACATGTGGTACATATATGTATACATATATGTATACATAATGAAATATTATCCAGCCAAAAAGGAGGAGGAAATCCTGCTATTTTCAACAACATGAACCTCGAGGGCATTATGCTAAGTGAAATGTCAGACAGACAAATACTCTTATCTGATTTATCTGTGGACTCAAAAAATGAACAACAAACTTAACTCATAGAAAAAGAGATTTAAGGTTACCAGAGGTGGGGAGGGTGGTGTGGAGAGGGGGAATACGATGAAGGCAGTCAAAAGGTATAAACTTCCTGTTATAAGATAAATAAGTCCTAGGGATATAATGTACAACATGATGATTAAATATACCATATGGCAGTGTTGATAGTTTCTAAGCATGTAAATCTTTTTTTTTTTTTTAAGCATGTAAATCTTGAGTTCATATTACAAGGAAAAATATTTTTAAACCTATGAGATGATGGATGTTAACTTATCGTCGTAATCATTTCACAATATATGAAAGTCAAGTCATTATGCTGTACATCTTAAACAGTGCTGTATGTCAGTCATATCTCAGTAAAACTAGAAAAACAGGATGATTCATTCATTTTGGTGGTGTTGGCGGGGGAAACGGGTCAGTTCTTCACATTAAAGGGCTCAATTAAACCAGTTCAGAGACACCAGTACGGATCAGCCAACACGAGACTGGCATTGAGTATGAAGATCATCACAATAATGGCTATTAAACACAATGCCCTTGGGAAGCCCTTGAAACTTCATTTGCAGTGCTTTCCCGTACAGGATATCATCTCTTCCTCAAGTTTATGCTCTTAAAATAAGATTCATAAATATCACATTTATTTTAGGTCCAAAGTCAAGATGGTCTCAGTTTCACATATAGATATTTCTTAGGATTTGTCATCTAGGCATCTACCCATGCCAAGTAGGCATGGTCCAATATCCGATGACCGGAGACCAAGGTGAGTAAGAGTCAGAAAAGGAGGAGCAGATATCTCTTCAGACCCAAATAAACGTGACCAACATTTCTCAGTATGAATGAAAAATAAGATTTGAACAAAATCTGGATCTATTTACATTAAAACTGTCTTCTGAATACTACCAACTCTGACCAGTTGTATTTCACTGCAGGCTCTTGATCACTCATTTGGTCCACAGCACATACAATGTGGAAGCAATAGTAGCTGCTGGTCTAACTTTCAAAGATGTTTTCTCTCAAGAAAGGAAGGCAGCCCAAACCTGGAGAATGAGGTTCAACTGCCTTTTGTGTTTGTGAATACTGTATTAACTTGCTTAAAGGAACAGGCCTTAAGATCTTTCCTGCAGAATTCATATCACACACATACTTGTTCTCTTTTTTTAAATGCCCCCTTTCCTGGCAGTATGTGTCTGTAGCCAGACTGAGCTGCACGGTGATGAAAGGCATCACCCTGCAGCACTGAACAACTGTGCTTGTGTCAGTGTTCTAGGCCTTTCCAAATGCAGATTTTCTCCAGCGCCACAAAATGCACTTCCTCTCCATGCTCAGAACAGAGCTCAAATACATTTACCATTTTTTAAAATTTAAAGTGTGCCTGCAATGAGTGCCACTCCTGCTGATCAATTTGCATTATGTTAAATTAACACAGTAATAGCTATAAAATTACACTTTTCATGCGCTGAATTTAATGATGAAATAATAAGTAGTAACAGGTTACAATTCTGACATAAATATCACACAATGAGTAAATCCACTCAACAATCATGAGTAACTTTCAACATCCCATTTCCTGGGCAACGATATTGAAAGAGCAACAAATAAATTGCAAAGTTATTGTCCATTAGGACAACATAATTACCCTGGAAAGAGAAGCAGAAGGAGCTGTTAACCTGAGCATATGGTTATAAAGGACTTTTCCATGTTTGGTTTATATTGAGTCACTTGGGAGAATTTAACACGGTATCATCTCTATTTTGACATGCTGTTTCTGTAGCATTCATTTTTATGGTTAAAAAATGCTAACTCACCTGCTTGGATTAGGACCAGAACACAGGTGATAATTCTTGGTAATCCAAGAAAGTGAGAAACATATGTATTTGGTGCTTAACTTTCATTTGGGTTTTTAAATTAAACAACATGATTTATTTTTACTTTCTTTTTTTTTTTCCTATCTATGTGCATAAGACACTTTTTAAAAAAGAAGTACTTAAAAAAAAGTGATTCACACGGAGATGTGGGATGGAGCTAGATGGTTCCGTGTATGCTGAATAATGTCTGAATAAAAATATTCAGAGAGCAAGCAGACCTTACACAGTATGAAAACTGACTGCTTCGGGTTGGCTGTCACTCCTTCCCTAGGGCAAAGAAGACCACTCTGAAAATGTTCAAATTTTAGCGGCTGCCTGTTTTAAGCACAGATCTTTGGAAATCTTTTGCAAAATGTGTGAGCTTTTCTATTGCAAGGAATCCAAGTCCCTTCACACCTTAAAATCAAACTACTATACCAGCAAAACACTCGGTGATCCACACAGAGAAGCCCTCACAAGATGTGGGGAAGATCTTACTTCCCACAGTTCAGACTAGTCTGTGAACACCTTGTGTCCCCCGGATGTTAAGAGGTACTATGAGGAAAAAAAAATTCTGCAAATGCTGGACTCAACAAATTTTACAAATTGTTTCTTTTACCTGCAAACCTCTCAGTCTTTAATATGCTAATGTGCAATGAGAAGCAACCAAGGCAAGACAAGGCAGGTAGCGATCCCCCAAACTAAACTGACCCCGGAAATACTTTCCACAGAAAAACTCTAACACCCTCACCAATCACCAATGTTCCATGGAACCCAGTTTGGGTAACACTCATTTAACTTAATAGATGAGAAGAATTAGTCAGTTTGCCTGAAAAAAACCCAAAGTCTTATTTACTTTTTTAGAAAATAAAAACATACCAACAAAGAAATAAAGGAACACAAAGTATTCCAATTCATGGAGTCAGACTGGGAAAAAAGGAAGAGGATCTTAACAGGTCAACTTATGAATAAATTAATAGAAAGGTTTTTGATTTGCAGGTAAGAAAATGTGATGGAGGCAACGCAGGGACCACCTGAGCTAGCAGCCTGATGGTAACCCTGTAGCTTTAAGGGACTATAATCTTGCCCAGGGAAGCAGGTCCCTTAAGCCTATGAGCTCGATTCTGCAGGGAGATCTTCAGGTAAACCCCTGGCTCACCTATGGTTTGATGAAACCCAGCAACTTGACCACAGGCCAGCACTGACGTGCTGCTCTGCCTTGGTGGCTGGTACCAGGGACTGGTGAGACAGGGGGAGCTTAAGACCTGATGGGAGGAAAGAACCTTAAAAAATAAAACACACACACACAAGAAAAAAAGCTGCTCTCCAAAAGCTTTTCTGTTTTCCCAAAATTCTAGCCTTCTTCCAGGTTCTCTTTAAAAATACAGCTTTAAAAATTGGTATGAAAGGAAATGTTACCTGACTGGAAGTTCCTCTCATCCCAGGAGAGTTCTGCTTGATGCTGGAGGCCACCATTCGGCACCTCCCAGACTTCATTTGCACATTCTCAGTTGTACTGCTATAAATGTAACCACCAGTATGCATATACATTCACAGTACACTGAATGCACAATGTCGAACTTATTTTTCAAGAGAGAAAATTGCTCCTCAACATGTTAGTTGCCTCATTTTACCAGGATCTGCTCACTTCCAAAAATGCAAAGAAAGAGGAAGAAAGAAATGCAAAGAAAACTTGGTTCTGAGTTCACTCGCTTTGGCAGAAGGCCTAGCACAGTCGCTAAAATTTTTTCAGCTTTTCTGTGACTCCTTCAAGCCCTCTGCATTCTAGGTGCTTTTCAACTAAGTTAGGAATTATGCTGCCTGGTAGGGGTACTTAACAGACCAGCACGAATAGGTGTGCTTCACTGATAACCCGCTGTCAAAATCCTACTCATGATAAAGATCCAGGTTAAATGTCATGTCCTTCAACAAACATTCTACCATGCTCCCACCCAGGCGCGAGCTCTCCCTCACTCTTTAATGGTCCTCTGCCAGAACTTCCAGACAATGCCTTGATGTGTTTTTTTTGTTTTGTTTTGAATAAATTTTATTTATTTATTTTTGGCTGTGTTGGGTCTTCGTTGCTGCACACAGGCTTTCTCTAGTTGTGGCGGGCGGGGGCTACTCTTTGTTGCGGTGCGCGGGCTTCTCACTGCGGTGGCTTCTCTTGTTGCGGAGCACGGGCTCTAGGCGCGCGGGCTTCAGTGGTTGTGGCCCACAGGCTCTAGAGGGCAGGCTCAGTAGTTGTGGCACATGGGCTTAGTTGCTCCGTGGCACGTGGGATCTTCCCAGATCAGGGATTGAACACATGTCCCCTGCATCGGCAGGCAGATTCTTAACCACTGTGCCACCAGAGAAGTCCTGATAGTGTTGTTTTTAAAAAATTGTTATTGAAATAGAGTTGATTTACAATGTAGTGTTAGTTTCTGATGTACAGCAAAGTGATTCAGTTATATATGTGTATTTATATATATTTTTCTTTTTTAGATTCTTTTCCATTATAGATTATTACAAGATATTGAGTATAGTTCCCCGTGCTATACAGTAGATCCTTGCTGGTTATCTATTTTTATACATAGTAGTGTATGTATTTTAATCCCAAACTCCTAGTTTATCCCTCTCCACCTCTTTTCCCTTTGGTAACCGTAAGTTTGTTTTCTACGTCTGTGAGTCTATTTCTGTCTTGTAAATAAGTTCATTTCTATCACTTTTTCAGATTCCACATATAAGCGATATCATATGATACTTGTCTTTGTCTGACTTACATAGTGTTAAATTAATTAAACAAGGAGGCCTTCAGACTGAGGTGGCTCTAACTTCCTGGCAGTCTACATAAGCAAACCAAAACCTGAGCCTGTAAATGTCTCAAGGTTACAAAATCAAAATGCTAAGGACAGTCAATCACAGCCAGCCCACTAGGCTTGACGCTCTGGCCAGTCACGTCATTTCCCTTTTGGGCTTCTGCACCCCCCTTCCCCTGGCTCCTGCAGGCAGGCCGTCCTCCTAACCACTTCCGGTTTGGCACCACCAGATTCAAATCAATGTTTGCTCAAATGGACTCAAATTTAATAGGCCTCAGTTTATCTTTTAACAGAAAGCAATCGAACCAGGAAAGCTAAGTTGCAATGGTAGACGAAGAGATGAGGAATTGTTCAAACCATGGGAGAGGAGCTGGTCAGATAGAGAACCCCAAAATCTTTGTAAAAAATAACAATGTAGGGCCAGGTGTGGGGTCCCAGGAAATCAAGAGCAGACGCACAGGGGCTCATCTCAGGGGCATTTCAACAGGCTGGGTCAGGGGTTTTAACACTGGGGGAAGAGAAAAAGGAAGAAGAAGAAACCACTGTATATTCATATTTGGGGAATATTTTTAGTCTCGTGTTTTTGACGTGTGAGCTGCCAGCACAAAATACACCAAACACCTTCTTAACTCCCTCAAACCAAATAAATAAATGAAAAGAGAGGCTGCTGCAAATGATGACAAGCAGCTTGTCAAGAAAAGCTGTTTTTCACACAAGAAACCTTTCAGAACCCTAAATTCTAAACTCCCATTCTATTTGCAGTACCCTTATCTGTATTACAACAGAAAAGTGTGAATTGGACCCTAAAAAAAAAATCCTCCTCATTTTTAAAGCCAAAAACTGATCAAGGAGTTCTGTCCACATTTCAAGAGGCTGCATTTCAGATATATGGATACAGATATATCTTTTAGAAAGGAGTACATATTGACTTCTGGTGTTAAGCCACATTCATAGATTTCTCTTATACACGATGTTCTTCAATTTATGCTATTAGAAGTAAATTTTTATGATCAGTTAAGTTTGGAATTAACGTAGAATGTGGAATGAATTTATCAGAACCATGTGTGACCGGAAGAGGTCACACAAGCCAATACACGTTACTAAGTAATCTTCTGCCCTGTTATAAAGTCTAACGCAATTTCTCAGAACTAGCAAAGAGAGACCCAGAGAGCAAAAGAAAAACCTAAAAAAGCAGCAAAATGATCCAGTTTAATCCCACTGTCCTGCATGAGAAAGAGGGGAAAACAGAAACAGAAAAAAATGTTGTTTTTTAATTTTAGAAATCTATTGGAGCAGAGCAAAGACTGCTGAGGCTGAATCAGATGGTACCATGAACTGACTTCCTAGGTACAAGATTGACCCATAACAGCCACTTAGGTGTGGGCAACACAGCTCCATCATACACACAAAAAGGCCCAGCAAGCCCAACTGGTAGGACACTGCCTGCTCCTTGGGTTTAAATATTATGAGCACCCTGCAAAATACACACAGGTCACCTTTGGGAGACACAGAACCAAACCATGACCAATTTGCACTTGAGTTTGGATTGTCCTAACAGCTCCTTACACACAAAGGGTAAGCTTTGGTGGGAAGGAGAAAGGACAGTCCCGGTGTCTGGCCAGTAAGTACTGCCAGGTGGGTCCTGGGCTACATGGGGAAGAAGAGGCAGGAGGCTAAGGTATGCGGAGGGTCTACCAAGTAGAGTATAAAGAAGGGAGGACAAAGGAACTCTGACACCACTTACCCTTCTCACATTTTGCTACAGGATAACTGTGTGAATAAAGAGTTATGATTGCAGACTGCACACAATACAGTGTGCAGACCAATCCAAAAAGACCAATTTACAAAGGCTGTTTTTGGTTGTTGTTACCTTAAATATCTCCAAGATTTTTCTATGGATTTCCAGAGTGTTCCAGTTGATTTCCACAGCTTCCCACCTTCTCACAGAACTTACATATGCATTTCTCAGCTCCTCTGGCATCTCTCCTTAACTGAGGAATATATGTCTGCCCACCGTCTTTCTTCTTCAGCTTGAATAGGACAGGTTCAGCCTTGAAAATTATTAACTATAACTCGTCAAATACTTTCCTCTAAAAAACATATTTAGGGATGTACTGAAAAAGACACTAACAATAAGCTGTTTCATGCTGATTTACGTTTAAAATACTCAAATGTGTATTCAGGAAAGAAAACCTCCAATTTATCTTTTCAAAACAGCTTTTTCAAAACACTGATTTCAAACCTGACAAAATATCCCAAAAAAGAAAATTCAGATCTAACTTATAATTATGTAAAAATATTAACTCAAATATTAGCAAATAGAATCCACCAGCACAATGAAAGAACAAACATACCATGACCAATAGGACTAATTATAAGGCTTCCGAGATCTTTCAAGAACAGGAATTATACTTCTATAATTCACAGTATTAATAAGTTAAAGGAGAAAAACCATGTGATCATCTCCATACATGCTAAAAAAGCATGTGATAAAATCACAATCACTAATGTGCTAATAAACTAGGAATCTATAAATACTTTTTAATTTTTTTAATTTCTTTAAATTGAAGTATAGTTGATTTACAATGTTGTGTTACTTTCAGGTGTACAGCAAAGTGATTCAGTTATACATGTTCATATATCTATTCTTTTTCATATTCTTTTCCAATATAGGTTATTACAAGATATTGAATACACTTTCCTGTGCTATACACTAGGTCCTTGTTGTTTATCTATTTTATATATAGGAGTATCTATTAATCCCAAACTCCTAATTTTTCCCTCCCAGCCCTATAAATACTTCTTAATATGAAAAAGAAATAAAGATATTTTAAAAGCCAGAACCAGGCTTAATGGTGACACATAAACAGCATCCTCATTAAGACAAGAATGGCCACTATCAATACTCTGTAATCTTATACTTCCCAATTAGCGCCAGCCAATGCAAGTAGGTGAAAGTCACTGTTGTGGACAGAAGGATTGTGCCCCCCCGCCCTGCAAAATCATATGAAGCCCTAACCCCCCAGGGTGGCTGTATTTGGAGTAAGGTACAATGAGGTCCTGTTGGTGGGGCTCTGATCCTATAGGGTTAGTCCTTACACAAAGAGGTACTTGGGAGCTCATGCTTTTGCTCCTCTTTGCTTCTCACCTTGGACGTCCCAGTCTCAAATACTGTGAGAAACAGATTTGTTTTTTAAGTCCCTCGTCCATGGTATTTTGTATGGCAGCCCAAGCAGTAATACAGTCATGAACACTTAAAGTTGGAAAGGTAGAGGCAAAATTATTATTTTTGCAGATGATACATTCCTGAATCTAGAAAACCAACGAGAATCAACTGAAAATGAATAAAAACATTAAAAGACAAGCTAGATGATTACTAAACTAGATTACAATTAATAGCTTTTCTTATAAAAACAAGTCAATTAAATATAAAGATACTAGGTACAAGAGCAAAAGAACATAGAATTAAGAAATTTCAAAGTGTACAGAATTCATAAGAAAAAAACATCAAAATCCTACAGCAAGACGTAAGATGACAAATTAATAGAAAAACAAAGTGTTCACAGATGTAAAACTGATTGTGAAGATATTATTTCCCCCTAAATTACTTTATAAATTTAATGTGATCCCAGTAAAAATGCCAGTAAGACTATTTTTTAAATTTGCCAAGTTAATTCTAAAATGCACATGGAAAATTAACCTGTGAGAACTGTCAGGAAATATACAGTTATTAACCCCACTGGATATTAAAACATACTATGAAGCTAAGGTAATTAAAACAATTTATTACTAGCAAAAAAAAGTCAGAAAAATGGGACAAAAACAGTTCAGAAATAGACAATACACATAGAAATTATATAATAAAGTTGGCATTTCAGATGTGGGAAATGATGGATTACCCAATAAATATGTTGGGTACAAGTGGCCAGTTACTAGGGGGAAAAACTTTGCTGGTTCCATTCTCACGTCTTACATCAAAATAAATCCCAGATGGCTCAAAAATTTAAATGTAAAAAATAAAGTTGTTAGAACAAAAAAAGAGAACATTAAAAAAAATTATTCTTAGCCTAAGAAGGCTCTACTAGGCAAGGGACAAAAAACCAAATGCCATAAGTTTAAAAATAAAAGGAAAGAAAATTGATAAGTTTGCATCAGCATTTGAAACGTTCGAAAGGCAAAGAGCACCAACAAGAAACTGAAAAGCAAATGACAAAGAAGAAAAATATTTATAACCCTTAAGTGAGACAAATGGCTCATTTCTCCTAAACAGAGTGTCTTCAAATCATTTAGATAAGGACCAAGTCTCCAGCATAAAAATGGTAAGGTTAGTGTTGAATGTTGGGCTTTCTGGGAAGCAGATTTAGAGATGGAGAATAGGGTTTAGGAGGGTCACTGGGGAGTGTTCTGAGGACCAATACCCACTGGGGAAGGGAAGGAACTGCGACTACGCAAAAGAAGTTGGGCAGTGATGAAATCCCAACAAAGAACTCCACTGGCTCCAGGGGCAGCTCAGGGGCTGGAAATGCCAAATTGGCAGCAAAAGGGGTTGGGCCTTTACAGTCCCATACTGACTAAGAGCTGGATATGGGTATTCTAGGGCAGGGGAGAGAGATCTGGGGTTAGCAGGATCTCTTCAGCTGCAGCAGTCCCCAAAGGGGGGCTGGCAGTTCCTTTTGCTAAAGCCTGGGGGAACAGCAGCTGAGGGAACAGGAGCTTTGTCCTGAGCAGCACAGCACTGTGCCTATTAACCAGCCAGCACATAGAAAAAGCAAAGGACATGGCTAATAAACATACTAGAAGATACGCAACTTCATTCACAGCTAACAAAACACAGGTTAAAACAACGAGTACCATTTGTCCTATTAGAGAGGCAAAGAGAAGATGGCAGCCAACGCAGAGTGGTCAGGACTGATACTCTTACAACACTGGTGAGAGGAATGTGAACCCCTAAGACCTCTTTGGAGGACAACCTGGCCTTTCTTTCTAAATTCAAAATGCACACATTCTTTGACCCAGCATCTCCACTTCTAGGAATTGCTCCTACAGAGAGATTCATACGTATATCCCAAATATGCAAAAAAAACCTATTAACCCTAGTTACTTCTGGGGAGTCAATCCAGAAAGAAAAAGATAGGAGATGTGTTTAATTGTACACCTTTTGATACTATGCTGATTTTTTTTCCCACCCTGTATATATGTATTACTTTTAAAGTAATGGTCAAAAAGAAAATCTGAACATGAAAATGAAATACCTACCTATAGAGATATCTTTATGGTCTATGTATTAAGATATTTTCTCCATTTAAAAGAACCCTTTTTTTGGGCTTCCCTGGTGGCGCAGTGGTTGGGAGTCTGCCTGCCGATGCAGGGGACACGGGTTCGTGCCCCGGTCCGGGAGGATCCCACATGCCACGGAGCGGCTGGGCCCGTGAGCCATGGCCGCTGAGCCTGCGCGTCTGGAGCCTGTGCTCCACAACGGGAGAGGCCACAGCAGTGAGAGGCCCACGTACCGCAAAAAAAAAAAAAAAAATAATATAAGAACCCTCTTTTTGTTTCCCTACTACTACAGCAATACTATCTCCTGGATTCACTTACTATCATAAACTTACTCTTATATGCAGGGAATCTATATAAAGTCTGTAGGTTTATTTACTTTCTCATAGGAAACTATACCGTAAATTTAACTCAAATCCTAGTATTTCTTAACACTTTTGGAAAGCAAACGTGAGCTACTGAAATATTATGTGCAACTTATGCTAATAGACACTAATATATATTCTAATTAATCCTTATAACCCTGTGAGTTATGTCTTATCATGCCCACTTTACCAATTTACAGAGCACACAAGTTTAAATGATAACTCTAAGTGGCCAAGTCCAGTTCACATCTAGCCATTTACCTCTTTCTACAACATCCTCCTGCGTCCCACAGAATTTTACTTTTGCTTCCCAAAATATTTTGTAAGCAACCATTGGTATTCTAAATGGTTGGTATGATTTCCATTTTGAAGAAAATCGGGAAACAGTAACAGGCAAGTATCTCTCTCTAGCTGAGAGTGCTAAAATTTCACATCCTAGAATGCAAGTCTTCATCTTCCTACTGTCTCCTCTAAGTACACTTTCACCTGCCCATAAACCTTTCCCTAGAAGAGAATTCACAGTAGGTGGATCTCTGCCCGTCTTCCTGTTCGGACTGCCGTCAGACCAAGCGTTAGGGAAGTATGTTCTGCCAAGAGAAAGGGCAGGAGTCCAACACCATTGTTTTCCTGTTAGTCACTGAACTCAAGACTGAACAAGGGAAACCTATGTCTATTTGAGTGAACTATTTCAATCTGTGGGGAGAAAGGAGACCTACAAAATTCTGAGACAAAAAACCAAGAAGGGGACAAAGTGAAGGATGCTTCTCTTACATGTAAGATCAGTTAATGAGTTAGGGGATGCTGGGTACTCTGAGTTCCTGAATATTTGAGACAACTGCTTCCCAAATGAAAACAGCCAATGCTACCAAAAATTAGACTTGAACCAATGGCAGGAACCTTTTAAAGATTTTAATCATAAGCAATCAGAGTGAATGATGGGTTGGTTTAAATAGACATATTGAGGATTTTGAACCTAGATAGTATTGTTATTCCGAGGAGGGATACTATTGCTTCTGCTTCACTGACACTGTTTACCATTTCGCCCAGACCCTTCAATAGAGATTGCTGTGTTTCTCACTGCCAACCATCTGTTGTCATCTACATGAAGGATCTACAGAAACCCCTACTAGTTTCTGTACCTCAGAAATGCCCCCTCCCGAAGAAAACTGTAAATTAATTGTCGCTGTTTTCAAACTGAGAAAGCGGCAGCGGGGTGTGTGTGTGTGTGTGTGTGTGTGTGTGTGTGTGTGTGTGAATTTAAATACTCCCCCTCTTCCCAACACACGCACACGTACACCCAGCAACTTTCATCTATAATTTAGAAAATGGATGTAGTTCAGCAACAGTTAAAGACTAATTTCTTATGCTTTTTGTGCATTTACATAATTGATTTGCTAGATAATGCACTCTGCTTCCTTATTTAATAAACATGTTAATGATTTCAGACAATTACGCAAAACTGCCTACAAGTGTCTGCCTAAGAAAAGCAACAAAAAATAATTAAAATGAAAATACACACCAAAAGGCACATCCTTCATATCACACTACACAAGATATTAAGTCAATATGTCACCCTGTCACCACTCACTTGCTACCTGCTGTTATACATTTATTCCAATTCTAATGTATTAGCTGAGGCTGACACATTGGTTAGACATCCAAGTGGGCAAATACACAGCGCAGGAGAATAAACCTGGTGCTTTGTCAGGGTAGAGGCAGTAAAACAGCACCAGAGAAGGGGGAGACAATAAAACACAGGCTAGCAACAGAAGGCTGAAGCAGATGTTTTCCCAAGAAAACCCTCTCCGGGCTATTCGTGGTGGGGGGCAGTCACGGGGGGACTATACGGATTCCACCTCCTCTGCCACACCTGAGTGCCTGGAGAGCAATGAGTAGGCCAAGCATCACAACAGGTCCAAATTTGGCAGATTCCTCATGCATTCTGGCCCTTTTCAGGCTGTCTTATTTTTTCCCCCCGGAACTTTCATATGAGTCACTCACAGAGCCACGGCCTGAGCCACAGACATTTCCACCATCTGAGGGGACCGTGAGGATGGGGAGAGGCACTGAAGGAAGCTGCAGGCCGGGGAGCCGTGACTTTGGTCTTCTCTGGTGCTTCGCTCTTCCATCCCCTGATGAAGTCAAGTTACTAGGGCACAGAAAGTCCCAGCCACCCTCCTGAGCCCTCAGGGAAGCGAGAGGTGGGTCATCTGACAGGTGCCACGGGACACTGAAGAAGAAGCTTGGAAGCTTCCAGCCCTTGCTAGATGCTAGCTGATTCTGGCTCAGAAGTCCTGATTCCAGCCCTCCCAGAAGACAGAATAGTTGGAGACCAAAGAAAAACTGATGAAATTGAGGAGAAAAAGGAGCCTTCCACCAGTAACTTCTTATTCTTCCAGAAAGGAGGGTAAGAAGAGTAAGCAGGGGGGTTCTCTTAACCAGGTGACACTTCTTTCATGTTTCTAAGTCCAGGTAACCGGAGTGGAGGCACCCTGATCTCAGTTCTAACACAGGAGCCGTCAGTCGGCAAGAGTGTGTGTATGTATGTGTCCCCAGATTTTAGGGTTCTGACCTCCCTGCTTCACTGTATAAACCCAAGTTGCGTACAGCCTGGGTATCACGTGGAGAAAATGGTGAGAAATAGAACAGAACCAGAAACAAGGACAGTTCATTCAGAAACACCTTAAGAAATATGCACGTTATCGGGAAGGTTATGGAGAGCCACCAGGGGGATTTCAAACCAAGAGTGACAGGGTCTGATTTGTTTCCTGGAGCCATCCCTCTGGCAACAAGGTGGCAAGTGGTGTGAAGGCGATACAGCGATCGGCCAGGAGGCTGCCTCATCAGTCCAGGGAGAAGGGGACTACAGGTGTAGAGCAAGGGCGCGGCCATGGGGGAGAGTGAAGTGGGCAGCAGTGCAGGCTTAGAGAGGAGGCATCATGGCTCTGATGGGAGGTAGAAGGTAACGCTGGTCTCTAAGGGTTGGAGGGAAAGAGGAAGAGGGGTGGAAGGTGTAGGGGGAAGTGGAGGAGGGGAATGGCAAGCTCTGCTTTGCGCTTGTTCAGTTTCAGATGCCTAAGGTACATCCAGATGGAGGTTTCAGAAGCCAGCGCTGGACTTCCGGCCTGCAGTTTCATTTCTGCAGATATTACACATTCCGCTGCACTACAAAGGCAGGGAGAAGATGACCTGCTACCAGGGTCACCACGTCACCTAGCTCACTATCAAAAAGCTCTCCCCCACCTGCGGAAACATAGCCAAGGCATGAAACACAACTGATCTACTGCTATGAAGTATTATTAAAAGATCAAATTCATTCAAACCACCCCCCTCCACCCCCCAAAAGAAAGGAGAACAAAAGCAGAGTGGGAGGAATTGCCTAATATGTTTATAGCATTCTTGCAATTTCATAGCCAATTCATTCAGGTCAGAAAGTAGAGCAGATAACACCCTGATCAAATGCTCCATATTGTTACATGGTCCTTAGAAACCTCCTCAGCAGTTACTTTAAAATCAGATCATAATGGAATCATGAGGTCTGACCAGTCCAAGAGGAAAGGAGGCCTGGGTGATCTTCTGTATGGGCCCCAAAATCTCCCAGGTGACCCTTTTTGAAAGCTGATTAAACAAAGGAAGTTCACAAACCCTGCATACAAAGCACTGTAATCTAGACGCACCCATTTCAGATCCCTTCCCTCCTGCTTGTCAGATGGGAGTCCCTTGCTGGCTCTGTTGGGGCTTTGCATCAGGCAACTTGCCCTGTTCCCCTTGATGATGCTTCTAACAAATGGCCAGAAGCTACATCTGGGGATTCCAAATGCTGAGATCTATAGAAGCAAATGTAACTCAGGTTTAAGGACTTCATCTACTCAGGTGACTGTGTGTCATCACCGACAGCAAAGTTAGCCCCTTCACCAGCTTCCATGAGAAGTTCAACCATTCCCGGCCTACCATGATGCTTCATGTTACTCAAGATCTGTGGGGCCATAAGGCAGAGTCCCCACTGGACAGTCCCTTCCACATCTCCCTGTGCTTACCCATCTATGGTCCCTCTCGTCCCTCTTCATCTACAGAGGCACCTTATCTTTCGTTTTAAACCTGGTACCCCAAAGGCTTCCTTCTCTCCTACAGAGAGCGTATCAGACAAGTTTCTCATTGAAAGAACCCCATCACCAACACCTAAAAGTTATTCAAGCTGCTAAGAAGATACCATTCTCTCTAAATTATTTCTTTTTTAGTTTTTCATTTCCTCCCAGAGAGGATTTGAAGCAACTTACAGCAAAGGGCAGATACGCCATAAAGAAAATCAGTTCCAAAGAAGGAAGAACTCAATATACTAACCTTATAAGGATCAGTAATTGTTGAGATTCAACACGAACGTTAACCAGGGGTGTCCAAGGAGCCACAACAAAAGTGAAGGCAGCTGTTCCCTAACAGTGCTTATTTCTTAGCATCAGAAATGATCAAAAACACACTAATACCCCAGAGGATAAAGCTTCAGAGCAGCTTTCAAAGCAGTGACTGGGGAAGGTCAAGTCATTGGCTAAGTACTCCCATTTCTTCTGCTATAACATCCACATGACTTCATCCTGTTTTATACTGTCTTTATTTTCTTAAGTATTTAAGAACAGACACTGGACTAGGAGTCACAAGTCCTTCGTGTGATGCCTATAGCTCTGCCATAACCAGCCAGGGGTCCTTAGTCAAACAGCCTCACATTTCCAGTAAAACAAGAAAGAGAACCAAGTACGGCACTTCCGATTCCAACGTTACATGCTTTTTAAGATGAGTGTCATTGGTTTTGAAGAGTTTACAAGTATCACACATGGGAAAACAGGACTAAATCCTCCTCCTAAATTAACTCTGAAGTTTAGTTTTTGGAGAAATCCTATCACACTTTATGGTTCTGTGTAGCAATAAGCCACACCCGATGGGGGACATTCTACCGTATTTCTTAGAAGTAAAAGAAATACACTATTAGAAAAAGACTTGTGAAACACTTACCACGCTCGTTTGATTGATCCTGCTTGGGCTTTTGAAGCTTATCTACATCAACTGCCATTCTTTTAAATGGGATGTACAATGTAAAAATAATTCTTTCGGAGCCTTTGCCGAGATGAACATACACAGATTGTACATACATACAAGCAGATCATTTCAAATTTGGTCCATATTTAATGACCTTGTTCAGCCCTCCCTATGCTAACACTATTATGTATAACAACCTTAATTTAAACCCATAGTCAAAAGAATACATCCCTAATGAAACACAACTTCAAATTAGAGTTAAATCTGTCTCCTAGACCAAAATATACAAAAGGTTCTTGCTTATATTTTTAAACTTCATGTGACTTATTTAAAGATTCAAGGTTTTCACTGAAATGACGCACAGATGACTAAATTTTCATTTAGGATAAATAGTAACTCAGGAAGAATTCTACTGGTGCATTTGGATTATAGTTTCAATACTCTTCATCAAAACACATGGAAATGGGATTGGCCAGGGTAAACTATGCCTTTCTTTTGTTCTGTTTAAGGCCAATGGTCTGAAGAAAAAAAAAATGTGCTTGTAAAAAACAACAACAACAACAACTGCCGTTTCTCCACTTTTAAATAGGGATTTGTAATCATTACATTGCTTCAGTTGCCCTTTGGTGCTTTCATTTTCAATTAAACTAAACAACTATGCATATCTGCAGAGGATTTTAGTTCTTGGAAGGCAATGACTCAACCTTATGGAGCAATAGTGCAGAGGCGTTAGAAGTTCACAGATTACCTGATCCAGGATAGCCATTAAGTTGCACACACGATGTAACTTCCTATCCACTGTCCATAGCAGATATCACCAGCCAATCGTGGAGAGCATTCATTTACTCTACACCCAAATGTGGCCTCAGATTTTTCAACCCAGCACTATAGGCAGTTAATACCAGTTAACAACACATGAGGTGAAAGCTTTCCGCATTCCTTGACGTCGACAAGTCTGATGTTAACATGAAGATCCCAAACTCCAAGTTAAGATGCATAGTAGTTAAGCCTGAGTCAGGACTACACCCCGAACTCTACACTACTTATCCAGTGCTCTTTCACTAGACACCAAGGGCACTGTTGTAGACTTAATAAGCCATCACTAAATGGGATGAGTGTATACACCAGCATCTCCCTTGTGTTCTTTAATGCCTTCCCCTTTTCTTTGCGGAAGACATGCATGGAACAGTGCTCCTAATCATTAACAAGTCATAATATTTGGGCACCAAATGAAGCTTAGTAGGCAAATGAAAAGTACTGCAACCCACTCCTGGATTCAAAAACACTGAGCACCCCATTACTATACATCTCATGACTGCCAATCCAAATATCCCACAAGTTAAATTCCACAGGGTAAGTACTGCATACCAGTCCTGATTTTGCCACTATAGATCTGTGACACCTTGAACTGAATATCCCCTTCCCTGGGTAACATCTTGTTCATTTTTAAATGGAAAGTTTCAAAGACCTGACCTCTAACACCCTTTTTGATGATGCAACTCGTCAGAATTTCCTGTAAAGGCAGCACCTGTTTATTCATACCCTACTGTAAACAAAGTGCTATGATTGGTGCAAGGCAAAAACCAACAAACAAAACAGGATGCTGCTCTCCAGTTTGTGTGTCCACTACTATCAGGTGGGTTGTCTTGCACTTGCTGTATTCCTGTCATAAAGAAGGCCCAGTTTGCTTTAGAGTTGGTTAAAATAGCTGTTCATCTTTCTCCATCAAGCTGTCAGTCATAGTAGCTTGGGAAAAATTCCAGGGCTATTTCAAACACTTTCTGCAACTCAACAGCTTCTCTCCTCTATACATAAACTAAAAACAACTCTACCTCCCTGCTGCCCCACCACCACCAAATCTCCTGGTAGAGAATGATAAACCAGGAAAGGCCATGGTAGAAAAGTCAGTGCTATAAACACATTTTAAATGGACCTTTCTCTGAAGTCAGCACCTCCAACTCACCTTCCCTTAAGGATTACCCAATTCTTACCATGAAGAAAGAGGTAAGTTCCTGTCCAACTATCAATGACAAGAAGCTACTAGAAGCAAGTGGCAATATGCAGTCCTTGAGGAAGACAACAACGTGAGCCCACTGTGAAGAAAAGAATCATCATAGGTCTAATAATTATTTTCTTGTAAATCAATCATACTTGTGAACAGAAATTGATTATCTTTTCAGTTAAAGTCCTGAACAAATATTCTATTGGGTTTCATTCATTCAACAATTTTTTTTTTTTTTTTCCTGCTTTACGTGGGCCTCTCACTGCTGTGGCCTCTCCCGTTGCGGAGCACAGGCTGCGGACGTGCAGGCTCAGCGGCCATGGCTCACGGGCCCAGCCGCTCCACAGCATGTGGGATCTTCCCGGACCGGGGCACGAACCCGCGTCCCCTGCATTGGCAGGCGGACTCTCAACCACTGCGCCACCAGGGAAGCCCCAACAAATATTTTTTGAAATCTATTATGTGCTAAGTACTATTCTAGAAGCTGGGCCATTCAGCAGTGAACAAACCAGATGGACCTCTCTGCCCTTATAGAGTTTACATTTATACAAACTATAAAACCAGGAAAGCAGCTTTGGGGATATACATCCATGCATCTGTCCTTCTGTACACTCATAAGTACTTCTTAGGGAACTATACATCTTGCCAGGCTCTAGGTTAAACTGGGAGAACAAAAAGATCCTAATATCCAAGCACTTACAGACCAACAATCAATTCATTGCAGGATACTGTAATGGGCTGCCACTGGGCAGGTATGGACTAAGCACTATGGACAGAGGAGTGATCAGTGCCCCTTACCTTTCAGGGGAAGACAAGTCATAGTTGAACTGGCCTTTGAACCGAAGTAAAGCAAGTAGACTATGGGAGGAATCCCAACTGAGATATAGTCGTGAGAGGGCAGAGAGGGCTGGAAGATCCACAAGAATCCCTGGGGCATGGGTGTGGTTTGGGAAAGGATTCTGGAAAGGCAGGCTGGAGCCCCAAGGGGCTGGGTTTCAATGCCAAGTCCAGGAGTTTGTCCTTGAACCAGGGAGAACCACACGATAAACCCATTTTCTGGTTAATATCCTGTTCTAATCAGCTTACACTGTATACTCCTTAAGTGGGATGGGATGGTTCGTCCCTCAAGATTTTGATCCTCCTCCAGTCTCCAGACAAATAAGGGAAATTCTGCTAATTTTTTTTACCAGGAAAGGAAACATGGGTGTGAGTGGCCCAGGCTGGATGGGGTACAACACACCCAGAGAGTATTTTCTTCCTTTCAACCACTCCATCCAGTGAGCAGCTGCTAACCGACTAGCTGTGCCAAAGAGACTCCACGGGTCTGACGGCTGTTAATGGGCTTTATTACCTTGTTGAGTACCTCAAACTCCAGTTACTAATTACAGGGCATTGATGTGACTGTTTGGCTATATAATTTTTGTTAATTGATTTGCATGAGGGGATTGGGGCATGACACGCTCTAAATTTTCTTCCAGCTCTAAAATTCCATGACTCTTCTCTATGGCTACATGCATCAGGAATGACCTTGTGCATTCTGGATCGTGGGTTTTATGCATGGGCTCCCTCTTCAATTGCTCAGAACCCACAGGAGCACAGTGTTATGCAAGGACACACAATGACATGGAGGGCCAGGCTGGAGAGTGGTTCTCAGCCATTAACACTCATGCTCACTAGCATCTATCGGGCTCCTAAGAGTGAGCAGAATTTGTAGGGCCAAGCCACTTCCGGCCACTTGGACATCTTGCCTGCAGTGAGCTCACACAACTTATTGATATGAAGCAGATGTTTCTGCTTGATCAGGGGATCGCAAATGCTTATACCCCACAGTTCCTAACCACACTTTTCATCTCTCCTTCATGTCCCAATACCAAGGTTTCAACTTACTCTTTTTTTTCTCATGCATAATTTACCCTTCCACCTCTCCAAAGCCCATAGCTCATTTTGAAAGTATTGCTCCCCACCAACAAAACCGCTTTACTCTTTTGGAGTCTCTGAATGACACTCTTCCTCTTAGCATATCCTATTTAGGGGAGGGAAGAGCAACCTAGGAAGGATCCACAGATAAGCTGAATTGATGCTTATATACCAGACTTCCCTGAGGCCATCTGCCAACTGTTAATATACCAGGCAGGTTGCTATGACTCTTAGGCCGGATAAGCCTTCTCAGGCCCTGGTTTTCAAAGTGAAAAATACCATTACTAAGAAACTGAGCCACAGTGCTCCATTACCAACCAAACTTCTGGGCAAGAGGTCAGTAGAAAATCTCTGGAATGGAAAGAAGTGGTTCTCAGTGACTCTAGATGACTTGTCATTCCAGATGTGTCATCCACTATTTGTAGCTAAGGATAGGACACCTTCTCAAGTTTTCAAACAATTAAGCTTTCCTACATAAATTAAAGGGACTGAATGTTATCACATAATAAAGCTCCTCTCGCAGCCCTACATTCCAGTATGTTTCCTCAAATGAGAAAGAAAACAGTGCTGTTAGAGCTAAGATTCCCACTGTATCTGTGCCTCCATGTGGGTGGGTGTCCTGCATGGAAATGTCATTGGTTATGTCATTGATTATGTCTGCCATGTATTATGGCAGAAAATACTCACTGGCTCAACATTAAAGAGTGAACTGAAACATGTGAGAAATGATGGTTCTGCTTTCTCCATTATGGAGGGGGTGTCAACCTGGGCAAGATCTTTGGGCTAATCAATGATGCAGATACTATCACTTCCCTGGTTCAGGATGTTGGAACCGCCACTTCTTTAGGCATGTAAACCTTAAACACAGCCAAATTCAACTTAAGAAAAGGCACCAAAAGTGTTTCCATACTAACAAAAAAAAGAGAAGTTAAAGAACAAAGCTACAAGAGTTGCTTGGTTTTTCCTCTTTAAATGGATCCTGGCTGTTTAGGGAGTGGTGGCTTCAGGCATGGGAAGAACTTTGGAGGAGTCCATCGGGCTATTGGGCAACAGACATCATTCAAATGGGAAAGATTAAGCAAAATACACTTGTGTGTGATGCTTGACAAATTCTGTCTTCAGCTGTGAGGGGAAAAAATTCATTGTTTCCTCCAATAACATTAATTATCCAACCACAGCAGAAACCTGACAACGGCTGGTAATGTGTTTAGATACAGAGTATAGTGAATCACTGGACACAGGTCCGGAGATTCTGACACCCCACAAGAGTGACTTTCTCCTCCCCACACTCAAGGTGAAGGGTGACTCCAACATTTTCAACAAGTCAACGCAGGAATGGGCAAGTGTGCCTTCCAGGCTTTGTATTTTGGAAAATGGGATCAATCATAGAGAGAAAGATGCCACTGATGTCTCGGAACCCAACAGCCAGGGTGTTAATCCAGCTGCAACCATTTACCCATCTCACACATGACTTTTCTGGAAGAAATTCCCTAAAACTTTCACAGACAAAAAGTCTCATGAGCTGCTCAAAGCCAAAGAGCTGTTCCTACTCTTTACTGGGTGACAAGCCAGTTGCTTGTCCCTTTTTTTTTTTTTTTTTTTTTTGAGTATAAAGCAGAGGATTTTAAAAAAAAAGAGTGGGTCACAAGGGAGGTATTAAAATATTTAAATAAAGATATTTAAATAGCTGTTCCTGTTACCATGTTTAGGATAATTGGTCCAATACCTTGCGTGGAAGAGGAGTCTGCCTGAGATAGGAGGTTCCTTGAGTTGCTTCTTTTAAGCAAAAGGAAAAAACAAAGGGAAGTTTCCCTTCTTCCCACACAAGCCAGCACCCCCTACAGCACATGAATCACAAATTAGCTCATGGAAGAGGCTCCCCCAAGGAGTCTTCTCAGCTCCTCTCTATTATCTTCCCCAAATACAGGAAGAGATGGCGCCAGAGAACAGCCCAGCAGGAATCTGTGGGAGTGAAAAGCAAACAGGAAGCCTGAGACCCTAGGAGGTAGAGGCAGTTTGGGAAGGAGAAAAATGTTGGTAACTATGGCATTCTAAAAGCCATCCTCTAGGTTAGGGCCATGAAATACAGCCAAGGCTTGGAACTACACAGATGCTTGGAACTGGAGACTCCTCCAGACCCCTCCATTTTACAGATCATGTGAAAGCTGAGAAGAGGTCAAAAAACTTGTTCAAGATCACACTTCTGGGGCTTCCCTGGTGGCGCAGTGGTTGAGGGTCCGCCTGGCGATGCAGGGGATCCGGGTTCGTGCCCCGGTCCGGGAAGATCCCACATGCCGCGGAGCGGCTGGGCCCGTGAGCCATGGCGGCTGAGCCTGCGCGTCTGGAGCCTGTGCTCCGCAACGGGAGAGACCACAACAGTGAGTAGGCCCGCGTACCGCAAAACAAACAAACAAAAAAATAAAATCGTTAGGGGCTACTACTAAGTCATACAAACAAAAAAATAAAATCGTTAGGGGCTACTACTAAGTCATAGAAGTGTGATTTTTTTTTTTTTTTTTTTTTTTTTGCGGTACGCGGGCCTCTCACTGTTGTGGTCTCTCCCGTTGCGGAGCACAGGCTCCAGACGCGCAGGCTCAGCCGCCATGGCTCACGGGCCCAGCCGCTCCGCGGCATGTGGGATCTTCCCGGACCGGGGCACGAACCCGAATCCCCTGCATCGCCAGGCGGACCCTCAACCACTGCGCCACCAGGGAAGCCCTGCCTTTTAAAAGGATCTTCCAGAATGTAAACGACAGCCTGTGCAGATTCAGCTCAACACCATCTATCTTCTATAACGAATGGGAAGAAGGATGTTCTTATTGAAGAACCTGGGGACTGTTAGAGCCCCAAGACCCTTCTCAATCACCCAAGCAATAATATGATTAATACATTAATACAGTAGAAATTAACACAACATTGTAAATCAACTATACTTCAGTAAAGTCAATTAAAATTTTTTTCAAGGTAGAATATAATTGATTCTTGTCCCACCTTCAGAAAACTGAAAAACCCCACATGGTTCATGGAGTAAATCTTAAACACAACACTTAAGTTAGCTCCTGGCCCGTGGTAGGTACTCAGTATGTTTGTGGGATTAACAGATGACCAAAACCAAGTACTTTGGCCAAACGAGAGCAGATGATATCACTGGAAGCATTAGGTTTTACCACCTCTGGGGGATTAGGGGTGGGAATAGCCCTTTAGCATGACACAAGCGATGCCATGAATGCAAAAAGGGGCTTCAAACCAGACACAGGGCTTTCCTGGTGGCGCAGTGGTTGAGAGTCCGCCTGCCGATGCAGGGGACAGTGGTTCGTGCCCCAGTTTGGGAAGATCCCACATGCCGCGGGGCAGTTAGGCCCGTGAGCATGGCCACTGAGCCTGCGCGTCCGGAGCCTGTGCTCCGCAACGGGAGAGGCCACAGCAGTGAGAGGCCCGCGTACCGCAAAAAAGAGAAAAAAAACCAAACAGACACAGTTCATGCTGGGCACAGAAACCAACACTGTCCGATGTTGGGGAGCTAAATTAGCTCCTCTGTGTTTCATCTACCAAGGAAAGAAAAACACCTTTTAATTTTCAAGAGTTATTTATGTAAAGCAAGGGATATAGTGAATATGAAACCAAATTGTAAAGTTAAATACTGGACAAAATCAGGTATTTGTGCTACACAAATAACATTTATTTGGTTCTCAGAGCACCTTGCATTCAGCTTCATTATAACACCTGTCTTACTGTTCTCGAATAGCCAAGATTTAAGGGACACATGCACCACCGCGAGCCAGGCGCTATGTAAAGTACTTGGCCTGCGCAGATGAAATAAAAATCCTTGTGCTTGATTTTACGTAGATCTGTCCCCCTAGTGTTTATAGTGACTAGCCCTAGACTAGGGACCGCCACACACTAGGCCATTATTACATGACTGCTGAATAAATGGATGGATAAACACGCACGTGGAAGAATGAATGGATGAAAATGAAAGCAGCACCAGGCAACCGCCGCATGCCTCAGACCCACATCAGTAAAATTCCATAATCCACGGAGCTGCAAAGAGCAACAACATCAGGCCTCGGAGGCATGTGTATGTTCCTTGGTTGCAGCCAAATCCCACACCCTGGAGGGCATGAGAGCCACAGTTCAAACCATGGGAAAACATGCCAAAGCCCAACCCCAGCTGCACACTGATGCATAGGAAAACTCACCAAAGTTCCTTCCAAGAGAGTTTGCAGGACCACTGTCCCAAACAGAGCGCTGATCACATGTCAGACTTGGAGACCAAGCCCTTATCCACAGAGTGTGGGATGAGCAATTCCATCCTGACAGATGTGATCTCCAGAGTGCCTGCAGTGACAGCGTGGAGTTTTCCATTCCTCCAGACAACAGGGAAATACGTGCTGATGTGCCTTGGCTTAAAGGAAGGTCTGACAGTCTCCTCCCTGGAGGGGTCACCTCTACTTGAAATCAGCCAGGATGTTTTTCTAAGTCCTGCATTCTCAACTTTCTAGAACTGGTGGGGGATGGGCAATCTGGAACATGAATTCGACATTAACCTTCCATTCCTCCCCCAGGGTAGCTAATATTGCTCACAGGCACATTATTTTGACCTACTCTAGGTCTAAATAGGGTAGGAAGCTCGTTACTTTCCGGGTAGCAGTCAGTCTTTACCTTTATTGAATCAACACTCTTTGAGCCCTTGCTGTGTACTAACCACCTTTCTAGTGCTTTACAAATATCCACTTATTCACTTCTCATCCAGTCCTTTGAGGTAGGTACCATTATTCCCCCCCTCCCCCCGGTTTGCAGATGTAGTAACTGAGGCCCCAAGAAGCTAAGAAACAGCTCATCATCTGGGTGGTTGCAAGAGCTGTCATGTCGGGTAAAACAATATTTGATGAAAGACTTGAGAATAAAAGAGCGCCATTCCTTTTTAGGGGTGAGTCATTCTGAAGCAAAGTCTCTTGCATTTAAAGGATGGAGGCAGGGATGGAGTGGGGAGGACCACAAGAAAAAGGTACATCGTTAATATTGCACTCACATTTTTATCAGCACCTGTAGCCAAGGACAGAGGCTACAAAGGGAAACACATGACCCAAATGTCTGTAGGCTTTTCCCTTGGAGTCAGCCTCAGTCATTTGAGGACTAGACTTCAGTAAAAGGCAAGCATAGAGTAACTCGCATATAAATATACAGACAGGAGATATATATATATAAATAGATATAAATAAATCAGGGCCTCTGAGTAAATATATTAAGAACAACCTCCTACCCTTTGCTAATTAGAAAATAACCAGCTCTGGCAAGTTCTCCTACATGGAGTGCGAGGGGGTAACAGCCCACATAAGAGAGTTTCAGTTAATAGCCTTTTTGAAGGAAAAGCCACACCCTTTGAGACACTTCTCATTAAGAAATGGCTTTGCCTTTCCTATGTATCCATCTACTCTGGCAAAACATCATTAAAACACTACGCCATCATCTAACCTAGGCGACAAAATTTCACTCTGAAGATCTACTCCCCATTTTTCTCTTAGCATGTTATCACCTACAGCTATCCCTTTCTTCCATCAGAAGTCCTTGTCAAAAACGGATGGTTTTGTTGTTGTTTTTGTTTGTTTTTTAACGTCTTTATTGGAGTATAATTGCTTTACAATGGTGTGTTTGTTTCTGCTGTATAACAAAGTGAATCAGCTATACATAAACATATATCCCCATATCTCTTCCCTCTTGTATCTCTCTCCCACCCTCCCTATCCCACCCCTCTAGGTGGACACAAAGCACCGAGCTGATCTCCCTGTGCTATGTGGCTGCTTCCCACTAGCTATTTTACATTTGGTAAAAAAACTGATGGTTTTTGCATGCTAATTTCACCACAAATACCTGATCTGAATTCTAAGTAATTAGCAAATCGGGTAACCTGCGAGATGCTGCTCTCTTTTTTTGTAACCACAAAAAAGCTTTTCACTGAGGATATTTTAGTTCAAGAACATTTCCAATCAGGAAACCTCCCATCGTTTTCCAAAATACTCCCTCCATGTTGCATTCATACATTCAGGCAACATACTGACTGAGGGTAATAATGCACCTTCACATCAATCACACTGCATTTTGAATGGGCAACCATAACGAGGTGTATATTATGTATGTTTCACTAGTTTGGGCAGCTGTCCATAAAAAGCACCAGCTATTGCCAAATTCATTTCTTGAAGTTCAGTTTTCTACAGTGAATGAAAAATTTGTTCATTTAAGTAGGAGTATTTGTTTACTGACATTTTCATTTGTGAGGCTCTGGGGATGAGTACACCCAAACGATAAAAAATACCATTCCTACCCAATTCTGAAAAACATGATGTAGTGGAATCTGGGAAAATGATTCGTTCCATTCCCTTCTCTGTGATCACCAGCTAGGTGACCTCAGTTTCCTTGTCTATAAAGTGGGAACACTGATATGTACATACATCACAGGCTGTTGTGAAGAATTTTTTAAATGGGAGAGTGTTATACAAACTTAAAGCACGATACCACATAAGCTCTCACGTTACTGACAGGGATCACTAATCCAAGAATTGACAAGACGAAGTTCAAACAAACAATAGCACAGTAGCGTGAACCTGCCTCCAATTACTGATGCTAGTAAAAAACCATTCCCTGTTTATAGGCATTAATTTGCTAGGTCTTTAGCCTAAGGTAACATATGTAAAGTAACTGAGGTGAGAAAGATAATTTTTTTTTTCGTAATTTACAAGTTCATGTTACATTAAATTTATTTTCACAGCATTGTTATTTTAATGTTGAAACACACTTCACACTATAGCATCTTATTATTGAGCTTTAATAGTCACTATATTAAATAAGTACTAATAAGTAAGTAAGTTTATGCTTATTAGTACTTCCAATAAAGGTAGAAAAACCTTGAAAAACTGTGTTCTACAAATGCTAAGAAAGGGACAGTGGTGAGGAGGCAGTAAGGCTCCGGGCCTGGTCCTCAGCTGGTCTTTAGTATCTGCTTGATGAATAAATGGATGAGTGAATACACTGCAGAGCTGATAAGAAACAGTGGCCAGTGAAGAATTTCAGAACTGCATGCTATTTTAGAGCTATCATAATTGATCATAGCAAAGACAGACAATTCTCTGAGTGGGAACTCTTAGGGGGTTATGAAGAGAACTGTCTTTAAAAATGAAGACATAAAAGTCACAAATGCAGAGTCAGTACAAAGAAAAAAAATTTTTCACTGAGTCTCAACCAGTAATCTGTTCAATGAAGGAAGAGTTCCATTAGAGATCTGGGGAGGAGGTTTCAGGGGGATGGACCACTCTAACATGCCCACTCTGCACTGAGGGGAGCAAAGACCTGCTTCAAGCCAAGTTCCCATGAAAAGCCAATCCCATTCCGGTCCAACACTCGGGCAGGAATTTTGCTACTCTGGGGAGGGGCAGGCTGCAAAACTGGAGGGAAACATCTCACGCAGAAGCCCAGTCTGTAATACTAGGAGAAGCTAGGTTGCTCTGGTTGAAGTTAAAGGAGGGTAGATGCTGGAAACTGAGAATCTACTTGGATCCGCGTGAACCCCACCCTCCCAGGCCCGAGCAGTTGCCAAGAATCCTCGAGAGCAGTGGCTGTCTTTCCGAGGTTCTCCAACAGATGTATAGTGATGTGGGGCAGGGAAGCAGGTAGCAACTACCTTAAGCCAGGCTTTAATTGTATTTAGGCAGATTGGTATAATATAGGAGGATTTGCGATTCTGGATTGGACAGACCTGGGTTCAAACGCTGGTTCTGCCGTTTTCCAGCGGGATAAACCTGGGCCAGTGCAAAACCTCTCTGAGCTCAGTTTTGTCTTCTTGGAAATAAGGTACCATTTATCTCACTGCCTGGTCGTGAGAACATAATGAGATAATATATGTGCATCCACATGGCCTGTGTTCCATAAATGTCACTCTTCATCCCTTCCTATCTTTTTTTCATGTTTTATTGTTTTGACTGTTTTTATCTCTACTGTAGGGTTTAGTCACACCTAAGTATAAAAATAGAATCTCCAGAAGAAGTCCTTATGTATTATTTGAATTTTTAAACATTAAGCATCTTACATTGTGGCTAGAAATTTTAAGATGTTAATTACATGTTGTTTCTTCTCCCAATCAACATAAACTTCAAATCTGTTAGTCTGAAGACCTATTTGTCTTCCTCCCTACAAAGCCCACTTCAAAACTAACAAAAACCTCACCAGGTCTAAATAAAAAAGTACTGATACATTGTGGCAAAGATTAAATGAATTATGGTACAGCCATTATGGACTATATGCAGCCACTGAAAATTATGTTTCTGAACTATTTTTAATCACATAGGAAATGGATAAGCTCTAATATTTGACACAAGAGGCTGAACACATACAAAATAGAAATGTATCTATATATACACAAATATGCTAAAAAGTGGTCATTTCTGGGATATTTTATTGTTTTCTATTCCAAAATAAGCAAATATTTTGCCTATAATCAGAAAGAAATTAAGGATGGCTTTCAAAAATATTCCAGTTTAATAACAGGCTTCTGTAACTTGAATGAACTTGCTCTGAAACATACATGTAGCTTTCCCGTGTCATATGTACACATGTCAACATGCCCTGAGTCATCAGCAGCCCCAGAGAAAGATGTGTTTAGTGACCACCTGGTGGAGTCTTTGATTCTAGGTCACATTACAATGGTGATAACTTCTAACAGCTAATTCTGCTCTTCATATCACATAAAGTGAAAAAACGGTAAAGCAAAAAGAAACATGTTTGTAAGTGTGTATTTTTATAGAAACCAGTCTTGGCAAAAGGCCTGTCAGGCCACACCCAGGAGACCAGCCACATGCTGTGAACTGTTCATGAAGCAGATGCTGCCCAAGGAGGCATTTCTGCTTCCACACCAGGCTCACAAGCAATGGTCTTGGGGAGGGAATCTACCAACTCTGAGTAATGTTAAGGGACAAGGTGAGAGCAATCCAGGGCTCTTTTAGCCCTGACATTTCAAATTAATTTTTATAAATTAATAGAATTCAAGAGCTGGCTCACCTAGATCAGCTGCCTCATCGTAGAGCTAAAGAAGCCAAAGTCCAAGACGAAGGTTAAGTGTTTTATCCACAGTCGCAGTTAGTCAAGAGCCGAGACCACAAACAAGGTCTCCAGACATACAGTCCAGTCCTCCTTGAGCTGTATACAAGCTACTTTGTGAAGCAGGTTTCTGGGCTTTCTGTGACAGGTTCCAGCTACTCAACGCTCATCACAATTCTTCAACGTAAAACCAGACAAAAGCCCATGATCACTGGGGAATTTGGCAGAACGTAGAATTGTCTTATGCTCAATTTAATAGGGTTGGAACAGGTCTCCCAATCTGTGTGTCCCTCACTGCACCCAGCAGAATAGCTCATAAGGTGCACAGACCTGATATAGGCCGGGTAGGTCAATGCATCAACAAATCAATGTCAATGGCTGCGGGTAGCCCAGGAATCACATCCAACGTAGTTACACATGATGACTTCTTCCCATCTATTCCAGGGGGGTTTATCAAATTCTATTTACTGTTCTCCAGTTATCTATTTCTCCATTTATTTGTGTGTCTACGTTTGTACACATCCGTTACTTCAGTGGCAGTTTACCAAAGCACAGAAGGTTAAATGGGAATTAAGCAGACAAGGGTCCTAGGTCCTGGAGGAGAAACCAAGGGCATTCGTGTTCCAGTTCACACCCAGGTAAGTCAAAGTCCACAGACCAGTGCCATAATGGGACAGGGCATCTATGACTACCTGTTCATGGGCAAGTTATCATTCCAAAAACCGGAAAGACCTCAGAGGGCAGGGCATGGAGAAGGTTCTAGAAACTGACAGATTAGACAAGGCAAGAAAGCACCAGCAACCAACACTCAGACATGAGCCTAACCTTCAAGTAAGAACAATTCATGCTCAGTACTTCCTCCCGGAGGAGGGGGGATGGGGAGGGAAGTGAGAAAATTGAGACCAGATGTGTGGAGATCTGGGTGCACAGGTGAGCCATAAAGTCAGTGGTAGTTGGTTAGGGAGAAAAGAAATCGCAACTGTGGGTTTTCTCTGGAGCAAAGATGACTTACACAGAGTTCTCCCAGGAAATCTGGTGTCATCTTCTCATCTCAAATCAATGCACAGCCTGTCTACCATCATACCTATCATTCTCCAGAGAACCTTTTACAGGCAAAGGATGGCACTGAGCTCTTTACACATTGTTTCTTTCCAAAAAGAGGCTATTATCTCCATAATTCACATGCAGAAGCTAAGGCTTGGCTGAAATCACGTGACTTGCCCAAGGTAACACAGACTAATTTGATCTAAATTAGTCAGATTACTGAGGCTGGGCTCAATAGACTTCTAGATAATTTAATCACCTGTATTCGAAAAATAAACAACAATGGAAAACCCAGACCAGCTCTTACAATTGGAGACTTCATCTCTTGCGGGAGTGCGCCTATCACTGGAACAGCATGTGTTAGCCAGGTGGCTCAGTGACCTCTCAGATCAAAAACATGTGGGGGGCTCCCCTGGTGGCGCAGTGGTTGAGGGTCCACCTGCCGATGCAGGGGACACTCGTTCGTGCCCCGGTCCGGGAGGATCCCACGTGCCGCGGAGCGGCTGGGCCCATGAGCCATGGCCGCTGGACCTGCGCGTCCGGAGCCTGTGCTCTGCAACGGGAGAGGCCACAGCAGTGAGAGGCCCGCGTACCACAAAAAATAAAAATAAAAAAAATTAAATTAAATTAAAAAAACGTGGGGAGTGCATTCTTAATTATGTATTAATGTGTGCTTTTTTCTGACTTTGAGGATAACGTTTCATCAGCACTTTAAATGTACTTTCCATATTTGTTGTCTTTCTGCAGTCCCCAAACCCAAAAATGGCCAGCACTTGCTGGCAGGCTGATAATTTTCCTATGTGGTAAAGCCGCTCTCTTTCAGACTAATTAGGGAGAAGGGGGGATGGAGGATCATGAGAATTAAAGGAAAAAAGTTTGCTTTTTCCTGAACAATCAGGTGTCACTCTTTTTATCAAGAAGAGCAACAGAAGCCTAGGTAACACAACCTTACTTTGAGAGGTCTGCTTTAATGAAAAGGCAAGGAGGATTTGTAACTAAGACATCACGTGGCACTCTCTTAAATACCTACCAGCACCTTGTTCCCATGAACTTGCTCTGGACAGCCCTTTCCTCCTGAGCAGAGCTAGGCCCACTTTTACTCTACCTCTGACACAGCGATCACAAATTCTGAATCCATCAAGCCTAAATGAACACTTATTTTTCTGTACTAGATCTGTAGATTATAAAGAGGGTTCCTGTTGTAAGGGCTCAAGAGATCTGGAAGCTGCAAATTTGATTTTTTAAATTATTAAAAGGTATGGAGGCATAACAGAAAAATAAGACTGTTGCAAGTAATCAGAGTGCTTTTCAAGGAAGCCCCACTCAATTCGGAGTGCCCGTGTATACTAAAGAATACAGTGGTATTTTACAACAGCAATCTTTCCCAAGCCAGACTAGGAGCCCTGCCCCCAGTCACCCTGCACCCAGTACTACCTACTCCACTGGAAGCTCCTACTTAGAGGTACGCATCCTGTTTCTCTTCCCAGGCCCTCCTCTCAAACCCAAAGAATCAACTGCTATCATTGTGAACACAGCATCTGTATCTTGCAGGAAGAACGCAGTTTCATTCTTTTTTTTAAAATTTATTTTTATTTATCTGGTTGAGCCGGGTCTTAATTGCGGCAGGCATGTGAGATCTACTTCCCTGGCCAGGGATCAAACTAGGGCCCTCTGCATTGGGAGTGTGGCGTCTTAACCACTGCGCCACCAGGGAAGTGCCCAAAGTTTCATTCTTTTCACCTTCCTGCTGCTCCAACCTGGGGAGGAGCATCCCCAGGTCAATACCACACCAAGCACCCAGTGACAGAAGTCAGTTCTTCGCCAGCTTTAGGAAAAGGCCATCAATTGAAAACCTGATTGCACGTGCAACTCCAGCTGTCATCCTTTGGGGTTATTTCTTACTGGAACGATAGCCCCATCTTCAACAGTTCAAAAGCAGCTACATCTATCTAGGTCTACTCTTTATTCCCAGAGCATTTCTGTCATTTTATAGCTGTTCCACCTCTTCGGAGTCTTCTCCTTTATCTAACTCTTTCTTTTGATCCAATGTCTTTATCCTAGACCAAGGCCAACGTAGGCATTTTCAAACTCTTTTTTCCAAAGACCCTTTACCCCAAAGAAATCCCATTCCAGTATGTAAGAAAGACGGAAGGCAGGCCGCCTGTTTAGAGCTGAGTGGGGCCTGCCGTCCCACCAACCTTTTTAAAGAACTGTTTCCTTAAGAAGTTACTGAGGAACCTAATGGAAAGAGACAAGATTGATACTGGCGGTATTCAGGACCTGTTAAACTGGCCAATTTTGACTGGATACCCACCACGTGGTCAAGCACTGGTAGGTGACAGACGGAGAAGCCAACCTGGAATGCCAGAATAATCTTCCCCTGTCCACCTTCTGAATCTGACTAGAGAAAATGGCCAGAGATAGGAATAAGAACAGACACAGATGGGAGCAGGAACAGTACAAAGGGGGAGGAATGGGGAGGGAATTAGAGGTAAACTTTACACAGCATTTGGGCTTTTCATAGAAACTGCACATCCACTGATTAACTATTATATCACCTTATATTTACTCAGAGTTGTTTGACTGAATCTCACAGCACCACTATATTGTAGGAAGGGCAGATAAAAAACCAAGCTTTACAGCTAAGGAACATGTGGCCTCAGGTCATCTTACCCAAAGTCATAGAGCAAATTAGGGGTGGAGCCAGGTCTAGCACCCAGACCTCCAGACTCTTTGCAAAGTGCTCATCCCAACACACACAGGGCTCCATGGGAAGCAGACAGATCCTGTATGTGTTTATCCATAGCTACTCTGCCTGCTAAAAGCTAACACAGTTTAAAAAAAAAAAAAAAAGGACTTTTCCTCACTACATCTCCTTGATCATAGTTATTCCTCCCCAATCACCTTCCAACATCCTTACCAAGGAACCATTATCTGAGCCCAGCTGTGCTCACTTCTTCAGCCCAGCCCTCCTTACAATTACAACAGAGAATGAAAAAGAAAAAGTCCTGGTTGCCAGAAGATGGCTCAAATCAGTTGCAGTGATAAAAAAAAAAAAAAAAATCACAGAATCGGCTACATCCTCAACTCTTCTTCCGTTCAAAATCCAGTCCTTGTTGTAATGACATCTAATCAGGCAGTGGAATCAGCTGAAATGAGGGCTTCCATAAAAATCACTGCTCGTTTGGTACTCAGTTAAGTCTCTTAAATGCCAACCTGGTAGGAATTAAAAGTTTTTCCTTCTTCATTACAAGTCTCAAAACTATTGAGTGCTCTCAACTTCTAGCTGAACCCAGATACTCATATATTCCTGAGGATATAAATGTTCTTTTTCTATCTGCTGGGTTTGAACAATTTTGAGTTACTTGAAGAAGTGTCCACACCAAAGATGCCCAGGTTAACACTAAAATATTCCATTCCTTATACAGATATTTATAAACCTTTGGAAGTCTTTGGAGATGTAGATACCTTGACCAGGATTTTTGTCTTTGATGCAGTTTTTCTACAACCCAGGACTGTAAGACCACTAGCCCTACAATTTGGCTGTGTAACACTAGTTGGTGATCGTGTGCCACAACCCAAACCAGCAGTGCTGGGATCAGGGGACTTTCCCCAGGTTTTCTCTATCAAAAAAGCAACCTCAGAAACAAAGCCCCCACTTAATTCCCCGCCACATTTTAAGTGCTACTTTTAGCAAAGCATTTCAACCACCACCTCTGGATTAGGTCCCTCATAAAATGTTGAACTCTGCACCACATCTTAACCTGGCATTCAAGGCCCTCCAAGGTGGCAACAACTCCACAACCCATACTCACCCCCTCTACTGTCCTACACAATCCTCGTATTGAATCCTTGTTTCCTGCACATTCACAGTGACGCAAAAATAGTCATAACATTTCCTGCTCCTATACATTTGCTCTTGCTCTTCTGATACGTTCAGAAATCCCCCAACGGCACCCACTCTTTCAGGCACCTCTAAAATACTCGGAAATCTCTGCTCAAACCAAACTCTTCCCAATAGGTTTAGAAGCCCAGAGTTCTGTTAGTATTTATCAATATATTAAGTGTTGTTCCCTGTAGAAAATCTGTAAAATATAGACTAGCAAGAAGAATTTTAACCAATCACCCCCAACTTCAACACTCTGAGTTAACCACTTGATTTCATTAGGGCATTAGGGTGTATTATATATGCATCTTGATCTTTTAGGATAAATGTGTGTTAATAAGAGCTGGATCACATAACCTGCTTTATCCACTTAGCTGTATTTCTTGAACATCTTTCCCGTTATTAAATAACTCATGAGGCATTTTATGATTCCCCCCAGGAGTCAACACAGTGTGGTGGAAAATATACTGGGCTTGAAACCAAAACCAAGTTTCACTCCTGGTTCTGGCCTGGACTCGCTGTGTTTGGGCAAGTTATTTAACCTCTCTGAGCCTCATTCTACAAAACAGTGTAACGTTCACCTCAGCATCTCTGACTGCCTAAATGAGAGGGTTTAGGTGAATATGTCTAGCATGGAACCTGCCTCAGAGCGACCGTCCGTAACTAGTCCTTTCTCTCCTTTCTACCTCAGGCACTGATTTCCTTCTCCTCCCAACACCCACTATTCTCTGTGCTTCCCTGTGGCTCTATCCTCTTGTTTCTTACCTTAGAGCAATTTGTGCAAATGCTGTCTTCTTCCTACCAGGGCTTAAGAAGACCCTTGGAGGTAGAGCTGGCCTGACTTCTCCAACCAGCCCCTGTAGCTGCCAGCACAGTGCTGGCCCCCAGGTGTTCACTGCATTGGGCCTCCTTTTGCCTTAACCAGGGACATTCTGGCCCTTTCCCTCTTGCATCCCTATGCACAGCTTCAAACCAAGTCTGAGCTTCTTTCGGACCCTGGCTTGACTTTGATATTAAAAATATTCAGTCTGGAGCTTGGCTCTTCGGGGGTCCTGATGATGTCACTGTGCTTGGCATCCTTCCCCCTGGAGTTCTCTCCAGGTGGGCAGTTTTGCTGCCTCGTCTCCAGGATCCTAGACTCCTTGATCCCAGAGAATAAAGTTCCTAAATGAGTGGAAATGCAGCCTCTCACCTCCAAGCCTCCTCCACACGGGAAATGAACAACACACTTCAGCTGGGAGCTGGGCCACGCAGACTTTCTCCAGCCTTACAAGCCTTACACCCTTCACCTCGGTGTTTCTTAGTTGCTGAATTGTTCTCCCCCGTTTTCATGAAAAAGCACTTTGGGGGGCTCTGTTTTGAATCAGCTGACGGAGCTGCACTGGATGCTAAAGCCACTTCCTGTTTTCCTCTCATCACCACCCCCAGAAACTGCGTTCCTTACAAAATGCCTTAGAAAAGAGAGACGGCTCACATTAATGGTACAAAACCCTTGGGAAGAAAAACTCATCTCATTTCACCCCAGAGCTGAGTCTGCTGTGGACCTTCCTGCCGACTCTGCTAGGCAAGTAAAATAGAAAAGAGGGCCTAAAACTCAGTCATACTATGCCAGACATCTTCTCCTGCAGAGGCAGTGTGTATCATGAGAGTTCCAAGTGTGGCTCTGGAGCTGGATTTGGGCATGATTCCCTGTTGTACCACTTCCCGGCTGAGTGACCCAGGGGGAGCTGCCTTGTCTTTCTGATCCCCAGTTTCCTCATCTGTCAAATCGGGACAGTTGTAAGACTTCCTATATTATTTTCTTATGGCTGCTGGAACAAACTACCACAAACTCAGTGGCTTAAATAACAGAAATGTATTACTTACAGTTCTGGAGGTCAGAAGTCCTCAAAGCAAGGTGTTGACAGGCTGTGTTCCTTCTGGAAGCACTGGGGAGAATTCGTTTATCTTCCCCTTTCCAGCTTCTAAGAGGCCACCTGCAGCGTGTGGCTCATGACCCCCCCCTTCCATCTTCCAAGCCAACAGCATAGCATCTTCCAACTTCTCTCCCTCCCTCCCTCTCCTGTGTACCAGCATGCGCGCTCTCTCTCCCTCTCTCTCTCTCCCCACCCCACCCCACCCCACCCCACCCCTCTACTTCCAACATCAACCTCCTTCTCTCCCTCTGACTTCCCGCCTCTCTCTTATAAGATCCCCGTGATCACACTGGACCCACCCACATCATCTAGGAGAATTTCCCCATGAAAGTCCTTAACTGACCACATCTCTGAAGTAATGTACTCACAGGTTCCAGGAACTGGGATGTGAACATCCTTAGGGGGTCATCATTGTGCCTCCCACCCTTCCCTACAGGATCATTATTTAAATGTGAGAAGAGAATACATGTCTAGTCCCCTGCACACTGCCTGGCCCCCTGAAAGGACTCCCAGGATGTCAGCCACGGTTACAGCAATAAAGCAATACAAGCATCACAGGAGTGAGGGAAGTGGTTGTCGGTGCTTCCTTAGGTAAAGTGGGGCCACGTGGTCAAATTTTAATGCGAGCCGCAGGAAGTACTATTGTGGCCCAGAGACATCCCTTTAGTTTCATAGCCTCACCCTTCATTTAAAAAAAAAAAAAAAAAAGTTTATTGGCCACCCCCTAGATACCACTACTTCCCACTCATAGTAAGACTTAGGCTACACAGTTTAGGTTATTCAGCTAGTGACTGGCAAGGACAGGATTTGAACCCTCTTTTGTTCGACTCAAGAGCCCATTCTCTTTCCAGGCACCAGGACTGGCTCACAGGCACTCTGGTCATCAGAACGGCAGCCAGCACACTCCTTCAGGGCAGAAGGCAGGTCTATGCTTCTCTCGTGTCCTCTCAGCCCTCCACCCATCGATGGACACACAGGGATGTGGGCCATGACACCCTGGTTATGTTTTGAGGAGCAGCAGATTCCGATGAGATGGATAAATGACTCTCAACTGGGAGCAGGCATCACAATCACCTGCAGGGCCTGAGAAAACAGATCATAGGCCCCACCCCCAGACTTCCATAGGCCTGAATTTGCATTTCAAACAAACACCCAGGTGATGCTGCTGGTGGTGCAGGCTGACGCTTTGAGAAACACTGTTCTGGAGTGATCTGGGGATAAATTCATTAGAGGAGAATAAATGGCTCAGGTCTGTGGGACCCATGCTCCCTAGTCCCCACCCACTCTTTCCACTTTTTGATTTCCACAGAGCTGCTAGGGCCACCTGACTAATATATCCAGCAGACGGGATGGGACCTACAGCACACTGTTCACTCCACCCCCCGCCTCCCCACCCCGACTCCTCCAGGTGGCCCTTATTGGAAGCCTTAGCTTTGTATCATCTTCAGAAGGAGGCCTGGGTCACAGGTCCTCCCAGTCTCTGCAGCTGGGCCAAACAATGAAATACAACGTAAGACACCAAACATGCCCTTTGGGAATGAGGCAGCAGGGCAGCGGCGCGATGCCTTTAAAAGGGCAAAGGTTCTTGGGGCCAGGGATCCTCAACACCTCATCCACAGCTCAAGGTCATGAGCTAGTCAGGGTTCAAGGAATTCGGGAGCCAAGTTTTCCTGTGTGCTCCGTGGTGGTATTTTTTTATTTTATTTTTTAAATTTTTTATTAATGTTTATTGGAATATAGTTGCTTTACAATGTTGTGTTAGTTTCTGCTGTACAGCAAAGTGAATCAGCCATACATCTACATATATCCCCTCGTTTTTGGATTTCCTTCCCATTTAGGTCACCACAGAGCACTGAGTAGAGTTTCCTGTGCTATACAGTAGTTCTCATTAGTTATCTATTTTATACATAGTGGTGTATATATGTGCAATCCCAATCTCCCAATTCATCCCACTCCCTCCACCCTCAGTATTCATACGTCCCGTTCTCTACGTCTGTGTCTCTATTTCTGCTTTGAAAATATGTGGTGGTATTTAGATGTGACCCTCCAGCCTGAAGGTCATGCACATCAGCCTATTTTGGAATAACTGTTGATGAAGATTTTTTTTACACTTTGCTCAGGGGACCAGTTGCAAGGAGGAGCTTTTTATGAGAGCAATATATATTATAGACATCTGAATATATTTCCATGAGAAAATAAGGATGAAGGAAACAAAAAGATGGTGTAATGTTCTTACATGACAGATGAATATTTAATACGCTGGGGCTTATCTTTAAGAGAAAAAAAAAGACCCTTTGCAATTTGACATGCTTCCTACAACAGCAATCCATATACAAAATGACAAACACTACAGGCATCCATATAAATACCATGTATTTCATTATTCCCTTATTACAGTGGCATAAAGACCAGCTGCTACATGAAGTATCATGAAAACATAAATTACTGGTTATAAATAGAGTATTTAAAGCATGAGGCCATCCAAAACGGGTTAGTTTAACATAGGCTGCTGAGAACAAGTCTGAGGAATTGATAGGACAGGCAGGGTATGCAGATGGCAGGAGATCAGCCAACAGAAGCTGCAAGAGGGGTTCTTGAAACAGACTTAGAGGGAGATAGAGTGGAGCTCTCAGGGGCCCAGAGGAACAATTCTGCTTTCAGTTGACCCTTGCCACCCCAAGAGGGACCAATTCACAGACTGCTTATCACCACTATTTTTAACTTCCTGGCAGGCTAACCCAGTGCAATGGGAAAATTGCCCAAAGTAAATACACACTCTCCCTTGATTCTTCTCCTGGCAAGTAATTTTCTATTATTTTCCGTTAGAACCATTTCCAGGATAGATCACATTCCAGAGGCAGGGCTTAAGTGTGAAGGTCCTGTAAGGAGCATCCATCCTAGACCGGGGAGCTAAGAAAAGCCATGTCTTCGCTCTCCGCTCTAGAGGCTGTGTCCAAACAAGCCCTTTAAGAAGCTTTCCAGGCTCTTCACCTTCAAGGCTCCTTTGTTATTTTTATTTCCTTGGAGTTTTGCTACCAGACAAGTTACACATAGTCATGCATGATTATTTTTCCATGAGACAGGTTAATATGAATAACGGGTTTTGAGCGTTTCTTTATGTCAGGCCCTGTACATGTATTCTCTCACGGAATCCTCTCCACAACTCTCTGAGCTGAGTACTACTGTTATCCCCGTTTTACATACAGGAGTTACAGTCATACAGGTGAAGTAACTTGCTTGAGATCCTGCAGCTGGAAGGTGGTGGAACTTGTCTGAAACTCAGATCTGTCTCCAAAATCCATGCTTTTAACCACTATACAGTGCTGCCTTACCTTACAAGTTGCCCCACCATGTTAATACATTTCCAGACCAAAGAAAGGACTAGTTAAACTAGTTACAAACTTAGGAAGGATGAACACATAACTCGCATTAGATTTTTCGAAACAATTAACATAGCTTGAAGATCCCCAGTGAAGTCTCTGTGGAGCCCTAGCTCTCCCAGATCTCCCATGAGGAACCCCTAACCTAGAACTACAGGAGTATCATTTGCAATGAGCATCTTCTAGGTCTGCACAAAAAGAGCTAGTTAAAAATACTGTCTGATGCCCTGGGATCTAAGGTCAAATCAAGTCCAAACTCTGAAGGACATTCAAGGCTCTTCTTCACTTGGCTCTCACAGATATCTCTTCAAATCCACCTTTCAGAACTGTGTTATGCACAGAGTCTGGAACAAGAGGTGAGAGGACTGAGAATCCGTAGCAGCCTCCCCAGGAGACCTTTGTAGGTAGGTAAGATTGGGCAACATTTCCATCCTGACCATGACTCTTCACAGACATGGTAACTAATCTCCCAGGGCAACTCACCACGTAATAGGCACACTGCCTACTCTCTCAGCTTTGTGCTTTGCTCTGGACCATTCCCCAGCCTGTCCCACCCTCTCCTCCCAGGCCCAGCTCCCAGGCCTCCTCTGGGAACCTTGCCTGCTGTCTCCTGTTAGCAGTTGTCAGGTCCCACCCGCCCCCATAGCACCCTGCTTACATTCTGCCTTCTATCATGGAGAGCTGTCCCTAGTCTGACCCAGTAGACAGTTAGCTCTTTAAGCATAGGACTGGTTCTCACTAACCTTTCCCCACCCACCCACCACCCACACCCCCACTCTTAGCACAGGCACCGGCCAAAGAAGGTTCTTAATAAGGATTAGCACATCTAATTTGTCACCGGAAACCAGGAGTAGCTACTGTACTAGAAACAGGAGGAAGAGGGAAAGGGAAGGGAAGGGAGAGGGGCTCATACAGCAATTAAACAAAGAGAAGAAAAATGATGGTTCATTTTTTCCCTTAAGAATGTGATCCAGGATTAATAATGCACAAATGGTTCTCAGGACCTAGTATTTCACTGTGATCAAAACTTCCTGTAATAAACTCTGACATAAAGTTTTTTTTTTTTGAGTTTTGAAATGAAGTGTTTTTATTGATTTTAAAAGGTATGCAAATTAATTACAATTTACAAACAAACCTAAACTTTTGAAAATGATAGATTATTTTAAAATAATAATAACAGGTGAAAAAATAGTTCATTATACTCTATAAGAAATCATAGCTCTAGCTCAGTAGGAGGGTGTAACTCTATTTTATCACAGATGACAGATTTTGTAAGAAGCCAAATAAGTATACAATTTGAAAGATAGAGTGGTATATTGCTTAGTTACCTATTCTTTTGTATAAGTTTTTAATGAATAGATCAAACAGAAAAAAAAATCCTTAGGGGATTACACTATGCCATATCTTAAAACATTTTGTGCCACAATTCTAGCTTCAAATTATTTCTAAATACAAAAGACCATCTACCTCAGGCTAAGTAAAATCTTCATTTTAGTAGACATACTCAGTAGGTTACCTAACTGGTGGATTTTATTGACATAAAGTTTTAATGTTTGCATTTGTCATCACTATCAACCACCTCATTCACACCCAAAATAGAGCAAAAGTCTCCTGAGCCTGACTGCGCCTTCCCAGACCCCAGGAAGCCTCAGGCATCCAACTCCACATTTTCACTTGGCATCTGTTCCCTGGGGGAACAGAATTTACTGATTACCAGCCAATGTTTATTGGGCACCTACTGTGTTCCAGGAACTGAAGCCTCTATTTATATGCATGATATCTAATCCTCACCAGAGCCCTCTGGGATACTAGGATCACCATTTTCTAGATGAGAAAACTGAACTCAGGAGGTTGAATAACTTGCCCACAGCTGCACAGTTAGCAATGCTGGAAGTTGAACTCCAGTCTGCCTGACTGAAAAGTCCATGTTCTTAACTACTCTGCTAATTTTTAAATAAGAACATCCTTGTGATTTTCCAGAGTATAAGCAGTGACATCAAAATATCAACGGAAGAAGAAAAGGCTCTAGATCGAGGCTGGAAAACACTCTGCCAAGGACACAGCTTCATCATGGGAGCTTACTGGCCAGGGGCACAGAGCTCATCAGGCAAAGGTTCGAGCCTGCCCAGGGGCACCTCTAACTAAAGATGCCACAAGGGCTGTGCCCTTCAGTCCTGAGAACCCTGGGCTCAAGGGGACCTGGCGCTTCGCCAGCACTGCGTCTCACAAAGTTTCACGAACGGAAGGGCCAGGGAGACTCCGGACATCCCCAGTCTCATCTTCTCATTTTGAAGATGGGAAATTGAAGCCCAGGGAAGCTAGGTGTTTGCCAAGGTCACAGAGCTAATAAGCCCCTAAGCTGAGGTCCTAACCCATGTTTCTTGCTGTGAGTCAGACTTGTCTTATTTTCCTTAATAATTTTTTTTTTAAATCACAAAGTAAATAGGATCACTGTAGCAGCAGAACAGGAAGAGCTGACATGAAGAAAAAAGTGTCCCCTGTCTCACTCTAACCCCAGGCTCCTACCTTCCAGAGATCAATGGCTTGATATGTACAAGTCATACACTGTCATACTATTTCCTAGACTCACACACTAACAAAAATATAACACACACACATTTATTCATTTCTGAACCTTTAGCACTTAACATATGTTGACTATATTCCCAGGTCAACTAGATCTAGTTCCTTCTTACTCAGTGCTGCACATCACTCCACAGCGAGGAGGGTGTACAGTGCATTCAAACAGCCTCTTACTTGTGGACAGTCCAATCACGGGGTGCACCTTCTGCAGGTCATCCTACTGCTGTTTAAGTAATGAATCCTGCCAGTATGGGGTTGGGGGTTGGGGGGGTGGTTCTAACTCATTTAGTTGCATGTGGGTCAAAATGAAAACCTGGTCTCCTAAATGGAGGCTATGGCCAATCTTGCCTAAATGGAGTGACTAGGGGAATACTTAGTTTTCAGAGAGGTTCCGTTTCCTGGCACATCTGATGGCCAGCCCTTCCAGTAAACCAGTCTATGAAAATAAAATATTTTTACTGACTGCTTTAAAACTTACTTCCTAAGTGGCATGAACTTGGATGAGCCGATGTTTCTCCATCTGCAAAATGGGAAAATAATAGTACTCACCTTAAAGAAGTTGTGCAATTCAAAATCAAATGAGATAATACATATAACGTGTCCAACATGATGCCTGGCATACAATAAGCATTTAACAAAAATGGTTACCACTCTTATGGTTGTTATTGAACTTCAGGCAGGCATTCGCACATGATCAAACGAGAGACAAAGGTTATGATATGAATGTTCATGCTTTCTATGTCTTGACCTCTTATTAACATGTTATCGCGTGTTTGTGGAATGCCTGTTCCCATAGGTGGGGGGAAGCGGATGGTGAAAAAGAAGGGAGGAGGGTGGGTTGGCCTCAGATGGATGTTGGTGGTTGAAGATTTCAAAGACACTGAAGAGATAATCCAATAATCCCCACACAGCCATTCAGTGTGTATAACAGGCCTGCCATGAAATGACAGAAGCAACTCTCATGTTTAAGTCTAGAACATTTCAGCACCCACAAATAACGCTACCTCTAGCAGAAAGGAAGAGGATTCGCTGCTTTGGGTTAAGGTTAGAGAATTCAAGTGAGCATGGGGATTGAGGGGATGAGTGGGGACTTGTGTTTCCAGAAATCTGTTTTTAAAAATACTAATAGGCTTGGGTTTTTCACTCTGGACATTTTACATCTTTGAATATGTTTGTAATTTGTGTGGTCTGCACACTCCAGATTTCGTTTTGAAAGGGGAAATTTATAAATCACTGCATTATTACTACAAATAATTGAACCAAAGACTAATTTGTGGTTGCACACATGTTCACAGCCACGTGAAAAATACTGCTGTCAGCACCAGGGCCCAGTTTCCATCACATCACTGTTTTTTACAATTTAATGGGCCTCTGAATGTTGCAAATCTGAGAGAGAAAGAATAAAGAAATGTTTTTAAAGTAAAAATGAGGAAGAAAGAAGAAAGTGAAGAAAAAAATGAAGAGGGGGCTTCCCTGGTGGCACAGTGGTTCAGAGTCCGCCTGCCGATGCAGGGGACACGGGTTCGTGCCCCGGTCCGGGAAGATGCCACATGCCGCAGAGTGGCTGGGCCCGTGAGCCATGGCCGCTGAGCCTGCACGTCCGGAGCCTGTGCTCCGCAACGGGAGAGGCCACAGCAGTGAGAGGCCCGCATACCGCAAAAAAACCCAACAAAAAAAAAAAAAAAAAAATGAAGAGGAAGGAAAGAGCAAGGGAGGGAAAAAAGTCTTCCTTCCATTTCTTTATTCTTAGCCTTAAGGAAAACTTCCAAGAGCTCTACCGGAAAGTGTGTTGGAATACTCCGATTCTCTATTAATGGTATTAAAAAAAAAATAGCAATGGACCTAATGTGTGTTTTTCAAAATCCTTTGATTCTAAATCCATTCAACTATAAATCTGGGTTATTACTTCAAAAGCTAGATACATCCTGACTTTCCTAAAGTGACACAAAATATTCAATCCCAGGCCAAGAAAAATCCCAAACCAACAGAAGTCAAGGAAAATTGAATACAGAAGCTTTCAACTTGAATTATTCAGATCCAAGGAAATTAAAAAGTCTTTCATCTTTTCTCCCTAGTTAACTTTTAAAACATTTTAAATACCCTGCCCTAAATATTTCAAAATATAATACAAAAGTGATCAAATTCCATATGTGAGTTGAAGAGCACAGATAAATATATCAATTTTACCTAGAATATGCATACCCATTTCTTTCAAGGGTACTAAAAAATAAGTACTGTGTCTATTAAAAATGCTTTTACAGTCGCATTGGAAAGCTTTTTGATATTTTGATTAATTTAACTCTAAAATAAACCATCACCCCAAAATGTTCCTTAAAGATGCCACCAGAAAACGACTAGAGCTAATCAATGAATTTGGTAAAGTTGCAGGATACAGAATTAATGCACAGAAATCTCTTGCATTCCTTTACACTAATGATGAAAAATCAGAAAGAGAAATTAAGGAAACACTCCCATTTACCACTGCAACAAAAAGAATCAAATACCTAGGAATAAACCTACCTAGGGAGACAAAAGACCTTATGCAGAAAACTATAAGACACTGATGAAAGAAATTAAAGATGATACAAACAGATGGAGAGATATACCATGTTCTTGGATTGGAAGAATCAATATTGTGAAAATGACTATACTACCCAAGGCAATCTACAGATTCAATGCAATCCCTATCAAATCACCAATGGCATTTTTTACTGAACTAGAAGAAAAAAATCTTAAAATTTGTATGGAGACACAAAAGACCCCGAATAGCCAAAGCAGTCTTGAGGGATAAAAACAGAGCTGAAGGAATCAGACTCCCTGACTTCAGACTATACTACAAAGTTACAGTAATCAATACAATATGGTACTGGCACAAAAACAGAAATATAGATCAATGGAACAGGATAGAAAGCCCAGAGATAAACCCACGCACCTATGGTCAACTCATCTATGACAAAGGAGGAAAGGATACACAATAGAGAAAAGACAGTCTCTTCAATAAGTGGTGCTGGGAAAACTGGACAGCTACATATAAAAGAATGAAATTAGAACACTCCCTAACACCATTCACAAAAATAAACTCAAAATGGATTAGAGACCTAAATGTAAGACCAGACACTATAAAACTCTTAGAGGAAAACATAGGAAGAACACTCTTTGACGTAAATAACAGCAAGATATTTTTTGATCCACCTCCTAGAGTAATGGAAATAAAAACAAACAAATGGGACCTAATGAAACTTAAAAGCTTTTGCACAGCAAAGGAAACCATAAACAAGAAGAAAAGACAACCCTCAGAATGGGAGAAAATATTTGCAAATGAATCAACGGACAAAGAATTAATCTCCAAAATATATAAACAGCTCATGCATCTCAATATTAAAAAAACAAACAACCCAATCAAAAAATAGGCAGAAGACCTAAGTAGACATTTCTCCAAGGAAGACATACAGATGGCCAAGAAGCACATGAAAAGCTGCTCAACATCACTAAGTATTAGAGAAATGCAAATCAAAACTACAATGAGGTATATCACCTCACACCAGTTAGAATGGGCATCATCAGAAAATCTACAAACAACAAATGCTGGAGAGGGTGTGGAGAAAAGGGAACCCTCTTGCACTGTTGGTGGGAATGTAAATTGATACAGCCACTATGGAGAACAGTATGGAGGTTCCTTAAAAAGCTAAAAATAGAATTACCATATGACCCAGCAATCCCACTACTGGGCATACCCAGAGAAAACCATAATTCAAAAAGACACATGCGCCCCAATATTCACTGCAGCACTATTTACAATAGCCAGGACGGCGAAGCAACCTAACTGCCCATGGACAGATGAATGGATAAAGAAGATGTGGTACATATATACAATGGAATATTACTCAGCCATAAAAAGGAATGAAATTGGGTCACTTGTAAAGATGTGGACGGATCTAGAGTCTGTCATACAGAGTGAAGTAAGTCAGAAAGAGAAAAACAATATTGTATATTAATGCATATATGTGGAATATGTAGAAAAATGGTACAGATAAACTGGTTTGCAGGGCAGAAATAGAGACACAGACACAGGGAACAAACATATGGACACCAAGGGGGAAAGTGGCGGCAGCGGGGGTGGTGGTGGTGTGATGAATTGGGAGATTGGGATTGACATGTATACACTAATATGTATAAAATGTATAACTAATAAGAACCTGTTGTATAAAAAAATAAATAAAATTAAATTTAAAAAATTTTTAAATGCTTTTACAGTAGCATTGGAGAGCTTTTTGATATTTTGATTAATTTAACTCTAAAATAAACCATCACCCCCAAAATGTTCCTTAAAGATATAAGATACTCTCTAAGAAGAAACTACCAATGATGACACCCCTTTTACCAATACGCACACACCACCAGACAGGAGAAAATGCTTTATGAATTAGTTTAAACGGAAAACAACCCCACATATAACTGACAAACAGAAAACTGCCAAGAGATATCTGATAAACAGAAACATCACACCAATGGTACAGTCTTGAATAGCTAACTGCATAGAATACGCAACTTCTGAAATATCTTTTGATGGGATGGAAACATTTTCGTATATCTGGCCCATTATTTAATGTTTTTCCATGACCCTCCCTCATCCATATACTTTGGCACAAAGAAAACCTAAATACAGGAGGTCTCCTTTCTTTTGTGGACTTAAACCCAGAGAAACACAGTCTCATGAAATATCCGTGGACTTCTCTTTTGACGTGTAGTGTAGGCTGAAGGCCACCAGTCTGCAGTCGGCTTCCTCTGGTTCCTTTCAAGCCACCTCCAGTGTTTCAGCATCTCCACTCTAGGGAGAGTAAGGGCATCATTTAGCACAGCAGTTCCCACAGATGTGGTCCTTGGACCCCTGTAGGTCCCCAAGACTGTTTCAAGGAAACCGATGAGGTCAAAACTGTTTTCACAATAATACTTAACACAAGAAGTAGAGTTTTCCAGAGGCTACATGATGTGTATGGCAACAGATTGAATGCAGAAGCAGAGGTGAGAATCCAGCTATCTTCTGCTAAGCCAGACATAAAAGAGATTATTTACAAGAATACAAAAGAATGCCATTCTTCTGTTTTCGTTTTGGAAAATAGTTATTTTTATTATAATATGTTATTTATGGTAGGATGCAATGGGTTTGTTACTATTTTTAAATAAATATATTTTTTAAACTTTCTCTATTTTCAGTTCTAATATGGCAAATGTCATTCACATTAACAAATGCTCTTGAAGGTCCTCAATAATTTTTAAGAGAGTAAATGGATACTGAAACCAAACAGTTTGAAAACCAGTTATTAGCACAGTTCTTGACTTACAGTATATGCTCAATACATAAATGTGTGGCAAATTGACTGATTAAAGGGCATTAATTATTTTTAAATGTACAAGAGACTCCAGAGTTCAATATATGGATATGGCCAGTAAAGACCCTGGGATGACCGTGTTCAGGCCTCTGTACCTGCTCATATGATTTTTTTAAAAGATGGTAAGAACACAAAAGTGCAGAGCCAAAACAAAGACAGAAGATGCCTGGTAAGTACAGGCTAAAGACAGGTAAAGGCAAATAAAGGGGTGTAGGTACTGGTGGCAATGGGTTCTGATTATCAGTGGATTTCCTTCATCCATCCTATCACCACTTATTTCTCATTTCAGAGAAACAGTATGTTCTCTGAATTCAGAGAGCATGTCCTTCCAAAGGGGTTTATGAGGACTTTATACACAGGCTAATTAAACTATGTAACATCCTGAATGATTCAAGTGCTTAAGAAGACCACGAAGTCATGGGGTCATCTGTGTGGACCAATTAGTTAACTTTCTTGGGTTCCATGGTGTTCATGTGCTTCTTCCAATCTTTCTTCCTGGAAATGTCTTCTTTATCTTGTAAAATCCATTTTGGACAATACCTCCTCCAAAATGCTTTCCTTGCCTTCTTTCCCAGAAAAAATTTAAAATTCCTTCTTCTGACTTACCTCTGTACCTTGTACATATGTCTGTGGCAGCATTGTAGCACATGCTATTGAAATTCTTCATTTCCACTATCTCCTTAGTAGACCCTGAGCCACTTGCGGGCAGGGCCCATGCACTGCCTACCTTTGTGTTCCAGTACCTATCAGCGCCAAAACACTGTAGACATTTTAAAAACCCACACAAACTCTAGTCAGTCACCTTACAGACGCATAAGACAACTACCAGAATTAAGTACAATGCAAAAGAATAATAAGGAAGTTACTACTTGAAATTCTACTTGTTTCCAGCCAGCCAGAAATCTAGCACGTGTGTCTTAGTGATGATGAGTTAGTCTTGCCATGTTTGAGAATGAAGAGCAGCCCACTTAAAAGAGAGCCGTCTCCTAAAAACACATCTCCTTGGAAGAAGCTTTAGCTTTGCATCGTTCTGAAAGGATACAAATTGCAAATGGTAGAGGCAAGTATTACAAATGATAAATGAAACCAAGGTAAAAACTTCACAAGGCAAAAAAATGTAGTGAAGTGACAAACAGTCAATTAGCAGAAAAGGACTGGAGAAGAGGGGAAATCTAACTATCTGAATGCTTATATGACATCAAAGAAGGCTGGAAAGTCATGCTCTAAGATCAATCAGGCTTTGTTGCCACCTTTCAAGTGACATGCCCATCAGCAAAGAACACACATTTTCATTAGTATAGCAAAGGAAGAATTTGTATGCCTAGGGTTAGTGTTGGCAAAGAAATGGGTAAAGTAGGTCGTTTCCATGTTTACCTTTAAGAATGCGGCCATATGGTAAGAATGAAGATGCTGCCCAGAATCTAATATGGAAGAGATGTCCACATGCCTCCAAAAGGTGAGAGCAATACCAGTAGCACTCAAGTGGAAATTTGAGATAGGGTAACTAAAGGCCATCTAATCTTATGAAAAGCTCTAGCGAGTAAAGGTCTTGAAGCATAAAAGAGCTTGTCCATCCTCACAACGACCCTGTATAATTGGATGTGTATCCTTTTGTTAGACTTTGAAAATAGAAATTTATTTCTCATTCATTAGTCTGATTTCAAACCACCCTTACTGGATGTCTCAATTATCAGAGACTCCAAGGTCAAGTAACACCCAGACACGCTCCGTATCTCTTTTCTTTACTCCATTATAACTCAGTTTTCCTCGTTAGAGCTAGAGTCTTAGCCCAGGGGAAAATCTCATTGCAGAACCACAGAGTGTTAGAGGTGAAAGTCACCCCAGGAAGTGACTAATCTAACCCTATCCACTTTAGGAAAACTGAGGCCCAGAGAACTCAAATCCCTTACCTGGGGTCACACAGCTAAGGACTGTCAGAAGCAGACAGGGCCTCAAGTTTCCTTTCCTGCAGTACAGTGCTGTTTCCATCACACCAAAGCAAAGAAGTACAGATACTCGTTTGGAAATGTGTGTTTGGACAAATCGCTAGCCCTGAGCACCACTTCCTCCCTACATAAATATAAGCAATGCTTTCCACCTGCCACCACTACCCCGGGAACACACACAGCATGTGTTTATTACCTCGAGCTGACTGAGGGATGATGGAAGACAGACTATCACCATGAAGCAGCAGAGCTGATCCTACAAGGAGGCAGCGAGAGGGAGCTCAGGCCCAGGCTTGAAGAGCGGCCCACACTTCTGTATGTTTAAGAAGATGGGCTGTTTGCCTAGCCTCAAAGTGTCTCCCTGAAGTGTTCGTTGATTTCAAAGGGAAAAAGAGTGACTTTACAGTGGAGAAGCCTATTACACACCACCTTCACTAATGGATGGAGGTCTACATCCCCCCAAATGGGAAAGAGTGGGGTCCTTTTCCCCTGACATGATGTGCTGGGAAGGGCACTGCACCACTGTGGGCTTCCCCTGCAGCCTTGGCCTCCACTTAGCCATCAGGAAACACCAGATCACCCAACCTGGGGGACATTCTAGAAGGTACCTGACTAAAGCTCTTCACAAGGCTCAAGATTGTGAAAAACAAGGAAAAACCAAGGAACTGTCCTTGTTGCGGGAGACTAAGGAGACAAGACAACTCTGCGATGTGGGATCCTGGATTCGATTTTGGAACAGAAAAAGGACACTGGTGGAAAGCCAGTGTGAAATCCAAACAAGGTCTGTAGTTTAGATGGTGGCATCTTGCTAAGGCTCATTTCTTAGTTTTGGTAACTGCAGCATGGGGATGCTGTGGAGGACGCTAACTTTGGGTAGGCTGGTTGAGAAGCGGGCAGGAGTTCTTTGTACTGTCTTTGCAACAGTTCTGCATATCTAACATTATTTCAAAAGTTAAAAAAAGTCTCTCCTCCATCCTGAGGCAGGGGTCAAATCCCAGCCTCCGTCATCTCTTGCTTAGTCTGGTACAAGGGCCTCACTGGCTTCCCTACAGACCACCGTGACCTTAGGCACAACAAAGATCTCAGCTCCTCCCATGGCTCTGGTGGCCTCACCAGAAGATGGTCTGCAGTCACCTTCTCCCTCTGGTCTCTTACCACACAAGCTCCATGAAACACCCAGAGACTGAGACCTGCTCTGCTACCACTCGCCTTTCCTGGGATGCTCCACTCTCTTTCTCTAAGTAAAAAGCTCCTATACATCCTTCGCTGCCCAGCTCTAAAGTGCTCTGGTTAACCTTCGCCCCAGGGAAGACACAAACACATTGAATTACTCAGTACTCCATACTACAGCTCTCTCTGTGGCCGGACCCACCACACTGTGCAGAATGGCACATCTATGAATTGTCTACGGAATACAATTTGTCTGTTGCATTTAATCCCTTAACTCTTTGTCACTGACGTTTTCATGTGCATATGTGCTGTGTCTCTGACTAGACGGTGAGCTCCTCCCTCCCTCATATGTCCCAGCACAGCACTCAGCCTACGTGGGTCATTTAAAAAGATGTGTTGGGGTGGTGAGTGACTGAAAAACCATCCTGTACCAGGAGATGAAAGAATCTGGGGTTATACCTGTGGTCCTCAGCCCCTGTGTGCATCAGAAGCAGCCGGGAAGCTTGTCAAAAATGCAAATGCTTTAGCACAGCCTCTGCAGATTCTGACTCAGAGGACTGGGGAGGGTTCTAGAAATTGGTATTTTCCACTAGGTCCTCCACCCCTGCTAGTTGACTGTGCTGATCCCCAAACATGAGAACCACTCACTCTTTCACAGTGTGGGTTTGATGAGCTCAGCTCACCCGCTTGCCCTTCAAACTCCCTCCCTCTGGGGTCCGAGGTCAGAGGTGAAGTCAGAAGGAGTCACTAAAGGAGAGAAAAGTTCGGGGCCCTCCGTGCCAGCTTCCCTCAGGAACTGGCTCCCCATCTCGGAGGCAGCCGAGAGGTGACTGTATCTAGAGAGCACACAAACTACTTCTCTGCTCTTTCTGAAATGCCAGCGAGTTTGAAAGGCACTTTGTCCAATTAGAAGTGTGGAGAAATATTCATCCTGTCCATGACAGAGATGAAGTGCTTCTTTCAAAAGCAGCGGTGGCAGCCTGCCAGGTTTAAGAAGTCCAACTCTTCCACACTGAGCCAGCAGTTATTAATTAGTTTTATTAGTGGCAGGTCTTTAATGCAAAATGACAGAGGGAGAGCACGAAGATCCCCATTGCTACTAAAATACAAATTGTCCGGATTTAGGTTGTGTTGTTCCCCAACATGTATAGGCGGCCAGCCAGGCCCAAGTGGGGAATGGAGGATGCAGCCAAATGCCTTTCTGCAGAGTTCCGGACTATTAATGGCATGACAAAGAGGCTCAGATGCTTACCTCAGGTAGCTCTCTCGGGGAAAATCCACCACTTTGAACGATCAAGGAGGAAGAGCCTCCTAGGAGAGGACAGGGGCATCTGAGGGGAAAACCAGGAACACGAGGATGGGGTGGGGACGGGCTGGGGGCCTGCGTCATCCACACTGCTCAATGTGCCCCTATAAGAAATGAGCACTTCCAGAGAACAGTGCGGGGAGACTTTGCGGAGAATTAGACTTACACTGTCAACCTGTTTTTTATGACCATTAATCACATTTGTATTTATAAGCGCTAAGACAGGATAATCAAATCTCATGCTTCAAAGCATATGTTTATCACCACAGGCATAGAAAGGAAGGAGAAAGAGTTTACAAGCCTGCACTGTTGGCAAGAGCGGCTGTTTATCTGGTCGCTTCCCCAGAAGCCCCCTGGGGGGCTCTGGAGAACATTCTGTGAGGGAGAAGACGGAACTGCCCAGTGTCTCGCTTTGTCAGTGTTTCTACTTCCCTCTGCGCTGGTCCTAAGGCAGGAATTTAAAGGCAGTCCCCTAACATCCTCTCCCGTGATTGATGCTCGCTTAATACAGCCCTGAGCTCTTTGCCTGGGGCCTTCCAGACCTTCCTCCTTTGCCCCATGAGAGGGAGGGTCCTGACAGGCTCTAGGCGGTGCCCTTCTCCGCGACACCTTTTCTTTTAACGTCTTGTACATTCCCTGTGGTCCCCCCAACTACCCTCTAACCCAGCCTCGAGCTGCCTATGGCTTGAAGAGGTTTCACATACCACCTACCTCAGTAGCCTTCCTCTAGACCAGGCCAGAGATGTGAGAACTTTTTCTGTCAAGGGCCAGATAGTAAATATTTTAGTCTTTTTTTTTTTAATTTAAGAAAGATATACTTTTTAAAATTTTATTGGAGTATAGTTGATTTACAACGTTGTGTTAGTTTCAGGTGTACAGCAAAGTGATTAAGTTATACATATACATATATTCGTTCTTTTTCAGATTCTTTTCCCGTATAGATTATTGCAGAATACTGAATAGAGTTCCCTGTGTAATACAGTAGGTCCTTGTTGGTTATCTATCTTATATATAGTACTGTGGGCATGTTAATCCCAAGCTCCTAATTTATCCCTCCCCCCCTTCAATATTTCAGTCTTCGCAGGCCCTACAGTATCTCTGGCAACTACTCAACTTTGCCCTTGTAGTCTGAAAGCACATGTAGATGATACATATATAAATGGGTATGGCTGTGTGCCAATAAAACTTTATTGCACAATTGAGCAGTACGTGGGCCGGGTTTGATCTGTGGATTGTAAGTTGTCTGGCTCTTACTCTAGAGCAGCAGTGCCCGATCCAGGGATCCAGGTGCTAATGAGTTATGCAAAACTGGATGGAATAGTTCCAAAATTCTGACAGAAAAGGTGTATTTGCGTTTGCAATACTAGCACAGACTAACCCAGATCTCCCGGCTGGAACTGTATTAGCTACTTACTTTGACAATACATGCCTCCCATTGTCTGACTAACGAAAATTGGGAAATAACCATTAAATAGTTAGGTGATCAAAATCTTTCAAAGCATGAGGTCCATGATTGGAAGAGGGCAGGTAATAAAGTGGTCCTACTGCTTATACACAAACGGGGCATCTCAAAAGCATCTAAGGCCACATGTTTCTCTAGGAGATTCCCTCAAGTAGCTCAAAACACTTTTAATGAAGGAGGACATAGTCTCCTAACACATGAATAACATAAGTCAGTGTGAAAAAGCCTTACCACCATTATCAATATTAAGAAGGAATATCTGGAGGACTCACTGAGAAAGGAAACATTTTACAAGCCTGTCAGAACCAAAGGCACTACAAATTCAGGCCCAGATTTTCTAGAACTGAATGGAAAATGAAAAAATACACAGCTCTGGGGAAAGAAAACAAGAGTAAAGAGACCCTGCTTCTCTTGACGACTTGGCTGGGTGATAAGTAGCAACTCACTGAGGATAAAAACCAAGTCTTCATCTTTGACTCTTCAGTGTTAACACAGTACGTAAATGTTTCTTGAATGAATGAATTTTTACATCCATGCTTGATGTTATAAAAGATTCAGAATTGAATATGAGATGACCTTTGGCCTCCCAGGGTTAATGGTCTAATAAAAGAGAACATAAGAGGATGAAGACATAAATAATACACAGCATCTATATGTAGGCACTGTGTTTGCAGGTTCCTACTCAGCATCCTTGGCCTCTTGTCTTAGTAAAGATCCACTAGCCTTCTTACCTAGCTTCCCAGCTCCTAGTAGATCCAGAGTAGATGATTTAAAGAATGGTAGAAGAAGGAGCCATATGAGGCCAGCACAATATCAATGTCCCAGCAAGAAGGAGAGCTACAGCCTAAAAGGGGCCCCAGATGCTAAAGATAGAACTAATATCTGTGCTTATTCCAGCATTGTGAGAAACAAAAAAAACCCAAAAAACCAAAACAAAAAAACCCCAGTGCAAACAATATACATATTCATCAACAGGGATGAATAAATTAACACGTGTCTACACTATGGGAAATGTTGCAATTCTTAATAAAAGGAATAAATTAGATTTATATACATTGACTTGAAGTCCATGATACATTTTGAAGTTCATCTGTTCCTCACTCCAAAAGCTTGTTGAAGCAAATTCTCATGTATATAAATAAGTTATTTTCTCCATCAGTTAGCGCATTGGCCAGAAAAAAAAAATCAGTGTGTCCTGCATTAAGAACATCAGTGTGCTCAGACCTAAAATGAGGAAACACACACAAAAATGCTGTAACTCCTCAGTTTACAAAGGGTGGCCACTAACAAAAGGGACTCTAATAGATTCCCTAAAATTGAGTATTTTACAGGGTGCATGGAAAGCATGATGTCTCATGAAAATTAAACTGACTAAACTTTACAAAGACATCTTCTACATAAGGTGAAGCCTACCTTTAAATATCAGAAGATGCTTTTGCTAAAAAATAAAGCCATGAAAAATACGTTATATAAATAATTCAAGGAAGAACCTATATATCACCCAATGGATACATTAAAGAATGCTTGCATATATGTATATGTGTGTATATATACACGTATAATTTCATATATTTTTCACATAAAGCATAAATACTTTTGTTTATTTATAAGAATTCTATTTTCCTACTGGCTTCCTTTAAAAATATAAACACCCAATTGATCTTCAACAGCTCATAACAGCATAGTTTTGAGATTCCTAGCCTATCAGCTGAGAAATTAATGGTCTATAAACAAAGACTAAATGCATCAGGGAGATATTTTGTATATTTGGGTTTTCACTGGGGAAGCAGTGTTGTGTAGTAGAAGGAACATAATCTTTAGAGTCGAAGAGACCTTTGATGAAAGGCTGGCCCCACTGCTGTGGCTTTGGGCAAAGCTCTGAACCTCTGTTTCCTCATCTAAAAATAGGAACAGCAGCCCTTCCCCTGCACAATCATTATGCAGGATAGAAACACTACAAACGAAGCCTCTGGTACCACTCCCGGCCGAGAGTATGCACTCTGTCACTGTTACCTACATTATTATTTAACAAATTGCTATTTGTGATATCATCATCAGAAAAAAAAAAAAGGGAAATCCACTCTGATCAGGGCACACCTAACAGGTGAGAGTAAAAAGTGAAATGGGAAGTTGATACCACCACCCAGCCCCGTTCAAGTTCATGCTGATGTGCACCAGGACACTAAAATGCTGGCTACTGGGTTTCTCAGGCTGTGTCCAAACCACTTTAGTCAAAACCAGAGCTTCGCAGATGAACACACTGTCAAGCTTTAAAATATTCATCTTCCCCTTCTACCCTTCCTTCCAGTGGAATGGAGAGAGTGACTGCTGATCTAGGCTCTCTCTCTCTAAAGAATAAACACAATAAAGTGGCACTCAGGCAACCACAACCCACGCACTAACCCAAGGACACACCCTCATAACCCCAAGTACAGTTCTGTCCATCAAGGCACCTTCAGCAAGACCCAAGCTGCCAATGGGCTCATTCGTGAATTCTGCTTCCCCGCATTCTGTAGTCTGGCTTCTGTTCTGAAAACCTGGTGGCAACAGGAATATTTTAAAATCAGGTCTGCAGAGTGCTATAAGGTCTGAATGCCAACGACTATTGCCATTCAAGCTTCACTTCTCACAGAAAAGGCTCCCCGGAATGAAGATGACAACTGCAGGCCAGGCTCAATCTCAACCTTGTTTAATGGTGCACAAGGTACTTAAGTGGACAGCCAAGGGAGATGCGCAGCTTTTGGGGGGAAGCTCTCCATAAAGCATGTTGTGTGCAAACAGAGGTCATGTCGACACCAGTCGTCCCTAACCAACACATGGCTATTTAAGTTAAGTGCTAACCTGTGGTTTCGGCCATTGTGATTTATTGAGGAGGATGGTGTGAATAATGCAGAGGACTTGACCGTTGGCCCTTAATTTCCCTCATTTAGGCAGGCTGCGCTTCACCATAAAATAGTCATCCTGTAAATTAATGTGTTTTATTTCAAAAGTGACATGTTGTACTGGCTTGTGCTTCAAAGCAAATTACTCTGGATTGCCGGTTTCCCAACCAGGGTACAAGGGTTCCAGCCCACTCGACCCACGGTCCAAGAGAAAATCTAAATGGGAGGGAAAGGATAACAGATCTACCATTCCTACCAGGGGCCTACAGATACTCCATTCACCAGCAAAGGCAGACGTGCTACAAAATATGGGGAACCGTGCTCAGTAACCGGGCGTCATCTGCAGCTCTGTGCTGGGCCCAGTCTCAGCTACCTGGTAGCATCCCAAATACAGGTGCCTGCAGGACCCAAGGTGGCTCTTCACTTCGCTAAGACTCAAAGCCAGTTGGGCAGTGAGTCAGTCTATTGCTTTTCCTCGCTTAGCACACTCAACAGTGAGTCAGGGAATGAATGAATGATTGGCACATGCGGCTCCCAGTTTACATCCAAACGCACTGTGTCCCTCACCCGGCATATGTGATTTGGTGAGCAGAGCACCTTCCAGCTCCGAGCCTCTGGCTCTCAGAGAGCTCTAGCAAGTCCCTTAATATCTCAGAGTACTTACTTTCTCATCTGTAAAAGAGACACAGCCTCCCAGGGCTGCTGTGAGGTCCAACAGACAAGGTATCTACGGCAGTGACTGGTAAATGCAGAAGAAGTGTCTGCAAATATTAGCTGTTGCTACTACTATTATAACTCCTTAGTGTTGAAACCTTCAGCAACTCTCTTTCACCAAGAGAATAACAAAAACCCCAGCAGTCAAGACCCACTGCAGCCCATATTCCCTCTCCCACCTTACATCTCCCTCCCTTCCAGGATAAACATCCATTCCAAACATAACGTCTTTTGATTAATCCTGCAACAGATGATGTCAGTTCCCATCCCTTTTACTTTTGTTGGTATCATCCTGAAATACTCCTGTCTTTCTCTCAGCTCAGCCTAGCTAAATTCTATCCTCTCATCAAACAATAATATATTTGTAGAATCCACTGTGCTCTCCACAAGGCCAGGCACAAGATTCAGGATGGCCGTGGAGGGTCATACAGCCCCCACCAGAGGTGGTTAAGGGTGCAGGGTGGGGTCACATGACCCAGCCTGAGCCAATGAGTATGTTTTTAAGGATTCACACAGCCCCAGGGGGAGAAGACAATTGTACTTTTTCCCTTGGATCTCTTACTGGAGAAGAAATGCCTGAGAACAGAGAAAGGCCAACTCAGAAGCTCTTTGGCTGTCCTGACCTTCCCCTTAAACTTTCTAGCTACGTGAGCCCATTAATTTCCTCTTTTGGCTAGTCTGAGTTTGATTTTTCTCATTTGAACTCAGAAAAATTGTGACCAATACCAGTATCAATAGTAGCTCCATTTGAATGTGAAAAACATTACGTGAATTGCTTTACATGTATGATATCTTTTAAATTCTCCACTTTTACAGTGGTAGATCTGCTGAGAACCAGAGAGGTCTGATAATTTTCCCAAGATCACACAGTAGTGCCAGAATCAAAGGCCAAGACTCCCAGCTAATGCTCCATTACCACCATAAGCCACCGGAGGCACTAACCTAAGTGGATGGCTCTGAGGCATAGGAAGGGTTACTGGTCTTCTAAGGCCCCATTTTCAAGAACTGCCTTAGTTGAAAGGGGCTCCATAGCAATTCTCTACAGCCCCGAGGAGGGCACTGTTACAAAGCTCACCTCCTGCTGCCCTTCACTCACCCTTGCAGCCAGGCCAGACTCATAATGAATGGCCAGTGAGAAGTACACTGAAGTCCAACATGAATCAATAAGAGCACTAATGAAATTGCTTCAAGTTCTAGAGCAGAAGGTAAGTTGAATGCCTTTCAGAGATGTACGACCCTGTGCCCTTCCAAGTTCCCAGAGAAGAAAAGAAAATGCACATGGTGGGGGCAGGGGGAATAGGCACAAAGCAACACATAGTTCTTACCTTGACTTAAAATGTGTGATACTCTCTCAGACCATATTGTTGGAGAAAGCAACAGAACTGATTTCATAGATAACAGAAACTCAGTTTAGTTTGTCACTGTTCGTATTTTTGAATGAAACACTGGACATTTCAGTGTGCTATTAAAAGAGTTTCCTGAATATTTTTTTTAAATGACTAAAGGTTTGGAGGTTATTAGGAAGTAGAGAGTCTTTGTTAAAAGCACAGGTAGAGCCACACTGCCTGGGTTTGTATCCTTGTTATATAATTTTCCAACTGTTGTGACCTTGGGCAAGTTAATTAACCTCTCTAAGCTCCATTTTCCACATCTGTAACACAGGACCATTCTCATTTAAGTGCCGTGAGAATTAAGTAAGTAAAATGCTTAGCACTGTGCCAGTAAAAAAAAACTTAGCCCTTTTTTTGTCATTATAAGTAACATTGTTAAGGTTGTTACTTTATGTCATCAATTATTATTTTTTTGTAAAGCAGTGGTTTCTTTAGGATCAACAGTGGTATACAGGTGGGTTTGTGCCATCCTTAAATGACCCCAGGCTGTTTATAATTTTTTTCTCTGCTTTCTGTAGTTCTTTTGACACTGTGAGATTTCAGACTGTGGGCCATTACTGCTGTCAGCCTGGATATTATTTACATTCTGCTTCCAATTTACAATATAGCCAAGCTTGTGAAAATTACACGTGAAGCAAGATTCGCATCTTTAGACTTTGCAATAACTCTCTCAGCCACTAGAGGTCTACTCGCCATCCCCTGGTTCACTGCCCTGTTGGGCTTCCCAGAGGTCTGCTGGTCTATCCTGAGTTCCATGGTTAAACAAGCCAAACCATGTTAGATAATGCAATGATTTCCTTGGTATTCAGAGCTCTCCACAGTGGGGTTCAGGTCTACATTTCTTATCTCCTACTCCACTATTTACCATATACAAACCATCACTCCCAGACAAAGCATATTCTACTGTTTTCCATATCGACCTTGGGTCTCTTCATCTCTGTGCATTTTCACACACTATTTGCCCCCACTGATAAGCAACTGAAACCCCCTACACACACACACACACACACACACACACACACACACACAATCCCCAGTGAGCTTTCCATCTACCTAAATTCTTTTCGTCCCTCAAAGACTCATCAAGGTACACCTGCACTTCAACTTCCTAGTGATCTAGCCCCTCCTTTAGGTGAACTTTAGGTCTATACCAATCCCTAGCCAATGAGTCCCAGACTATTTGTGACGGATCTCAAAGGATTATTTTGTACCTTGATTTAACTCAGTACACATTGATGCTTTGCCTCGCCAATGAGACCATAATCTCCTGAGGCCACAGATGTCTTTCTATTCCACATGAGTGTCCAAGAGCAATAAAAGGAAGGTCTGACCACTTAGTGAGCATCTCATATGCGCCAAGCACATTGCCGGCCGTTTTATAATCTTGATCGGTATGCTATTAGGTGGATATTTCTATTGCCTTTGTAGAAACTGAGCCTTAAGGACATAAAATTATTTGTCCAAGGCCACACCGTAGGTAAGCCAAAAGCCAGAATTCAAAGCCAGATTTGACCCCGAAAGCCATGTATTTTTGCCCCATTAGATCATGTCTATTTAGCATCGCGAGCAGTACCTCCTCAATAAATATTTAGGGCTTGCTTGAATAGCTAAGGAGCAGCTTGTGCTGAATACCTGGCGAGATTAGACCATCAACCAACCAGTAACATGTGTCACCGGTCCTCAGACCCCCTGAGTCTCTGTGTGACAACTCAAGCAGCTCAGCAGTCCCCCGACAAGCCAAGGCTGCTTCAAGATGGAAAAGCCTCCTTTTCTGGCTGCAGCAGCTCTTAAGACACCATGTCTGGCCCACCGGCCCACTACAGCTTGCAAGGGATCTAATGATCTTCTCAGAGGAAAACTGGGGAGGTGAGAGCCACAGAGAAGTAACACGACAGCACACAAGGCTACGATCAAAGAGTACACGGGGGCTCGCACGCACATTTCCCCTGCGAGGAGCTTTACAATTCCAGCAGCACTCCTATTCAGTTAGCCATAATATTATGAAAGACGCTGCAAACAACTGGATTTCATTTCAAACAGCATAAATTAACAAATTGCACATGTGCACACAGCATCTGCTAACCTAATAATTAAGATATTTTAAAAAGTCACCTAATAGCACCCAAGTCAGGATAATGGGATAATTGTTACAGTGTTTAAAAAAATTCAAAGACGTACAAGCCATGCACCCATGGAGCGCACCAAACGGAAGGTTGTGTTTTCATGGTCTCTTTGAGCTCCATGTTTGGATTAGCACGATGTGAAAAGCAGCAACTGCTGTTATGTAACTAAACCCTGCATATACAGTTGTCAGTCGGGGTAAATTTAACTCTGCAGGTTTAAGGCAGAGCTGGCTTGCCAGAGCAGAACTTAGGAAACAACGAAAATTTAAAGCCACACTGTCCCGTGGACCACAGGCGCTGGTTCAGGAGCTGCTGGAGAAGGCCAGCCCGGCCAGTCTGTGCCATGCTAGGGCACTAGCCCCCTGTAATAGCTGCTTGGACGACACCGAGGGCTGACAAGAGCATGGTTGTTCAACTACCAAGCTGTCTGCATTTTCTCTCTCCCCACATGGCAATAAAGGCACTTAGGGGGCCTAACGCAGTCCAGAAGGAAAGGCACTGAAACCTAGAATCAGGGCGAGGCTTTAATAACCAGTTGCTTTCCAGAGAACAAAGTGGGTCCCCATCCCCAGGCGAGGGCTCCACCATGGCCACAGCATGGCGAAGGCTAGCCGGGGAGGAACTGTGGCCTGGGTTCTAGGCCTGGCCCTGCACTGCCAGCCGCGGGGCTAAGGAGGAGCCCCATCACCTCCCTGTGCCTCAGGTTTGTCAACTGCAAAATAAGGACGAGGGTTAACTCTCCAGGAGGCCCTTCCAAGCTTATCATTTCTCCCTCTGGTTTTATTGGCAGATCTTTGTTCATTTCAGACAAGGAATAACTCTACAGGGAACCTCTCATTCTAAACTGGGTTATGTCAGGTGAGGCCAAGAGAAGGACATTCACTGTCAAGATGTCAAAAGAGATAAATCCACTGGACCATGTTGCCCATCCTCTTCACTCCCTAGCAGAACTCATTATGAAGCGGGTTTGTCCTGGACCCCATCCAAAGAGCCTTGGTGAACTCAATCTCGACAAAGAGGTGTCCACTGATAAGATGTTCTTCCCCTGCATATCTCAAAACCTGATGGGGAGGTGGGGGTGGCCAGGAAAGAAGCCATCACCACTAGAGACCCCCAGGGAGCTCATGGAGGCTGGAGAGCTGTGTTGGTTTATTTGTTGTTTGTTTCGTGTGGTGTGAGGGGCATATTTTAACAAGGACGGAGCAGACTGGAAGAGATGCTGAAAAAAATTCACAGCATGGAGAAGATTTTCCACTCTGTTTTGTAAACTCAACAGGGCCAGACTAAGCAAGCAAGCGAGATACCTCAGGCACAACACTTAAAGGGGGCCAAAAAACTCAGTGATCAAGATAAATAATATTTTAATACAACACTTTAAAAGTTAACATTCATGAAAAAAAACATGATGAACAAAATAACAGAATCTTGAACAGAAAGCGGAGCAGTCCAGTAATGACCAGACAGCCAGATTCTTCTAAAAGAGTAAGTCTAGTTTGTGTGAAATAAACGATCATAACGTCTTCCCATCCCGCTTTAAATTTAGATCTAAGAAAATAACCAGGGGAAATTACCGCTGATGACTGATCCACATTTTCATCCTTGTCACATCCACATCTGCATTTGCTAAACATTCTGATCATGGATATTTGGGAATGAGTACTATTCTGCAGAATCACGCTGGTGGGATATGCCAATGAGTGGGATCCGGCTTCTGTTTGCTAAGACCAGACTGTGCAGAAATTCTCAAGGATGACTCCCAGGAAAGTTTGTGTCCTGGAAGGAAATATTCTCCAAAAAGGGTTTATTCTAGAATGACAGTTCTTTAAAATAATTACTATTCAAGCATCAATAAAGCTTTGGCCTGCATTATATTTTCCTCTAAAAGGAAAAGACAACTCTGTATGCAGCTGTTATGTTTACTTTGCTGGAAACATAATTCTGATGATGCCACCCCAGCTCAAAAACCTTCCATGGCTCCCAAGTGCCCACAGACTTAAATTCAAACTCCAAAGCCCAAAGTAATCAAGAACCTTACTCTCTATGCTAATTCCTATGACTCGCCTTTATTCCCCCTTCCTCCACCCACATACCAGGAGGCCTGTCCCTTTCCCCACCCTGGCTTTCCAGCTTTCCTGCCTTTACTGAGGGTGTGGCCCCCTAGAAGCAGAAACACCCTTCTCTCACCTGCCCAACCACCAGTCCTTCTCTAAATCTTATTCATTCTTCCAATCTCAATTCTACAACTACCTTCTCCATGAAGCCTTAGAGCTCTTCTGGGTGCTAAATTGTAGGACAAATTAACGTTAGTAAGAAAGATTTCCAAGTAGCTTCTGTATTTCAGTTTAACCCAAAATTAACCAAAACACTTAACTGACCAAAAATGCCCCACTGTCAAAGCATACTGATTCCTCCTTCTTTGCTCTCAGAAGCAGCACCACTGCGGGGGAGGGGAGAAAAGAAAAAGAGAAAAATGGAAAAAATAAAGCTCCTTTTCCTCATTGTTCCTCCTGGAACAAAAAATAAAACCAAACACATCCAACTTCTAAGGAAGAGGAAGTATGGAAAAGAGGTCTGTCCAGTGGTCCCAGATACAGATACAACATGAATATTCTCTGGATGCTGAAGAACACACACACAGAAACACACACCACTGTTGGCCCGAGCAGGGGAGGAAAGAAAAATTCCATTTCGAGTCCGGAAGCTTAACTGAAGCCCCCAGCTATCCCAGGCCTGTGCCGCCTGCCCCAGGTGATTTGCTTCCACAGCTAAGGGCCTGGTGCTCGAAGCCTGATTTTCCCTGAGCAGAGCGATTCAAAACCACCTTAGTCACACAGATAGAAGGTGAAAGTATATTCCAAGCAAACTACTGGACTGAGGTTGAGTTTATCAAACCAATTACACCGAGATGTTATGGGAAGTGGGGGGGAATGTAATCACGTATGACAGGGATGATCAAAACTGCTTACACAGTAAATCAGGAAACTGATAATGGGCTGACAACGGCATATACCTGACTGCGGAATTTCAGGCTCAGATTCCCCAGGCTTGTAAAACGGAAATAACGACACTGAACCAGCTGTGCAGCACTGCTGGGCACCTGGGCACCTCTGGGGTGAAGGATGGAGGGTGAGGAAGGCCTGGCACTGGGGGTGGGGATGGGCAAAGGAGCCCCTCTGATAGGCCCACCTCCAAGACCGTGGTTTGCAGGAAGCAATTTCTCTCGTTGCCCTGCTCAAAAAACATCTTAACGGGTCCTGACCTTGGACACAACAGAAACACAGCACTAAGTCAAGGGACTCTTTGGGGAGCGGAAAGAGACAGAAAGAAGTCAAAGTTGTCCATCGCGGTGAGGACTAGAGACTGCCGAGCGCCACCCGGCAGAAGTCAGGGAGAAGAATCACTCTGCACGGTTTCTGGCCGAAGCTGACTTGCTGAGGAATGGCCTAGAAAGCTATGTAGGCCTTCTCGACGACGTAAGAAAGCACCCCACCTGCTGGGAAGGTCTCTCTCCTTTTGAGACCCTGCCTCTCAGGTGTTTAGAGAGCCATCCAGGGTAGGCAAGGCATGGAGAGTGGGGTCACTGTGCATCCCAAATAAAATAGTAATAAATTAATTTGGGGGAACACAGAGTCACTGCAGGAGCCGCGGGGCCCAGAGCAAAAGCCAACTGCAGGAGATACCTAATGAATCACTGACAGACAGGACACCAAAACAGAGGCCCTAAATAAAGCAACTGACCTGAAAAAGGAAATAAATACCTGCATTTTAAAGGAGGGGCCTCATATTCCTCTGTGCATCACTGGGCTTTGTTTTCCATTCACAACGTGGTGCCTTGAAACACCCTAACAAGTGTGGCTGACTCAGGGCACGGGCTTAAACTTTATCAATGCCTGCAACAGTCGTGATCTGCATCAAGCTCAATGCTGTCCTTTTGGCAGTTGTTGCACATAATTGAGTGAAAAAAGCTGTCAGTCTAAAGCCCCGATCCCAAGGTAAATTCACTCTGAACTAACCATCTGCCAGGGCTTCTCCCACGGTAGTCAACACGTATGATCCAGAGGACTGGATTCACTTCCTCATAATTAGATCATTCCTGAATTAAATTGACGGTCCCAGGGGAAACAAAAAAAATGCAAAGCGTGTTTTGAGACCAGAAAGCAGAAGCCGGCTGGTTTTAACAAATGCAAGAAGCTACATATTTTTTCACAGCGATAGAGCAGCACCATAAACGATTTTTCTAAATCAGTCTTCATAACAATTATTATCTTCCATGCCACCCTCGTAATTTACATTTGGGTTTTTGTTTTGGAAGTTGAGGCATTTCTTGGAGGTACCACGCACAAACCCAAAGGATGGGTAGCTATTGTTTTCAGACCCAGGTGCCAAGCAAGGTCAGACCAGGTTGACCAACCTTATTAAATGTTGTGGATGTCAAAGTCTCTATGAATTTGTTGCCGCACCCATGAACCTGCTGCTTCTTCAAAATAAAGGGAAAGAATTACAGGCTGTTTCTTATATCGCACAGTAGCCGTGGTGGCTGGTAAGAGAGGCGGGTAGAATAACCCACTAAGAAATAAATCTGGAATCAGGCCCCCAAAACAATGCAATCATGCTGTGAGCCTAAAAAAATGGTTAAGAGATGAAACAGGGGCAGGTGGAATTCTGAAGGTTTCTCTGTAAACATGATTTCATTCCCTGCCAGTAATTGGGTGATTTGCCTCTAGTCAGATTCAGTCCTGTGGGTACTTAACTGCACAAGTATCTTCAAACCCTGCATATTAACTCAAATTTTTCCAGGAAATATTTCTGAATTAACTAAAGTATTTAGTAATTCTATTGTTCTTCAGAAGTTTGCACACCACTGGGTTATCATGACATTTCTGATGAGACAGAGACAGAAAATAGTGAACCACTGTCTCACAGGGCCTCCTCCAGCCATGGGCCAGGGAAGATTAATGTAACTCAAAATAGAATGAGACCAACTCATTTTTGCCTGAATATCCAGATTAGACATTTCAATGCCCACTTTTGTAGGGTTGTGATGTGAGAGGTAAAATAAAGGAGGATGGACAGAAACAGAGAAAGAAACATGAGGTCCTCGTAACATCACAGACTAAACAGAACCTAAGGGATTACCATATGTAACATGTCTCACACTTGCCTGATTTTAATAGCCACCTGGGGCATTTCCTAAACACACAGCGTTTTTACGTCCTCCTTCTAAAGATCTGGATTCAGGTGATCTGGGTGGGCCTCCATAATGTATTCTGTTATACAAGCTTACCGGAAGCAAAACTTAGGATGAAACACAGAGGCCAGAAACAAAGCAAAAATGTTAGAGCCAGAAAAGTAATGACGTCATGATGCAGTGATGGCCTGGGTTGGGGGCAGGGGGGGACACATCCCTATATGTACACACCCTGGGGAGGGCTCATAGGGGCCGGGGTCCTAACACCCTCACAGCGATGGGAGACGTGACCTTGTACCCTTGCTAGGCCAAAAGCTAGAAGTGAGATCACTACTAAAACAGAGATCCATGAAAAATTTCCCCCTTCATGAAAGAAACACTACAAAAACTCTACCTCTGACCAAAGGAAGCGAAAAAGAAACTCGCCACCTACTGAGAATTCCAGGTAGGTAATAAAAAAAAAATCTCCTATAAGAAGTTGAAATCCTAAACCAATGTAATATGCAACTGTATCCAGGTTCTGAATTTATACTACCCTTGTACTGTAAGATAGGAACACTTCTACAGCTCCATATATACAGGACTCCCTGATGAAAAATTCTGATCGAAGATGAATCTGCAATCAAAAACTACATAAGGAAAAGATCCGTTATACATCAGATACAAATTAAAAAATTAGCACCATAAGAACTTGACATAATAGAATATTATGGTAGGTTCTATAGAATAAGCTACTCCGAAATTATTAAAGAGGTTAAAAAAAAAAGAGGATAAACAATGAAGTGACAGAACACTAAGGCAAAAAATAGACAAGTTTGAAAAAAATTTCTAGAAAGGACAAATGTTAGTCATTTAAAATTAAAAACTCAAAGAACGTGACACAAAAGAATATGTTTGGTTTGTTTCCACTCATACAAAACTCAATACAAGCAAAACTAATCTATGACAATGGAAGTCGAAAGAACATTTAGCTTTGGGAACAGGCAATGTCCTCTATCTTGATCTGGGTGACGAGTACAGAAGAGTATTCACAGGTAATGCCACGATTATTTCCTTGTATGCATATTAAATAACCATGTAAAAAATTCAATGGGCAGTTTAGATGCAAATTAGACATAGAAGGTTAGTGAACTCAAAGAAAAAAGCAAGGAGATTGCCCAGAATGTTGAACAGAGAGAAACAGAGATAAAAGGTATGAAAGAGAAGAGAAACAGAAGATGAAATGAGATCTCACATACATCTAAAAGGAGTTTCAGAAAGAGAGAGAAAAGAGACAAGGTCTGAGAATTTTCCAGAAGGAAAGCATTATCAGAATGAATAAGCTCACCGAATCCTGAGCAGAATGAACACATAAATCCACAATAAACATATCATAGCGAGCCTGCAGAACACCAAAGACAGAGAAAAAGTTAAGAGCAACCAGGAAGACAAATTACCAGGAAGACAAATTACCAGGAAGACAAATTACCTATAAAGAAGCAACAATTTGACTGACAGCCAAAACATCATCTACACAATTGGTTCCTCCTATAGGTCAAAGGCCACTGCCAACTTGTTGACAACGTGGAGAATGCATTTTGCTTGAAACGACTGCAGGGAGAACATTTTTCTCACTAAGAGCCTTCCATGTTAAATGCATCCTTCATTCACTTCTTCAACAGGTTTTTACTGAGCACCTACTATGTGCCACCCTGGTCAAGGAACTTCCTCGCTCTCAAAGAGCTCAAAACTCTGGATTCAGATACTCTGACAGTAGAAATACAGGTGATCTAAAAGGCCAAGGAAATATATCTAACCCAGAGGAGAGAGGTCAGGGAAAGCTTCCAGGAACAAGCAAATCCAAGCTGAGGTCCATCAGATGAACAGGATTAGCAAGGGAAGATTTCAATCTATGAGAGCAAGGGAAGACTGTCTGCGCTGCTGCATCTCTAGGATTCAGAACAGTACCTGGCACCGGGGAGGTGCTCTGTAATTGCTTACTGAATGAATGAGTGACGGGCAAATCAGTGGAGTGGCTAGAACACAGGTATAAGGGAAAGCAGGTGAAGGCGAAAAAGTATTGCATGTTTGAGCACCAAAGTTCAGTACAGCTAGAGAACAGAGTATGTATGTGAGTGCAGGGAAGATGGGGTGATGAGGAGACAGGTGCAGGATGAGGCTTGAAAGCTAGACAGGGACCAATTTAGGCTATGTTAAAGGGTGTGGATTTTATTTTAAGAGCAATAGGAATTCAATGAAGGGTTTTAAGCAAGGGAGAGGTATATTAGATTTGCATTTGCAAAAATCACTTGGGTCCTAGTGTCAATGTCAGGGAAGTTAGCACTGTTCTATAAGGAGAAAGAATACTTCCTCACCAGTAACATGAGGAGCAGCTTTCAGATTTCCCCCAAAAGAGCTTGAGAGAGAAGATGGGAGGGAGGGAGAGAAAGAGAAGAGGGAAACAGGGGGAGAGGGGCAGCGGGGTGGGGGAGGGAGGGAAGAAGAGAGACCGAGAGACCGTGCCTGAGCAGGTCTAAGAAATAAACATAAAATCCTGGCTATCCACATCCTGCGGCGGGTGTGTTTTCCAATCAGCCCCGAGGCTTATGGCAGAGATAAAATAGGAAAGGAATATGTCCCCAGCTCCAGCTGAACATTCTGTTCAGGCTTTTCAATCTAAAAACTTCAGTGTGCTGGTCGGCACCGTTGCTGTTCTCATGTTGTTTGCCCTGCACTGGGCCAAACCCTGCCTCGAAATACCAACGTGTCACATGTGGGCCCAGGCAAGTCTCACTAACTTTATGAAGTCTGGGTTTCCCCACTTCTTGCAAAAGCAGTGAACCAGAGAAGGGTCCATGGTAATAATTATGACTTTCCTTGTATGGACGGCTTCCATACCAGGGGCGGCAAGCCCACAAGAGTCTGGCTGAATAAAACCATGCCCCAGCCAATGCCAAGTTCAGCAGCTTCTCTGTTGGCAGCTCCTGTTAGGGCTGCAAAGCGCTGAAGGAGCTGGGGGAGGTTCTGAGGATATGTTCCCAGGCCCTGGCACGTGGTAAACTCGGCACCTTTAATAGTCACAGTCTATGGCACGTGCAGCTGCCAAGCCGCAATCACAGGTTGCTCTGAGCAGTCGGTTAAAGTTACTTGTAAGGACTGCATGCAGGAATTCCTCCAGCAACATCGGGGTTTTGCTTTGTCTAGTCAGCCGGAAGTCGGCCAGGGCAGTGAGGAAGAGTTAAATCTCAAGGAGTTCTCTGGCAGGACCACCTCCAGCCCAGGAAGGGCAACAGGATACCTAAGGAATGAAAGGAAAACCTGCAACCAGAACGACGAAGAAGCTACCACAGGAACAGCCAGAGGGCAAGAGAGAGTAAAGAACCATCTCTAGGGGAGGCTGTGGTCAGCTGACTTGGCTGGACCCTACACAACTCCAGGGAGCTCCATCCGCTGAGACTGCAACCTCCCACCTCTGCAGATGGAAAGGAGCATAAACAGAGACAAAAAGGCCCCCGGGGCCCCAGGGCTGCTGTCTAGACACCGTTATTACAGTCAGGGGAATAGGATGTGAGCTGTGGTAGGAGAAGTCCGTGTCCTGGGCTCTGACTAAGCCACTCGCAAGAGGCCTCAGTCTTCTCATCTGCAAGATGGGGATCATAATACTTGCCTCATAGGGAGGTAGAGAGAATTTTAAGAGCTGAGCTCAGTGTGCTCAGGGCCTGGAGCAGAGTAAGTGACCAATAAGTAGGAGCTCGTAACTATTAGGAACTCTTATCAAAACACATATCAAGGTAACTGTTCTTGCAAACTCACTAAAGATACAGATAATATTTTATTTCATATCTGTAACCTAAATGCCTAGTACAGGGTAATATTTTATTTCATATCTATAACCTAAATGCCTAGTACAGGGCCTGGTAAGCATAAGAACTGAATACATGGTTGTGGAAGGAAGGAGAGAGGAGGAGGGAGGGAGGTGGAGAGGGAGAGAGCCGGGGACTGGGTCCTTTATTTCTCTATCTTTGGCTCCCAGCAACAGTAGCAGGCCCTACATTGAATGCTAACATTGTCACAGATACCGTTTGTTGTATGGAAAGTATCTACTCATCATCTACTTATTCACAAAACGATAGCTGAGTGCCTGCTGTATGCAAAGCCCTGTGTTGGGATCACTGGAAAACACAGAGGTAACTCTACTGCATCCCTATCCCCAAGGATCTCACGATTTAGGCAGAGACTCATATATAAATACTTCTAGTAGTGATCAACTGTGATAATACTGTAACATGGGTCCAAATAAGACAGGCCACCGGCCTTCCCTCCCTCACCCCACCCACGAAGTGACATGACACTTTTCTCCTAACTGGTTCCTTCCTGCGTGAGAGGAGGAAATTGTTTCCCTCTTTAAAGCCGTGGTTCGAAGGGCAAGAATGTGATCATGCCTGGATGCAGCCTGCTCATCCTTAGGAAGGCCTGGAAGCACCCAGCCCTGGGCAGGCTTCTCTGCCCACAGCTACCATAGCTCAGGCCCGGCACAAAGGGGGGTCTGAGGTTTACTAAAGAATGTCCTGGTTTATCTTTCTCTACAGTAACCTACCATATGGATTCAACCAAGGCAAAGCTTTCCCAGGATCCAAGAGGCAGGGTGTGATGCTCTAAACATCACTTCCACCACTGGGAATAGTAAACAGTATTACTGTTTACTAATTTAGTAAATATCTAAATTCCAAAAGATATTACTGATGCTGTGTATAATTAGGATGCTAAATAAAACAGAGTCAAGCTGCTGGCTTACAGAGGCCTAGACGTATTATGCAGTTGGAAGAATATACATGTGTGTGAATCTATGTGTGTACATATACATACACACACATGCATGTGCACGCACACACATACACATACACTACTTATGGGTCCAATTTCTGAGATTTAGACTAGAGCATGGCTACAAAACATAATGAACCCATGGAGGTGAGAAAGACAAAGGCAGTAGCCTTTCTCCTTCATCCTCCATGACACACTAGCCAAGAAAATTGAATGGACCTGGGAATAGATGAAGATAGAAACATATTGCAGATTAGCCACATTTCAAAAGGTAAACTCCAGGGCTTCCCTGGTGGCACACTGGTTGAGAGTCTGCCTGCTGATGCAGGGGATGCAGGTTCGTGCCCCGGTTCGGGAAGATCCCACATGACGTGGAGTGGCTGGGCCCGTGAGACATGGCCGCTGAGCCTGCGCGTCCAGAGCCTGTGCTCCGCAACGTGAGAGGCCGCAATAGTGAGAGGCCCGCGTACCGCAAAAAAAAAAAAAAAAAAAAAAAAAAAAAAAAGGTAAACTCCAAACTGGAGAACCATTTGAGAAGCATTCAGAGTACTGAATTGCTACCCTCCGTTAGCTAAGAGCCTACCAAATGGCATACACATCTCATTTTCACTCACAACACAAAAAGAACACCAAATAAAATCCCTAGAGTCTAGCCTATGGCATCTCTTTCAAGAAATCAACAGCCCGAATACTTAACTCAAGCTTCTCTCATTTTATCCACCTTTTCTTCACAATTATATTCAGTGGTCTCTGTGATTCATAGCTGAAAAGTGAAGAATGAATTTCTCTACAAGTATTTCCCTCTCTGGATTTGTTGTTGCTCATAATAATTCTGATGACTTTCAGAGGAAAATGCTGAAAAGTAACATTATTACATCAGAGTCATGGCCAGTATCCTTAACACTTGCTTCCAAGTATTTCATCACCCAAAGTGTAAAACAACAAGCAGGCTGTCACTGGGAAAGCTTTCGACTCATGTTCATTTATGGGGAAACCTCACATTAACATTAACCGTATATCATGGAGAAGGGTCCACAGCTAGTGTTTTCCCATTTACTGATAGTTACTACATGGTTGTTTGATCACATTTTCAATGACCCAGACAGCTCAGTCCACTAACTTGGAAGATTTTAAGTGGTTTAAAACACAAAATTCTGGCCTCTTCTACTAAAGAAGATATGAGATAAAGAATTAGCATTTCTCTAAGAGAGATCCGTTCTTTCCCCATATGGAGTAGGCTACAATGAGAGTAAGTACCCCACAGGACAAAAAAGGAAGAAAAAGGAAACTATCAACTAATGAATGGATAAAGCAAATGTGGTATGTCCATACAATGGAATAGGATTCAGCAATAAAAAGGACCCAGATAACAATACCTGCTACAACATAGATGAACTCCAAAACCATGATACTAAGTAAAATAGGTCAGACACAAAAGACCACATATTATATGATTACATTTAAGTAAACATCCAGAAAAGGCAAATCTCCAGGGACAGAAAGTAGATGAATGACTCTCAGACTGGGCCATAGGAGGGTGTAGTGACAACAACTGGGCATGAGGGATCTTTTGGGGGTGACAGAAGGTGTTCCACAACTGGATCGTGGTGGTGGTTATACAACTGTATAAATTTACTAAAAATCATTGACCTGTATACTTCAGAAGGGTGAATTTTATGATATGTAAATTATGCCTCTTTTTTTTAAAGAAGGGAGAAAAAATAAGGAATGTATATTCATTGTTGCACTTAAAATTTGGGTCTTAGTCACGAGGTCATAGAACGTCAGAGCTGGCAGAACTTGTAGCTCAGTGCCTCCGTAAGCTACACCTGGGACTCACCTGAAGAAGGTGGGGCTGGGGGGCTGGGGGAGGGTGGGAGGAGGTGGTGGTGGTGAAAGCCAGTTGCTCAAAGCCACTTCCATGATTAATGGTCAAGCTGGGATGAGAACCCAGGTCTCTTGATTACTGGTCTAGTGCACTACTCACAACTTATCTTTATTATTTTGCTTCATGCAAACTCCCAAGGCATTAATCATACAGATAACCATTCACAAACAGATGTGCTTGAGTCAAAGGTCAATGTTTTGGGGAATATAGAACATACTGGATAACCCATAAATTAGTTATTCTCTGCTTGCATTAGTGCTTGTATATTTCATTTTCTTGTCCTCTCAGTATTTGTTTTTACGTGAAACCTATGCCTGTTTATGACCTTTAGATTGAAAACGCTTTCCTTACCCAAAAGAGTCACAGATGCGTTTTTTTTAGAAGCTGAATCGACTCTAAAAGGCTCACTGCTTCAGTACCACCAACAGCAAACATCCAAATTCAGACCTAGCCACAGGGGCTTGTCTTTCTAATAGAAATGTAAAATAGATCTTTATTTGCCACAAAATTAACATGTGATCCAATTATGCAGAATAGGAAGGAATTTGTCGTTGGATTACATTAAAAAAATCACCCACACTAATTTAAAACAATGATACCACAGCCTTAATTACCTTGGGCTTTACTACTGTAGCTTTCAAACAGTACAGGAATATGATGAGACACAGCCATGCCTACGATAAAACATACACAGAAAAATCGGATTCTATTTAAACAAACAAATGAGCAAGTTAAGAATTTTAAACAACTTTTTGGAGACAAATCGACCACTCTGAAAATTATTAGAAAGCGTTAAGTGTCAACCAACATTACAGACTATATGTATGTGTCCCTGCCCCCTCCCAAATTCATATGTTGAAGCCATAACCGCTGCCCCTTGTAATGATATTAGGAGGTGAGATCTTTGGGAGGTAAACAGGTTTAGATGAGGTCATGAGGGTGGGGTCCCCATTGGGATTAGTGCCCTTATAAGAAGAGGAAGAGACACCAGAACTTCTCTCCATCATGAGGATACAGTAAAAAGACGCCCATCGGTAAGCCAGGAAGAGGGCCCTCGTTAAGAACCAAATCTGCCAGCACCTGGGTCTGAACTTCCCAGGCTCCAGAACCATAAGAAAATAAATGCGGTTTAAGCCACCCAGTCTATGGTATTTTGTCACTGCAGCCTAAGCTAAGACAACCAAATACTTCCATTACAGTTTTGCAGACCGCTGTACAATTCAATACGGTGATCAAGGTTAAGTGGTTATACAACATCCCTTTCTCAGGAACTCAATCAGAGGTTAGTTATACATGTGCATTAAAGTATGTGAGAAAATATTTAGCCTTCCTAAATCTGCATTTTGCAAGGGGCTATTCTTGCAGTGACTTACTTATACATTTATAGCCTATCTACCAATGCTTTCGCCTTGGCATAAAGTGAAAATTAAAATAGAACTGCATATTTAGCTCAACTTCCCTGTCACAGAACCAGTCCTTAACTTTCTGAAATATATGACTTTAGCTTTAAAACAATGCCCATCTCCAAACCGCTTCACTTTTCAGTTGTCTGTATACCCAGGGGCCAGATGGATGGACACTCCCAGGATGCTGGGGTTCCCCAGACAGGCAGGTGTCTCCTCCTCTGGAAACACAGAGGAAAATATACAGTTAATGAGGAGGGACAGAGCTTCACTGACCAGTACGAGTGGAAGCTCAGAATTTAAATATACCAATGACCTCATGCTCAAGAAGGTTCCAAACTGCCCCGAGGAATCAAACTTGTCTAGCCAGTCTTTCTCTAACAAAGCCCAAAACTCTTCCCCTATTCCACCTGATTGACCCATGCGATACCTAAAGTGGAAAGAAAAATTCCAAAACTGAAGGCAGTACTTGTGCAATGAGGTCTGTGAGCCCTAAACCAGAGGATCTTTGGGGCAGGAATAAAGATTCTGTTTCAAATCACAGAGCCTAACCTCATACCTGTTATAACAGAAGCAAATAAAATAACCTCAAACTGCACAACCTCTAAACTATCAAATCCTATATATGCCCTAATTTTCTCAAATGACTCAGTTTACCTAGTTTGTGAAAGAAAAAGGCAGAACTGCAAATAACAGAAATATGTGAGGTGGGCTAAAGCTACGGATACTTTTTTCTTTGAAAAAAAAAAAGTAAGTAAATGGAATAAAATGAACTCACTGAAAGCTTGAGCAATAAAGGGAAAAAACTGCACCACTCTAAGACAACTAAGCTAATGATCATAAATATCTACTCTGAGCTATTTCCTCTCAGGATCCTTATAGAGCCTCAACTGTCCGCAAGCCGACACTGGACCCTTTAAAACATAACCCAACCTATGCTTCTTCACTAGGAGCCGGAACTCTCTTTCTGCATCTCTGCACAGAAAGGCCATGACCCTCAGCTTTCCCTGGCTCTTGGGATGGTGGCCAAAGCAAGAAGTCAGGCTGGAGAACTCCCCAAGGTGGTTCTCAGGTAACCAGTTGGTTAGATTTCATCTTGTGTGGGTTAGCTTAGCCTCGCTAAGCAAAGGAGACACTTGGCCCGGGCTGAGAATGATTTCTGTTTAGATTTCTTCAGGCCTTGATTCTAAACAGCCCAAAGAAAGGCTCCGCTGTCCCAAAGGGCACCTTTCAAGAGCAACAAAAATAGGACGCTCACTGAACAAAAGGGGACTGTTTGGCCACCAACGTCCTGAACAGGGTCTGACCGTAGAACTGGAAGGGCTTTCTGCAAAGTTAAAAAGACCGAGAAGAAAACAGCAGCAAGAAAAGAATCATCACAGAATCACCCACTCCAAACCTTCTTTCCCCTCCTCAGAAGTGCCAACGGATAAAATTTAAACCTCTTTGAAGAAAACTCCAGCCGGAGCTCAGCTTTCGAGTCTTAGAAGACACTGGCGTCCCAAGGCCTCCCCACTGTCAGATCAAACACACACAAAACAGTTCCCTGATATGTGCCTGGTTTCCCCCATACCACACAAAACAGGCTTTCGCGTTAATCTGCGTATCGCACTGTGGGGAGAGACCTCTAATTTCACAGCACGGAGATAACACAAATAATTCATGTGACACATTAGCAGCGTACCTGCGGGGAAAGTGTTTAGTCAGGGCTCACTGAAAAACAATAGGAGCTCGGCCACCACGTCAGAAGGCAAAGAGAGGGCCCTTCCAACAGGCTAAGCCCCTCCTGTCACACTCACTGGAGTTGTTTCAAGTCAACAGGTCTCCCTAATTACACGACACTTCTTTATTCTTTAGTCACTCTGTGGCCTGCAACAGTATCAACTTCTTTCCAGGGCCTCCAGAGGCTACTGAATACTGGAAAGCTCCCTGCAAACAGTAAGGGCTGCAAACATGCAGAATAGCGACCCCACTAGAATCATTATCAACATTATCACCACCAGCCCACCAACGAACACTTGTGCATTTCTTTGTCTCTTCCTGGTCAATTAAAAAAAAAGTTTTTTCCCTTTAGTTTCCCATGGCTAGACCCATCCTTTGAAGGTCTCACACCCTTTCTCAAGACCCTCTTTCAACCTTCTCTCCCACAAAGCCTTTCTCCCAGGGCAATGTGGCTCTCCACAGCTACTATGCATTCCACTTCTCCCAACCCTGAGGTTCTGTCAAGTGTGAGGCAGATTCCCTTTAGAGACAGGATAAATCAATGCTGGACTGTGTAGAAAGTTTAAAAAAAAAGGGCAACAACTCTACAATCATCAATTAGACTTGTTGGGAACAAGACCACCACCCAAGCAGATAAAACTCAAATGCAACCCGAAGCAGCAAAGCGTATTAAAACCTCACTCTGAATTTAAAGACATTCTTGGTTTGTTCTGTGTGTGTGTGCCTCTAGTAAATGTAAGATATCCAGGTCCAAAGCCAGTTTTCCGAGATGCTTTTCTCTGTCACTGCACCAATCCATCCTCTTAACTTTCTTAGCCAGACCCACCTGGACCTTAGGCTTATTTTCTCCTGATTTCACTTTAAAATCCAGGAACATGTCCTGTGTAAAAATTTCACCTGCCAGTCCCCTGTCATAACTGCTGCTTCGTAATATCTCCAGCCCGGCGGTCCCGCCTGAGCTCCAGGCCCTGGCTAAAAGACTGGTTTTCCTCATCCCAAAGGCGCCATACTGTCACATGCTCCCTGCCAGACCTACATTTCCAGATACTTCCCCGGCACCTCCAACTCAGCCCATCCAAAATGGAACCCCTGCCATCTCCCCTCTTCACGTCACACCCCAAACTGTCCCAGTCAATAATTCCACCCAACTCTGGGGCTGACTCCTGTCGGAACGTCTACCATGCACCTCCAATTGCACCCCCCGGGAAATGCTCCCTCAGAGCCCACCTCCTCACCGCATTCCAGTCCCAGCCTGCAGTACGTCTCTCCAGAAGCACCACAGAGATCTCCTAACTTGGCTCCTTATCACCGTCAATCCTCCACCCCAACCTCAACATACTTACGCTTAAGTACTTTACCAAAAAGAAATCAGATATTTTTCACTTGCTCAAAATTTTGTCCTGGGAAAAGGTCCAAAATGCTTTGCCTGGCCCCTGTCTTCTTTCTCCAGCTTCATCTCCTAGTCCTGCCCACATAGTCTATGCTTAGGCCAGGCTCCACCTCATTCACCCTACCTGAATGTGCCATGAACTTGCACTTCATGAACCCTGGCCCAGAATGCCCTCTCACTTTCTGCCCTCTAAGCAAATCACTCCCCATTTTTCCAAAAATTAGGCAGAGATGCCCATTCAGTGAGCTTTCCCTGACTCCTCATGAAATGTTTCCTCCCTCTTCTGTGCACTATACATTTTGTAAATATCTCTATTATAGCACGCTCCATATTTTTTTGAAATTACTTGTTAATGTGTCTTTCCTGCCTATCGATTCTCCCCTTAATTTAACTCTGCACCTCCACTGACCAACAGGGGATGTGGCACATAGTAAGTGCTCAATTAATACGTGATGTGTCAATGAAAGGAGGCAATATATTGCATCACCTTTAAACACCGAAGCTTTCGAAGAATATTAGATTTTCTTGCTTCATCCCAGTTTTCCCTCAGCTGGCTCATCTTTCACATATTGATTCTAACCTGTACCGTCACTGGCATCCTGAGGGCATTCACTGAACGACAAAGTAAGAGGCAGAGATGTGGGACAGAAAACTCAAGACAATCTACAACGCTGTCCTCCAGGAACTGAGACCAATAAGAAGATAAACAGAGCTGAAGCAGCAAAACGTGACTTCAATAAAGACTGTAACTAATGAGCGATAAAACCAGAGTGTGTTTGCTACTAAGAAATAACAATGGACAAGACCAATTAATACCAGGATGTTGTCAAACACCATGGTAATTTTCATTATAATGTTTTATTGGGCACAATGTGATATTGATATTTTTTCACCGAGGTTTGCAATAAAATTTCTCCACTAAATATATTCTTAATCCAGATGCCAGGCATGGATGCTGTGTACTCTTTCCTCAAATGCTCACGGAGTTTAAAAAATCAACATTGTTGACCTGAGATACGGAAAGCACACAGTTGTTTATGAAGAAAATTTGCTTTTGATATTCTGGTCATCAGAGCCAGCATTATATATATATGAAAGTTAGATATATTCTAAAGTACATAAAATCTCAACTCTTTGGATGAGGTCTTTCTGGGGTTTCAGATTACCAGGTGGTGGTACTGACTGACAATGCTGCAGAAGCAAGATCCTGGAGTGAGGGCAGGTGAGAGATGGAGATGACCAACAAAATCCCTTCCAGATGGCCTCTGCACGAAAACATGGAGAGGAGGTCTTGGAGGCGGCAATCCAGCCTGGAGATTAACCAGGTAAGTCTTCAGGACCTCCCTGGAAATGGCTGGAAACCCATGCACATTTACTGCCAAACTACCCCACTGATGCCAATTCTCCTGAAGGTTCAGGGATAAAGTCACTGGAACCAAAGCAAAGTGTAATTCATCCTGGGACTTTTTAATTCACCTGCCCCACTGGGAGCAGCCACATCTGATGCCGCCTTCTCAGATCCTGTTTCTGCTCTAGGGTTAGCTTATGACTTAAGGCGTAAAAATATGCCTCTCTCCTTCTGCTGTGGTAGAAGTTGTTTGGCCAATGTCCTTCCTTGGGAGACAAATGACAAAATAAAATGACCAGAGTTCCTGGGCCATTAATGCTTCTTTCCCAACTTGAAACATGTCAATTAATAGAGGCTCCCAGACATAATAAGGATGAAAAGGTTGAAACAAATACACGAAGCCTTGTTTTCAAACCCTACCCTTGATACTATTATTGACTTGGCCTGCCGTAACTGATACCTGTCCCAAGGCAGGCCAACCAATTTGTTAAAAAGGCAACACAGGCAAGCATTTTAATGCCAGTCATATATCTTCTTCTTGATCTGCCTGACTGGTACAATATTTGTGCCTGTGTGTGTTTATGTGTTTGTGCTTGTATACATTTATATTTAAATACATAAAAATTCACTTTTTCACTGAACAATGGTTTATTTTCATTCACTGACTGTTCAATATTATATAGGATTGGGGCTTCTCAGCTAGAGTCTGTTTCTTAAAGACCAGCTACTCTAAGTCTGCACGTGTGTGTATCACTCACACCATCACAATACAAGTTAGACAAAATAGATGCTTAATGGTGTAATTCACTTTACAATGGCACTATTATTACAGCATTACTCTATTTTCATTACTACTGCATATTAGGATCGGCTTCCAACATGTTTGAGTGAAGAAATAAAACAACCTAATCACAGTGCCAATTAATTCTGTAAAAGTCATACAGTATATCAAAACAAAAACATTTTCACAGCATCCCAGGAAGATGGGATTCCACGCCTAGCTCACTTCCTCTAGCTTCCTATGCTTCTATCCCTATAATACTTTGACCTAGCCTAGTCCAATTACAATCCAAAAGTCAAAGACCCTTAGCAAGCTTAAATGATTCTCTAAGGAAGGCTATTATAATCCATCGGCACACCCTCACCTTGGGCTAACATTATTTTCCCAGATTTACCCAATACCATTGTAGTACCAATAACTACTCTTTCTCGTGCTGCTCTCTCATCAGCTCAAATACTGTAACAGCAGAGTGATTTCAAGCAGGTTGTGAGTCTCTGAGAGTATTGCTTGCAAAGTGCATGTAAATTATTAGATTACATTACAAGTGAAAGACTCAGCGGTGGGTCACCATAGTGGAGCATTAATGTAGAGCAAGTTGAATGGAACCCTCGAAGACAAGCTTCTCCACTGTGATTTTTTTTGGCAGGGAGGAGAAAGTGACTAAGGGGGGAGGGAGGGCAAGCAAAGATGGGTTGCTGAGGAATGAGGCATGAGAGAGCACCCAGCAGAGTGGGAAGGAGGGCACTCCCTCAGCCTAGATGGCTGGAGGGGGCAGCCAGCGGTACTACAGGAATAGTGAGGGTGGGGGAAGGGAGCAGGCAGACATGAGGCCCTCTTCTGGCTCAGCTGAAGGTGTGGGGTGTAACCTCAGGGAAGCCCAACAAGGGGCTGATGTGGTTGAACTTAAGTGATTCGCCTGCACTTGGCAGGATCTAGCCTGTGGCAGCGGAGCTGAGGGACTGGGATAGGATCCAGTTCAGGAAAGAGAACTGGTAGTTAAACGGAAAGACTCAGATGCCCTGGGACTCTTGCTTATTTCACAGAGCAACCAATCAGAACAAAGGAGGAATGCTGGAAGCAAAGGGAGCTGCAGACCTGAAGAGGAGAGAGGGGAGATATGGCCAGAGGGCCCCCTGCTCCTGGGTGTGCTCCGCCATCACCACCAACACTGGAGCGACACTGAATGTGTGCTGGGCATCCCGCCAGCTGCTGCACAGGCATCCTCACAGGTGAGCTTCTCAAGTACCGTGGGAAGCCGGCATCATAAACATCCCCGGTTTTCAGGTGACATAAGAAGCAGACTGAGTGGTGAATGAACTTACCTAAGGTCACACAGCTAGCACACAGCACACCTGGGCCTCACTCCCAGCAGGCTCGTACCAGCCACATATGCTGTTTCCCAACACGTCTAGCCTTGGTCTGAGTTGCTCAAGACTGGAGCAGGCCTGAACCTGCTATGGAGGGGAGGATTGGTGGATCCACGAGAGACAGAAGTGGGACAAACAAGGGTGGCTGGGTCCAAACCCAAGGCCCAGTTGGAAGTAGAAGCAAGTAGAAGCTGCACTTGCAGAGTTAGGAGGTGCAGAGCTGAATCTTTTGAGGCAGCAAACAGCTCTGCAGGGCAACGGGGGAGAGACGATCTGCACAGTTAATGAGCACCAACTTTTTGCAAGGCGCTGTGCAGGGGTGAAAGAATAAACCATGGAGCTCGTCTTCTTGTGGGGACTAGACTCCTGCCCAGGAAATAACACTAGAAGATAGTGTAAGGGAACCTGGCGAAGGAAGAGGCCACATGCTGATTGAATGAGTAAGGCCCATGTGCCTGACCACTGTAAAAGACACGGGGCTTGAGAACTGCAGGAAGGATGGGGTGAGTCTTATCTGAAGCCGAAACGATTGTAGGATCTCAAGAAGCAAAGAGATTGGACATAAGATGGGAGATGGGATGGGGAAGAAGAGAAGGGGGAGAGGGAGGGACCATACAAGGAATAGAGGTAAAAAGAGGCTAAGTTCAAGAAACATGTGGAGGAGAACCCTCAGGAGTGTCTGGTCAAAGGCGACCCAGACAATGGGCTACACTGAGATGCCACCACGAGAATGTAGGATCCAGGAAGGCAGGGATCTGACTTCTCTTGTCCGCTGCTTTATCCCCAGAGCCTAGCACAGTGCCCAGCACAGAGAAGGTGCTCAGTAAGTATTTGTTGACTGAAACAATGCCACCCTCGTGCCTGTACACAGTGATGACAGCTCCAGGCAAAGGGGATCCCAGAATTTACATGCTAAGCCAAACTAGGCAGATGCACGTCTGTCTAAACGGAACACGCTATTGATGAGCATGTGCTAAAAGTGGCACAAAGATAGCGAATGATTACAAATAATAAGCATTTACCTTATTTTCCCTCCCCCAACTCTTCCTTGAAACTATAATGAGTAACACCTGGAGTGCGACCTCAGTTACTGTGGAAACCCTCCCTCCCTCCCTCCCTCCCTCCCTCCCTCCCTCCTCTCCTCCCACCTCCAGGCCACAGCCCACAGAAAGGCTGCTTCTACCTCATGCCCAGGACAGTGGTTTTCAACTTCGAGGAGCAGCCCATAAATAGATCATGAAACCAATTTGGTGGCTCATGACTTGTATTTTGTCTTTAAATAATAGAGCAAAAATAACAGTGCATTGCAGGTAATGGACATTCTATGTGAAAAGTTTACTGTGTGTGTGTACACTGGCTTACAATATATTATGTTTTTCTCATAATAAACCCATAATAAAGACACTGCACTAGAGGGAAAAATTCCAATATTAGGACACTTGTTTTCATATCCAAGCTGAATGACCCTTGTTTTCCTGGCTAAATATGACTGTCAAAGGTACTGCTCTTTGGGCCAGTAAACTTGGCCCATCCTGAAACATCAAGAAATTCTGTGTAACGTACTAAGTTCAGATCAGTTCCTTCAAAGTGGCCTCTCAGTTTCACAACATACAATCTTTTTTGAAAAAAAATAAGATTTATTTTTTCCAGTTATAAAAATAATACATGCATAATGCAGGAAACTCAGAAAATACAGAAAGGCACAGAGAAAGAGAAACTCAAAGATAATCCCACCATCCAGAGTTGACCACTTTATCACTTCATCATTTAGGTACACGTGGGCCCATGTTAATATATACATACATATACACACACACACACGCGTGCACACACACACTATGGTTTTTATTAAAATATCCCATTCCCTGCACACTACTATGAAAGCCATGACTTTTCACTAAGTGGTAGATCCCAAGCAGCTTCCACTACAACATGATTTTTACTGGCTACATACTATTCCATTCACAGACTTGCTCAGGAGCATCCCTATAAAAGACATAGCCTTAAACCCTCTGCCTCGATGAAAGAGGACAGCTGCTGAGAGGTAACCCTCCCCCACTGCACAGCTAGAGCTGGCTGCCTCTAGCTCCAGCAAACATAAGGGCTCCAAGTACTGGATGCCCCACTCTATGTCCTGTATTTTACTTTCTACCAAGTCAGAGCAGGAGACACAGGCACAATTTTCACTATTCTTTCGAATGGCTTTACTGGCAGAGCCGCAAGCTCACCGGCTAATTTTTAATGAATAATAAAAATGCCCAGTGGGATTAAAATATAATAATACTGATAATGTTCTACTGTTGAGGCACAGCCAAAACAAAGTTACTTTCATACATATCTACCACCTAAGGCTGGGCTGACCTGCGTACGTAATGTAATAGCCTCGGGGCGGGGCGTGGGGGTGTCTCCCGGTGGACAAGAACTTGCTGGAACTTCTGAGCATCCTGACATAGCACTCAAGTGGAAAGAACATGGTTAGGGAGGGAGAAGACCTGTGTTCTGGTCACAGCCTTGCTACCTACTAGGAATGGGACCTCAGGCACATTCTGATCTCTGTGGGTACCAGTTTAAATGGGGGGTGGGGTGTAGGCTAGATGGTTCTTAAGGCCTCTTCTGGCTCTAACAGGCTTTAGTCTAATAAAACATGACCCATGGCAGCCTCATGAGTGAGCCCTACATATCTAATGTACACCCCCAAGCTCAAGATTAGAAAGCGAGCTTTTGAATTTTCTAGAGCCCTTTCAGGGGTACATTCAGTTCTCCTACTGATTCTTTTGGGGATCCTCGAGAAAGTTTAAGCAGCTCACCACTCTTCATGCACTTTCTGTAGAAACATGCTCATCCAAAGTGGGTCACGGTGCCAGAAACGGTAAAATACAGCTCCAGCAATTTCATCCTTCTCATCATCAGTCAACTAATACTCTCACTAGAAGAAGCATCGTCTTTGATTATCAAAGGATTTCATTTGCCTTTGCTTTCCCCCTGCTTCATTACCTGCACAATTGAGAGTTATGGGCAGTTCACCCTCCCAGGTGCTCTGTACTTCCAGATATAATATCCCTATCACACAAACGTTCCTGGGAGTACACGCTGTATTGTTACCGTGGCCTTTTTACCATCCACTGGCTTTATAAGTGTACAGTGAAAATGAAAAGTAATGCAGTTTATTGAAGAGAATTGCGACATGTACCCGTTTCTTCCGCCATTTGTCTGTTGAAAATCCATTAACTTCTAAGCAGTCACTCCTCCCCATGACTGGCGTTGATCATATGGGATTATATAGGCCTCTTTGCTTCTGGAAGGGCAGAATCATATCAGGTTGTCTTTTCTCCATCCTTGTCCATTTCTTCGGGTTTCTTTAAAACTAACTGGATGAGTCAATAAACACGCCAGCCATTTCCCTTAACACCTGTTCTTGCTCTGTTTCTCCAAATATTCTCTTACCTGCCTTTGTCTGTTGGCATTCTCAACAAGTTCATCATAACTTCTCAAAGTGCCAACTTTTCCTCTGTTCGTCGTCCTCGTTAAAGATAATTTAAACTTAGAAAGGCACATTCCCAGCCATTTCAGAGTCACTGCTAATTTCATCCTCTTTTGCATGGGAATCTCCTTCCCTCTAGAGATTCCCTTCCTTCACTCACAGCCCCCGCTCCCCAGCCCCCCACAGGCAGCATCCTTAATCTCTGTATGCACGACCCCCTTCCCCTATTCCACCACTCTTATCTTTCCCCCCCAGTACTTCACCCAGTAAAACACACTTTAGCATGTGGCTCTCCTTCCTTCACTCCAGTTCTGAGAGAAATGTCTGTGTCTGGAGATTGTAAAGTCACCTTCAGGAAACAGGCATACAGTCGGCTGTCAATTAATCAGGATAAGACAGAAAAAATTACGTGTGCAGCGCTGCTTCTCAGTCCATGCCTTTATGCTTTGGGGACCAAGAGGATTTCTCCCACCCAACCTAAAATTCATAGTGATGCCTTTTGTTTGGCTATAACGAATTCTCTACCTAGCAGCACAGCTGTTAATAGTCTGGATTATTTTAAACAGTGATTACCATACCTCATTATAAATTCAAGTGTTGGTCTCTCCTGTTTTCCCCCCATTCTGTTTCACCTCTCTTCTTTGCAACCTGCCTGTTTATCCTTGGTAGCATTCTTCGCTTATAACATAAATCAAATGACTCTATATGCTGTAATTTTTAGTCCCACATTCAGAGTCTGACATATAGATTTTAAGCCACTTGATTCTCCCCCATTAGGCACAGACCCGAACATCACCATTCTTGTCACGTATACAAGTCCATCAAGTTTCAGTGTCATTTATACACCATTTTATTGCTTTTTACTTCTTTCACACACGCCTACCACTTACGTACAGCAACTGCACAACATTCATATTTCATAAACTTCATCAGTATTCAGCCAAATCCTCCCCCGAAGTAAGCTAGGTATTTTTAACAGTGCACTGCCTCCTTCACAGGCGTGAGAATCCTGTACCAAGTGGTACCCTTCCTGGTACCCAGGAAGAGTTTTATCTATTATGGTCTGTTCACAGATGTAGGAACTTCCTAATTGTTTCAAAAAACTTTACGGTAGTTCATGATCAAAACTCAAATGCCCAACCACGCTGTTAGAGATCATTGGAGGCTGGATGACTATAAATCCTCTACACCTTGATTATTCCTATCCGTTTCCAGCCTCTGATTGAGCTCCAGGGAAAGCAACAAGGGTGTAGAAACTACCTGGGACAGCCTGGAGGCCTCCAGCACCTTCCAGGGTGTGGGAAAACCTGTCCTCTCCACTGTGGTGGGTCCTGCAGACAGGGCCACGAAGGGCACCTTCTGTGGACAAGATACTCACTGGAAAACCACAGGGCCGTGCCATTGTCAACGTGCCACAGCACGTAATGGGATAAGACAGTTTGTAATAATAATGTGTCAGTGGAGGCCATAAACATCTGTTAGGAAAAAAAAGATTGTTCTTCCACCAACACAAGGGAATTGTTACCTGTAATTCCTTTTCACATTAGCATGTAAAAGCCAGAGACGAAATGGAGCCTGCCTAACCCACGGCTATGGTACCTTTATTCGTCATCATGCCCTACTCCACTTTTCTAAGGATTTCTTTAGACAATCTCCTTTATGTCTTTACTCCGAAAGTAAAATAATGATAATAATAATAATAAGGCTGTCACAAAAGAACACCAAGACTCCCAAGCTGAATTTCCAACACTAGGATATCAAAGATATCATAAGATAACTCAGTTATTTGTAGTGAGGTACATCGACCTAGAGTCTGTCATACAGAGTGAAGTAAGTCAGAAAGAGAAAAACACATAACCGTATGCTAACACATATATATGGAGTCTAAAAAAAATGGTTCTGAAGAACCTAGGGGCAGGACAGAAATAAAGATGCAGACGTAGAGAATAGACTTGAGGACATGGGGAGGGGGAAGGGTAAGCTGGGACGAAGGGAGAGAGTGGCATGGACATATGTACACTACCAAATGTAAAACAGATAGCTAGTGGGAAGCAGCCACATAGCACAGGGAGATCAGCTCGGTGCTTTGTGACCACCTAGAGGGGTGGGATAGGGAGGGTGGGAGGGAGACGCAAGAGGGAGGAGATATGGGGATATATGTATACGTATAGCTGATTCACTTTGTTATAAAGCAGAAACTAACACACCATTGTAAAGCAATAATGCTCAAATAAAGATGTTAAAAAAAAAAGATGTAAGATAACCACAGACTACCATTAAATCAGGTGGGACGGTCTTGAGAAAGTCAGTCTCTGACTGTAGTACCTGGGATGCTTTCCACACTGGTCCAGTGAACAAGGGCCTAAGCTTGGAGAGAGAGAGTCTCCTCTGGAGAAATCTAACTGTTCTTTATTGACATTCTTGAAAGTCTTCCTTCTAACCCTAGAATTTCCTAACTTTCAGGATTGATGAAACCCCTTCAACTCATCTAAAGGAGAGGCAAAAATAGCTGACATTTCTATCTACCACTACACAGGGGAGAAGTTACATAATGCTACGGTAATACAGCACGTAACTTATCTGTAAATAAAATAGCCTTCCTAAATTCTTAAGGATGATTTTACATCCTCTACACTGCTAGAGAAAGAATTAAGGTCTAGACTCAGGTTGAAATTTTCCTCTAAAGTAAAAATATCAACTAATCAGAATCAACTAACTGATGTGAATTTCTATTCTGCAACTTGCAACTCAGAGAACAAAGGAGGCAAGTAACAAAACATACTAATATTGAAGATTTAACCAAAAAAAGAAAACAATTTCCAAGCAGGGATCAGGACAGATTAGCCCAATTTCTGATACTGTCTCCATTTACAGTTGTATAATGTACAATCATAATTCATCCTCAGGACAGTGACACTGTGGTACCCTAAGATCCTCGAACCTCCAAGAAAGATTCAGTTACATCCTCAATGTTCTTTCCAGGGCAGGCAAGGGGATCAGCACACTTTAAAAACACATTCAGTAAGGAAAAGACAAAAAATATTTCTGCTCAATCTCCTGTTAGCCAGAAAAACTAATTCATCAGTGACACCTTGGTACTCTTATAGAAAAATCATGGTTCATTGTATATTAATCAATGCTCCAACACTGTCTACCTGTAGAGTTTTGGGGAGGTGTTAGTTCACAATATTCAACTGTATTTTTCTTAATGTACAGCTTAATAAGATGGATGAACATTTTAACAGCTCATTTCAAACCAACACTTTCCATTCCGAATGAGATACCAAAAAAAAAACCACCCTTGTAAAAAAGCATTTTGTTTTAAATGATGGAAGAGAGAACACCTCAGAGAGGCAGAGAGAGAAATAAAGAGGAGGCTGTTCTTAAATTCTCAGCAAGGAAGACAGTCTTCATTTTCAGAAAGGTATTGCACATTCTAGGTTGGTGTTCACTCTGGCACCTCAAGGCCTTTCAAAGCAGACTCTTATTGCTCTGGAAGAACCTATTACTAGTCTGGGACGAATGGGTCAGGAATCTCCTTGAGGAGGGGAAGGATGATGTCTACCTCAGAGTCCCAGCACTCTGGCTCGTGAAAGACAAAGAGAGCAAGCAGCAGGATACGTCATTTGAGGAGAGCGGCATTCTCTGTAAAAAATTTTGTGCGTGGGGCAATCACATTACAACTCTTTCCCCAGACACCTGAAATGTAGTTAAGTATTTTGCTTCCACAGACACAGAAATACATTGATAAGCATAGAAGCACCATTCATCAAGGAGACCAGGAAGATGGGCAGGGGGGCGGGGGACACCCTCAGAAAAAGTGGCACGTGCTGTTAGGGACCACACCACACCAACGGAATTCGAAGTGACACCCAACTCAGTCTGTCCTTCCAACATCACATCACAACTTCCTAAAGGCAAGAATGGGAGAATCGGGAGAAAAACGTGAATCTTAACTCAGAACTGACAAGAGTATGGCCCAAGGAGAAGAACCCCTGGGCTTGTCTCACTCACATTCCAAAGGTTAGCTTTGGACAGGGATCAGTTTGCTTTCAAAAGTGATTCAGCTGTCACCAAAAACCCCAGAACATTTGCATCCGGAGGCAACAGCTATTGCGATTAACATTCCTACAACTCCCTACATCCCACTTAGGAGTCTGATGTGGAACCAGCAGTTCGCGCTTGTACCCCCCGCCCCAACCTCTGCTACCTGGAAAACACAAGCTTAAGGTCTCCTGGTGAGGGGTCTGGTCCATGCAGGCTCCATATTTCAGTTTCGGAAACAGAGACGTTTTCTAAAGCCAAGGGCTCCTCTTAACACCGGTAGGTTTTGGAAAATTCCAGCAGGTGACTAACATAAAAAAAGAGTCTGTTGTAAATGTTTTTAGCCACTCAGGATTTGACTTCTGGATTAATATAATTCAATTCTTTTTAAGAAAGAAGAAGGAAGCAACAGAAAAGGTTCTCATAATCATCATCAAATGCATTTTCTAAAATTATTCTATTACATTTTTAAAGGGTACAATTATAAATGTTTTTATGAGCAATTTACTGGAAAATAAAAGCCCCTTAGTTTAAAAAATAATTATTCCATCCCTCTGGCAAAGAATTTTATCCCAGCCAGTAGCTCCTTCAAACTATGGGGCATCATTTGTTCCCTGGGGAGAGCCAGGTCCACATAAGAAAAGCTGATTCAAGAATCAATCTCTAGAAAGTGCTCGAAATTGCCAGGCAAGAAAGCAGACCAGAAAGTGAATCAGTCAAGACTGAGGAGGGGAATGGTGGCACAGCACTTTGAAAGGCAAAGACTTCTGTGGGTCTAGAAGTCCTCAGGGCTCCATATAAACTACAGGCCTTCTTAACTGATTTTAAGTCAATCTAAGCGAGCTTCCAGGGGGTTCGATCTCAACCCAACTGAGCTTTTCAGTGTTAATCCCATCTTTTGGCTTCGATTTTTCGCTTAGGTCAGCCTGCCCTAAAAGCCTTCCACCTTCAGCACTGGTGTTCCAGACCGACTGCGTGACACACAGCTCCATGAGGTAAACTTTAGGGAGGTAGAATACGTAAGCTCTGGCATGCGCATAATAAGGAGATTCTGAAAGAGGGTTTTGTTTTTGGGGAGGGGGGGTTGAATTTTTAAATTTTATTTTATTTATTTTATATACAGCAGGTTCTTATTAGTTATCTATTTTATACGTATTAGTGTATACATGTCAATCCCAATCTCCCAGTTCCTCCCACCACCCCCTCCTTTTCCCCCTTGGTGTCCATACGTTTGTTCTCTACATCTGTGTCTCTATTTCCGCCTTGCAAACTGGTTCGTCTGTACCATTTTTCTAGAGTCCACATATACGCATTAATGTACGATATTTGTTTTTCTCTTTCTGACTTACTTGAAAGAGGGTTTTTAACAACAGTTATGTCACAATGCTCATGGCTCCCTGACGTCCCTGAAAGCCTTGTTAAATTAAAGCTTCGCTGTAGTTTTTCCGCTTCATTCTTACTTCCCATGTTGCCTCTTGCCTTTCTTTCTTCCCTTTCATTGGGCTGAAAAGATGGAACTGAACGACACCAGCCATCATTAATAGCACCCAGAAAACGAAACAGTTCCACTAAAACTGCTAACATTCCCTGCCCAGTTTTCAGAAGAAGGGGAGGCCGTCTTTCAGATTATGAAGTCACACATCTGACTTTGGAAGCTCAGGCACTCATGGTGCATGGCCCATTCACCGGTAGATTCCCAGGTGTTCAGAATCCAGCAACAGCTTCAAGTCTACCTAGGTAATGTCTCATGAGGTCACCTCAATGTCACGAGAATCCTGACCACAATCTCTGTGGACTGCAAACACTGGCTGCCTGGAAGCTAATCCAGCTACCTCTCTGGAAAGCATCTTCCGAATCAGAAAGCATCGCACTTCACCCAATACCAAGGACTCCACTCAACCCTCCTTGAGGTTGAAAATGCTAATTTTAAGGTGATGATGTTTGCTTTTCCTTTTGAGTTGTGTGCCTTTATGTTTTAAGTATTAAAAAGCCATAATCACCTAGTGTGTAGGTTAATTTCTTTCCGATATTGTAATTTATGCAACATTAATACTGGATGCCAGCTCCAATTTTCTTGCTGCTTACACTCTGGGAGCCGACTCGCATATTCTGCCAACTCCATTACATCATCTGAAAACCCAAACATTTCCCATTTTCAAATCACTCTCATCTACCAAGCATACTTACACATTCTCTCTTTTTCTCCCTAGCTCTCACTCTCAAAGGTTGGTACCCCTGAGGAGCAGACAGTACATCTGAGGTTAAAGTCTGCAAATGCACATAATTTCTGGAAGCTATTACTACTGCTGTGTTAGCTAAAGGATGCCTCCATCTCTGACCTTCCTTTTTCCATTCAGACTGTTATATAACCTAGTGCCTGCGTGCAGGATGTGAGTTGAGTGTTTGGGCCTTACCTCCTCTCCCTCCCCCCATTAAATCTCTGGAGGGATGGACAAGAGGTTGGTTCAAAGAAGAGAGAGTGGGGGGTGGCCCTCTAGGGGGCAAGGGGATGTGGGTCAGCAGGTCAGCTGTGCAAGATGCATCCTACCCCTACGCTGTCCCTCTCCCCTTGTTGCTGAGCCTAGAGGGCTGGTGGTACTGAAAGCCCCATCGTTATATAATTTGCAAGAACAGCCAGTTACGGATTTGCTAGTCGGTTCTGCAGCCTGCCACCCCGATCTCTTGCAAGAACACCTTCTGGCAAGAATGACACCTGAAGATGCTAATAACACACGGGAGGGGGATGCCTAAGATGGAGGGGGGTGGCAGCACAAACCAGAAATTACTGTGGCTTCCTACATACTATGTCCCCCACCCTTCCCAAAAAAAACGCCTCAGAAACACATGAAGGGGATTTTCTCCAGTGTTTCTGATTAACCCTGTTACATAACCCTCTCGCATTCCAAATCCACCGTCTCAGGTCTAAATATACTCTGTGCAGCCAAAAGCTCGCCACACACAAACTCCCCGAGCTAGCTGCAGGTCCCGGCCCCCAGCCCCGATCCCCCTCCCTGTACTCCCGACCCTCGCTGCCCCCTCCCTCCCGCTCAAACCGCAGTTCAATGTGTTCACTCTTTCGAAATCGCCTTTAATTAAATGTTTTTCGCGTGTGTCATCCTGATGGCTTTTACTGTACTCGAATTCCGTGAATGGGAAAGCGCCTGGACAGGGGGTGTGGCTAAGGTGTGTGTGTACGGGGGGAATACTGTAAAACAGCTAGCACATGATCAGCCATATTCCTACCTCCAACTCTAACATCGAGAAGAAGGGAGCGGCTCCCGGGGGCCCACACTCGCCTCTCCCGCCCTCCCCAATCGCCGCCAGAAGCCGAGTGGCAAGAGGAGGGGGCCCGCTGGGCCAGTGCCCAAGCCAGGGCTGGAGATCCTCTCTACCCCCCAGCCCTGGGCGGCTCGCGCGAGCCTGCTTCCTCTAGAGTGACAGGGATGATTTATACATTATTAACAACAGTAATTAAAGCCGTAGCTTCCTCCTGTTGTTTGCAAACTCCAGGCGCATTCAAATAAATAATCCCCCATCCCCAAGAAAAACCCCACATCAGGTGCCGATACCTTTAAGAAAGAAGGAAGAGGGTGAGCTTTCCCCAACACTCCACTTTAACTAGAAAAAAAAGCAAGGAGGAGGCAATGGAGCCCCCTGCAAACAAACACATACACACGCACACACATTCTACAAAATGAAGTGTGTAAATATCGCCCGGGGAGGGGGGAACATCGATCGCACTATCCAACCAGCATTCAACTCGCACTGACCATTCCCAGGTTCTTGCAGAAACGCTTGGAGAGGGAAGGATTTCCCAGGTCAGAAATAAGTTTGGGTGCCTTGGCGATCTTTCTTTTTCTGCTTGTTTGCTTTTGCAGACGCTCACTCCGAATGCGCGTGGAGCGCCCCACAGGACCGCCGCCCCGGGCGAGTTGACGCGCACACGCCCCCCGCCAGGCTGGGCGTCCGGCTGCGAGCCCCGGGTCTGCAAACTTGAGCATCTCCCCTCGCCGCGCCCGCCAGACAACTTGGCGAGCACCTCGCGCGCCCGCACCCTGCTTCCTCCAGCCCAATCTCCAAATCCCAAACCCACCGCCGTGCTCCAGAGAAGGTCCCCACGTCGCCCCCCAAGTCCAGGAGCGCCCCCTCTCCACCCCCGGGGCTGCCCTGGTCACTCAATCCTAACGCCCCCCTCAGCTCTGCGGGGAGCCGAAAACCCACCCCGTCTCGGGCTGCCGGGGCCGAGACTGTCAAAGGAGAAAAGGTAAAGGGGGAAGAGGGTGGTCATAAACAGAATTTTTTTTCCCCTTCCTTTCCTTTTTAAAGGACACTGCCGCTTTAAAAGTTTCTTTCCCGGGCCCCCACTCTCCGGTTCTCCGTATTTTGGGGAGCGTATTTAATTTCGGCAACGCGGCTTCCCTCCTCTCTTTGCAGAAAAATCAAAGCCAGGGGGTGAACCCGCCGGCTGTCAACCCTCCTGCCGCGTCCCCCGCCCCCCTCTCCTCCCGCAACCCGAGAACGGGCTGCAAAAGTTTGCAACATTTCTGGGGGGCGGAGGGGGGAGGGGAAGGGGGTGCTCCGAGCTCTGGGCGCCGGCGCAGGCTCGCGCGCGGCCCCCGACCCCGCGACCCGGGCGCCCGCTCCCGGCCGCCCCCAGCTCCGCGCCGGGGCTCCCGCCGCCCCCTCCTCAGCCCCTCTCGCAGCCTCCTACCTCTGCTGGTGCTGGAATAGCTCTGTCTGCGCACCGGGGCGGGCGGCTCGGTCTTGCGGGCGGATTCCTGGTTCAGCGGGGTCTCCCTGGAGCCGGCGGCCGCGTCCGCGCCGCTGCTGCCCGGCTCGCTGGCGGCGGGGTCGGGGGCTGCCGGAGCTGACTCCATGTTTTTTCCCAATGTAGAGATCGCTGGAGATGGCGAGCTCCGAGACTCCCTCTATCTTCTGTTTTCGGAGCAACTCTATGGTACCAAAAAAAAAAAAAAAAAAAAAAACGGAGAAGGAGACCGGGGAAGGAGAGAGCAGGCGGCGGCGGGCGGGCGAGCGAGAGCGCAAGGGAGCGCGCGAAGTGTGTCTGGGTGGACGTGTGTGTGCGCCGGAGAAGGGATGGGAGGCGGGTCTGGCCACAGGCAGCGCTAGCGAGAGCTTCTCCAGCCGGTCCCCACACCCACATTCCCCACCCTCCAGACCCCAGACCGAGAGCCACGGACTGGCTGCCAATTTTGGGAGGTGGGGAAAAGAGTGGAGGAGGAGGGGAGAGCCTCACGTGCCCCCCTAGCCCAGGGACAGAAATTAAGATTGGCGACAATGATTCTGTACCTACTTCTGAGACTCTCTCGGGAGCAGAACTTGTCCCCATCCGCAGCCAGCCTGGGAAGAGACAAATCCGGTTATCCACGTCGGGGAATCGCAGGTAGCTCCCTGCCAGCCCAGACCAGGACTGAGGAGAAACTAAAAAGGAATTAGACCTGGGCTGACACCCCAAGGAAGGCAGAGGATGGGAGGACGGAGGACGTGGCACTTCTTACTTTGCCATGGGACGTCTAGTGGGTTTCCAGTATTGGTTTGATATATGTGTCTAAAACACAATTTGTGAGTCTAGAATTGCCATGGATAGCCAATTTTTGGTATGGTTGAAAGCGGTCGCTGTCAGCTCCTTTGCTGTTTCCTCCGAGAAGGATCCAGAAACCACTTGGCAGGGCAATTTCTACTAAAGAAAACTTTAGCTTGATTGGTCGAGGACTATCTAAACTGGATGAAATATGCCACACTGCATCTAGTTAATGCATGGCTGCTAATTGTCAATTCCCACTGGTACTATTGCTATAAAATGTACAGTCTCATCCATAAAAGATATACTGGAGAGGCGTTAATAACATCTGAATGATAAAATTCAGGTAATTAACAGCTTTTAATAAGTTACATCATTGTAGGCATCACTCCGCAGTCCCCCCTTCCACTGAAACACGCCCATCGGGTGCTTAATGAAACCCAAGGGTAGTGAAGAATTGCATCAGTGTTACTTTGATCTGGAACTCCACTATGAAGGAAAAATACAAATTGGATGAGTGGAAAATATTCAGGTGGTAGTAGCCTGATTTCCCTGCCTCAATACTCAATCCACCATTTCCTCTTGCCTGCCGAGACACTGATGAAATCAGTACATTTTTAACACACACCCACCTTCCTTTCAGAAGCCTTGCAAATTTTGACAACAAAAAATATTGTTATATACCAGAAGGTGGCATAAATATGAGTATTTAGGGGGTGGGGAGGGAATTGGGGAACATTTTGCTTTTGCTAACTTCCTGGTTTGGAAAAATGCTTTTGAAAAATAAGAGGAAAAAAACCTAGTTAGATAATAGCTTAAGAGGAACCTCCATATGCCAAACTTCACACATGGTTTGTGTTACTGTTACTGATCTTGGTCTGATTTCAAATACACAATGCTATTTGCCATGGTCTGTGTGTTAATCAGCAAAACCTGTGGTCCACTCTTCGGAGTGATGCAAATGAGATGTGAACAGTTCTGATACCTTAATCCAGTCTCTGCAAGGATCCCTGGCTTTTGCCTGTCTGTTGGCGCCTACAAACAATGCCATGATTGTCTCCTCCCTCCCAAATCAGATGTGTGGGTTTCCCCATACATCAAAGCACAGATTTCCAGAGCAGCCTTCACGCCATTTACAATGGGTCAGCCTGTTAATAACGTTCTTGATGCAATTGACCTAGCTTGTCACACTTGACTTTTCTAAGTAAACAAATATATCAAAGTGCACGGTTTAATAAATAAGTTCCTCTGGGACAGCAAGAATGTCAAAATACATCCACGGCTCCATATTTATTTTAGAATATTTGGGAGAAAAGAAACTTTTCATATTAAATTTCACCAATGATTCTATTTGGGATGCAAGCAGCTCAAAAAAGATCTCTGGCTCATTTTAGGTACCAATAGCAACTTATTAATATTTTGGGTGAAATGTATTCCCCTGGGCCTTTATGGGTTCTTTTGCTGTTTTCCTTTGACTAAACTGGTATTTGTTTATCCAGGAAAGACCATCCTGAGTATGGCCCCAGTGACCTTAGTTAAGAAAGACTCCATATTCCCGTCAGGGTACCAAAAAGCCATTTCTCTTGCCTTCCTAAAACAATTACTGCTTCTGCAATTTAAAACAATTGGGAACTCAAGTGCTTTCCCTAAGGGAAAAATAAAAGTGAGTTAGATCCATTCCTTGACTGTCAATCATTATTACTAAAGTGTAAATTACCTCGATTGGGGAAGTGTTTGAAACCTGGGAAGCACAGTGATTAAGGTTATATTTCTTTCCTTCCCTTATGTCCCTTCCCTGATTACTAATTACAAGGCTTTCCAATTTTCCAAATATTTGGAAAGATGGGAGCCTTCCTTAGACTCTGTTCATTGTGAAAGGCAATAGTGTTTGCTTAAAAATGGTTATTTTACTTTGCAGTGCTGAGTTCTGAGACAATGGCTTAGAAAAACCTATGCTTTGTAGAAGACAGAAGCCTAAAAACCATTTTCTGTAGACTCCTCTTGCCCACCCCCAAACTCACCAGAACTCCCCTACCTCCTCTTCAATCACAGGCTCCCCTCTTGATGGTGACTCCAGTTTTTTCTTATTCCAAGGTCATTACTGGGAAGCTCAGAGTTGGCTTTGACTCCCCTCTCTCACTCCTGCACCTCACTCTCCACAGCCAGCCAGACTCGCCAGTTGCTTTCAATTCTACCTCTGTGACATCTGCCCCTCCTTTCTGCAGCTAACACTCCAATTCCAGACATTATTGCTCGTCTAAACCATAACCTTCCAAATAACTCGCCTTTGGTCTTATAACCATGCTAATCCATCCCAGAAAGCATTGCCAAGTTCATTATCCTGAACTATAGTTCTCATTTCCCACCATGTCACTTCCCTGCTTACAAGACTTTAATGGCTCCCTATCGCCTATCCAATTAACTACTAACTAGTCAACAAGGTATTCAAGGCTCTACCTCACTTATCCCTGCACTCCTGCACCAGGGATGGCAAATTGATCTCATCTCATGAAGGAACTCCTGAGGCTGTCTGGAAAGGTGTGGGCTGTGATTGATGAATGCTGTCTCCCATGGGTGGAGGGTTGGGAGCGGGACACTGGCGCCAGGAGTTTGCTAAACGGCCTGACATCCTTACATAATTCCTGCAATCCATGTGTAATCCTCAGACCAGGCCACGTGCTGCTCTCTACTCTTCCTGCTTGTAGTGCAGGATACAGGCACAGTTGCCTCTGCCTCTTCTGAAATGCCTTTTCTTTTCTGCCTTCTCTGTTAATTGAATCCCTACCTTTCTTTAGAGGTCCATTCTAAAAGGCAACTCCTCTGTACAACCACCCCGGTTTACCCCAAACCAAATATTTGAACTGTCTTAGTACTGTGCACCCCTCTTAAGGCGTCTGGTCTGCCTTGTGCTGTGGTTGGTTGAACATTTGCCTTACCCTTCCTGGTGGAAGATCCATTCCTAGAAAACAGGGGCTTTGCCCTTGCACACAGTAGGAACTTATTAGAGTTAGTGGATTTGAGAAATGGAATTGATGATCTAATCATAAAGTAGCATGTCCACACAGTGATTCCATTACACAATAAGAATGAAAACCAAAGTGTTTCAACTTTCAATCACTTGAAATAAGCTTTTCCCTCCTGGATAAAAGATTAGTTGACATGTACAGGCTGTTAAAATTTATGTATGCAAAAAAATGTTGACAGTTATTTTCTTTGCATTTCTGGGAGAGGGAGAGAAGGAAAATTATGGAAATATATAGTAGAATTTCCTTGGGAGAGGGGAGCTTTCTACAACATACCTAAGAACAAAGAAGACAGAAAATTAAAACCAAGTGCCCAGGCAAGAAGTTTCTTTTCTTTCAAAAAAGCATCAAGAAACTGCAGCTGAGCTTCCCTGGTGGCGCAGCGGTTGAGAGTCCGCCTGCCGATGCAGGGACGCGGGTTCGTGCCCCGGTCCCGGAAGATCCCACATGCCGCTGAGCGGCTGTGAGTCATGGCCGCTGAGCCTGCGCGTCCGGAGCCTGTGCTCCGCAACGGGAGAGGCCACAACAGTGAGAGGCCCGCGTACCGCAAAAAAAAAAAAAAAAAGAAAAGAAACTGCAGCTGGAAAATATGATGAAAATAGAAGAAACTGAAACGAACATGCAGCACCACTCTTGGGCATGGGAGGGGCTCTCCATTCTGCTGCAAAGTTTATAGGTTTATGGTCAGAGCAGCCCCAACCAGAAAAGTCCAGGTTAAGAACAGCACTTTGTTCAAATCAGAGGAGGACCGGTGTAAATCCGAAGTCCTCATGGGTGGAACAGGAGATCCAGGCTTGCCAGATGCTTCAGAATAAAAAGGAAGATGAAGGCATGCAATGTCCACTCTGGATGATCCACTCCACCCCTCTTCCTATTTTGTAGAAGAGGAAACTACAGTGACTTGCTCAAGACACCCAATTAATCCATGGCCGGGTGTGGAATCTTCCTATTACCGGAATTCAAGATCCAACTCTGCCACGTACTAGCAGTGTGGTCAAGGATGAGTCACTAACCATTTCTACGCCTGTGTTTCCTCATCTATAGATGAGGGTAATTAGGAGGGTTAGATAAGATGAGCCTTCCAAAATGCTTGCCACTCAAAATTTTGCTATTATTGTTATGCATCTTTAATAAAATCCTGTATAAAACTGTACTGTCCAAGGCAGTAACCACTAGCTGCATGTGGCTATTGACTACTTGAAATGTGGCTGATCCAAACTGAAATACGTGATAAATGTTAAAAATCCACATTAGATTTTGAAGACAGTACAAAAAAATGTAGAGCGTCTCATTAATAATTTTATATTGAGTGCATGTCGAAATGACAATAGGTTGGATATATTGGGTTAAATAAAATATATTTTTTAAATAATTTCATCTATTTTAACTTTTAAAAATCTGGCTACTGAAAATATAATATTACTGTGTACTTTACATTATACATCTATCGGTCAGGGCTGGTATGGAATGTGTCTGGTACATAGTAGGTATTCTAATGATTTAACTAGAGTAATTGCTAGGGTTCAGCTGGGGGGTACCACTGGGTCAAGAGTTAACATCCATCTTGTCATTTTACAAAATCTTAATCGCGTGCCTACTTTTTGCAGGGCATTAAGCTGGGTGCTAAGGAAAAGAGAAGCAAAACTACTGTGTTTTACAGAGAAAGTAAGATGTGTTCACCAAAACTAAGTGGCATTCAGTGATGAGGCTTCAGCTGCCCTAGAGACCACCACAAAAATAAAGGAAGCTGTGAATACATCAACAAATAAAGGAGTGCAATTTATTGAATACCTATTAGATTCTAGATACTCTCTCATGTCTCATAGTTATTCTATAGATTAGGCTCCTCCACTTTGCCATGAAGCAATTCACTTAACTTCTCTAAAGATCCATGTTTCCATTTATAAAATGGGTTTGATCACCTTTTTTTTTCAACCACTTACAGCAGAGTTGGTGAGGGTCTCATAATATAGATGAAAGTGACTTGGAGTCTTAGAGGAGTCTTAGAGGAGTCTCTCCAATAGAACCATATTTGTGTTATCCAGTATGATGGCCACTAGCCATATGTGGCTATTAAGCACTTGAGATAAGGTTGATGTGACTGAATTTTTTCCTTTTAAATAGACTCTATTTTTTTAGAGCACTTTTAGGTTCAGCAAAATTAAGCAAGAAGTGCACAGATTTCCATATGCCTCCTGCCTCCACACGCTCACTGCCTCCCCCATAATAATATCCTCCACCAGAGTGGTACATTTGTTACAGTCAATGAACCTACACTGAACCGTAATTATCACCCAAAGTCCATAGTTTACATTAGGGTTCACTCTTGGTGTTGTACATTCTATGGGTTTTGACAAATGTATAATGATAGGTATCCACCATTATAGTATCATACAGAGTAGTTCCACTGCCCTAAAAATCCTCGGTGCTCCACCTATGCATCCCTCTCTCCTCCCAACCCCTAGCCATCACTGATCTTTTTACTGTCTCCATAGTTTTGCCTTTTCAAGAATGTCACGCAGTATGTAGCCTTTTCAGATGGGCTGCTTTCACTTAGTAATATGCATCTAAGTTTCCTTCATGTCATTTCATGGTTTAATAGCTGATTTGTTTTTAGCACCGAATAATATTCCATGCCTGGGTATACCACAGTATATTTTTCGATTCACCAACTGAAGGACATCTTGGTTGCTTCCAAGTTATGGAAATTATAAAGCTGCTATAAACATCCATGTGCAGGTTTTCGTTTGGACATAAGTTTTCAGTTCCTTTGGGTAAATACCGAGGAGCCCAGTTGCTGGGTCATATGGTAAGAGTATGTTGAATTTTGTAAGAAGCTACCAGACTGTGTCCCAAAGCTCTGTTATCATTTTGCATTCCCACCAGCAATGAATGGGAGTTCCTGTTTCTCTACATCCTCTGCAGCATTTGGTGTTCTTGTTGTTCTGAAGTTTGGCCATTCTAAGAGGCTTGTAGTGGTATCTCGTTGTTTTAATTTACATTTCCCTAATGACATATGATGTGGAGCATCTTTTCATATGCTTATTTGCCATCTGTGTACCTTCTTTGGTGAGGTATCTTTTCCGATCTTTTACCCATTTTTAAGTGGGCTGTTTGTTGTCTTATTATTGATTTTTAAGCTATTTGTTTAGTTTAGATACCATTCTTTTATCAGATATGTCTTTTGGAAATATTTTCTCCTGGTCTATGGCTTGTCTTCTCACTCTCCTGACACTGTCTTTCACAGAGCAGAAATGATTAATTTTAATGAAATCCAGCTTATCAATTCTTTCTTTCATGGATCATGCCTGTGACGTTGTATCTAAAAAGTCATCACTGTGTCCAAGGTCATCTAGATTTTCTCCTATGTTACCTTCTAAGAGTTTTATAGTTCTGTGTTATGCATTTAGGAATATGATTCATTTTGAGTTAATATTTATGAAAAGTTGTAAGGTCTGTGTCTAGGTTCATTTTTTGCATGTAAATGTCCAATTGTTTCAGCACCATTTATTAAAAAGACTACATTTTCTCCATTGTATTGTCTTTGCTCCTTTGTTAAAGATCAGTTGACTGTATTTATGTGGGTCTATTTCTGGGCTCTCTATTATGTACCATTGGTCTGTTTGTCTGTTCTTTCACCAATACCACACTGTCCTGATTACTCTAGCTTGAAAGTGGATTTTTAGTTTTATTAACTTAAATAGCCACATGTAGCTAGTGGTCATTGTAATGGATGGTGCAGGCTTTTTATTTCAAGTTTTAATCTTTTGAACTTCTGCGCCACCTTCACATAGATATTCACTAATCGGTTTTAGATTCTATACATTTTTATTTTGCACCCGCTATGGAAACATGCTATAAGGGATTCTGATATGAATCAGGTAGATTTACATCTTCTGTGAGGGGGTAAGTCAAGTCCGTCAGCACCTGTACTCTAAGCTATGTAGTATTAAATGCCATGGGAGAGGTTCAGATAAAGTACTAGGATTGTAAAGAAAAAGCCAGTGTTCGCTGTTGGAGAAATCAAGGAAGGCGTCCTTGAAAAGAGAGCTTTTCATGAGTTGTTTTTCCTGGAGTCAGGACTAAAGATATACATTTAGGAAGTGGTCGTGGGAATAGGTGAGCTTTTTGCAAAGAGATTTGAGGCTGCTGACTCCATTTCTGTTCTCCAGGTGCACCAACTCTTAATGTTATATACAGGCATTTTTCCACTGAGGAAATATGTAAGAATCTTCCTTGTGCAAGGCAATGTCCCAAAGAGAATACATCTCAAATATACATACTTTGTACTCCAGTCAGTGGTTCTCAAAGTGTGGTCCAAAGACCAGCAACATCAGAGTCACCTGGGAACTTGTTAGAAATACAAATTTTCTAAACTTAAAAGCTTTTGCACAGCAAAGGAAACCATAAACAAAACAAAAAGACAACCCACAAAATGGGAGAAAATACTTGCAAACGATCTGACCGACAAGGGATTAATCTCCAAAATATACAAACAGCTCGTGCAGCTCAATATCAAAAAAACAAACAACCCAATCAAAAAATGGGCAGAAGATCTAAATAGACATTTCTCCAACGAGGACATTGAGATGGCCAAAAAGCACATGAAAAGATGTTCAACATCACTAATTATTAGAGAAATGCAAATCAAAACTACAATGAAGTATCACCTCACACCATCAGAATGGCCATCATCAAAAAGTCTACAAACAATAAATGCTGGAGAGGGCGTGGAGAAAAAAGAACCCTCCTACACTGTTGGTGGGAATGTAAATTGGTACAGCCACTATGGAGAACAGTATGGAGGTCCCTTAAGAAACTAAAAATAGAGCTACCTTATGATCCAGCAATCCCACTCCTGGGCATGTATCTGGAGAAAACCATAATTTGAAAAGATACATGCACCTCAATGTTCAGTGCTGCACCATTTGCAATAGTCAGGACGTGGAAGCAACCTAAATGTCCACCAACAGATGAATGGATAAAGAAGATGTGGTACATATATACAATGGAATATTACTCAGCCATAAAAAAGGATGAAATAATGCCATTTGCAGCAGTATGGATGGACCTAGAGATTATCATACTAAGTGATAAGTCAGACAGAGAAAGACAAATATCATATGATATCATTTATATGTGGAATCTAAAAAAATGATACAAATGAACTTATTTACAAAACAGAAACAGACTCACAGACTTAGAAAACAAACTTATGGTTACCAAAGGGGAAAGGTTGGGGGGAGGGATAAATTAGGAGTTTGGGATTAACATATACACACTACTATGTATAAAAAATAGATAATCGACAAGGACCTGTTGTATAGCACAGGGGACTCTACTCAATATTCTGTAATAACCTAAATGGGAAAAGAATCTGAAAAAGAATAGATACATGTATATGTATAACTGAATCACTTTGCTGTACACCTGAAACTAACACAGCATTGTAAATCAACTACACTCCAATATAAAATTTTAAAAAAATACAGATTTTTCTGGTCTCACATCAGACTTACTGAGTTAGAAACTCTGGGGGTGGGGTCCAGCAATCTGTGTTGTAAAAAGCCATCCTTGTGATTCCAATGCACACTCAGGTTTGAAGACCACTGTCCTAGATCCAAGACTACCTAAATTATAAATGCACATATATGAACAACTGTGAATCCTAAGGAGGGCTCTTATATGAGAGAAAAGATCCATGCCTCTGTGGACTTAACTTGGCCTACATCTGCAGCACAACCACTGACCCCCCACCCGGTCCCTGTAAGGAAACTTTTACCATAACTAAGTCTATACTGGGCTCATATTTTGGTGGTAGTTTTTTCCCGTTTTTTTTTTTTTTTTCCCCCTGTTTTTCCACAAAAACTTGGATAGAGCTTAAATTTTAAAATTAAAAAAAAAAAAAAAGAAGGCAAAAGAAAAAAACCTGTTAAACTAGCCTGGGGCACTGATGATTCAGAATGCCAGTTCTGCCCTGGTGAAGATAAATGTTTAGATGGAGGGCCTGTGTGAAACTGAGTAAGAAATCAGCAGGAAATATTTTCTGCTTAACAGATCAGAAGGGTGACAAAGACAGTAGCACTGTTCCAAAAAGCTACATCATAGTAGATATTATGGGTCAAACTTTCCTTTAGAAATAGTTCTAAGTTGCTCCTCTCTTTCATGCCCAAAGAAATGTAGTTGGCCCCAAAATGTAGTTGGCCATCTCACTAAATAATTTTTTAAAATTTTACATATGTCAGTTACTTTACACACCAATGCTGCCTAACAAAGCATCCCCAAACTCAGTGGCTTACAAAAATAAGCTCTTCTTTCTCATTCTTATGTCTGTAGGCAAGCTAGGGTTCAGCTGGGCTTGGCTCCTAGTGGCTGACTGGATCTAGGTCTGCTCTGTGCATCTCTCATTGTTCTTGGGACAGTGGTTGACTGAGGCCTGCTTTGTTCGTGGCCAAAAGCAAGTGCACAAGAGAGCAAGCCCATCAACCAAGCACAGGTCAAGCCTTCGCATGCATCACATGAGCTAACAGCCCATTGGCCAAAACAAGTCACATGGCCAAATCCAAAGTCAAGGGGTGGGGAAACACCCTCAGCCCACCAAGAGGCCAGGGCGAGGGTTTGAATGTGTAGCCCTACATACCACAGGAGAGTGAACAATTGCGGCCAATAATCCAATCATCAGAGATGGCTTATCTGTAGACCAGAGGTTCTCAAGCTTGGTTGCACGTTGTAGTCACCTGAAAGTTTTAAAACCTACTGATGCCTGGGTCCCACCCTCAGAGATTCTGGTTTGATTGGTTTGGGGTGCAGCCCAGGCTGGAAGCGGTCAAAGCTCCATGGGTGACTCTAATGAACAGCCGAGTCTGCTCAGCCGAATCTGAGAACCACTGATGTTAAACCAAATGCCATCAATAAAGGAAACCAAAAAATTTTGACCACTGCTTTGGGGAGGTCCCTTTCCTATTCATTTTGGGAACTCCCTATCTTTTAGGACCTTTTACAGTTAGAGCACATTATTGTGTCAGATGCAATTTCTGTTCCCTCTAGTGAGCAGCCTCAGGTCAAATTCATAAAAAGGTATCATCAGAGATTTTCTTAGGGTTGAATTTTAATGAATTGCTGGTGAGTCTGTTACTTAGCTATCGTTAAAGTGAAAACACTGGTGTGAGTGCTAATTGCTAAATGTCTATATTTCTGGAGAACCTGTGTATAAGAGTATAGAATCCTGCTCTTATTAGAAGTTAGGATCTATATAGTCTCAAGGCATAGGATGCTTGTGTAGATAATGTATGTATTTATTTTGTTTTTCATATCTTTTCATATTTTCAGTATGTATGTACACTAAGATTCTTTTTTTCTTTTCTCACTTTCTTCCTTTTTGTGCCTTCTGGCATTCAAAATTCTGTAAATACGTGGAAGTTATAAAAGACCTTATAACTGATCTTATAAAGATCTGTTCTAAGGGAGTTGTTTTCTGCCATACATTTTGGAAAAGGGATACCTGGGGCTAATTAAAATCAGCAGCTTTAGTCTTCTGTAAACCACGCTTCTTCCCAGCAGAGTTTTCGCCACTTAAGGGTCTCAGTGTATATTTAGTCTTAAGGCTCTCATGTCATTTATTTCATCACTAATTTTATTTCACAGTTTTCAGTTTGGGATCTTTCTGAACCTCTTTATGACACAGTGAAAATAAAAATATTACATTGTACTCCCCTTTCTGATTTTTTTTTTTTTTTTTTACAGTAAGAAAGCTAATATTTCAAGGACCAACTTGAGTTTTAGAAAACCCTTCATATTTTTCAGGGATCATCTAGATATAGTGATCAAGCAAATCATCCTCCCATAACTTCCCAAAATGTTGTCTGGCTCATAGACTGGCTCATAGACAGGCTCATTTGTTGGAAAAAGAAGAAGATAAATCATCAGTTTACATATTATTTTCCCCCTCAATTGATTGCTGGCTGTCAAGATGCTTGAGATTTTGAATAACCAATCAAATTATTAATTTTTGGATGAAATTCCATAGTGCTGTGGCTAATTGTGGATGCATATGCATATTTGGGGAGGGGGAGCCCTGTGTAGAACTACAAAAACGTCAGTGTCAAAGGAGAAGAAAAAAAAGATACATCCGCCCTGCAGATGAGTCACTGGGAACATATTAGATACATTTATCAGAGTAGGAAGCACTAAAGAGTCAATAACATTTCAGTTTGACACTTGCTTCACATCCAAAAGTTAGATCCGCAAATATTTTCTTCCTGGGGACATGTTGTCAAAACAAAGAAAATAAAGCCTTGGGTCTACACAGCTGTTACCCTTCGTACTTATTCCATGATGATATGACCAAAAAGGATACATCATCATGCACCAACCACTGTGTCACTGCAGGAGGCTGAAGGCAGGAGTCACAGAACAGCTGCCAAAAGGCTGTGTGGCTTTGGAGAAGTTGCTCAACATCTCTGAGTTTCAGTTTTCTCATCTGATGGAACCAGATGATTTCCAAGGCCCCTCTGCAATTCCATTTAATTGCCAAAAGAATTCTTGGCACTACAAAAGACACAGTGTTGGAGGGAGCTGTGTTACAAGAGATGGAATAAAGCAGATGTTCAATATGGAAGATGTTACGGATGGAATGTTCTGGTGCTGAGGAAGTTCATCAAATGGAGAAATAACACTGTGGACCCAGAGAACAGGAAGGGTTCTTAAGTGTCAGCAAGGAAACTAGAGAGGTCAGTGCGGACTTGGCCAAAGTCACTCACAGAGCTGGTGGCCAAGTGAAAGGAGGACCCAGGACCCCCATCTCCCCATTTACCACCCCTCCCCCCTCTGTCCCAGGCTGCTTCATGGGCCCAAGTTTAGCAAACCAAACTTTACTGGCAGCTGTCCTCATTTGGCTGACAGAAAGGTCACTTGAGAGCACCATTTGTTTTACTGGAGCAGTGGGATCTTTGAGGACAGACAGAGCCTTTATGATAGGAGACAACATGATCCCCATGAACATGACCCCAAATGGGGTCAATAGTTTACATTCATTGTCAGCCATACCTTAACCATATGACTCTACAAGGTCACCAGTTGGCCTCAGCCTTAACCAAACGATCAGGCTGGATTCGAGTTAATTTGGGCTTGGCCCATTTGGGCAAATAGTTCCACTCTTCAATTTTAGGGGTGCCCCAGAGAAGATATAGTTATGACTTGGAATCCTTACCTGCATGCTTACTGAGTTGTGGCTTCAGGGAAAAGTCAACATGTTCTGAACGATACAAGGAGTGTTACTTATGTTATCACAGTGCTAGGAACTGCGTGATGGAATCCCTGCTTTACAAAGAAACTTAGCCCAGATTCTTAGGGAGTTTGACCAGAGCTCCATAGTTAATATTCAGTGAATATAGGCTCTCAATCTAGGTCTGTTTAATTGCAGTGCCCCTGTTCTTTCTATGACAACATTTTCTTTCTAATGCAAACAATAATAAAATGAAAAACAAAACTAAAGTTTAAATCTCAAACTAGGGAAATGAAGAAGAAAAGGGGGCAGATGGATGGATCAGTGGAAAGAAACAAGAATTAAGAAACCTGGGACCAGGGCTTCCCTGGTGGCGCAGTGGTTGGGAGTCCGCCTGCCGATTCAGGGGACACGGGTTCGTGCCCCGGTCCGGGAGGATCCCACATGCCGCGGAGCGGCTGGGCCCGTGAGCCATGGCCGCTGAGCCTGCGCGTCCGGAGCCTGTGCTCCGCAACGGGAGAGGCCGCAACAGTGAGAGGCCCGCGTACCGCAAAAAAAAAAGAAAGCTGGGTCCAAATTCCAAGTCTTGATCATTGTCTCATCCTCCTCATCAGCACATATTAGATATTATTATACAACTAACAGCTACTGAGCACTCAGCCTTCAAGTTCTTTAAACATATTTCCTGCACTTTACACATATTTCCCAGACAGTGACACAATAAACAGCTAAAGCGATCGTTCCCCTGTTACATTTCAGGAAACTGAAGCACAGAGAGAAGTAACACGACCAAGATCATACAACTCATGGATGGCAGATCTGAGGGTGACAACCCTGCCCCCCTTCTCAACTTCAGACGACACCAGACCTGCCCATCACTGCCCAATGCAGGCTCTAGAACTGTTCAGATTTCCTGGACAAATCACTTTCCTCTCCTCTCCCCAGACATCTGCTTCCTCATCAATCAAACAAGGAGGCTAGACTAGATGAGTTGTAGGGTCCTTTCCAAATCTAACATCTGCTGATTCTATGTAAGACAGGAAGACTTAAAAAAAACCACATGATTACAGAGAAACAAGAGTAAGAAGGGAAAGGAGGGGGAAAAGAAGAAGGAGAAGGAGGGAGAGCAGGAAGGGGAAGAGGATAGAGCAGGAGAGTGGTGGCAGCCTCCCTCCCACTGGTCCTTCCCCCAGAGGAGTCCTCCACACTTTGGTCAGCAGAATCCTCTCAAAGCAAAGGGCCCTGGTTTTTGAAGGCGCTGAGAGGCATTTGAGAGCCAGAAGTTCAAGCCCTGTGTTCTGGAGACAGAGAAAACAGGCTTCAGTTTGGGTTTGGCTCCAACCAGCTCTGTTTCCTCAGGTGAGTCACTGCTTCTCCTGGACCTCAGTTTCCTTATTTCTAAAATGATGGTCTCCGTAACCACAAATTCCCCTTTTGCTCTTATGGACAGTGATTCTATCAAAAGAATAAGCTTCCCTCCTCTCCAGTACTTCCTCCACTGAACTCTGACATGTTTTACAGTGAGAGCTTGTCTGGGTTTAAACATGTAAGACTACCATTAAACTGACTTTTATAGAGCGGAAGTACCTTAAATGTACATACATATATATATATATATATATATATATATATATATATATGTATATATGCCATCCACCCCTCAATAGTCACTCATGCGTTTATTTGGTCATTCCCTCCACTGACAAACATTTTTTAGGGCATTGTGAAAGTAATATTAGTTACCATTTATTGTGGGCCTGGCATTTTGCTAGGTACTGGAGATAAAGATATGATAGTCTAGAATTTCAGCTCAAGAAACTAGCTAATGGGGTGGGTGGTGGGAGTGGTATGGAATGCAGTATGAGGTACGTGTGTGAATTACTGTATTAATTTTGCGCCATCTATCGGAACCATCATCCATCAGGATCCATCCTTCAGCAAGTTATGTTATGGAGAGAGCAGAGGTTTAAGACCTCTGAACATGAGTCCAGATGCCTAGCTCTGTTACCCTTGGCCAGTCTTTCTCCATGTGGGACTTTACTGGGTTGTGGAAAACCCACTCAAAATGTCTTAAGAATAAAAATGTGTCAGAATACAAGAGGTCCTATGATAGGATGGATCCTGGGGTTGGCTAATTCTGCCTTCAGTGATATTGACAAGGGCTTTTCCATCTCCCAACTTTGCATTCTCTGAATGTCAGCTTGGGCCTCATGCTACCTCCCTCTTGATGACAGTATGACTGCTGCTGCACCAGGTATCATGTCCAGCAGGAGAAGAGGGCCATCTCATCCTTGTACTTTTTTTAAAGAGAGAAAACCGGCCCCAGGAGCTCCTCAATATATCTTCATTCATGCCTGTTGGCTAGACTGAGTCACAACTCCACTCCTAAGCCAACCACTGGAAAAGGGATTGGGAGTACCAGAATTGGCTCAGGCTAACTGAGATTCATTCTAAATTGTTGAAAGGTCACCTTCCCTGAGGGATGGATACCCAAGCACAAATGCAGTCCTGTTAGTGAGCCAGCCATTTCTGCTACAGAACCTTCCATTCCTCAGTTGGAAATAGGAAAAGTAACCATTGCTCCTTTGCAGAACCAGAACTGTTACCAGTATTAAAAGCATGTAGCAACATTTTCTATAGTTTAAGCACTCTGCAGATATAAGATACTAGTATCCCTCTAATATAAAGCAGAGGCTCTCAAACTGAGTGAGGGTCAGAGTCCCCTGGAGGGCTTGTTAAAAAGACTGCTGGATCTGTGTATGTGTGTGTAATTGAGTCACTTTGCTGTACAGCAGAAATTAACACAACTTTCTAAATCAACTATACGTTAATAAAATAAATTTTAAAAATTAACAAAGAAAGAAAGAAAACAAAAAGACTGCTGGGCTCTAGAGTTTCTGATTCAGTAAGTCTGGGTGGGGTCTGAGAATTCATCTATTCAACAAGTTCCCAGGTGATGCTGCTGATGTTGCTCCCGGACCACACTTCAAGAATCGTAGCTCTACACTATGAGCGTCTTGAGTGTAAGAAACATGTTCTTGTTATATTTATATCTCTAGTACTTCAGTGCCTGGCACATACAGTAGATGGTAAGTATAATAAGTAATATTTATTCTGTGCTCAGCACTATTAAACCTTTCAGAAACATTGATTCATTTAATCCTTACTGTAACACCATGAAGGAGGCACTTTTATTACCCTAATTTACAGATGGGTAAAGTGAGGCATAGAGGCAGGAGGCCAGTACATAGTGGAGTCTAAATTTAAACCCATATCCACCTAAATCAGAAACTGTGCGATTACCTAAGACTTTATCCTGAATATACTAAGCAGTTGGTAATTGTTTGTTGAATGAATGTATATATGAATTCAATATCCTCAAAGAAGGAAAAATAACAGGGTGATATGTTTATGAGGCAAGAGAGAGAAGGTAGGACAAAAGCATGGACATCTTCCTGGGACTGTGGTCCAGGAAAAACCCTTGACATTTGGGATCCTGGGCAACACAGCAGGCCCCTCAGGGAGGGATGAGCCCCAGGGAGGAGGTGTGGAGCTGAGTCCCCTCCTTCACTAATTCACCTTGGCTTATCTTCCACTGACACAGCAGCCCAGCGTGAGAGTGTGATGGGAATAGAAGAGCAGCTAGGGGGCCTTGCTCTTCCCATTTTCCACCCTAGGCTGTCCATGCATTGCAGGGAGAATTCTGAGAGTGCATCTCTGGATGCGAAGGAAGCCCTGTTATAGATGTGCACTCACTCACCAAGTTACCAGGGTACCGTGTGGTAAATTGCTGCTGCAAAGCACTGAATGGTATCCTAGTGGCCTCACAGACTGACTATATCCCTAAAAGTGTTTAATTTATCTCTGGGGGGAATTTACACCCTAGGAAAAATCTAGTTAACCATATAGATGAATCTTCTAACCAGCCAAGATAGAAGATATGAAATCATAAAGCCAGAAGGCACTCCTCAAGAACAGCGGTTTCACCCACCCTCCTGGCACACTCTCACCACCCAGTCTCAGGCAAGGTTGACATCTTTGTTGATTTCAAAAGAGAATCAGGAAGGAGATTCCAGAACATTATTCCACCCATTGACCTTCAGAATATTTCTGTTCATCTAACTTAAACCCCTTCAGCTGGGGCTCATTTCAACCTTCCCAGCCTCCTGTGGAGATGGACACTCCATCGGCAGCACACTCTGAATCAGAACTTTCTGCAGCTTGATGACTGTCATTAAACTTCCAGTAGGTCTAAAGCTTTTGGGGTTAAGCCTCAGCTTAATGATTCTCCTTCTAATTCCTCAATGCAAAATAAAAATGCCAAGAATCACTCCACTGGAAACTTTCAAGAGTGCCACAGTCAGGATAGACTGTTATATGGTGGATGCAATCAACCGCCCAGTCTTAATAGCTTATAACGACCAACGATTGTGTCTTGCTCACCCTAATGTTCACTGCAGGTCAGAGGTGGGGATCTGCTCTTTGTAGTCCTATTTCAAATACTGCTGGTCAATGGACCAGTGGGAAATCACATAAGGGCTCTTCAAGCTTTCGCCTGGAGGTAACACTTGGCACCCTGTCCAGACTACATGGTCCAAAGCAAGTCACACAGGCTCGCCTTACTCAAGGCGGCAGGGAAGGGAAATCCCAACACGTTCCCAGAAGGGAGCCTGGGAAATATTTGGTGAATCAGCTAATGATGACCAGACCATAGGGGACATTCCTGTGTGGGAACTTCCTTGAAAGATACTTTTCTTCACGTTATCTGGAAGTACCTGGAGAAAAGTTCAGCCAAGTTGTAAGTATGTGTATGCCACAGGAAGATGAAACCACAGTTCTCTATTTTGGATGGGACGTGCACTTTTGGGGGAACTATGTCCATTCCCACAAATTAACATTCCTACTTCCTACAGTGGTAATCCATTCAAGGGCTGACAGAAAGGGAGATTTAAATCAGATGAGCTAGTGCTTGTTCTGTGTCATCCTGTACTACCTACTGAGAGTACAGAGTGAATACAAAATGTCCCTCGTCTTAAGAAACGTAGAGTCCATGAGGGACATCTTCAAATTAATAAATTAATTCATTGTAGTACAGTACACCATAATGGCTAAGTGCACAGGCTCCAGAATCAAAAAGACCTGAATTTGCACCCCTGGTTCTATTTATTCAAGTTTCATCTTCAGCGATTGTCCACAATCATAGTAACCTCCCCAAGAAGGCTTGTGAGAACTGAAGTAGGTAATCCATGCAAAACATTTATGACACATAGTAAATGCAGTGCTCAAAATAAACATTTTATTGGAATAAAGATGCAGATCATTGCAGGAGCACAGAGAGAGCCTCAGTCCTGGCATTAGGGATCACATCCTGAGAAAGCAACACCTGTGCTGTGTTTTGAAAGGTGAAAAGGAGTTCGTTAAGAAAAGAAGGAAGGTAAAAACTTTCTTAACAGTAAAGGTAACATAACCATGGTCTGGGGCCTAAATCAGAACCAGGGCAGAGCTGGACACAAACCCTTGCTTTGCCACTTGTTAGCTGTGTAGCCCTGGGTGAGTAGCTTCACCCCTCTAAGCCCCACTTTCCTGACATCTTTCTCCCTGGGCTGTTCTGGGTGTTACATCCCAAGCCGGTACTTGATAAATTGTAGATTAAATAAAGGAAGATCTGAGCACGTGCAAGAAAATGGAGTGTGAGATGCCAGTATTTTTGTCTACCCTCCGTTTTTACTGATGCCTCAAATCTACAGCAGAAAGCTGGAGATGCTCGCTCTCATTATTCCATGAACAGCAGGTGAAAAACAGCAGTTTCATTGGCTGAGGTGGAGGACAAGAGCAAGAATAGAGCTCTGTGTTTGTTTTTAGTTCTAAGTGGTAGCCAATTAGGTAGCAAAGGAAGGTAATTGACTTACAGGTCCCACTAAACTTGAGAGCTTTAGTTTGTGCCAGACGAAAATTAAATAATTAGCAAGGAATGTTCACTTCCAACATCCTTGGACAACTGCCTATTTCTCCATAAAGATGGGCCCCCAGGGAATGCAGAAGGATGTAACTGCAATTAAATAGGCGCATAAACCTTGCAGAGAGCTGTCACCACGGTGCCAGGGCTTAGTTGGGCTCTATTCTAGCTAACTCACCATCCCCCATTCATAGTACGCTCCAAGGGAAAATGTATCAAAATGGTGGCTAGCACTCCTGGATTTGCCCATTCTTAAGAAATAGAAGTTAGGTCTTTGGTGACGCAGTGGTTAGGAATCTGCCTGCCAATGCAGGGGACAGGGGTTTGAGCCCTGCTCGGGGAGGATCCCACGTGCCGCGGAGCGACTAAGCCCGCGAGCCACAACTACTGAAGCCCGCGCGCCTAGAGCCCTTGCTCTGCAACAAGAGAAGCCACCCAACAAGAAGCCTGCACACCGCAACGAAGAGTAGCCCCCCCCAGCCCCGCTCGCCGCAACTAAACAAAAGCCTGCATGCAGCAACAAAGACCCAAGGCAGCCAAAAATAAATAAATAAATTTATAAAAAAAGAAACAAAAGTCAAACAAAAGAGGATCTCCTAAAGAGTTGCCTGTGAAAGATGACAATTATGAAAATATGGCTGAGAGGATATAATGTTTTCTTTAAAGTTTCAAAGTCATAGGCCCAAATATGAAAGATGAGATGTGAAATGTATATATATCAACCTTCCTGAAATTCTCAGAATCACTACTATCTTGCCTATAAATGGAAATATGTGCCTCCTACAAACATTTGTTGAGCATTTACTATCTTCTAGGTCCAGTGTCAAGTCCTGTGACTATAATGCTGAATAGCACATAAGCCCTCTCTGTGTTTCTATATCATTCAGGATTAAGTTCAGCTACATATAACAGAAATCTAATCCAAAACAACAATGTTTTACCCTAGTTAGGAGTTAATTTTGTTTCTTGGGTACAAAAAGAGAAGTAGCAGGCAGTCCAGGATTAAAATGCCAGCTCAACAAATTCAGGGACCCAGGCTACTTCTGTCTCACTGCTCTGGGCTCTTTAACATGATTCCACAGAGTCCAACATTTTTGCTTTAGCTCTGGCCATCATGCCACATCCTAGCCAGCAATAAAGAAGCAGAGGTAAGAAAGGTCATACAGAGGTAAGAAAGGTCATGCCCCCTACCTTTAAAGACATTTCATAAAAATCAGATACTTCCCAGCTTTCAGGAAGTTAGTAATTATATAGTCATGTTGGCTGGTCATGTACTTAGCTTAGAACTGGGAGTTCTGTTACTAAGGAGGAAGGCAAGAACTGATTTTGAGGGATAAATAACAGCTTTTGCCACAGGATTAAAGAGCTTGCTTTCTCTCTTTTCTCCACTGTCTTATTTATAACCAAAGCATCGAAGTAGCACCATTCTCCTCCAAGAGGAAGGAAAAGCCCTGGGCACAAGTATGTTACAGGAAAAATATGTCTTGATTTTTTCCTATCTTTCAGATTATTAAGTCTTATATAAAAAACAGAACAGGAAAATATAAAAATATCAGAGAACTTTTAAGGGTGTCCCTCCAGGAAATAATAGTTTAAGCTCTTAAGGAAAAACAAACTTTTATGCTTACCTCATGCTGTAGATATTAAAAGGAATTTCATAAAGATTAAAAATTCAAATATGAAAAATGGAAGTATTCTACAATTAAATTTAGGATGTTACATACTTAATTTAGTAGTGGGGAAGGCCATAAACAGAACATACACACACATACATACAAACACACACATGCCATACCATGCACAGAGATGGCATATTAGGAAACATATTTAAACTATACACATAATAAAACATAATAACATCCTTAACATAAGAAAAAGATGAATGCTCCAAATTAAAACATGACAAAGGCAATGCACAAAACAATTATAATACAGTCAAAAACAAATAAAAAGATATAAAGGGAGAGAAAAATCACAATGAAAACTATTGGGGTTATTTGGCTCACATTCCACTCAATGAACCAGATTGCACTTGAGACAAGAGATGTTGGCCCTATCTCTCTATACTTCATGGACAACGTAAGGGATCTTCAAGAGTCATTTGGACTGTATCTGATTTTCTGTATTAAGTGCTATCTTAAGAATACAAGCATCAGGGGCTTCCCTGGTGGCGCAGTAGTTCAGAGTCTGCCTGCCGATGCAGGGGACACGGGTTCGTGTCCTGGTCTGGGAAGATCCCACATGCCGCGGAGTGGCTGGGCCCGTGAGCCATGGCCGCTGAGCCTAAGCGTCCAGAGCCTGTGCTCCGCAACGGGAGAGGCCACAGCAGTGAGAGGCCCGCGTACCGCAAAAAAAAAAAAGTATACAAGCATCATATGAAATGCAACTTCTCTTTACCCAGAGTTGGTGAAGAGTTGGGGAGACAGACTTTCTCACACACAGCTGGTGGGAAATATAAGTTGATAGGCGCTTTCTGGATGGGAATTTGGCAATGTATGAAGCTCAGAGGCCTGGGAGGTGTTTAAGAACTCTAGCTTGTTCAACAAGCAAGGGGAACAGACTGTTAGCAAAGTTGGGTAACAACTTAGTGAAGCAGTTCAAGAAGACAGGCTTGGTAGTTGGCCGCGTTTAAACATTCTGGTGATGTGTCTCAATAGAGAAGTAAGTCTATAAACCAGTATTTTTCAGGTGGGTCTTGGGCATCTTGGTGGTCTCTGGCAATCTAGCAAATGTTCTCCAGGTCTTTTGTGGTTTCAGAGGAAAAGGTTTTTAAAAATTCTGTTTATATACATTTGAAATATGGGCTTAATTAAGATTTTCTAGAAATTGAGTTATACTCTGAATCACTATATTCTTAAATGTTGGTTATGCACTACTAGAATTATATTAGTTATTCTGTCTTGGCTAATTTCAGGTAATTTGTATAGTTAATATTGGCTAAAACTTTTTTTTTTTTTTTTTTTTTTGCGGTACGCGGGCCTCTCACTGTTGTGGCCTCTCCCGTTGCAGAGCACAGGCTCCGGACGCGCAGGCTCAGCAGCCATGGCTCATGGGCCCAGCCGCTCCGCGGCACGTGGGATCTTCCCGGACCGGGGCATGAACCCGTGTCCCCTGCATCAGCAGGCAGACTCTCAACCACTGCACCACCAGGGAAGCCCAGGCTAAAACATTTTTTTAATGTCTCTTGTATGTTATCATTTTTGTGAAATATGCATTTATTACTGTTACTCTATTATTATAGTTCCAATAACTTGAAATGATCACTAATTCAGAAGTCACTGACTGAAGCACACGAGTGGTGATAAAATAACAAACACAATTCAGAATAATGTCTCTAACGTGAAGAGTGAACAGCCCCAGTGCAAACAGAAGCTGTGCATCTGTGTGCTGGGACAACATGTAGTTACAAGTGTGATGATTTTTCACACACATTCAAAAAAGGAAAAAGATAATAGAAAGAATTATGATGAATCTGAAAATTAGATTTTATTGAGCCAGCCAGCCACTCACTTTCAATTCTGAATGTTTTTTCTGATACGAAATTGTCAAATAGTGGTATGAAACTGCCACATAAAAAAAATCCCTCTAAACACACTGACTTCTCTAGTAAATACATTTAGATTTTCCATAGTAAACACAAAATAATCTTTCCAAAATAAACACAAAATAAACACAGAACTGATGTACACTGTTGCTAAAGGCAAAGAAGAATCCAAAATTACAGAAGCATCCTTCAAAGTCACATTCTCTATAGCATAACAAGGAGCAAGTGTCACTCCTGAAAGAAAAGCTTATAAAGTAATCCCCAATATAACAAATATACTTAGAAAGAACAAGCTATCGGTAAAATTCCTTTATCAAAGGATAAAGATGGACATGGCAAAACAACAGTGGCATACAATGTAAAAGAACAATTATTCTCGCACAATTGGAAAAGAAACAGCAATATGTAGCATACAAATCAGGTCCTGACATATTATGGTATACATATGAGGAAGAAGTGCTTGATAAGCTTTTGTTTGTGAATCATTAAAAAATTCATGCACAGGCGTTTAGGTAATGGCATTTTCTGAACTAAGATTAAACTGGAAAAGGTACATTGTAAAAAATACTGATGGAACACCAGGCATGTATGCAACAGGATGTATTTCCACAGACACACAAAGATGTTTTACATGAACACCAGTCCACAGACCGATTTATTCAAAACAGGCAATTGGGAGTGAACAATGCTCCTTTTGATCTTGATTAAATACTGAAGGAAATATTGACCTCTGTGAATATAAGCAAATCAGAGCCACCAAGCACATTTTTTTTTCAATTTGCTGTGCAAAGAAATGGGCAGTAGATACAAGAATGTTCTACGCTGATGTATGCTTGCTGTGAAAGGGAAAGGCACGCACCTGAGTTTTTAAAAGCTTAACCTATCCAATGCCATCTTGAAAAAGAAGAGTAACGTTAGAAAACTTACTCTGACTTGGAAGCTTACAATAAAGCTACAATAATCAAGATAGGGTGGTGCTGGTATAAGGAACAAATAGATCAATGGAACAGATTAGAAAGCCCAGAAATAGACCCACACTTATGTCATCAACTGATTTTTTTTTTCAAAACATGTTTTTGTATTGAGATAAAATTCATGACATAAAATTCATTATTTTAAAGTATACAATTTTAAATTGTGTGGGTTTTTAAAGTAGATTTGCAATGTTGTGCAACAATCACCATTACCTAATTCCAGAGCATTTCCATCGTTCCAAAACAAAACCTGTACCTGTTAGCAGTCACTCCTTGTTCCCTTCTCCCTTATTCCCTGAAAACCACTAATCTAGTTTCTGTCTCTATGGAGTTCCCTATTCTGCATATTTCATATAAATGTAATCCTATGATACGTGGACTTTATAGTGTCTGGCTTCTTTCAATTAGTGTAATATCCTCCAGGTTCATCCACATTGTACAATTAGTATAATATTCTCCAGGTTCATATTAGTACCTCATTCCTTTTTTACGGCTGATAATATTCCACTATACAGATATACCACATTTCATTAATCCTTTCATCCAGTGATAGACATTTGGTTTTTTTCCTATTGTTTGGCCATTATGAATAATAGTGCTATAAACATTTGTTTTAATATGAACATATATTTTCAATTCTCTTGCATATATAACTAAGGAGAGGAACTCTTGCCTCATATGGAAACTTGAAGTTTAACTCTCTGAGAAACTACCAAATAGTTCTCCCAGTGGCTATACTATTTTCTACTTCCAACAGCAGTGTATGAAAGTTCCAGTTTCAACAAATTCTTGCTGATACTTCTTATTTTTCTATTAAAAACATTACTATGATTACAGCCATTCTAGTGGGCATGAAGTGGTATCTCATTATAGCTTTGATATGCATTTCCATAATGGCTAATGATGTTGAGAATATTTTCATGTACCTATTGGCCATTTGTATACCTCCTTTGAAGAAATGTTTATTCAAATTCTTAGACCATTTTTTCACTGTGTTTGTCTTTTTATTGTTGAGTTGTAAGTATTCTTTTTATATTCTGGATATTAGACCCTTAACAGATACATGATTTGCAAATATTTTCTCCTATCCTGTAGGTTGCCTTTTTTTTCTTGATAGTGACCTTTGATGCACAAAGTTTTAAATTTTGATGAAGTCCAACTTATCCATTTTTATTTTTGTTGTTTGTGCTGTTAGTATCACACCTAAGAAATCATTGCCTAATTTAATATTATGAAGAGATACATCCATGTTTTATTTTGAGCGTTTTGTAGTTTTGGTTGTTGATATTTTGAGATAATTTTTACATATTGTGTGAGGTTGGGATCCAAATTCATCCTTTGTACGTGGATATTCAGTTGCCTGAACACCATTTGTTGAAAAGTATATATTTTCTTCCACTGTATGATCTTGCCAACCTTGTCAAAAATCAATTGGCCATAGATGTCTGGGTTTATTTTTGGACTCTCACTTCTATTCCTTTGGTCTATAAATCTATCCTTCTAATAGTACACTGTCTTTTTTTTTTTTTTTTTTTGGCTGCATTGGGTTTTTTGTTGCTGCTCACAGTCTTTCTCTGGTTCAGTCAGTGAGGGCTACTCTTTGTTGTGGTGCGTGGGCTTCTCATTCCGGTGGCTTCTCTTGTTAGGGAGCACAGGCTCTAGGTGCGCGGGCTTCATTAGTTGTGGCATATGGGTTCAGTAGTTGCGGCACGCAGGCCCTAGAGTGGGCATGCTTCAGTAGTTGCAGTGTGTAGGCTCAGTAGTTGTGGCTTGTGGGCTCTAGAGCGCAGGCTTGGTAGTTGTGGCACACAGGCTTAGTTGCTCCGCGGCACATGGGATCTTCCTGGATCAGGGATTGAACCTATGTCCCCTGAGTTGGCAGATGGATTCTTAACCACTGCGCCACCAGGGAAGTCCCAGTACACTGTCTTTATTACTGTATCTTTAAAGTAAATTTTTAAATCAGGAAGTGTGAATCCTCCAATGAGTCTGCTAATCTTTTTCAAGATAATTTTGTCTATTTGGGGTTCCTTACATTCCATATGAATTTTAAAATCGGCCCGTCCATTTATGCAAAAAATGCAGTTGGAATTTTGATAAGGTTTGCATTGAATTTGTAGGTCAATTTGAGGAGTATTTCCATCTTAAAAATATTATGCCTTCCACTCATGAATACAGGATATTGTTCCTTTTATTTAGGCCTTCTATAACTTCTTTCAGTAATATTTTATAGTCTTCAGTGTAGGGGTTAAACTTATTCCTAAGTAGGTTATTCTTTTTGATGGCATTATAAATTGAATTGGTTCCTCGACTTCATTTTTTAATTGTTTACTGCTAGTATATAGAAACACAACTGATTTTCTACATCGATCTTGTATCCTGTAACTTTGCTTAACTTATTAGTGTTAATATATTTTTTCTGGATTTGTTGTCATTTTCTATATATAAGACCATGCCATCTGCAAATAGGGATTGTTTTTACTTCTTCCCTTCTAACAGGTATGCCTTTTCTATACTTTTCTTGCCTAATTTCCTTGGTTAGAACTTCCGGTATAATTTTGAATGGAAGTGTTAAGAGCTGACATTCTTGACTAGTTTATGGTATTAGAGGGAAATCTTTAAGTCTTTGATTATTAAATATGATGTTAGCTGTGGGTTTTTCATAGATATCTTTCATTAGGTTGAGGAAGTTCCCTTCTATTCCAAGTTTGTTAGTGTTTTTATCTTGAAAGGGAGTTGCATTTTCCCAAATACTTTTTCTGAATCTATTGAGATGATCAGTTTTTTCTTTAATTTCTTAATACGTATTACATTGATTCAATTTTGTATGTTGAACCAACCTTGCATTCCTGAGATAAATCCCACATGGTCATGGTGTATAATCCTTTTAATATGCTGCTGAGTTCAGTTTGCTGGTATTTTGTTGAGAATTTTTCCATCTATATTCACAGGGGATAATGGTCTTTAGTTTTCCTTTTATATGTTTTGTTTGTCTGCCTTTGGTATTAGGATAGTACTGGCGTCACAGAATAAGTTAGGAAGTATTCTCTTCTATTCTATTTTTTAGAAGAGTTTGACAAGGATTGCTATTAGTTCTTCTTTAAATGTTTGGTTGAATTCACCAGTGAAATCATCTGGTCATAACTTTTCTATGTTGGAAATTTTTTGATTACTAAGTCAATCCTTTTACTTGTTATTGGCCTTTTCAGGTTTTCTATTTCTGCTTGAATGAGTTTTGGCAGTTTGTGTATTTCTAGAAATTTGTCCATTTCATTTATCTACTTTGTTGCCATATAATTTGTTGACATACAATTATTCATAGTAATTTTTTGAATCCTTTTATTTCTTTAAATTCAGTAGTAAGAGCCCCTCTTTCATTTCTGATTTTAGTAATTTCTTTCTTTCTTGTTCAGCCTATCTAAAGGTTTGCCAATTTTGTTGATCTTTTCAAAGAACCAACTTTTGGCTTACGGATTTCCTGAATTGTTTTTCTATTCTCTATTTTGTTTATCTCCATTCTAATATCTATTATTTCATTTCTTTTTCTTGTTTTGGGTTTAGTTTGCTGTTCTTTTCTAGTTCCTTAATGTGGAAAGTCAGGTTATTGAGTTGAGATTTCTCTTATTTTAATGTAGGCATTACATTATAAATTTCTTACTGAGCACTGCTTTGAAATGCTCTGTTTCTGTTTTGATTTATCTCAAAGAATTTTCTAATTTTTCTTGTAGTTTCTTCTCTCTAACCCATTGGTTATTTAGAACTCTGTTGTTTAATTTCCACATATTTTTGAAGACTCCGAATTTCCATTTTATGTTTTTTTTTTTTTTTTAATTTTGTTTTTTTGCGGTACGCAGGCCTCTCACTGTTGTGGCTTCTCCCGTTGCGGAGCACAGGCTACGGACGCGCAGGCTCAGCGGCCATGGCTCACAGGCCCAGCTGCTCTGCGGCATGTGGGATCCTCCTGGACTGGGGCATGAACCCATGTTCCCTACATCGGCAGGCGGACTCCCAACCACTGCGCCACCAAGGAAGCCCCAAATTTCCATTTTAAATTGATTTATAATTTCATTCCATTGTGATCTGAGGATATAGCTTTGCATGATTTCAACATTTCAAAATTTGTTGAGGCTAGTTTTGTGGCCTAACATATGGTCTACTCTGGAAAATGTTCCATGTGCACTGGAGAAAGATGTGTACTTTGCTGTTGTTGAGTAGAGTGTTCTATAGAGGTTCACCTGATTTTTTACAAAAGTAAAGAAGTAATCCAGTAGAGAAAGCAAAGTCTTTTCAATAAATGGTGAAGGAAAAACTGGATGTCCATTCAGAAAAAAAAAAAAATTAAGAAAAAAAATTAATCTCTACCCTTCCCTTACATAATACACCTAAATTAATTCAAGATAGATAATAAGCTTAATGTAAAAGCTAAAACTTTAAAACTTATAGTAGAAAATATAAAATAATATTTTTCTGTGACTTGGGGGTAGGCAAAATTTTCTTAGACAAGTCACAGAACACAATAACCATAAAAGAAAAAATGAATATTAGACTTCATTGCAATAAAAACTTCTGTTCATCAATTGACACAATTACGACAATAAATAGACAAGACATAGACTAGGATAAAACATTCACAAAAATATATGTGTCTGGCAGAAAATTGGTATTCAGGATGTATAAAGAACTTCCACAAGCCAATAATAAACAAATTCACAAAAATATTTGAACAAATATTCTACATAGGAAGATATACAAATGGCTATGAGAACATGGAAATGTGCTAACATCATCAGGAAAACGCAAATTAAAGCCATAATGAGATACTACCACTATAAACTAGTTAACATGGCTAAAACTAAAAAGACTGACACCACCAAATGTTGGCAAGGCTGTGAAGCAACAGAGACCCTCACATACTGTTGGTGGCCTGTAAAAAGTGCTTTAATCATTTTGGGAAAATGGTCTGGTAGTTTCTTATCAAAGTAAATATACACTGACCTTAGATCCCAGAAATTCTACTCCTAGGTATTTACCTAAGAAAAACTAAAACATATATCTACAAAAAGATTTATACAAGAATGTTCATAGGTGCTTTATTCATAATATTCTCAAACTGGAAATGGCTCAGATGTCTGTCAACAGGAGAATGGTTAAATAAACTGTGATGTATTTGTAAAATGTAATAGAGCACAATAATAGAAAATAATGGACTACAGGTATACCCAATGGCTTGGATGAATCTTTAAAGCATTATGCTCAGTGAAAAAGTTCTTAGAAAAATCAGTTCATAGTGTAGACTCTATGATTACACTTATATGAAGCTCTAGAACAGGAAAAATTAATCTATAGTGAAAAAAATCAGAATGTGATTGTCTCTGGATGATAGAGGTGGAAACTGTCTAGGAAGAGGCACGAGGAACTTCCTGGAGTGACGGTACTTTTCTACATATCAATAGAGGTTTGGTAACATAGGTGATTAGATTTGTCAAAATTCACAGAACAGTATACTGAAGATTTATACATTCATTGTATACAATGAATTTTATCTTTACTAGGAACTATAAAAGAAACTGAACTCCAGTTAATAATGTTTATGCTGCAATTTACTTTGAAATGTATCAGAAATGAGATGAATTAAGGTATGAATAGAAGTATGGATAGAGAGACACATATATGATAAAGCAAATAAGGTAAAATGTTAACTGTAGAATCTAGGTAATATATGAGTGGCCACAGTACAATTCTTTCAACTTTTCTGTATGTTTGAAAAACTTTCATAATAACATATTAAGATGTGTCTAATAAAAGTAAATAAAATAATGATTCTCATAAAGACCATTTCTATGAATTCAGGTGTTTTATCAGGTAGTATTTCTTAGCAATAATTTAAGCCTTTTGAATAAGATAAACCTATTATTTCAGGTTTTAAAAGATGCTTTTTAATGTCAAGGATAAAAGTTAGGATGTCTTACAAAGACCAGAGTGTGGTGCAAATAACATTACCACCAAGAATTTGACGTTTTCCATCACTTGATTTTCTACACTCATCAGATAATGTGAACCATAAGGACGTGCAGACATACTTTCCAAAATCAAATGCAACGAGAGCAAAATTGGGAATCCATTTGCTGCCATCTCTCAAGTTGAAATAGTCAACCTTCTGGCTTTTGAATGTGATATGCTCATTGATTTAGCATCTGACTGAATGATGAAAGTAGTTTTCAGTGGGAAATCTCTTCATAATTTCTATGTCCATATTCAATCCAGAGCCATTTGTCAGAATCACCAAAAACTTGCTGCCATTCCTGACAACCTGTGACTGTAAATTTGGATTTACTAATATAGTGAATAGAAAGAGCAAAAGAGAAATTGACTGGATACAGAACATGGCCTATGGCTCAAGTTATCTGTCAGATATTAATACAGTCTTGGCCCAGGTTCTCAAGAAAGCAGAGCCTAAGGCCAAAGATAATCTGTTAACATTTCATTGGGAAATACAATTCCAGGGAATTAAGAGTGAGGGAAATGGGAATTAATTAAGGGAAGGGGAGAGATCAAATACAGGGGAGCGCATTACTGAGGTGGCCAAATTCCATAATACAGATCAGTTGTTCATTCTTAGAGAGGTATCATCATTGAGGCCATATGAAACATACACGTTTCAGAACAACCCTGGGCAGGGGAAGGTAAAGAGGGATGGAAGTGGGAGAAAGGTTGACAAATTTATCTCCTGGTTCCCTTTTGATTTCCTCCTCCAGTGTTTGAGGTCCATTTAAAAGGTGGCAACTCTCCTTTGGCCAAAGTCTCCATGGGTCCATTCCAACAAGTACACAGGTGTGGCGTCCTCTCCTTATCAGTTGACAACATACACAGGGGCTCCTTAAGCATGCATCTGGTGGCAGCGGCTAGGCTTTATAATCTTGAGAATGGAGTGAGCTATGGCTAAAGCAACTTTGGTCAGGAGGTAAGGCAAATAGCCACTGTAAGTGGGATTGGGTAGATCTGGGGAAGTTCATAGTAGGCCTGGTACAGATAAGTTGGTGATGGATTGTAAACAATACACACTTGACATAAAAGGGACTGACATAAAAATATCATTAATGTTTTAGTTTGAAAATGTTAATATTTTATTATAAAAATTATGATAAATCTTTTAAAAATTAACCTAGGGGCTTCCCTGGTGGCGCAGTGGTTGAGAGTCTGCCTGCCAATGCAGGGGACGCAGGTTCATGCCCTGGTCTGGGAGGATCCCACATGCCGCGGAGTGGCTGGGCCTGTGAGCCATGGCCGCTGAGCCTGCGCGTCTGTAGCCTGTGCTTCGCAGCGGGAGAGGCCATTGCAGTGAGAGGCCCGCATACCACACACACACAAAAAAAGTTAACCTAAAATTAGTTGTCTTTACGTAGACATAAAGAATAGCCTTTAAGTGGTATTTGGTGGGCAGATATTGGAGAAATTGAGTTCTATACTGAGGTCCTTCATGTTTAGTATGGAAGAATTCATGTCATTTAGTTCATTGTATTGTGAGTATCGCAAGGTATTTTTTCCATTATTTAGTCATGTGTACTTTATAACTGTTTCAAGAGGAACAAAACCAATAATAGTGACCAAAATTATAAAATAAAGTATGTAACCTTGTAATAATAGAAATACTCCATAATAGAAAACTTAGGGTTCATTAGTTTCACTCACATTTTTATTTTTCCTGTGTGCAATTCAGTGTTCTTTTTGTCTATCTGATAATTGAAATCTTTGTTTAATTCTGCAAAATTTCAGCTAACATCTCTTCAACACTGCTTTCTGCAGTTCTGTCCTTTGTTTCTTGAACTTCTAATATATATTACAGTTTCTTATTCTATTATCTGTAATTCCTAAATTCTCTTTCATATTTTTTTCTTTCTCTCTCCATTCTGCAATCTGGATAAATTCCTCAGTATTATCTTTCCAATCATCAATTCTCTTTTCAACTGTGTTGGTCAGTGTGGTGTTTATTCTGTCTTGTGAGTTCTTACTTTCCATGGCTATATTTTTCATTTCTAGGATTTCTATTTGGTTGCTTTAATAGTCCTCTGTAACTTCTTTACTATATTTATGATTGTCATTGCTTCCTTAATCTCTTTATAGACCTTAAACATATTTATCTTGAAATTGCTTTCAGAATCCTTTTTTATATGTATTTCTTCAAAGTCAAATTATTTTGGTTGATGAGGTATCTTTTGCACCTCAGTTTTCCACATTAGCTTTGACATTTTGCAGGCAAGTTCATTTGTGTGAAAGTTTCGTTATGTTTTTCTCCCTGATCTCAGTCTTCTCTATTGGACTTTTTGTTTTTTTCCTGGTTGCCTTCATAGAGGCCCTCAGTGTAGAGTCCCTCGTTCAGAAACAGGTTTCATACTTGTAACCCCTAAATTCTTGTCCCATGGGACTAGATCTTTAATTACTCAGCTATTCAGCAGACCCACATAAGAGTTTAAACCTTTTCAACCTCAGTTCACTGAGACAGCCCTACTCTAGAACCTTTTTCACAAAGTGAGTCTAAATATGATCTGTCACCATGAATAGCTGTTTGATTCCTTTCTCCTGGAATGAAGCCTGGCTGCCATTTTATGCTTCTATTCTGGAAGCAGAATAGAAGATCAAGGTTTCAGATGCCACTTGCCTTTAGGTGTTTCTGATCTACATAAATGTTTGTCTACTTTTGCAGTGATAGAGCTTTTAAAATTACTTCAGTGGAAATATATTATTAGGCACTGTTATGCATTTGGAGTATGAATGTGCAAGTTCTGTGATCACACATCTCAACATATTGAGTGAAATTCAAAACTGTGACATAAAGTAGCATCATTCTGATCTGGAACATGTTAGATTATTAGAAATGTGATTTATGTATTAAATCTTTTAAAGATGCAATACTTTTTAAATATGAAATGAACTTTTAGGATTAAGTCCAGAGGAAGTAATTAGGCATGTGCAAAAAATTTGCCCTCTATGATATTCATCACAGCATTACTTATAAACTAACAAACAAATAAAAAAGAAACAACCTAAGTGATCAACAATAGAAAATTTTAGGAACAATACATGCACATGAGGAATTTTCACATAGTTGTTAAAACAGTTTACAAACAGTTCATTTAGTAGCATCCCATGTGTGCATATGTGTATTTAATGAAAGGGAATACAGCCAAACATTGACAGTAGTAATCACAAGAGGGTGAAAATATGAGTGATTTAATTTTTTTTCTTTTTTAACTTGCCTGTGTGTTATTTTTGTTTTTAACTAATTCTAAAGTTTCTCAAGTTGGACACTTTGTTATCTGAGTTTTCATTTCTTATCTGAAAAATAACACTAAATTCTTCATAACATTATTATAGGATTAAATGAGATAATTTATGTTCATCAAGTCTGCATTTCTTTTGTATCTTGGAAAAGTGACTTAGCTTCTTTACAGTTCTGTTTCCTTATATGTAAAAGAGGAATAATTATACTATACTAAAAATCATAGGATGGTCAAACGGATGGAATTCTGTGATTAGTACAGTATCATGGTAGTCAATACTACTGCTGTTGCTGCTGCTATTACTTTTGCTGTTTTGTTTTTGCTATTGTTTTTAGCCCCTTCAATGCCTCTCCTTAACAGCCTTACTGGTCCTAACTCTCATTTTCTCAGGGATATGTTTGAGCATTGAACTGTTAATTGACGGTAATAACTGAATGTGCCTCTTCTCCTGATAATATATTTATAACAGGAATACTTACTATCATTAATATAAAAAATTAAGAACTTTAACCATTAATACCACTACTTCTTGGCGAAGGGCAGGAGGAGAGAAATTTGGAGCCTATGAACCTTGGGGCAACCCCATCAGATTGTGTGCCCTTCCTGGGCTGAGGAAGGATGCCCAGGATAACATTTGGAGATTTTATGACTTGCACAATGTATTCAAGTACCAAAAGCTGACAAGTCCTTATAAGGCTAGTAAATTAGACATAATAATGAATTATAACTGAATAACGAAAGCAAACAATAACTCTGTTGTATAATACCTCATTACATTATGAAAGAATTTATGTTCAATCATGCCAGGAACTTTTGTGTAAAGGAAAACAGGGTTGACTAGTAGGTGTTTCCTATCCTTGGGAATGAATATTTAAGACAGTCTCCACGATGTAACTATGAACCCAGGAGATGTGGAATTGTATCTTAAAAAGCATACGAGGCTTCCTTGTTGGATCCATAAAAAATAAAAAGATATACTTTCAAAAGTGTCATAATGCACAGGTGGGACTTCCAGGTTTGCAGAACAATGGTAAACACCTGATTATAAATCTTTTTTTTCCTCCTTTCCCCCCAAACATAAAATCAACAAAGAGAACAAATAAAACTACTCAAAAACACACACTTTCTGCATTGCTAGGAGAAAGAAAACTCTACCACCTTCAAATTAACTGTGAGTAGGAAAATAAATTCCAACAGGGATCTTGCTGTCTATCCACTGCTGCAAGACTGCAGATGCAGAGTGGGTGAGGAGAAGCTTAAAAGACTCTGATTAAAAAAAAGCAGAGGAGAGTGGACAACTTAGAGGAAGCTCTGACAAAATCACCTGGAAAAACAGAAAGTATAACAGTAAATGATGAAATATGAACACAAATAAGGGCTTGGTCATTCAAAGCCCAGGCTATGGGGAAGGGGCTTAAGAGTGTGCAGAACCAGAAGTGTCAGCTTTGAAGAAATGGTGCTTCTGGAGGAGAAGCAGATAAATATAGAGAAGGTGGTATCCCGAGGTAATAATGCAGTGATGAAAAAGAAGGAAATAAGAGAAAAATTAAGGATTCTTAAGAAGTGAAGGGAAACTAAATGTGAAATTCTTTCCCCTCCTCTGCCCACCAACAAAATCATCATTAAAAGAACCTTCCCCAAAGAATACAGAGCTGACAGAGAAAGTTGCTCTCTAACTAGGAAATCTAACCATGCAAGGGACAGGACTAATAAAAAAGCATACCATATCTACACAAAGTGACTGAAAAAAGTCAAATGATGTGAATAAAACTCTTCTGCTGCTGAAAAATCCCCCCACCCCAGAGAACCATAAATCTGAAGAAAACTTTAACACAGCATTCTAAATGGAATTAAATATCCTCAATCCAGACTGGGGTGAAGGGGACACCTTGAATCAGAAATATAAAAACTAAGAACCCAAATGGACAGAGAAAAGAAGAATTAAACATGATCTGATGGAACTCAGGAACAAAACAGATGAAAAAGACAAAATTATATCAGAAATAAAAACTTAATAAAGAGCAGTAAGGTAAACAGGTAAATAACCAAGAGAATGAAAGCAAGATTAAGAAAAAAGTAAAACAGGTTAGAGAGAAAGTGGTTGAAATGGAAGTCAGGCAAAGGAGATTGAGCATAAATATAATTGTGATCTGAAGAAGAAACCTGAAACAATAAATCAGGTGTAATATTTAATACTAAAATCTAAAAAAAAGCATTTCATAAATAAAAGAAGACCTGAATCAGGGCTCACTAGGTACTGTGGAGAATGATTTAGATATCTAAAAAATATTCTGGTAAAACGATTAGACTTTAAAGAAAAAGAAAACTCTTTAAGACCTCCAGGCAAAAAGATAAAATCGAATACAGAGGCAAGAGGATCAGAATGGCATCGTATTTCACAAAACTACCTACCAGGCAAGGCAACAGAGGACCAGCATTTTCAGTAAGCTTGAGGAAGAAAGTGCAAACCAAGGCTATCATATCCAGCTATACTCTCCTTCAACTATCAAGGCTACACGAAAATAGTTTTGAATGTGCTAGAACTCAGAGAATACTGGACATACATTCCATTCCTGTGGATTTAGAGCAGGGGTAAAAGCTATAGCTCACAGGTCAAAAAAATTTTTTAAATAAAGTTTTATTGGGGGACAGCCACACCCATTTGTCTACATATTGTGTATGGTTGCTTTTGTGATACAAGGGCAGAGTTGAGTAGTTATGATCAAGACCATATAGCTTACAAAGCCTAAAATACTATTTACTCTCTGTCCCTAATTTACAGAAAATGTTTACCAGTCTCTACTTTAGAGGATGCATATCATTCAACCAAAGGATAAATGACAAAACTTTGCAGAAGGATTGATGATGAATATTACATATATTTAGTTAAAGATCTAAGACTAGAATGAGAGTGGCATTGTGGGTTGAAGAATAATATGTTATCAATGGACCTAGCGAGTGTCATACAGAGTGAAGTAAGTCAGAAAGAGAAAAACAAATACCATATATTAATGCATATATGTGGAATCTAGAAAAAATGGTATAGATAATCTTATTTGCAAAGCAGAAATAGAGACACAGATGTAGAGAACAAATGTATGGATAACAAGGGTGAAGGGGGTGGGAGGAATTGGGAGATTGGGATTGACACATATACACTATTGATACTATTTATAAAATAGATAACTAATGAGAACGTACTGTATAGCACAGGGAACTCGACTTAAAGCACTGTGGTGACCTAAATGGAAAGGAAATCCAAAAAACAGGGGATATAGGTATATGTATAGCTGATTCATTTTGCTGTACAGGAGAAACTAATACAACATTGTAAAGCAACTATACTCTAATAAAAATTAATTTTTAAAAAGAATAATATCATCAGATGTTCTAATAGAATAGAAAGAATTAAACTAAAAAGTGAGAGAAGGGAAAAAGAACAGTGAACTTAAAGTAAGATCATCGAATTATATAGGTAATAGATGAGAGTTAACTAATACCATTATAATTGAGGAAGAGGTTAAGTAAGTAAAGAGGGAATTAAGAATAGTATAAAAAGTATTAATACAAATGTAGCCATTAAAATAAAAATATAGACCTACTTAAATACTACAATAAATGTTTTGAAAAAGCAAAGAGGTACCTCAAACAGAGAAAGACTCTTAGTAAATACAACATAATACATCCAATAATTAAAAGTAAGATGATATGAAAGCACTGACACCAAAGATTACATTAATGTAAATAAATATGAATAGACTTTTCTTGCTTATTAAAGAAAAAGGTTTTCAAATTTTCATATAAATTAAAAATCCAAATCTATGCTGCTTAAAAGAGCTTCATATAGTACTTGGCCTTAATAATAAGTTCCAAATTCATGCTATCTAGTGTTAATTACAGTTTATATGATCCTCCAATCTCTTATTTTCAATTCCAAACATCTTTGAAAAGGTTTCTAACTCATCTGGCAGCAATAACTGACCTGATCTCAACTCATTTGATAAAAAAAACCTTGAGCTAAACTGATGAGAGGCTATTTATAGTCTTTATTTCTACTATATAGAGTGAATACTCATACATCTCACTATTGAAATATCAATGGGATTGATTACGGGGTGTTGCTTTCAGACACTACTGGGAGTTTTATATGATATATATATATTTTGTCACCATATGACCTTTCTAAAATCTGAATGATTCTGAATTCTGAAACATAATTTTCCCAAGGGCTCTCCATAATGGATTGTAGAATGCTTCTTCTTCTACTACTATCATTACTACTAGTTCTGCTAAGAAATCCCACAAATAAGATCAGTCAGAGAAAGAGAGAATAATATATTGCAACATTTATTAATAGGAAAGAATTGGAAACAACTAAAACCTACAATAGGAAAACGATTACATAAAATACAGTCTACCAAACTGATAAAAATTTCTGTAGTTATTTGTGATGATTCTGTAACAACATAGAAAAAATACTTACACTACAATGTTAAGCAGAAAGAAACAGGATATAAAATTCTAAATAGGTCAGAAATAAAATATACTACTCTTTTTAGTAATGCAAATGATATGGACTAAGGTGGCATATAGAAAAATAAAAACAAGTGATTTGTGGAAATGGTAAGATTTTAGGTAATTCTTTTCCTAATTTAAACAGGAAAATCTGCATGCTATTAACTATTTAGGAATTATCCAGGATGACACTGAATTTAAGGTTGCCTGAAAATCAAAAGGAGCTTTGTAGTGCTTAAGAATTTAGCAGTCTGAGAACCCTGCACATTTGATTGAGATTTATAATCAAGAATAGAAGGGTCATTTATTATGCTTTTGTTTCTTTTGCATTTGGTGACAGATCCAAAAAATATTGCTGCGAGTCACAGAGTGTCCTGCCTAAGTTTTCTTCTAGGAGTTTCATGGTTTCTAGTCTTACATTTACGTCTTTAATCCATTTTAAGTTTACTTTTATATATGATGTGAGAAAATGTTCTAATTTCATTCTTTTATGTGTAGCTGTCCAGCACCACTTATTGAAGGGGCTGTCTTTCCCCATTGTATGTTTTTGGCTTCTTTGTCATAGATTAATTGACCTTAAGTGTGTGGGCTTATTTCTGGGCTCTCCATTCTGTTCCATTGATCTAGGTGTCTGATTTTGTTTTGTTTCGTTTTTGTTTTTGGTTTTTTTTGCCAGTACTATACTGTTTTGACTATGGTAGTTTTGTAGAATAGTCTGAAGTCAGGTAGCTTGATACCTCCAGCTCTGTTCTTCTTTCTCAAGATTGTTGTTGCTATTCAGGGTCTTTTGTATTTCTACAGAAATTTAAAAATTATTTGTTTTAGTTCTGTGAAAAATGCCATTGGTATTTTGATAGGGATTAGACTGAATATGTAGATTGTCTTGTGTAGTATGGTCTTTTTTAACAATATTAATTCTTCCAATCCATGAACACAGTATATCTTTCCATCCGTTTGTGTCATCTTCAGTTTTGTTCATCAGAGTCATAGTATTCTGAATTGAGGTTTTTTTTACCTCCCTAGATTTACTCCTAGGTATTTTATTCTTTGTGATGTAATTGGAAACAGGATTATTTAGTTAGTTTCTGTTTCTGATAGTTCATTGTTAGTGTATAGAAATGCAACAGATTTCTGTATATTAATTTTGCAGCCAACACCCTTACTGAATTAACTGATGAGCTCTAGTAGTTTTTTGGATTTTCTATGTATAGTGTCATGTCATCTGCAAACAGTGACAGTTTCACTTCTTCCTTTCCAATTTGGATTCCCTTTATTTCTTTTTCTTGTGTGATTGCTGTGGCTAGGAATTAAAACACTATGTTGAATAAAAGTGGTGAGAGTGGGCATCGTTGTCTTGTTCCTGATCATAAAGGAAATGCTTTAAGCTTTTCTCTGTTGAGTATGATGTTAGCTCTGGGCTTATCATGTATGCCCTTTATTGTTTTGAAGTATGTTCCCTCTATGCCCAGAGTTTTCTATCATAAAGAGATGTGGAATTTTGTCAAAAGCTTTTCCGGCATCTACTGAGATAACCATATGATTTTTATTCTTCAATTTGTTAATGTGGTATATCACACTGATTGATTTGCAGATATTGAACCATCCTTGCATCCCTGGGATAAACCCCATTTGATCATGGTGTAAAATCCTTCTAATGTATTGCTGGATTTGATTTGCTAATATTTTTCTGAGGATTTTTGCATCTACGTTCATTAGTGATATTTGTCTGTAATTTTCTTTTTTATGTGATATTTTTGTCTGGTTTTGGTATCATGGTGTTGCTGGTCTCATAGAATGAGTTTGGAAGCATTCCTTCCTCTGCAATTTTTTGGAATAGCTTGAGACAATAGGTATTAACTCTCTCTAAATGTTTGGTAGAATTTACCTGTGAAACCATCTGGTCCTGGATTTTTGTTTGTTGGAATTTTTTTTTCCCATTGCTGATTCAATTTCGTTACTGGTAACTGGTCTGTTCACATTTTTTACTTCTTCCTCATTCAGTCTTCGGAGATCGTACATTCCTAGGAATTTGGTCATTTCTTCTAGGTTGTCCATTTTATTGGTATATAGTGGCTTATAGTAATTTATGATTCTTTGTATTTCTGTGGTATCAATTGTAACTTCTTTTTCATTTCTGATTTTATTGATTTGGGCTGTCTCTCTCTTTTTTTGATAAGTCTGACTAAAGTTTTATCAATTTTGTTTATCTTTTCAAAGACCTGGCTCTTAGTTTCATTGATCTTTTCCATGATTTTATTAAATTTAAATTCTATTGTTTGAATTAAACTTAAAAAAATTTTGCACAGCAAAGGAAACCATCAGCAAAATGAAAAGACAACCTACTGAATGGGAGAAAATATTTGCAAATGATATGACCACAAAATATATAATCAGCTCATACAACTCAATATCACAAAAACCAACAGCCTGATTTTAAAAATGGGCAGAAGACCTGAAGAGACATTTTCCCAAAGAAGACATACAGATGGCTAACAGGCACATGAAAAGATGCTCAACACTGCTAATCATGAGAGAAAAGCAAGTCAAAACCAAGTGAGATATTACCTCACACCTGCCCGAATGGCCATCATCAAAAAGACCACAAATAACAAGTGTTGGTGAGGATGTGGAGAAAAGGAAACCCTTGTATACTGTTGGTGGGAATGTAAATTGGTGCAGCCACTGTGGAAAACAGTACGGAGGTTCCTCAAAAACCAAAAAATAGAACTACCACATGATCCAGAAACTCCACTCCTGGGTATGTATCCAAAGAAAATGAAAACACTAATTCAAAAAGATACATGCACCCCAACGTTTATAGCAGCATTATTTATGATAGCCAATATATGGAAGCAACCTATGTGTCCATCAACAGGTGAATGGATAAAGAAGATGTGGTGTACATATACAATGGAATACTACTCATTCATTAAAAAGAATAAAATTCTGCCATTTACAACAACATGGATGGATCTGGAGGGCATAATGCTTAGTGAAATAGGTCAGACAGAGAAAGAAAAATATTGTATGTTATCACTTATACGTGGAATCTAAAAAATAAGACAAACTAGTGAATATAACAAAACAGAAACAGACTCACACAAATAGAGAACAAGCTAGTGGTTACCAGTGGGGAGAGGGAAGGGGGAGGGGATTAAGAGGTACAAATTACTATGTATAAAATAAATAAGCTACAAGGATATATTATACAGCACAGGGAATACAGCCAATATTCTATAATAACTTTACATGGAGTATAATCTATAAATATTTTGAATCACTATGTTGTACACCCGAAACTAATACTGTTAATCAACTATACTTCAATTTTTTTTTATATATACTTCAATTTTTAAAAATGATTAGAAGGGTCAATTCTATGTAAAAATCATAAAAGAAGATTTTTTACAGATCATAACTCTGTCAAAGTCTCTTAGTCTTCCTGGTCAATCCAACACTGGCACCATCAGACATGTCAATTCATATAATCACTGTGGTCACCATGCTCCAGGAATAGGCCTGTCCCTAACATTTGCTAGGCCTCCAGCAAGAATACAAATGGAGGCCCACATATAACAAATCTAAATACTTAAAGGCATCAAATGTTTAACAGACAGTTTAATCAATTATGTTTTGACAAATAATGATGGAACTTAAAAATATGTGAAAATTTATGGTTTTTGTATGATTAAAAATAAGAAAATTATTGAAGATAACTTAGTTTAATAATTACATATGCCTGAGGGATCTTTTGATGAGTTTTCAAGGCTTAGAAGAGTAATAAGATACTGACAAACACATTTAATAAATTAGGTATCAATTTCATACAATTTATTTTTCTGGCTTTTACACAAAATCATTTATGTGTTATAATCAAGATTTTGATTGAAATTGTGTCCTATGATAGTCATGATCTAAAGGACTACAAAGATAAAATTATATTTGACCATACAAAATGAAATTGATGTCAAAAATGACAAAAGTGGGGCTTCCCTGGTGGCGCAGTGGTTGAGAATCTGCCTGCCAATGCAGGGGACACGGGTTCGAGCCCTGGTCTGGAAAGATCCCACATGCTGCGGAGCAACTAGGCCCGTAAGCCACAACTACTGAGCCTGTGCGTCTGGAGCTTGTGCTCCGCAACGAGAGAGGCCGGGACAGTGAGAGGCCCGTGCACGGCGATGAAGAGAGGCCCCTGCTCGCCGCAACTAGAGAAAGCCCTCACACAGAAACGAAGACCCAACACAGCCAAAAATAATAATAAAAAATAAATAAATTAATTAAAAAAAAAAGGGCAGAAGTGGCATCCCAAAAATCCTTCCCTAACGTGGACCTCTGAGTCACAATGCCTATGGACTATAGACATCACAACGTACACAGTCTGGATATTGTACTACTGCCTTTCCACCCAGGCTGTCTGAGTCCCTCCAGGGCCCAGTGATGTGGGCTGGAGACTTCCCTACTTAGTTTACATCAGCTGTCTTTGAAGTGTTTCTCACCAGCCCAAGAAAAGCAGGAAACCAGTTTAGCATAGGGAAATAAACAGATGGACAGAGTCATTTATTTTGAGGGGAACTCTGTGCTGTTTGAATTAAAGTAATGAGCACTTTACGATGCAGTGAAGCTGTTTTTACATTTCATTTGAGTAATTCAAGATGTAAACAGAGCCCCATGGCAGATGAGCAGTTCCAAACTTCTTCAGCTTCTGAATATTCTAATAAAGGATTGGAGGAGGGAATATCTTCCCTCTCACAGAAGTTAATAATAATAGTAATAATAGCAATAGTAATAATATGATGATGCTCTCAACAATAGCATCTTCATATCAAGCATTATGATGTGCTCGATATGATGTGCCCATGTAAGACACTTCTGTATACATTGTCTTTAATCCTCATCATACCTCTACAAGTTCCTACTTAAAGATGACAAAACTGAGTCCCAGAAATTGAGAAATCTGTTATGGTATCAGAGCTGGTAAATGGTGGAGCTGGGATCTGAACCCACTTCCCTGGGATTCTAAACCTCTTACTCTTTTGCTGCACCATAGACTGAGGAGGTTCTGCTGTCACCCATTCCTCCACTTTATTTATTTATTTTTAATAGATCTTTATTGGCGTATAATTGCTTCACAATACTGTGTTAGTTTCTGTTGTACACCAAAGTGAATCAGCCATATGCATACATATGTCCCCATAACCCCTCCCTCTGGAGCCTCCCTCCCATCCTCCCTATCCCACCTCTCTAGGTCATCACAAAGCACCGAGCTGATCTCCCTGTGCTACGCTGCTGCTTCCCACTAGTTAACTACTTTACATTCGGTAGTATATATATGTCAATGCTACTCTCACTTAGCCCCAGCTACCCCCCCCCCGCACCCCATGTCCTCTAGTCCATTCTCTATGTTTACATCTTTACTCCTGCCCTGCCACTAAGTTCATCAGTACCATTTTTTTTTGTAGATTCCATATATATGCATTAGCGTACAGAATTTGTTTTTCTCTTTCTGACTTACTTCACTCTGTATGACAGACTCTAGGTCCATCCACCTCACTACAAATAACTCAATTTCGTTTCTTTTATGGCTGAGTAATATTCCATTGTATATATGTGCCACATCTTCTTTATCCATTCATCTGTCAATGGACACTTAGGTTGCTTCCATGTCCTGGCTATTGTAAATAGTGCTGCAATGAACATTGTGCTACATGACTTTTTGAATTATGGTTTTCTCAGGGTATATGCCAAGTAGCAAGATTGCTGGGTCATATGGCAGTTCTATTTTTAGTTTTTTAAGGAACGTCCATACTGTTTTCCATAGTGGTTGTATCAATTTACATTCCCACCAACAGTGCAGGAGGGTTCCCTTTTCACCACACCTTTCCCAGCATTTACTGTTTCTAGATTTTTTATAATGGCCATTCTGACCAATGTGAGGGGATACCTCATTGTAGTTTTGATTTGCATTTCTCTAATAATTAGTGATGTTGAGCATCTTTTCATGTGCCTCTTGGCCATCTGTATGTCTTCCGTGGTGAAATGTCTATTTAGGTCTCCTGACCATTTTTTCGTTGGATTGTCTGTTTTTTTGATATTGAGCTCCATAAGCTGTTTGTGTATTTTGGAGATTAATCCTTTGTCTGTTGTTTCATTTGCCAATATCTTCTCCCATTCTGAGGGTTGTCTTTTTGTCTTGTTTATGGTTTCCTTTGCTGTGCAAAAGCTTTTAAGTTTAATTAAGTCCCATTTGTTTACTTTTGTTTTTATTTCCATTACTCTAGGAGATGGATCAAAAATGATCTTGCTGTGGTTTATGTCAAAGAGTGTTTTTCCTATGTTTTCCTCTAAGACTTTTATAGTGTCTGGTCTTACATTTAGGTCTTTAATCCATTTGGAGTTTATTTTTGTGTATGGTGTTAGGTAATGTTCTAATTTCATTCTTTTACATGTAGCTGTCCAGTTTTCCCAGCACCACTTATTGAAGTGGCTATCTTTTCTCCATAGCATGTTCTTGCCTCCTTTGTTGTAAATTAGGTGACCATATGTGCATGGGTTTATCTCTGGGCTTTCTATCCTGTACCATTGATCTATATTTCTGCTTTTGTGCCAGTACCATATTGTCTTGATTACTGTAGCTTTGTAGTATAGTTTGAAGTCAGGTAGCCTGATTCCTCCAGCTCCATTTTTCTTTCTCAAGATTTGCTTTGGCTCTTTGGGGTATTTTGTGTTTCCATATGAATTGTAAATTTTTTGTTCTAATTCTGTGAAGAATGCCATTGGTAGTTTGATAGGGATTGCACTGAATCTGTAGATTGCTTTGGGTCATAGAGTCATTTTCACAATATTGATTCTTCCAATCCAAGAACATGGTATATTTCTCCATCTGTTTATGTCATCTTTGATTTCTTTCAGCAGTGCTTTAAAGTTTTCTGAGTACAAGTCTTTCACCTACTTAGGCAGGTTTATTTCTACGTATTTTATTCTTTTTGTTTCAGTGGTAAATGGGAGTGCTTCCTTAACTTCTCTTTCTGATTTTTCGTTGTTGGTGTATAGGAATGTCAGAGATTTCTGTGCATTAATTTTGTATCCTGCAACATTACCAAGTTCATTAATTAGTTCTAGTAGTTTTCTGGTGGCATCTTTAGGATTTTCTATGTATAGTATCATGTCATCTGCAAACAGTGACAGTTTTACTTCTTCTTTTCCAATTTGTATTCCTTTTATTTCTTTTTCTTCTCTGATTGCTGTGGCTAGGACTTCCAAAACTATGTTGAATAACGGTGGTCAAAGTGGACATCCTTGTCTTGTTCCTGATCTTAGTGGAAATGCTTTCAGTTTTTCACCATTGAGTATGATGCTTGCTGTGGGTTTGTCATATATGGCCTTCATTACATTAAGGTAGGTTATCTCTATGCCCATTTTCTGGAGAGTTTTTATCATAAATGGTGTTGAATTTTGTCAAAAGCTTTTTCTGCATCTATTGAGATGATCATACAGTTTTTGTTCCTTAATTTGTTAATGTGGTGTATCACATTGATTGATTTGTGTATACTGAAGAATCCTTGCATCCCTGGGATAAATCCCACTTGATTCCTTTTTTTTTTTGCAGTACGCGGGCCTCCCACTGTTGTGGCCTCTCCCGTTGCAGAGCACAGGCTCCAGACGCGCAGGCCCAGCGGCCATGGCTCACGGGCCCAGCCGCTCAGCGGCACGTGGGATCCTCCCGGACCAGGGCACAAACCCGCATCCCCTGCATCAGCAGGCGGAATCCCAACCACTATGCCACCAGGGAAGCCCCCATCTCTTTTTTTTTTTTAAGAGTGGGATTGTGTTCTTGTCTTACTGGTTGTTTGGCCTGAGGCTTCCAACACTGGAGTTTGTAGGCTGTTGGGTAGAGCTGGGTCTTGGTGCTGAGATGAGGACCTCCGTGAGACCTCACTCCAATGAATATTCCTTGTGGTCTGAGAGTCCGGTGGCTCGGACTCTGAACTCTCACCTCAGGAACTTTGGCTCAACCCCTGGCTTGTGAACCAAGGTCCCACAAGCCACGTGGGGTGGCAAAAAAAAAAAAAAAAAGAGAGAGAGAGAGAACAATAACAAAGTAAAAAATAAAATTAGACCAGGAAACTAACAGATATGTTAGAAAGAATATAAAAATAAAAATATTGATGAATCAAAAACCAGAAGGTACAACAGCACCACAATAGTAAAAAAGAGGAGGAGGGAAAAGAAAAAAAAAGAAGAAAAAAAAAAAAGGAAAAAAATAAGGGGAAAAGGCCTTGGCTGTGGAGGGCGGGGCCTAAGCAAGGGCGAGGTTTGGATGGTGGGTGGGGCCTATGCTTAGGACCTACAGAACTGGAAAAGGCCCTGGGGGCTGTGGGGGGTGGGGCTTAGGCGCAATTGAACAGACCCCACCCCTGGTCTCAGAGGGTAGGGGACCTCACCTGGGAGTCCAGCAGGCTTCCTGGGCTCGAGTGGGCGAGGCAAACGCCCTCCACTCCTCTCCTGCTCCTCTGGTCCAGAGGGCCCCTCCCACCTGCATCTCCTGTTCTCCCCTCGGCCTCCTTCCTATGCCCCCAGGACCAATGTGGTTTGGGGAGGGTGGGCCCTGGAGGGCAGGGCATCGGCCTGGGAGCTCAGCAGGCTCCCCGTGCCTGAGTGGGCCGTGCAATCGCCCTCTGCTCCTCTCTCGCTCCTCTCGGAAGGCCCCTCCCGCCTGCCTCTCCTGATCTCCCCGGCCTCAGGGGAGCTGATCCTGTCTGGCCTCCATTTCTCCTCCCTGCTCAGTACCCCAACATCCTACAGGTTCACTTGGGGGTTCCTCCCATCTCCTTGGGTGTCAGGGTCCCCAACAGAGGCCAGCAGGCACCCTAATTGTGGGGAGACACTAACGTGGTGTCTTCCCACACTGCCATCTTGACTCTGTTATCCATTCCTCCACTTTAGCATGTTTGCTTTGCGTTTACTTGAACTTATTTGCTTTGTTACTGATGCTCTGTAGCTAAACTAACAAGCAAAGCAACAGCTTGTATTCTGGCTCAGGCCCAACAGCTACTAGTTTAGGATATTCAGTGGGTTACCTAATGTTTCTGGGTTTCACTTTCCCACATTTAAAAGGGGCTAATGCTATCCTTCTCACCTAGGGTAGTGAATGAAAAAGCATTTTTGTTTTTTTGTGGACTCATTGCTAGGACAAAAGTATAGCAATTATGTGACAAGCTATTTATATGGTACTAATTATAGCATATCATAGTATAGGGTAGAATAGACTAATATAGTACAGTATTAAATACTAGTATATAGTATAAAGAACAGCAAGGTGGGACCTCCCTGATGGCGTTGTGGTTAAGAATCCACCTGCCAATGCAGGGGACACGGGTTTGATCCCTGGTCTGGGAAGGTCTTACATGCCACGGACCAACTGAGCCAACGAGCCACAACTACCGAGCCCACAAGCCACAACTACTGAGCCCACGTGCCACAACTACTGAAGCCCGTGCACCTAGAGCCCGTGCTCTACAACAAGAGAAGCCACCACAATGAGAAGCACGTGCACTGCAACAAAAGGTGGTCCCTGCTCACCGCAACTAGAGAAAGCCTGTGTGCAGCAATGAAGATGCAATGCAGACAAAAATAAATAAATAAAATTAATAAATTTATATTAAAAAAAAAGAACAGCAAGGTAACTTCTGTGCAGTGTTCTTTGCTTGCTAACATTACATTGCGGGGGAGTAAGTTATTTTAAAATGCACATTTTAAAAGCAGAGAGCACATTCATATATCACATAACAATAACTTGCGTTCACTATGTTCTACAAGAATTTATTGGGTACTAAATATGTATCAGACACTATAGTAAAAACAGGGTCAGAAAGTAAGAAGAAGAGAGATGTGAGAAAGTCATTTCTCTGGAAACCAATTCTAAAGACCTCCTGGCCTTTGGTAACTTTGTCCACAGGATACTATCTCAACATACTGAGTGCCAGCTATTGTCCCAGCTACACAGGCCTAGAAGTTCAAACTTCAGAACCCCAACTGGTGCTGGGAAGCAAACTGGGTATATTGTGTAGTGATGCAACTCCATGAAGGCTGGGATGCTGACTGTCTTATTCAACTCTGTATCCTTGGTACCGAGCACAGTATGTGGGGGCAAAGTAGGCGCTCAATAAATATTTGCTAAATGAATACATAACAATAAAATGCTCTCCATATATCAAAACAGGTTAAGAAATGCATTTATTAACATGAGGAGAAATTTGCTATTATTGTTAATTGAAAAATGATTAAGCAGCAAGTATAATATCATCTTCTTTTTGTAAGAGAAATATATTTAAATACAGAGAAACACATATACACACATACATCCATAGAAAAATACCTAGGAAGATAGACAAAATATTGACAGTACTTATCTCTGGGTGATGAGATTTTAGATGTCCTTAAATTTGATTTCATTATCCTTATCTTCTTAATTAGATAATAACTATGCATGGCTTCTATGTAAGCGTTTCCACTACTGGAAGAAAACACTAGGAAGACATTTCACTTAGCAATGCCACACATTTCAACAGCCCCACATACCTGGAAATGGGGGCGTCTACATCTTTCTAGACTGGAGAAGCATTGTTGCTGATATCCTGGAAACTTGGTATTGAGGGGAGAGAGGGAGCCTCTGTTCAGTAATGAGCAAACAGTACTCGAGCTGTAAGTTTGCTGGGTGAATTTTCACATCTGTATGAAAGAGAGTGCTGAGTAGTCATAGTTTTAGGTTCTTGCTCAGGGTAGTTTTGAGACTCAGATTAGCTTGGCACTCCAGTTAGCACTGGCTTCATGACAGAAGCCAGGTAGCAGACTGGTGAAGCACAGGCACAGATTAGGTTGAAGGTTAACTGGTTATGTGGGCTTGGGCATGCTTTTCTCATCTCTGAGCCTGTTTTTTCACTGGAATAATAAGGAGACTGAAGCATGTGATTGCTAAGTTTTTCCTTGGAATAATAAATGTGTTGGGATTCTCTTTCCACTGTGATGTCCACTTGGGGTCTGACCTCTCAAAACAAAAAAAGCAGAACTGATTGGTTTTGAAGACCTGTGAGTGTTTTCACCCGAAGTGATTGCCTCTCTACAATCTGAAAGGCACTCCTGCCTTGGAGACAAGGCATCCTGTACTTCCACCCTGAGCTCAGTCGGAGGTCTAGAGTTCTCACAGAAACATTCTTGACATGAAAAGATGCTCAACGTAAATTGTTATTAAGGGGAAAAATACAGAGCAAATGTTAACAGAGATTCACTTTGGGAGGTGGGATGATAGAGGTATCCAAGCAAGGGGATGTTGAAAGTGGATTTCCTAGAATCAAAAAACCTCTGCTCTATCCACAGTAGGTGTGCATGGTCTGCTTGGGTAGACCTCAGGGATGGTGGGGTAAAATGGGTATTGCACAACTTCCCAGAAGACTCTTTTGTGAGTACCAAATAAGCTAACATGTATAAAGCACTTAGCATGGGGGTTGAGAACCACAGGGTACTATGGTGGTGATGGCCATTGTAACTTGTAAATGTGACCTTCCTTTTTCCCTCTTACCACACTGACCATTTCATTCCTGCCTCCTGGGCTGCTGCTCAGACTTTCAACCCTCTCCCTGTCATTTTCCTAGATCTAATACCTTCCTTCTCTGTATGCAGAGACAGCATGACAGAGGGAGGCCAGTGGGATCCACATGGTTAACCCAGAGCAGAAAGTATACAGTGTCAATATTTAGAGTGGCACTATTTGACCGACGGTGGTTTTTTCTTCCGCAGAGTAATTACTCTGTGTTTGGATTCTCGGTTTTCATAAAAGAAACGTGGCTTGCTAGCGATTACATATACCAAATGAACCTAAGCTTGAGTAAATGTTGAATACTGAATTGAAATTGCTTCTTGCGATGGGTCTTCCATGACTTCGTGTGGTTTTGGAGGCAACAGGCCCTATGTCAGCCTCTGTGAATATCAGAGTTATCACATGGCAACACCTTGTCAGTGCTCCATTTGGCTGAAAGATGGAGACAGTTCTAGAGATAAGCAGGGGCTCCTCCTTTATTCCCCTGCCTACACATACAAGCTGTCCAGATCTTGGTACTTAGGTACGAGAAACTCTCATGAGGACAGGGTCTTCGGATTTGCTATCAGATCTATGACACACAGCTGCTGAACGCTGACACCACAGACTGGAAATGGCTATGTCTCTCAGGACACACTCAAGGGGTTTTAATATTTAGCTTTCAAACGTGCATGTGGAATGGGATTGGTAAAAGCCATTTTATCCAAAATCCTTCAAAAGGTATTTCAAGTCCCCATATCCTTAAATTTGGTTTGATTCTATAAGATTCAGACAGTCTTCACTGCCGATCACTAAAGGGGCAAAAAGGAAGGGTCACATAATATCAACCAAAGTGACTGTGATTTTAGTCCACAGGCAAGCAGAGAGGGAGGTAGAGATGAGGGGCCCTTAGAAGAAATGTTGAGTGGAGAGGTGGGGACAATTTATTCTGGGCGTGGTAGAGCATATACCTAGTCTAGTTGGAATTAAGAGAGTTTAGTTCTAATATGTTGACAGATAATCCTTGATTGGATTAATCAAGACATATTATATATATATATTTTTAAATTTAATTATTTAATTTATTTATTTTGGGCTGTGTTAGGCCTTCTTTGCTGCGCGCAGGCTTTCTCTAGTTGCGGCGAGCGAGGGCTACTCTTCTTTGCGGTGTGTGGGCTTCTCATTGCGGTGGCTTCTCTTGTTGTGGAGCGCAGGCTCTAGGCGTGCAGGCTTCAGTAGTTGTGGCACATGGGCTCAGTAGTTATGGCTCATGGGCTCTAGAGCGCAGGCTCAGTAGTTGTGCCTCACGGGCTTAGTTGCTCTGCGGTATGTGGGATCTTCCCGGACCAGGGCTCGAACCTGTGTCCCCTGCATTGGCAGGCTGATTCATAACCACTGTGCCACTAGGGAATCCCCAAGACATATATATTTTGGAACAAAGATACTTGCTGAAAGGAGGATTATTGTGTTTCTCTTAGATCCCAGCCCTGCCTCTGATCCCAAAGCTTCAGGGCCCTCCAACCTCTGCCCAAAGCCATTTTCTGCCATCAACCGAAGCAGCTGAGTCGGAAGCTGAGTTCGTTCAGCTCACTTCAATTTGGAAAGTAGTTATTGGGCATCTTTCACTCTGCTAGGAACTGGGGAGACACAGCTGAAGATGCTGTCCTTACTTCAAGGAGCTCACAGGAAGACAGATGCCCAGTGAACAATGAGCTCATCTTGTGCACTAAGTGAAAAATCAGAAGTGCCCCCAAGTTACCATGTTGGGGTGGACAAAAGACTGTGCCTGCTCTGGGATGTCTGTTTAAGACTTTGTGGAGCAGCAACGTGATTGCAGGCGCTGGGAGTAGGTGGCAGCAGTAGGAGGTAGATAGGGTTACTAGATTTATCAAATAAAAATAAAGAACACCAGCCGCATACCACAGGGAGATCAGCTCGGTGCTTTGTGACCGCCTGGAGGGGTGGGATAGGGAGGGTGGGAGGGAGGCAGACGCAACAGGGAAGAGATATGGGAACATATGTATATGTATAATTGATTCACTTTGTTATAAAGCAGAAACTAACACACCATTGTAAAGCAATTATACCCCAATAAAGATGTTAAAAAAATAAATAAAGAACACCAAGGTATATTTGAATTTCAGATAAACAACAAATACTATTTTAGCATAAGTGTGTCCCATGCAATATACTAAATTTGGGGGATTATTTATCTGAAATTCAAATTTAACTGAGAACCTTGGATTTTAGCTGGCAATCCTCGTGGTACAAGACTTGTCTTGAAGCTTTAATTGCTTAGCATTTCACCATGACTGAGACAATGTCAAGGTAGAAAGGCTTCCTCAAGGGATGTCTTACCCAAGGGCAGGGTTTTGAAGACTGAATATTAGTCTTAGGTCCTAGTTACTCAAAGTGTGGTCTGTAGACCAGCAACATGGCATTACCTGGGAACTGTTGGAAATGCAGAATCCCAGGCACTGCCCCAGACCTAGGGAATCAGAATCTGCATTTTAACTAGACTCCTGGTAACGCATGAACATCTTAGAAGCTCTGGTCTGGTCTAGGAAAGGGTAGGGGGTACATTAAAGAAATGGCATGTGCAAATGCACAGACACCCAAAATAGTGTGGTTGTCTCCTTATGGAACATCAGTCACTTGTTTGATCCTCTGCTACACACAGCCTTGATGCTATCTTGCACTTTATTTTTTTCCAGAGATATTTTTTTCCCCTCTCAAATATAGGAAGTATGAGGACCCATATTACTTTTATTTAGCAGGTGATGAATAATGAAAAATTTATAGACATAAAACTTAGTTAAAACATACTAAATTATTTTCACTCATGTTCAAAAAGTACATGAAAAGTTAGTATGTAGTGTGCAGTGTGTTACACCCTCTGTAGAGTGTATAATTACACCACCCGTTAGGTGGTATTTCTACATTTTACAAATGAGGAAACTAATATCTTAAGAGGTTGAGTGCTTGTAAGCTTCAAAGGCAGAATTCTATCCCAGGAACATCTGACCCCACGCAAACGTATGCTTTATGCCCACTGCCTTCAGCTAAGCAGTGATTGTAAGCAAAGTGAATTTTTAAAAAATTTTTGGAAACATGGAAAATTCAGGTTAAGCACACTTAGCCTTGGATATCTAGATATTTCAGGTGGCAGGTTTTCTTGTTTGTTTTGGTTTGGTATTTTGGGAGAGGGCAGCATTAAGTTGTTCATTGCAATTATATATCCTTGTGTGTATATATATTGATGGGTCTCATTACTGCCCTAACATTTTCCCTTCTTTTCATTTATATTAAATTTCACCCCTTCCTCAAGGCCCACCTAAGACCCTTTCTCCTTGTTCTCCCTCAAAAGGCTTTCCTACACAACCAGAGCTTGCAGAAACCCCCAGCTCCATCCCTTCCTCCCAGTTCTTTGTTCTTATTGATTCTGCCTGTGAATCTCAACATTTCCCCCAGCAGTGGAATCTTTTTAAAAATATAATAAACATTATGCATGAGCCCAATTTGAAAAAAGAAGTGGAGTTCTGAGATATCCGAGACCCTCCACACTCAGCTCCTCACCCATCTCCCAAAGAACCCTAAGGACACATGGGGAACATATTTTTGGAGGAAATAGATCTGTGCTACTTGCACTGTTGTCTCAATTTATTTTCCTTCCCATGCTTGTCTATCTTCCCATGTAAACAAAAGCCCCTTGAAGATGGAGGATATTGATTATTATGGGTACCACCTAATTCAAACCCCAAAATGGGGCTCATGTACTCCTGGGCAAAAGAGGGCAGGATATTTAAAGTCCAACCATGAAAAACCGAAATCATGATCATTTTAGCCTTTTGTGTATCTTCCCATTATTCATAGCATAGTCCCTTCCAAGTAAAATATGTTTAATCAATTCTATACATGCTGATTAATTGACTGTTCTATGGAGTTAAGTGGATCATTTTAATCTTGTTGGCTGAAATATATTTATTTAAATTGTATAAATTGACTGTAGTCTTTATAATAGCACGTTGTCAGTGAAAAATGTTTTTAAAACTTAGAAATAGCAGGAATAAAAACAACCTACATGCAGACAGCAAGATAGCTGCCATCCAATTTACAGGTCACGGTGCTTCTGTAGAAATAAATATGTAGCTAGACATAATGAATTAGACACATTCAAATTCTGAGAGGGTCTTTTCATTAGAATATTCTCCTTCTTTAAGCATTTAAAAAAATTTCTTCTACTACCTTAATGATACATAATGAAATCCAATAAGATAGGTAATCATTGTAATGAAAACACTGCTGAAAATTCTGATGGACATATGAATTGGTGTCTTAGTTTTAAATGGAAGGTTCTGTCACATGGAAAATTGCAGCTTCTCCAAAGTTAGGTTGGACAACTAGAACACTCATGCAGCCATTCATCTCTTTATTTATTCACTGAACATTTTTTGATCAACTTATGAATGCCAGGCACCTTGCTAAACACAGGTGGCTATGCTGTAACACAACATACATATTCCTAAAAAACCTTATAATCTGTAAAAAAATAGCAGGACTTGGAGGTAAAATAAGGTTAGAATAGACCACTCAAAACCTAGGCAATTTTGGGGCTTCCCTGGTGGCGCATCCATCTGCCGATGCAGGGGACATGGGTTCGTGCCCCGGTCTGGGAGGATCCCACATGCCGTGGAGCGGCTGGGCCCGTGAGCCATGGCTGCTGAGCCTGCGCGTCCAGAGCCTATGCTCTGCAGCGGGAGAGGCCACAGCAGTGAGAGGCCCGTGTGCCACAAAAAACCAAAAAAAAAACCTAGGCAGTTTTGGAATCAGAACATTAATTAACACAAGTAACAACAAATAGGTGTTCTAAGAAGATATAGCATAGTTAAAAAAGACATGCTAAATTTCTAAAAGGCAAAAACTAGAGTAAATATTTATTAAACATGCTACTTGATGCTACTTGGTAGAAGTGGGTGTGAGGTGTAAGGGAGTTGGGAGCTGCTGAGTTACGGAGGCAGGGCCAGGGCCAAGGGCAAGGCTATGGAGGGCCCTGCTACAGGCACTCGCAGTACCACATGAAGATGCAGTCAAGAGGAAGAGCGAGGTGGGTCAGTGTAGCTTTCCCCCAAATGGACCTCGAGATCAGGATTTTGGTGCAGGGAGTTTACTGGGAGGTGATCTCAGGAAGCACAATGAGGAAGTAGAGTAGTGAAACAGGGAAGGGAGGAAAATCTCTTCCCTTTATTAAGTGCCATTAATGAGGAGCTACCACCGCAGGTAACTGGGACTCAACCCCAAGTGGGACCCTGGCAGGTTGCAGATCACTCCTGGGGCATTAATTCCTCGGCACTTCTTGCCTTATACACAAGCCAAGTGCTCCCTCCCGGAGGGCAGAGAATACCCTCAGTGAGGGAGAGCCAGAAAGTGACTGACAGGTCCTGAAATCTGCAAGTGACCCTGGTAGAAGCAGGTAGGCTGGAAGGATCCAGGCAGGAAACCTACAGCATCTCTAAGGGGACAAATGGGATTGTACACACTGAGGTGAATGGGCTTTGGGTTCAGGATCGTGTCCTTTCGTGGCTTGCTAGAGTCAGTATGTTAGTTTGCATTAGCTGTGCTGTTTGGCGGAACAAGAGTAAAGTGTTAGAACGAATTGCCTACAAACCAATGAGACTTGCATGTTACGCAGACACCATACCCCTCTTTGCAACTTGTGTATGAGCTCATTTGCATCACAGGGACCACGTGTTACACAAGAACAGATGGTACTGGGTTACCGCCTTTGAATAAAATACTGAACAGTCCCTGACGGCAAGAAACTTACAGTCTAGCAAGAGAAACAGGAGTTCACAGTTCAGTGAGGTGTGCGCTGTGGCAGAAGATGTTACAACGCGCTATGCGTCTCCCAAGGGAGTCCCTTGTCCACTCCTGGGGGACCAGAGAAGAGACATTTAAGCTAAGTCCTGATGGATGAGCAACAGGGAGATGGAGAGGACAGAGGAAGAGAAGCCTAGGTGAATTCATGAGTGAGGAGACAGGGTGAACTTCCAATATCTGTGAAGCCTTGCCCCCCACTCCCATGTAGGTCACTAGAGACTCCTGGACATCAGGGGTCAGCTTAAGGAAATGGGGAACACTAAACTCAAGAAATTTAGGTCCCCAGAGAAAAATTTTAAGCCCTAAAATAGGTGCTGAGACCAATCCCTGCATCGTGCAGAACCTGCCTGCTGCCTAGTGTTGGATAAATAATAAATACCGGTCCCTTCTGTCCCTGGGATCAGTGTCCTGCCTTGACCTTGCTTATCAGATCAGGTAGGAAAGCGAGGTCCTCCTTACCACATGTGGTCATTACATTTCCCATGGCATTTTCACAAGAGGCCGGGCTGCTCCCCTGGCTGTTGTCCAGGTAGGTAATTATCTTGCCTCCTGTTCTAACTCCCTTGTGGTTTCAGTTGTAGGAGAGAGCCTCCTTCACTCCCACGTGATTGGCTGCCAGTGCTGAAAGGTTTCATTCTGGAAATCTGTTACCTTCTGCCCTGGAGCTTGGCTGGCATTCAGGTGTGGGAGAGGATGTTTGAGGACAACTTGGCCAGGCTATACTTACTAAGAGAAGTGGAGAATTGGGACTAATTTCCTGATAAAATGAGCACCAAATGTAATGTTTCACCATATGACTTCATTGTTTAAAAATATGAAAACCTGGATTGTGCCAGGAAAAGAACAAGTTCCCTATTCAAAATTGCTGACATAAAACCTGTATCATGTAGCCTTACCACAAGAGTGTGCTATTCTGGCAAACTGACCAATGATTATGATGGTCAACTGTTTTGAAAATGACACACCTGAGGAGTGGGTATCTGAGTCGAGATGTACTAGAAAATCTATCTATCAATCTCTCTCTCTCTCATTATCTATACCTACCGTCTACCTCTATCTATCCATCTACCTATCTATCTGTTACCTATCTATCTATCTCTATCACTATCTCTCTATATCTACCATCTACCTATATCTATATATCTATCAATCTATCTATCCATCCATCCAACCATCATCTGTCATCTGCCATCATTGCATACATAGCCTTTTACCTCCATCTATATGGATCCTTAGTACATAGCCATCAACATGCAACCCACGAATGATAATGTTCCCGGCAGTTCAATGAAGAGTTTCTGAGTACCCACAGTTGCACGGCCATATGACTCAGGAGATATGAAGATCTATAATGATAATACCCTTCCTCTGCCCTCTGTACGCTTCCTAGCAGTAATGCAACATAGTAAGACCAGCTCCAAAAACAGTTAGACCGGGGTTTAAACTCTGGCACGATTATCTCCAAGACTGAGTAAATTACATAATCTTTCTAATCCACAATTTCTTCACCTATAAAATAGGGATAATAATATCAGGACCTAGCTTACAGGGTAATACTAAATTATAATGACATATTGATATTAAAGTGCTCAGCACAGTGTCTGGTACATAATAGGCTCAATAAATGTTTGTAATCCTTACTATAATAAAAACCACCAGACATATTTACAAAAGCAAGACTCAACTGCCTGGCCCTGCCCTTCTGTCTTCCCCCCCGCAGTTCTGAGAAAAGCTGATCATCTGTAGCCATGAAATGGCTTTGTGGTCAGAGGAGCCTGGGTTGGAATCCCAGCTTTGTTAACTTATTAGCTCTACGACCCTGGACATGTTAAATAACCTCTTTGAGCCTTGGTTTCCTCATGGTAAAGCAGGATAGTTATAGGATAAAATGAAGTAACTATTTATAGTCATTATTTATAGGTTCTATACATGCCACATAGAAAGCATCAAATAAATGGTAGCCCTTAGTGTATCAGAGATAATACAAAGCATTTGATGATTTGACCATAGGAGTCACTCAAGATGCAGATGCTTTTATTATCTTTATCAACCAAAAAATAAGTTATTCAGTATCTACCAAAAGCCCAGTTGAAAGAAATACTGTCCCTGGAGGTCTCATGAAGGGTGGCAGTCACTCCACATCAGCAGACCAGGCTGGGCCACCCTACTGTAAAAGTAGGCTCTTACTGACTGTATCTTTGACATTATGCTACTCACTTGCATTGGGGAACAAGACAGTTATCATTTACATAAAACTCACAATTGGGTTTAAGCAACAACATTGTTGAAATCAAGGTCACTCCTTCAAACAGTATTCCTATTTGATGACTCATAGGAGGAAAATCCCTTATGTTTCAGTTCCTTGAAAAGTTGGAAATTTTTGCATTACCTTTAGTGACTTTATTGAAATGTAGAGTATGCCCAACTGATGTTAACCTTGACTTTCTTACTAGAGTCTCTATTTTCTCTTTATTTTGATTTCCTCTTCAGTTTATTTTATCATGTTTTTGCATTACACATAGCAAGCTGCCTCAAATGCTTTTGGGAACAAGGTTGGGAATAAATAAATAAATTAATGAAATGAAATATTCCTGTAACGCTAACATTATGCTCTGTGGTGTTTGGATTACTATCCGAATGGAGTCAATCTATGACCATAATTAAGAAAGTCTAAATTTGTAATGTTTCTTCTCTGTACTGTAGGCTCTTAACAGAGCATTTTAACCTAAAGAATCTTCCATTACCTAAGGGCAGTTACTTAATTGACTAAGACTCAGTATTTTAAAATTATAAAATGAGAACGGTGGTATAAGTCTAAGAATGATAGTAAAAGTTACCAACTTCTGAACACCTATGATGTGTCAGACACTATGCAGAAAACTTCACAAACGTCCTATGGTTAAATACTTTCCAGACGTATTTGATTTCACAATAACTGTATGATACAGCCACTGACCCATTTTACACATGAGGACACTGAGGCTCAGAGAAGTTGTCTGCCCAAGGTGACACAGCTAAGAAGTGGCAGATTATTGATTGAACCCAGAAGAACTTGCACTGTGGCACTCAGAACCACATTTTTGTTGCTGGTTTAGTTTCAGCAAAATGACATCCTCTGTCATAATTAACTCAGCAAAAGAACACTGTCTGTGACATGCTGTGAACTTGCTTTTGGTTGTGAAGTTTTGTTTTACTTAATTTATAACTTTTTATATAAAATTATAAAGGATTTGTACCTCATTTTATGGTTGTATATTTTACATATCATCATAAAACTAATTTAACAGTAAGGATATGAGAGACTTTTTTCCCCCACTGGAAGGGTTGATATATTTTTCAGGTTTGGGAAATACTGATTCCCAACATGGAAGTTTTTATTTTTTATCTGTTTTATCTTAAATCTCTAAGAATTAAAATCACTGAGAGGAAAAAGAGAATGCATTGAGATGGCTGAGAAAGGTGGGATTTGGATTAGTTTTGAAAGAGATGCAGAAGGCAGAATGTGAGGGACAGCTGACAGCAAGACCCCCCACGCAGGTGATGCTACTAGATTGGTTTGGCTCACCTGCATGGCTAAAGGATGTCCTTCATCCCACACTGTTCCAAGTTGAGCCCTTCAAAAGCTGAGGGCTTCTGCTAGAGGAGCTCCAGGAACACGAGAGGGAAAGAATAGAACACACAGAAGCCCGACATAGAGCGGGCCATCAGAGCAAGGGTCTGCAGTGGCAGTAAACGCAGGAGAGAGGAACCAGAATCAGAACCAAGCCAGAAAACATACTGGATGGCTCTGAATGCAGAATGAGTTTAGAGAGTAACCAATGGGGAGGCATTGCTTACCCCTGAGTAGGAGATTGGTATGAAATTGATGGTGTTTTAATACCAAGGCAGAGGATGACTAGAAGAAGGGAAAGCTTGCTAGATTGAAAAGAGCATTGGTTGGGTTCACCAGGGTGCAGCTTAAACAAGTGGATTTAAGGTAGGAGGTGATAAGCCTCCTTCATTCCCCAGGTAATGAGGAATCTGACATTCCCATCAAGAAGTAACTTACGGGCACTGGTGAACACACACTAATTATGGCTAGAGTCTCAGCTTCCCTGATAGTTTCCCACATTTTGGTCAGATCTATAAATATAAAGGAGAGATCTTAAGATTGCCCCCTTGTCCTGCTGGCAAAGCTTGTGCCTACAATATCCCTCTGGGACCAAAAACCACATTGAGATTCCACAAGTACATTTTTAACAATGCTGGGCAATAGCTCTTTCAGAAAGACTCTGCCCAGGGTAGCTACTGCAATCAACTTTCTCGCTTTGGGTTCCTATCGTAAAGAACCTGTCTGAAGGTCTCATGCAGAGAATTCAACTTATATCATCCAAATAGGGGAAACATGAAGTGTACCTCGCTAACCCCTGGGGTTGGCAGCAGTCACCATGTTTACTTTCACTTTTTTCTGGTTTCTGAGGGCAAATGAATTAAAATTCATGTTACAATTAAAAACCATTAATAGAAAACATCAGAGAAAACAAGCAATTAGTTAATGTATTTTTTAAAGCTTTACTACACTTCAGCTATCAAGGACAATCATTCTGAGAAAGGTTTTTTTTTACCCATTATTAAAAGCTTACATGTCTACCAATAACTGAAAGCATGTTTGGATTTGCTTGAATTCTACTCTAGAGAGCAATACCCTGACAATATTTCCTGACCTAATACCTCGAATGTATTAACTTTCAAACACAAATAAAAAAACTAGTCTATAAGTTTTGCTGTGGATTCTTTGCTGTACATTGATCCATCCATAATTTCTTTTTTTTTTTAAGATTTAATTTTATTTATTTTTGGCTGCTTTGGGTCTTTGTTGCTGTGCGTGGGCTTCCTCTAGTTGCGGCGAGCGAGGTCTACTCCGTGTTGCAGTACGCAGGTTTCTCATTGCGGTGGCTTCTCTTGTTGCAGAGCACGGGCTCTAGGCGCGCGGGCTTCAGTAGTTGTGGCTCGCGGGCTCTAGAGCACAGGCTCAGTAGTTGACGCACGGGCTTAGTTGCTCTGCGGCATGTGGGATGTTCCCGGCCCGGGGATTGGACCTGTGTCCCCTGCATTGGCAGGCGGATTCTTATCCACTGCACCACCAGGGAAGTCCCCCATCCATAATTTCTAAGCATCTATTCTGTTCAGGGCACTATGCTTGAAGCTGTAGGTTAGTTGAAATGTACTTATTATCCTCCAGGAGTTTCAACTCTTCCCCTCTGTGGTATATAACTAGCCATTGATAATGACAATAATAGTAGTAATTACCTGTTGATAGATACTTCTAAAAAACTTAAGAACTTTCACTTACATAATTTAATCTTTTAATCTTCCATTTAATATTCAAGGGGATTCTTTGAAATAGGAGGTAGGTGGAAGCATCACTAGCCGCATTAAATGAGGGCAAAAGTTTATCTCAGAGACTCAGTAACTCACTCAGTCACAAAGTTAACGATGGAACCAGAACTGACATGAATTTCCTGACACAGAATGAAGTCCTCTGTCTACCTACTAACTGAATATTTTGATATATTATACTACCAATCCCTTATACTGTAGTAGAAGCACTCTTTAATGGTGAGGGGATTTAGATGTAAGGATCTTCCAAACTAGAAGAGATAATTTTCTAAATTTTGCAAGTTTTCTGGCTTTATAGAGTGAATTTAGATGGGTGTTTTGAGCTAACTGTGGATGCCACTCTCTCTCTCCAAACATGAGAAATTATGGATAGAACTTGAAAAAACTTAGAAATGTAACTAAGTATGAAAGCAAGACATGAAAATATCAAGATACCAAAAATGGGGAGGACACCCAAAACAAAAGCAACAAGAAGTTGACAATAGGGAGGCCACGGGGCTGCCAGGAACTGCTAGATGCCACAGGGCAGGGAAGGCCTGACTAGCAAGGAGTCTGGACCGTAGGCAGCTAGTACTGGACAACTGGCTACTGTGCTGAACAACTCAGATCCGTAGCCCAAGAAGTGGCCGGTGGCACACAACTCATCCTGGGCTGTGAACGGTAAAACATCTGCCTAAGAAAGAAACTGGACTCCCATGCTAGGTGCTATGTTCCTTATGTTCATGTGGGCCAAATTCCTATTACCTGGGAAGCACAGGGGCTTAGGTTTAAAGTTGTTTGTGGATGTCTCTTCCCAGAAACCATACTGAAAATGTTACATTGCTAAAATTTTAAGGGAATCACTAGAAGAATAAAGAACATATAATTTCCCACCCAGCAGAGGTGAAAAATGGGGGAGAAAAATCCCCTCCAAAACCCTGACCAATTAAAAAAGAAAAACCAGGGAAGAGACAACAAAGATAGGAAAATTAAAAAAGAAACATATAATAATACAGTATAAATATATCCAAATGTATAACTATAAATGATCTAAACTCAGTGGTTAAACATACTGCAGGTTAGTTTAAAAAATAAGAATTGAGTACTTACATCTGAACCAAAAGTTTGAAAATAAAAGAATAAATAAATGTAAACACAAATACATTATCTATCTATCTATTGAAAATACTATCCAAATAAAAGCTAGATAGCTTTATAAAAATAGAAGAGATTTTCAGACCAAAAGCACTAGTAGAGATGAAGGCATTGTCTACATAATGATAAAAATGTAATTCACCAGAAAGCTATAACAATTCTAACTTGGAATATCAAAAACACAGAGAAGAAAAAATTGACAAAATTACATGGAAAAATAGAATTATCCACAATCTCAGTAGGAAGTTTTAATATATAACTCACTATAATAATGACAACTCTAGAAATTAGTAAGAATATAGAATATTTGAACTACACAATCATCATGCTCGACAGAATGGGTAGAAATAGAAACTTATACCCAACAATTTTTGAGAATACACATTCTTTTCAAACATTTGTAGATTTTCTGTGAAAACTGACCAAGAATCATGTCTCACAAAGCAAGGCCACAGAGCCAGTCCCAATAAACACCAAAGAAATGATATCATACAGATCACAATTCTGAACAAAGTGCAAATAACTTAGAAATCAGTAAGAAAAAGAAAACGAAACAATCCCAAATATGTGGGAAATTAAAACTCCACTTCTAAATAACTCATAGGTCAAGGAATAAATCAGAGTAGACAATTAAAAATATTTAGAACCAAATACTAATGGATATATACAAACTTGCGGGGTATAATTACAATGGTATATATACAAGAACATCACACCTCACATTCTCCTATTAGAAAAAAATAAAAAGAACTGAAAACCAAAGAGTCAGGAAAAGAATTGAAAACCAATTGAAAACCACTTACTCAAAAAAATTAGAAAATAGATTGAAATAAAATTATGTATAAAGTGACTTCTATTTTTTGTGATGGTACCATGCATAGAGTCAAATCCTTGTGATGTTTTGTATGGTTGTAGACTTTGGCAACATGTAAATAATGTGTAAAGCAAGTTTTTATGATTAAGGAGTCAAACTTATTGAATTTTACTATTGAAAGTTGAAACAACATGTATGAACAAAAACAATAAGAGAATATACTCTTTTCATGGAAAAAAAAAGTGACTTCTATTTTTGTCTATGATGGAAAAATTGTATAACACTAACCCTACTACCAACAATAACTATTCAAGAATAATTATACTGGGTAAAAACTGTTTTACCCAGTATAAGAAGAACTGTTTGAAGTCATCAGAGATCAACCAAGATAGATAAGATGTGAGAGTTCAAGGTCTTAAAGAGAAGATAAGCCCACTGAGGGCAACACCACATTAGCCTCTATTTGTTCCCCTAAGGGGATTTGCTGATTTGTGGAACAAGGAAAAGAAGTAGAAAGAAGCAGCTTGAGGTTTGTGATAGTCTCACTGAGCTGGAGAGTTTGGATGACCCAGGTGGTCAGGATTTGAGAAGTCCAGATCTCAAAGAAGTGGGAACTGCAAAGAAGTCAGCTTAAAAATTCTACAGGTACTTTTCTTAAGAGCTGTTTTTCAACTCCTAAGCTGCATGTGCACTGGGCAAGGTGCCAAGAATCCAAGTGGAAAGCAGCTTCTGTGAGGCTGAAGAGCTTGAGTAGAGGCTTTGGTTGGAGAGAAAGAGGTGGGAGCTGGGACCTACAGAAGTGGAGAGGCCCTGGTCAACACCAGCTTTCCGTTGAGACACCTGAAGGGTATGCTCTAGGACTGACAGCTGGGCCCTAGGAGAAAAAGAAAATTGAAAATAGAGTCCCTTGTCTCCAGCAAAGCCTGAAGCCCAGTCTAAACTCATCAAAGTAATCTGCCTGTACTCTGTGCACTTGCCAGAAAAAAATTAAATCCTCTATATACAAAGATAACATTATCCAGAGCCTTTACATTTTTTACTGTTGTATACGATGTCCATCATTCAATGGAAATTACCACAGAAAGCTAGAAAGGGGATCAAATGACCAAAGACAAAGTTAAAAATATAACAATAGAAATAGTCATGCAAGTGATCACAGTATGATTGTATGATCAAGAAAATCGAGGGAAGGGCTTCCCTGGTGGCGCAGTGGTTGAGAATCTGCCTGCCAATGCAGGGGACATGGGTTCGAACCCTGGTCTGGGAAGATCCCACATGCCGCGGAGCAACTAGGCCCGTGAGCCACAACTACTGAGCCTGCGCATCTGGAGCCTGTGCTCCACAACAAGAGAGGCCACGATAATGAGAGGCCTGCGCACCGAGATGAAGAGTGGCCCCCAGTTGCTGCAACTAGAGAAAGCCCTCGCACAGAAACGAAGACCCAACACAGTCATAAATAAATAAATAAATAAATAAATAAATAAATAAAAGAAAATCGAGGGAAAAATAGAGCATTTCATTAGAGAATGCATCGCAGAATCTGTAAAAAAAGGAATTAAACCAAAAGTTTAGACATAAAAGGATAATAACTAATAAAAAATTTAATAGATTGGTTTAGTAGTGGATAAGAAATAGTAGAAGAAAGGATTAATGAATTTTAAGATAAGTCAGTAAAACAAAACTTGAGATTCTGCATTTCTAACAGGTTCCTAGGTGATGCCCATGCTGCTAGTCTACAAACCACACTTGAGTATCAAGAATTTATAAGACTCAATATCGTAATTTACACTAACGTACATAATTAAATCATAGGATTAGTATAAAATGCACAATTTACACTAATATTTCAATGTGATTCCAATAAAAATGGACAGTTCTTTGACAGAATTTGGTAAGCTGGCCCTAGAATTTATATGGAAAAGCAATATGCCACAAATAGCTAAGGCAACTTTGAAGAAGCAGAAGGTTAAACGGGGCTTACTCTATCAAATATCAAATGTTTTTATAAAGCTATAATAAATAAAATGGTGTGGAATTGGCGCAGAGAAGACAGATAAATCAATGGAAGAGAATAAAAGGCAAGAAGCCGACCTGTACATGAATGCAAAGTTGATCTATGATAGTGGTAGAACTGTAGAGTGGTTAGAAAAAAGAAAATTTAATCAAAGTTACTGGCACAATTAATTACTCATACACAAAAATAAAAGCAAATCTTATCTTACACCATACTTGAAATAAATTCCAGGTGGGTTTAAATGCTAAATTTAGATAGCAAAACTTTAAAATTAAACAAAAAGTAGGAAAATATTTTTATGACTCAAAGTGTGGAAAGATTTTTTTAACCAGGCAAATAAGCACAAATGTTAAACTGACAGATTGAGAGCTTTGACTATATTAAGATGAAAACTTCTATAAACCAAAAGTCATCATTAAAAAAGTGAAAGATAAGTGAGACTGGGAGGAGACATTTTCAGTGACTACCACTGGGAATTTGCATCCTGCTAATTCTAAAGCATCCCAAAATCAAGAAGAAAAAAAATTTGAAAGAACTGGAATAAGAGGGAGAAACTCAAATGGCAAATGACAAGTGTAAAAGTCTCCTCTTACTGGGGACTAGAGATATAAAACACAAGTGAAAATCAGAAAGGGGTATGATTTTAAACCCACAAGAGTGGGAAATATTAACAGGCTGATAATTCTAGGAATCAGTGAAGATGAGGAGCCAAATGAAATGATATTTATAAGTGGTAGAAGGGTAAATTATGTGTAGCTTTGGGGAGCAGTTGGACAAAATCTATTAAGTGAACAATACAGATTCCCTATTATCCAACAATTATTTTCCTAGGGATTTTCTCTGGAAAAATTCTTGCATGTGTGTACAAGTTGGCATGTACAGGAAAGTTGACAGCAGCATTTCTGGTAACTGCAAAATTTAGGAAAAAGCTAAATATGTATAAACAGTAGAATGAATAATTAAATTATAGTACATCCATGCCATGGAATATAATATAGAACTGTCCCTAAATAAACTAGAGATTTATGTATTATTAAAATGATGAAATAAAAATTTTAATTGAAAATGAAAGCAAAATGATACTGTGTGATACCATTTTACAAAGTTAAAAAATATATAAAGCAATCATACATATTATTTGGAGGAATATATGGATGTGTAAGGGACCAAAAACCACCAAATTCAGCATAGTGTTTATCTCTGGAGGTAGGAGGGGAAGAAATTGCAATTGAAAGGTGATATATGGAGGCCTCAAAAGTATTTGTAATATTTTATTTCTTGCTGAAAAAGGTTATACAGGTACCCATTATACTATTCTTTATACGTTTTTGTATGCCTGAAATATTTTATTAAAAAACAATTTTTAAGTGTTCCATACTTGATAAATCTGGAGAGCACTGTTAGAAGCAAATGCTTAACTGTTGGATGAGATCACCTCCACAATCTAGGGCACTACTGAGAAACTACTGTGGAAGACAACTGTTGAGAAGAATCTAACAGTAAAAAATATGAAGCACATCAGGAAACGCACTCTCATAAGAGAGACGCAACAAATATAACAAATGAGAGAATTTTCAGTTGAGATACTAAAGAAAATAGAGCAGTTTCCAAAGGACTGCAAAATAATTATGTTAAAAAATGATCACAGGGAGATCAGCTCGATACTTTGTGATGACCTAGAGAGGTGGGATAGGGAGGGTGGGAGGGAGGCTCAAGAGGGAGGGGATATGGGGATATATGTATACATATAGTTGATTCACTTTGTTATACAGCAGAAACTAACACAGCATTGTAAAGCAATTATACTCCAATAAAGAGATACATATATAAAAATTTTTTTTAAATAAAAGAATGATCAAAGAGATAAATCAGTCAACGGAACTCATCACGTTAGAAGATTTTATTATGAAAACAGAGTAAGCAGACTTCAAAATAAGCATATATTCTAGAAATGAAAAATATTGCTGTCATAGTTGTAAAATTCAACAGAACATGTCAAAGTAGACCAAAGCAAAAATTAATAAATTGGAAGATGAATTTAAGAGAGACTTCAAAGATGTATGATAAGAAAGAGGCAATGAGAGGGACTTCCCTGGTGGTGCAGTGGTTCAGATTCCGTGCTCCCAATGCAGGGGGCCCGGGTTCGTTCCCTGGCCGGGGAACTAGATTCTGCATGCATGCTGCAGCTAAGAGTTCACATGCCACAACCAAGAAGGCTGCAAGCCGTAACTAAGGAGCCCACCTGCTGCAATTAAGACCCGGCGCAACCAAATAAATAAACATTAAAATAATAATAATAAAAGAAAGAGGCAATGAAAGAGATGAAGAATAGAATAAGAAACTCCACTATGTGTCTAAAGGAGCCCCAGAAAGGGAGAAGGAATGGAGTAGTAACATGCAAATATGTTGGTGAATTTTGTAGTAAGGCATGAGTTTTCAGATTGAAAAGTCACACACAGACTCCCAAATGGAAGAAAACTGAGGTGGGGTGCAGGAGGAACAGAGAGAAAGAGAGATAGACACACAGACAGACAGAGAAACTATAGTACATCAAATATAAAGAAAACAATTTGAAAACCACCAGAAGAGATAAGACAGGAAATCTATGAGAAAAAACAATCAAATTGACGTTGGACTTCTCCTCAGTCAGAAGGTAGTCTGGAAGAAAAAAGAATAATGCCTTCAAAGTATCAAGGGAAAAATATAACAGCCAATTCAGAATCTTACACTTAACTAAATTATCACTCAAGAATGAGGATGAAATAAAGATATTTTAAGAAATACAAAGAGCTTATCACTTATTGAAAGAACTTTCTGATAAGGGAAATAGAATCTAGAAGGGAGAAATAGAACCTAAGTGGTGATGATGAGAAAAATATTAGTAAGCATGTTCATAAATAAAAATGACACTGGGCAGCGAAAAAAATAACAATATGATCTTAAAAATAAGGCCTTATAAAACATGAATTATCTTCTTAAGTGTGGAATAGTTCAGAAATAATTAGAATACTCTATTTTCCTCATTGTTGTTTGGATGAATAAAGATGATTACTTTTAGACTTGGTTGGAAAAACACAGTCAGATATGGATCTTAAAAAATTTAAAGGCAATCACATAAAGAATAAAAATTATAACTTGCAAACTAGAAAATAACTAAAAGGTAAGTGAGAAACTCACAGTTCAACAAAAGGCAGGGAATTAAGAAAGAAGGAGGGGGAGCAGGGAGAGGAGAAATAGCAGCAACAACTACAAAACCTAGTAAAAGAGAAAATCCAGATAAGACAGTAGGAATTAATCCAAATATGTTAATGATAACAATATACTATTTATGAGGGTCTATTTTATTTATCAACTGGACTAGGCTATGGTCCCCAGTTACTCAAATACTAATCTAGAGGATGCTGTGAAGGTACTTTGTAGATGTGACTGAAGTCCATAATCAGTTGACTTTAAGTAAAGGAGATTATCCTAGAAAATCTGTGAGGGTCTGATTTAATCAGCTGAAACGTCTTAAAAGCAGAGCTAAGGCTTCCCTGAAGAAGAGGAAATTCAGTCTGTGGATAGCAGCTTCAGTCCACGCCTGAAAGTTCCAACCTGCCCTCTCTGACAGCCTGCTCTACAATTTCAGACTTGCCAAACCAGCCCCAATAATTGTTTGACCTCATTTCCTGCAATAAATTTCCTAATATACATCTCCTACTGGTTCTGTTTCTCCACTTAAATGCTGACTGATACATTATGCAGATGAATGAAACACATCTTCGCATGCACAGAGTCTCAAACTGCATTCAGAACAAATAAAAATGCTCTTTATGAGAAACATACCTAAAACATAACAAAAGTTGAAAGTGAAGGGATCAAAAGAATGCATACAGCAGGCAGATGTGCACCAAAAGAAAGTAGTGACAGGTATAAAGAGGAGTATTGTGATGACAAGAGTAACTCTGATGAGCAGTGACATCAGGACCAACAGGAGAGTCTGCCATGAAGTTGCTTATGCTTCCAATGAGGCCCCAGCCCCACGGGTCCCTAGTAAACTTGGTGATTCCTTTTCATTTCTCAGAAGAGCCCAGACAACTTCCTTATTTAAACCTGGACAATTTTTTAACTTTTAATTTTGAAGTAATTACAGATTCACAGCAAGTTGAAAAGACTGTATAGAGAGGTACAGTGTACCCATCACCCAGTTTCACCCAATGGTCACACTTTATGTAACTAGAGCACAATACTGAAACCAGGAAATTGATATTGCTGCAACGTGTGTGTATAGCTCTGTCATTTTATCACGTGTAGATTCTTGGACTCATCACCCCAATCAAGATACAGAGCATCACCACAAATATCTCCCTTGTGCTACCTTCTCAAGTCACACCCACTCCCTTCCCCTCACCATTTCAACCCCTGACAATCACTAATATGTTGTCCATCTCAATATTTTGGCATTTTGGCATTTTTCCAAAGAAGATATACAAATGGCCAACAGGCACATGAAAAGATGCTCAACATCACTTATCATCAGAGAAATGCAAATCAAAACCACAATGAGATATCACCTCACACCTGTCAGAATGGCTAATGTCAAAAAGTCTACAAGTAACAAATGTTGGCAAGGATGTGGAGAAAAGGGAACCCTTGTACACTGTTGGTGGGAATGTAAAATCAGTGCAGCCACTATGGAAAACAGTATGGAGGCTCCTCAAAAAACTAAAAATAGAGCTACCATATGATCCAGCAATTCCACTCCTGGGTATGTATCCAAAGAAAATGAAAACACTAATTTGAAAAGATACATGCACCCCAATGTTCATAGCAGCATTACTCACAATAGTCAAGATATGGAAGCAACCTAAGTGTCCATCAATAGATGAATGGATAAAGAAGATGTTGTGTATATGTGTGTGTAAATATATACACACAATGGAATATAAGCCATAAAAAAGAATGAAATTCTGCCATTTGCAACAACACAGATGTACCTAGAGGGTATTACGCTTAGTGAAATAAGTCAGAGAAAGACAAATACTGTATGCTATCACTTATATATGGAATCTAAAAAATAAAACAAATAAATGAATATAACAAAAAAGAAACAACTCACAGATATAGAGAACAAACTAGCTGTTACCAATGGGAAGAGGGAAAGGGGGAGGGGCAAGATGGGGTAGAGGATTAAGAGATACAAACTTCTATGTATAAAATAAATAAGCTACAAGGATACATTGTATGGCACTGGGAATATAGCCAATATTTTAAAATAACTTTAAAGGAAGTATAATCTATACAAATATTAAATCTTTAAGAAAATAATAATTTCATCATTTTTGAGAATGTTATATAACTGGAATCATATAGAATGTTACATTTTGAGATTTGGCTTTTTCACTTAGCATAACGCCCTCAAGATCCATCCAACTTGTTGCATGTATTATTAGTTCATTCCTTTTTATTGCTGAGTAATAGTCCATAAACCTGTGCATATTTTTAAGTTCTAAAAAAAACTAGGAATTTTGTTAAATAAAATGATTAAATTTTAAAATATTAAAAAAGGTAGCATCTCTTAAGATTACAGGATTTTAAAGTTTTGTCTTAAAATAGGTTACTAATTTCACTGTATTGGGGCTTACACACTCTCGCAATTTGGGGAAAAGAGATCATTTATGTTCTTACCAGATCATTAATTGAATGGGCATAATCATCCATTTGTGACAGAAATATTTATTAAGTGCCAGCTATGTCTTACGGAGCTAGATGCTGGCAAACACAGAAAGAGGAATGAGATATTGATCTTGTGCTTAACACAGAGCCCAGCATACAGCAGGCCTTCAAGTGCTATTAACTGAATGAATAAATCCTGCTTCTAAAAGGAATTTACAATTTGGTGGCAGAGATAATGTGTGGATACAAATAAATGTGAGTTCGAAAATGGCATGGGACAGTTCATAGGAGAAAGATTATCCTTTGAGGATGAGAGAAGACTTCAAGAGATTGATGACGTGTGTTTGGCATTGAAAAATGACAGGAATTGGGATAAAAATAAATCGGGGGGAAATAATAACAGTAGTTGACAATTATTTCTATCTTCCTGTGTGTGTGGCACTCTGCTAAGGGTTTTACATACTTAAATCAAGTCATCCTCATAGCATCTGTGTTATTATCCCCCTGTTACAAACAAGACGCAGAGAGAGGTTGTGTGCCTTGCCCAGTGTAACAGCTTGTAATGGGCTGAACTTGAAAAACTAAGCAGTGAAGCTCCCACACTCTTCCTCTCATGGAGTAAAGAGTGGAGCAGAAAGAAGCTTGGGAGTAGAAAACAGGAAAATATGACTGGAGTCTAGAGTGTATAACTGGGAGATGGAAGAAAAGCCTAGAAATATAGGTGGGAACCAGGCCCTGGAGAGCTTTGAATGCCATGCTTAATAATTTGGATATATCTTAGAATGCTTTTGAAGGTTTTGAGCACAGGAATGACTTGATTAGAGCTGTTTTGTTTGTTTAGTTTTGGGCTTTGTTCAAAAATATAGCATCAAGAAAGAGCACATTGATATTAGATGTGGGAAAATCAGTAACATCAGTCCCGGTAGCAGCTTAGAGAGCACCTGTGAGAATGAAGGTGATGGGCAGTTGAGAGATGCTGTGAAGATGGACAACTTAGGACCTGGCAACTGGCTGGAATGAACAGGGATGGGTGGGGTACAGGGATGGGAGCATCCAAGGTATCTTAGGGGCTTATCACCTGCATACCTGGGCAAATATGGTGACTTCAGTAGGAATTGGAAGTTGAGGAATAAGTTTCAAGAAGAAAAGAGATGTCAGCTGCAGATATTTTAAGTGAAGGATTCCAGGAGCACCTCCATTTTTCAGGTAAAGGAATGAAACCCTGGAAAGAGTCTGGAGGGGCTTCACATTAGCCATGAAAGTAGATGACCTAATTTTGGGCAAGATTTTTTAAATACCCAGGTTTAAAAGAATTTCTACTCAGGAAACAGATCTCACATTAAATGAACCAAACACATCTTGGATTATGAAGCTCAGACACCACTGAACCAAGAGTTTCCTCAGTGCTTTTTTTTTTTTAAATAAATTTACATTTAGATTGTACATTAAAAATGGTATAGAAATATTTGGACTCAAGGCTTAAAGGAATGGCTATGAGAATTTACACTGGGTTGTAGGAAAAAAAAACACAACCAAAATTCATTCTAAACTTGTCATGATTTCAATTTACAAGCAGGAGACAACTATTCTTATTAGTAGCTGTTGACCTTTTAAACCACCAGTTGATGCCTTCTTGAGCAAAGAGTTTTGAAAATTCAGTATTTTACATTTAACTTCCCTATCTAGCATTACTTAGCTAAAATTTTAGGTTTAAGAGAGAAAGAGTGACTAAAGTTGCAGAAAAAGTCATAATTTCCGAAAGCAATAATCGTAATAACAGTGGCAATTTCTAAAATTAATAACCTTTCGGGTCTACTTTGAAGTCTTTTAAAAATTGGATGTGTAACTCACGTTTTGGAAGTTCTTGGGACAGGCTGCTTGGATCAAAGTCTATTTTTTATTTTCCTGTTTTCAAAATCAGTTCCTTTTTGAAATGTGTATGTTAGTTGAGGTATTATTATAAGTAGAAAAAACCAAAATGACTCCCTTACCTGTCAGTTATCCCCTAAGCAGTCAGTAATGTTTCACCTCTTTACTTAGAACATGTCTCTAAGTACACCCTAGAAGAGGGACTCAACTCCAGATCTGTAAAATGGCTTCAAGCAAGCCCTTGAACTTGTATGTTAAAACTGGAGTGAGGTGCATGCATTTTCCTGGAAGCTGGGTTTTACAGAGATTCATCACGATCTGAAAGTGGTTTATTAAGATTCCAGAAGCTAATAAGACTGTCTCCCAGGATCCTTCTCAGTTTAGGGACCGTAGGACCAAGGCGCACTCTCTCTTGCCTAATACTGCAGCATGGTGGGCTGTATTGGAAAAAGCTCCAGGCTGGGATTTAGGAGATTTTTCTTGTATTCCCCGCTCCACTCTGAACTTCCGTGAACTTCACACAAGTTACTTATCCCCTTTAGGCCTCAGTTTGTCACTCATATGGAACAGAATATCTATCTGACCTAGATAGACTCAACCAGCTCTTGTGAGAAAAAAAAACAGTGTGGGAATGTGCTCTGAATGAGGCAAAACATTGTAAACAAGGTCAGGTATTCCTCCCTGTCCTTGTGCTGAACTACTGGTTCCTTCATTTTCTAGCTTCTCTGCTCCTTTCCTTTTGTAGAGGCCATCGGTTCCCTCAAGTCTGCATTCTCTGCTTTTTTCTCCCTGTTTTTCAGGTGCTGCTTCCTGCAGCAGAGACAGAGAAGAGAAAAAGATGCTGAGTAGGCAAGGGGTCACTTTAAGACCTTGCTTCTAAGAGGGAAATATTAATGCTTTGCTTTTGTAGAGTGCTTTACAGTTTTTCAAAGCATTTCAAGTTAACTGCCATACTTCTTCATGACTACACACCGAGGGTGAAGTTTTCACCATGTCCATTTTATTTGATCTGGAAACTGAGGCACAGAGAGGTCAGGAGTCCGAGGTCATCTGAGTTGTCTAGAGTGGTGGTAGGGCTGGAAACTGAGTCTTGCAACACTGGGTTCCAGGATTTTGCCAGAATTCTCCTGGGATCTCATCTCAGGTGGGAGATGGAATCAATCACGAGAGTATTATTTAGTCATATAGTGAGAAGGTATTCACCAGCAAAGGAAGGAAATATCCCTTTTCCTTGTACAATGATCTGAGAAAAACTGCCTGTCTTCCATTGTGCCTGTTTTCAGATGAGGTTTGACCTTGCAGCTAAGACTTTCTCTTGCTGCTGACTCTGCTCACCCTCCTTCAACTTGATTCATTTGGGCCCCAGTGGGTCCTGTTTGGGGAAAGGCCCATCTGGGAGCGCTCAATACATTCCCCTGTCAAGCAACGGAAAAAAGCTGCACTTGCAGAATAAGGAAACTTCCAAGAGGGCTCTGGCCAGAAGTCAACTCGCAGTTTTTGAGAGCAGCACTTGATCCAAACACTGGCATACATGCCCGTTGCTTATTATTTCACAAATGCTGCTGCACATCTTTTTACTCTTGCCCATTGCCATGAATCCCCTAAACCAGCACGCTGATCAAATTTTCAACCAATCTTTCAACATGCAGGCACCTTACATACAATTATTGAGCACCTACCCTGTGCCAAGTGCTCTGTGGAATAAGAAAATGAAAGTTGACAGGCCTGCTCCAAAGCCTGCCAGCCTGCAGGAGAAAACACTGATAAAGGGATGTATGGAGCTTCTGGAGAACTCTGTGCTCTGTAGAGGAGAGACCGAATTGCCAGCCCTAAAATATTAGCTCCCGTGAAAAGGTGATACATCATTAGAGAAATGCCAATTAAAACAATAATGAAATACCCCTACCTGCCTATTAGAATGGCCAAAATCCAGGGCACTGACAACACCAAATGCTGACAAGGATGTGGAGCAACAGGAACTCTCATTCACTGATGGTGTACCATGCAGAATGGTACAGCCACTTTGGAGGACAGTTTGGCCATTTTTTACAAAACCAAAAATACTCTTACCATACATTCTAGCAATTGTGGTCTTTGGTATTTACCCAAAGGAGTTGAAAACTTATGTCCACACAAAAACCTGCACACAGATGGATGTTTATAGCAGCTTTATTCATAATCATCAAAACCTGGAAGCAACCAAGATGTCCTTCGGCTGGTGAATGGATAAATAAACTGTGGTATATACAGACAATGGAATATTATTCCAAGGTAAAAGGAAATGAGCTATCAAGTAACAAAAAGACATGGAGGAAACTTAAATGCATATTACTAAGTGAAAGAAGCCTATCTGAAAAGGCTACATACAGTGTGATTTCAGCCAAATGACATTCTGGAAAAGGCAAAACTATGGAGATGTTAAAAAGATCCGTGGTGGGGCTTCCCTGGTGGTGCAGTGGTTGAGAGTCTGCCTGCCGATGCAGGGGACGCGGGTTCGTGCCCTGGTCCGGGAAGATCCCACATGCCGCGGAGCGGCTGGGTCCGTGAGCCATGGCTGCTGAGCCTGCGCGTCCGGAGCCTGTGCTCCGCAACGGGAGAGGCACAACAGTGAGAGGCCCGCGTACCGCAAAAAAAAAAAAAAAAAAAAGATCCATGGTGGCCAAGGGTTAGTGGGAAGAAGGGGTGAAGAGGTGGACCACAGAGGATTTTTAGGGCAGTGAAACTACCCTGTATGATGCCATAATAGATACATGTCATTATACATTTGTCAAAACCTATAGAATGTACAACACCAAGAGTGAACGCTAATGTAAACTATGGACTTTGGGTGATAATGAGGTGTTAATATAGGTTCATCAATTGTAGCAAACGTACTGCTCTGGTGGGGGATATTGAAAATGGAAGAGGCTACGCATGTATAGGGGCAGGGGGTATATGGGAAATCTCTGTACCTTCCTCTCAATTTTGCTGTAAACCTAAAACTGCTCTAAAAAATAAAGCCTATTTTTAAAAATATATCTTTATGAGAGCTAGGGTCTTGTATACTCTGTTCACTGCTGAATTCTCAGCTCCTAGCCTCGCGTGATGCTCAGTGACTAATTCTTGATGAATGACTGAAGGAAGGAGAAGGTTTACCAGAGAACGTGAGATTTGAGTAACCTCGGCAATGAGTAGTGTTCCCCTAGGCAGGAAAGTACAGGCACAGTGTGAATAACAGATCAAAAAGGATAATTCAGTAGCCGGAAACAATGAACTGTGTGAGGAACATCAAATGGGTCCCTGTGGCTGGAGTGCAGGTTTTTCAGGAGAAAAGTAGAAAGACCACCACATTGACTGGTGTCAGATACAAAGTCATTATTATGACCCCATTTTACAGACGAGGAACCTGAGGCTCAGAGAAGTCAGGTGATTCATCAAAGCTTATACATTTGTAATATCTATGCCACTTCTGTGTGTGGCCATTGTATTATGCATTTTCGTGCATTATCTCATTGAATCCATATTTATGGGATAGCTACTGTCATTTTTCTAATTTTATAGATTAAAATAACAAAGCTTAGAGAAGTTAAATAATTTGCCTGGGGCTTCCTGATCACGTGGTAGATTGAGCACACACGATGCCCTTCCCTTCCTGCTTTAAAGCCCTAGAAATGAAAGAAAACCATCCCCACTCCCCACACCACCCCCCCCAAAAAATCGCAGCAACACTGGAAACTAACAACAGCCTAGAAGAAACGATGAGAAATATCTCAAAGGAAGCAGCAGGATTTAGACGGAAGACTCTTTTGTGGAGTTCTCTGATGAAAGTTGGGACTAATGCTAAGGGTGCGCCACCCCTGGGAGTGGTGGGTGCCCTGAGCAGGGGCCCAGTGGCATGACAGGCTGCTTAGAGGGAGCAGGCAGGCTGCTGACTTCCTGCCCACCCTTTCCTCTCTCTTGGCAGCAGCAGCTGATGGTGGGGAGCAGGGTCTGACTCTAGGCTACAGCAGGGGCCCGTGAGGAACTGGATCTGAGACACAAGGGACAGGGCACCCCATGGCGGGCAGAGAACATCTCTCTTGATTAGCTTCATGGGTTCCATGCCCAGTGGTGTGTTCCCCTCTGCTATGCTCCCACTGAAAATTCCCGAATTTGAGCCTCAGCAGCGCACCTAACCCTCTCCTTGCCCACAAAGACAGTGCACTTGGATGGAACCAACAGTCTAACAGGGGACATAAGCTCAAAGATGGGCCCCAAATTAAGAAGTGCCAATGCGGGAGGAAGTCATTTGCCTTCTGGCACCTCTAATTCGTTTACAATACTTAATAAGTAGCAAAGGCTTTGGCTCTCCACCTTGGGTCTCCAAGGTGACGTCGCTTTCCCACAATGCCAAACCAGCTTCTAAACCCACTTTAGGTGTACAGCATGTTTGGATCTGCGTTCCAGCACTGCAGCAAGCCCCACAGGGCTATATGAAATGCTATAAAATTTTCTGTTGGGCCGTTGACCCACTAGACATATGACACAAATTCAGTACAAATTCAGTGAGTGTCTCTTGTGAGTGCAGAGCCTTCCCAAGGCTGAGGGAGCAGGGGGTGTCTGGAGGAATGGCAGGAAGTTGGAATTTGGAGAGGGGTCAAAATTGACAGCAGTGGGCCCAAATCCTTGGTCTAAACAATTAACAGAGAAGCAGAAGGACACCCTAAAATAGTTAGTTTGAGCCTGATGAGGGCTGAGGCCTTGAGCGAGAGCTGAGGCCTTGAGCGAGGTCTTGAAAGAACTAGACTTGGTGGGTAAGGAGACAGGGCAATGCCAGAGTGTGAACCGGAGCCTGGGGGCGGGAATGAGCAAGGCAGATAGGTGAAGAGAGAGGGCACTTGTGTGACTTGGGGCAGCATCTTCGTGGGGGGCAGTAGCAAGAGAGCTTATTCTTACCTAGTTGTGAAAATGGGTTGGGTGGTAGATTAGTTTCCCAGGGCTGCAGTAACAAATTGTCACAAATTGATGGTTTAAAACAGGAGAATCCTTACTTGCCGCTTCCTAGTTTCTGGTGGCTCCCAGCAATCCTTGGAGTTCCTTAGTTTGTAGCTGCATCACTCCAATCTCTGTCATCTCCTGGTCTTCCCTGTGTGTCTTCACATGGCCTTCTCCTTATAAGGACACCAGCCACTGATTGGATTTAGGACATACTCCAATCCAGTATGACCTCATCTTAACTAATTACTTCTGCAAAGACCCTGTTTCCAAATAAGATCACATTCTGAGGTTCCAGGTATACATGAATTTTTAGGAGACACTATTCCACCCTGTACATCCTTTCTATAGATGGTACAATTTACAAAGTGGTTTCTGGACACAGGGACAGATTCTCCTGACTCAAGGAGAGCTGATCCCTCAAGGTGATGGAAACTCTTCCTTTGACCACTGAAACTCTCCTAAATGATGTCTAACCAGCATCCTTTCTCTGGTATCACTCCAAGATGCCCAATAGGGATCTTTTTCATCCCCTTCTTATTTGTTACTTTCATATTGTGGGCAATGGGAATGTTGCTAACCTCCCTCAAATAGTTTGCTTCTGCAGACAATGCACCACTTTCCCGTTTCTATTTTAAAGCTGCGCATGCATCTGTAAGAAGACGGGAGTGTTATGTAATACCTACCATTTTTGTCAGAACCTCATCTCACCCCATTGCCTGATACAGGAAGAAGTTTCTGGTGTGAAACTTGCTGGGGTTTTTTGTTTTTTTTAGGTGAAGAGTACATTCAGATGTATTTCATACCTCACATTCATAAGCAGGTCCGTTTCTAAAAGACTACAGGTACTGTGCTAGTGAAAGATGAAATCCACATCTGTCTCCTGTATAACGCCAGCAACGACTGTACAAATATAGCTGAATCCTCTGCCTTTGCCTCTATAAGTATTTTAAAGAGGGGCCCTAGAGGGAAGCATGCAGATTGACCAACAGAAAACATCTTAAAAGAGGAAGACGACCAAGAATCTTTCCCCTTCTAACAGGTTATGATGCTAAAGTGTTAGTACATTCGGAACTTGTTACCTGGACTATTTCAGTTTATAAATGAGATCTGCAACAGTCATAGGGGATTTCAGGAAGGGAAAAATTACTTCAGGGAAAATCTATTTCTTGGTTCAAATCAGGGCTTTGTGAGAGGTGAGATAAGCCAGCCTGGAGAACGCCAGGACTGGAATCCATCAGAGCTGCAGCCTAGGCAAGGTCAAGTGTCAGGGTGGGGAACCAGGGCAGGGCTTGGGAGCACATCCGTGGACATAGGTCTGTGGTTGCTCTGAATATGGGGGCCAGTCTGTGAGGGGAACGGGAGGAGGATGCCAAGTACCATGAGACGAAAGTCCTGAGTGAGGCCACTGTAGTTCAGAGTATCATCCAAACAGAAGGAAGGGATAGGAAGATGGCTGGAGTCCAGAAGAAAGAGGGGCTGATAGCAAGAAAGTCTGGTAGGGACTTCCCTGGTGGTCCAGTGGTAAAGAATCCGCCTTCCCATTGGACATGGGTTCTATTCCTGGTTGGGGAGCTGGGATCCCACATGCCGCAGGGCAGCTGGGCCTGCATGCTGCAACTGCTGAGCTCGCGCGCCTCAACTAGAGAGCCTGCGTGCCGAAAACTACAGAGCCCACATGCTCTGGAACCTGCACGCCACAGCTACAGAGCCCATGTGCCCTGGAGGCTGCACGCCACAACCAGAGAAGAGAAAACTCGCACGCCACAACTGGAGAGAGGCCCGTGTGATGCAATGAGGAGCCTGCACGCTGCAGCGAAGGATCTTGCGTGCCTCAACGATGATCCCGTGTGCCGCAACTAAGACCCAATGCAGCCAATAAATACATAAATAAATAAATAAAAAAGAAAGTCTGGTATGGGTTATTGGGATCCCAGTTATGGGATACTGGGGGTTCAAGGGAAAGGCATCCAGTCCAGCTAAGTTCTGCAGACATTCCAACCGGGGCTTGGGCGGGGGACAAAGAAGGGTCTTGGTAACCACTTTGTAAATGGAACCATCTGTAGAAAGAACTGAGAGACATCTCTTCTATGGGTTGAATGATGTCTCTGCAAATTCATATCCACTGGAACCTCAGAATGTGAAATATTATGTGACCTTATTTAGATAGAAGGTCTCTGCAGATGGAAGACCATGTGATAACGGAAGCAGAGATTGGAGTGACACAGCCACGAACCAGGAAACCCCAAGGACTGCTGGGAACCACCAGAAGCCAGGAAGCGGCAAGGAAGGGCTCTTCCCTAGAGCTCCCCGAGGGTATGGTGCTACAAGGAATCCACGAGCCCTTGAGGCAGCACCCCTTGCTGCCACTTCTCTCTAGTTCTGGGTCTGAATGTCCCATGCCTGTTGGGTCTGTGAGTTTCTGAGGCAGGGGTGTGGGTGGTAGTGCTCACTGTCTTTTGTTACTCAGAGCTTTGGCAAATTGAAAAGAGAGCTAGACTTACACTGCACTTACATTTAAGAGTCCTGGCCCACGTTTCATTACTCACTAATGCATGCACTTATCCATCCAACAAATATTTACTGAGCACCTAATGTGGACCAGGCCCTGAGTGAGGCTCTGGGGAGAAAAAGATGATCCCAGAGTCTCTGATGTCGAGGGACACATCCAGTCAATTACATGCCCATGGAATAATGCATCAAGGGCCATAACAGAGGATTACGAAAGCCCCGGGGAGGCTCAGCAAAGCCCACTGAGGGAGATGGGGGGAGGGCAGAGAAGGGTCCTTGGAGGCGATAGCCAGGCAAAGCAGGAGTGAGCCAGACGAAGAGGAGAGGAAGGCATTTCTGGGAGAACAGACACAGAAGCAAGCAGTAAGGTGACATATGTAGTGTTTGCAGAGACCTACAGTCAGACTGCGTGGCTGGGAATGAAACATGCAAAGCAGGGAGGAGTGAAAATAAGGGTAGAGACATATATGGGGAACAGATGGCGGAGAGTCTGGAATTCATGTTACAGAGTTTGGACTTTATCTGTGGGTAATAAGAAGCCACTTAGGGTTTGGGGCAGAGAGCGGAAAGGTCAGAATTGTGATGTGTGAACTAGAACAAAGCTGGAGGCAGAGACCGGAAGAAGAGGTGCTGTGCTACTTGGGGTGAAAGATGGTGCTGCTCTGAACCAGGGCAGTGGGAGAAGGGGCAGTGTTGTGCTTTAAGAAATAGGCAGGGGGCTTCCCTGGTGGCGCAGTGGTTGAGAGTCTGCCAGCCGATGCAGGGGACATGGGTTCGTGCCCCGGTCCGGGAAGATCCCACATGCCGCAGAGCGGCTGGGCCCGTGAGCCATGGCCACTGAGCCTGCGCATCCGGAGCCTGTGCTCCGCAAAGGGAGAGGCCACAACAGTGAAGCCAGCCCAGAATTCCGGCCTCGTGAGCTTGGATCCATGGCTTTACTTTTCTGGGCCTTAATTTCCTTGTCGGTAGAATGGGAATAACGATATTCCAGTCCATAGAGCTGTCCAGGGATTAAATTAGGTCACCAGAGTGCAAAAGCTTTGTAGCTTTTCTAACAGCTTCCAGAGTGCGGTCGTTAGTAGGTTTTCCATAGTATTTGCGGGATGACCCAACCGGTGTCTCAAAGGTGGCCAATCCAAAGAAAGAGGTAAATGCTGAACAGTTTCATATACTGATTTAGAAATCTAAAATGTGATTTTTAAAATCCAGGTTTATAAGTATTTCTAGGAGCTTTCTAAGATATATAATTATGTTCTCTGCTCACATAATTTTATCCATTACAGAAACTGAACAAATCACTGTCACCTTCATTGCAGGATACTGGCAGAACTTGCTTTACCTAGCAGATGTGTTCCTGAAAATTTTACTTGTAAATTGGTTTTAAAACAAGTCAAATCATACTTTACTCACACTAGGGAGATGAGATATTTCAAAGAACCCGCTGGTTGTGACCCCTTTGGTAAATTGGTAATTATTCTTAATTTTTTTTTAAGGATTCAATATGAACTTCCATAAATCTAAATTGGGTGGCAGTGGTCAATCTATAAGGATATTTATGTATATAAATATATATTCTAGTGTACAAAAAGTTCAGAGTATTATCTGTTCAAATATGCCCGGCAATCTCTCTCTCAGCCTGTTGCTGTGTGGTTGTACTTTTTAACACCCACCCATTGCAATTTAAGACATTCCCCCACCAAACATATCAAGTTAGCATCTACATTCATCTTCTCCAAGTTTGACGTACATCTAGTCTCAAGACGTCCATGACTGACACGAGATCAATTCACTTGCACAATGTAATCTTCGATGAGACAATAAATTACAAACTTTCTATTTAGCATCTAGTCGGCATCTAACTGCATTTTGGTTTGTTTTTCGATGTGCGGGTGGAGTGCTGAGACTTGGACATGGAAAGTCGGATGAGTCATATTTGCCTAATTATAAGTTGTAATTGTAAAACATAACAGCATTAATATAAAGAGTGATGCAAATCAGTACCGAAAATGTTCGGAATTGACTGTGTGTGTGTGTGTATAAGTAATTTGTATATATATAATTTTTATTTCTCCCCTGACTCTGGCAGATTAACTTATTTTAATTTTGTGGATGACAAAATGGAGTCCCACCAATATTAAGGAACTTGCTCACTTGCTCTGAGTTACCTAGCTAGGACCTAGTAGACAGAGAGAAATGTGAACCCTGAAGGAATATTATGCCTCAGGTCCTCTCAGTTAGGAGACCTGGTTTCCAGCCCTGTGTGGGCCACTAACTCATCTTTGTACCCAGGTCCCTCATCTATCATAGAGGTGTTTGGTCTCTTTACCTCTGAGACACCTTCTGCTTCCTGATATTTTTAGTGAAGTTTCAAGAAGGCCTTGGGCTACTGTTAAACAGCCTGGCATTCCCCCTCACCTCGCCGTAGTCAATGAAATCCAACTTGAAATCCAAGAATAGCTAAACCTCTACTTCAGTCCCAAGAGCCATTTCATTTAGTGAAACACTTACCACACTACCATCCAATTACTATGTAAAACACCTTGGGATACCATTAATACAAAAGGTTATATATTCTAAAACCCAAATGTCATTTTGTATTAGACATTTTCTTAAGGGCTACTTATCTCAGGATGAATTCCAAGAATGAGTGCTTAATAATTATTTTGCATTTAAACAACCTACTTATGAATTCCAGGGATACACTGTATCACAGTACAGCTTCTGCAGGATACAGCAATTATTATAAATGCTGGTGGATTAACTGCCACAGTATTGCAGACTGACAAAATGACACATCTGTATTAGATCACTAGTAGGTCATCAGGCAAAATCTTTCCTCTCCCTCTACCCACAACACTCACCCCAGAAAAGAGGGTTGTATGTCAAGTTTCTCTATCTAGTGAGAAATACTCTAAAAACCACAAGAACCTGTATATATAGAACCCCAAATATTAGGGCTGGTAACAGACATTCTATCATTTGGTAAATTGCAATGCAAACACATCCCTCTTTAAAGGTGCTGGGAAGATAATTTTTAGAAGCCAAGGTATTTTTACAAAGACTCATGAATTTGACTTAAAAGCCACTCAGCCACAGAAATTTGGAGTTTAGATCTATTTAGCTTTATAAAGTTTGTCCTTAAAAGAATGGGTCATAATTTGGGAGAAAAGAGGGTTTAGAGAAAAACATGTGGATTTGTTCTTGTGTGTGTGTGTGTGTGTGTGTGTGTGTGTGTGTGTTTGTGTGTGTGTAGGGCTGGAGTGGGGAGAAAAGTTGTTAACCTCTTCTGAACTCAAATAGCCAAGCTCCATGCAGCTTTAGTAAGTAACCACTTGGTGATGAACATTTAACAGTCTCATTAAATCATAATTTAAAAGATTGCTTTTTTTGCCCCAAACAAATAAAACTCTGTTAAATTCTAATAAGAATCTTTGAAACAGCTGTTTTGCACTACAAAATGTGTAATGACCTTATAATTGTATTAGATGTGGCATGAAAATGTTTATGTTTCTCTTCTAGTCTGCAATGTGCTAAATAACAGAAGCCAAAGAAAAAGGATTCATTATGAATTCCAAGGACTCAAGGGCCGTGTTTCCAGAAGCGGGGGGTCCTTAGTCAAATTCCGACGTGGATGCTGTTATGCTGCGCTGGACCAGACTGAGGCAGGCAAATTGGTTTCTACACAGTTGGAGTTCCTTCTTTGCCTTCCATGGCACCCTGCCCTTCACCTCAAACATCTCAACCCCTGCCTGAACCCTTGGACCTTGGGAAAACCTTTCTTGTTATCCTAGGCTCTTGGGTTGCAAGAAGCTCAAAATTCCCAGGTCCAGCCCCTATCTCCACTCTCATCACAGTGCTTGAATTTCCTCTACCAGGGGGGTTGCATGATTGCTGTTTTTGCTCCAGATCTGTTCTGCAACGCTCACTGTCCAGACCCAGGAGACTGGCCTGTATGAATTCAAGCCACTGGCTTCCTACCCTTCTGGTTCTCACTGTGTTTGGCCAATGGGAGCCGTGCAGTAGGAGAGCGTACTTTGGTAAATATTTCCCTGGCTCCTTCCCTTGGCGGTAGCCATGGGCTACGTCTGTCTCTCTACCAAAGACCTCAGATTCTGTCCAGAGGTCTTGCCTTCACAGCTCTCTGCCTGGAGGTTCTGGTATTTGCTACCTCTCCTAGTTCTTTCAAGCCTAGAAGTGGTAACACTTTCTAGCTCTTAATAGCCCTGGGATACTTCTTATGGTGATGCACTGCTAAACCAGCTCTCCAAAAACAAAAATGAAAAACAAAAAACAAAACCCAACAGCCTGATTTGTGGTGTTTGATGTAAATGCTCCATCATGGCAGATGTCAAACTACCAACACGAAGTTGCTCAAGGCAGGCAGAGCTGGGAAGGAGCAGGCACCATGGGCTGTCATGGGCCCCTCTGAGCTGGCTGCTGCTACCGCCTGCCCACACCTTGTAAACAGCCTCTGTGTTCAACTCTGCACTGATTACCCACTTTGACTGTGTCATCTGCTTCCTCCCAGGACTCCAACTGACACAACCTTTCTCTGACATAGTGGGCCTTCTAGTGGTGGGGAACCATCTCCATCAATGCAAAGTTTCTCTTGGGCCAACTCCAACAGTTAGAAGTTCTTCCACAAGTGATAGGAGTATCCTCTCCCCTGGGTCCCCAGCTCGCACCAAGCCTGTTTCCAAATCACAGATACTGGAGCTCATCTCTCTCCCATTAAGGGTCTCCTTACATGTGACCTAAGGTGTGGTAGGGAGGATTCACACTGTCATTGAACCAATGGTGGGAGACTCCCATCTCAAAATACAAGGGCAGCTGCCTGGAGAGCGCTTCCCTGCCTGGGTGTTGGATGGCTCCTCTTAGCCAGTCACTGTTCCTGGGGGCTCCGTCCCAGCAGCCTTCACCTCATCCTCTGGCCCCAGCACTTGCTGTCAGGGCTCATGTCTGAGGAGGTTTCCAACCCTAAGCTATCCTTTTTCTCCCTTCAGGATAAACTCCCTCTCTTAGTTTTTCAGCTCATCTGCTCCCATCATTGAACCCAATGGTTCACCAGGCAGAACTTCTTGTTCTGGGATGGCTCCGACAATAGAAATAAGAAGAAACTCCTGTATTTCCCTTGGGGCTAAGGAGGGCCTGGGCTGCTACTGCTCATAATAACTGCCAACATGTATTGAGTACTTACTATGTGTCAGGCACTAAGCACATTAACCTCCCTACAACCTTGTATCAATCAGCGTCCCTGCTAGAAAAACAGGTGGCCTGAAACAAAGGGTGTAAGTGAAGAGAGTTAAGTAAAAGAGCTATTTACTCTTGTGGATGTGTCATCTGGATTAAGGGAATCATCTAAGAATGGCACAGAACCCACAGACTACAGACAATGAGAATCATTACTGCTCATCACAACAACGGGAAAGGTCAAGGAGGGTAACAGTGTATTTAGAATCTAGGGGTGAAAGCTGTGGCTGCCCCACAGGAGCTGTGGCTGTCGAGGACTGCATCCACTGCGCCAATTAGGACCTCACTGAGTGTAGGCAGAGTGAAGGTATTGAAAGTTAATAAATACCCTGACCCTTCCCTTCTCACTTTTCTGTTGGCTGAATTCCAGTGGAATTCAGAGGGCCCTGAGCTGGGTGATAGAGTCCATAAACTTCAGCCTCCTGGGTACCGAGTACAGCAGAGGAGGATAGAAATGGATCTGAGGTGAGAACTGAACAACCAGTTCAACCCCAAGTATTACTATTGTTCTCAGTAAACAGCAGCAGCTGGATTGGAACCCTGGGAATTTAGTGGCAGAACCCACGCCTTCAACACTGTGCTATGCTGCTTTCCAAAAGCTCAGAGTAGAGGAAGAAAGGGAGGAAAATGCTTCTATTTCCTCCAAGTTAGCTTCCTTTTTCCCACCCAATCCCCCAGAGATGTCATAGCCATGAAAATCTGAATACAAGTTAACTTCTCAGAAGGAAAGTCACCCAAGAGTTGCATCTAAGGCACAATAACTGCTACCTGAGGCTGTGATAGAATCAGTGGATCTCTGGGGAGTTTCCACTTGTTCATTTTACCCTGGTTTTTGCAGCTATGGAAACCAAGCCTATGCCTTCTTCTACCTGGCAGCTTCTTGGGTGCCCAGGGGAGCCACATGCCTCCTCCTGGTCTCATCTGCCTCACTGATCTCACTTCCCTCTGCAGCTGTTTGGGCTGCCTTCACTGGATGGACCTCTCTCCTCGGCATGTGGTCCCATATGCACCTCTCTCTTTCTTTTTTATACATTTTATTGAAGTATAGTTGAGTTACAATGTTGTGTTAATTTCTTCTGTACAGCAAAGTGACTCAGTTATACACATTTATTCTTTTTCATATTCTTTTCCATTATGGTTTATCACAGGATATTGAATATAGTTCCCTACCATATACACCTCTCGTAAAGAAGGCTAAGAACAATCGTCTTGGAGAAGTCCTCTATTTGTATATCGGGAGGCAGAAGATGGAATCGTTTTAGAGAAATCTTGGACCCATGTCCTCAAAGGAAAAGGCTCTATACTGAAAATCCTTCTAATGTTACGGAGATCAAATTATAAACTCTTCTTCAGATAGATTCTATTTCTCTATGAGGTAGCAGAAAACTACGCATGCATTGGCTGTATCATTTTAACTTATTGGAACACCTTCCTAGAATGACAATTAAGCCCTCGGTTTATATAAGTAAGGTCACTCAAAAAAACTTTCCTGAAATTTTTGTAAAGTCATCACCACAAGCAGCCTCTACTGTGTTGTTTAATATCCTTTATAGAATAATAAGGGGATAAATTATCCTTGGAATGTAGTGCAAGAGGTTGGTCTTCCCTGACAGTATGGCATTCCTTCTTTGATAAGCTAGTGAGCACTATGAAAGGTACTGTTTCCCTTTTTTGCCTTGATTTTTGGGAAGCTCCAAGCTATTTTGTTCATGTCTCAGTTGCAGTAACTCACTTTACCCTAGGCCTTCTGTACTACTCTTGTTCCTTTACTCCCATTTTAATTACCCTACAATAAATGTGTCCTTTATTCTTTTTGTAAGCTAGCAATAATAGTAATTAGTTTTGTGTGTGGTAAGTTAACAAAGTGATTTTTATTTATTTTCTTGATCCTCACAACAACCCTGTGACGGCGGCTGGATTACTATCATTGAAATGTTTTTAGATGACTTCAGAGAGGTGAACTAGTTTGGCTCAAGTCACCAGTTTGTAAGCTGTGGCCCTTTCAGAAAGGACAGCAGCATGATTTCAAACTCTGGGTCTGACTGGTTAATAGCGAGCTCACCTGACCTCAGGCAAATCACTTACCTAAGCATCTCCTACCTAACTAAGCTTCAGTGTTCTCATCTTCAAAATGGAGATAATACTCATACCTAATCCACTGGACCCATTGAAGGATGAAATGAGATAACCCATACAAAGAACCTGGCATCATACCTGACACTAGGTAAGAACCCAATAAATGTTAATGTGATAATGATGATGATGAAGAATATGTAAATTGACACTGTCTTTATTTTCCCAAGGCTAGCATGCTTTCTAACGCCATGCTATCTTTCACAGATTATAAGTACCATCCTAACTGCACTGAGTTCAAAAATTTCTTTTCCCAGCTCCCATGTTGACTTGCAATCTAGCAGGCACTTTGGTTACATACTATAACTAGAAAAAGCTCTGGCCAGGATTAGGTCTTTGTCACGTACAAATGCACCAGAGAAATGGCCTGTGTTGGCACCTGGGTGGAGGGTTTTGCCCCATGTCACTGCCCAAAACAGGTGCTCTCGCCTTCCAGGGAAACATCCTCTCAGAATAGAGGCTATAAAGAAACAGGCTGGGACTTCACTGGTGGTCCAGTGGGTAAGGCTCCCAGTGCAGGGGGCGGGGGTTTGATCCCTGGTCGGAGAACTAGATCTCACATGCATGCTGCAACTAAGAAGTCCTTATGCCGCAACGTGGCCCATGCTGGGCTTCTTACCCCTTAGCCAGGATGATGCCTGACTCCTTTCTCTAGAGCTTCAGCCTCTACCAGGAACGTGAGATTTCCTGTCTGCCAAGACATTTTCTCCCCTTAGAATAGCTTGCTTTTCCATCTTCTCCCCTATTTCTGACACGAAGCCTTGGTTCCAATACACTTGATCTTATCCTCCAAGGGCTGTAATTATCACCTCCATTTTCATCTGTAACTCAAAATTAGCTTCATTAACAACAAGACCTTGGGAATTCCCAATCTCCACCCCATTGGGGAGGTATGACTCTCTCCCATCACGGTTGTCATATATGGCTCTCCTTCTAACTTGTTCTACCAAGCCTCATTTTCCAAACCACATTTAAAATCTTCACCTCTCTTAGTTTGCTGCTACTATCTCTTGAATCCCAAGGTGCAAGTAGAAGTCTTTTTTCCCTCTGTGAGTCCATTAACAGCCAAGGTCTGGAGAGTCTCCACACTCTTGAGTACCCAAAGGAGCGACAGCCATAGCGACTGAGGTGGTGTTGAGTTTTGAGGCCATGATTTATGCCTAAGGTTGGATCTAATAAGCTTTTCATTAATCTCTTTTGATTGTACACCCATGCATCACTTTGCCTCCCCTGCAGCCCCAGTTAATTATCTTATTCTTCTTGTGGTTGGAGGAGCTTAGGATCTAAGTTCAGAAAACTCGTGAGCTCAAATCTGATGTCTGCTACCCAGTTTGTTTGAAAAGGCTGTTTTACCACTCTGAGCCTGTGTCCTTGTCAAAAAGGGATAAAATAGGGCCCATGCTAACAATTGCTTCATAAAGGATTGAGTGCATTAATGTATATGTGAGGTCTTTTGCAAATATTTGGTACTTCCAACACATGCTTTTTTTATTTCAAGGTATATGCAGTTATTCCTTCCATCCTAGATTTCCTCTTCAGCTGATACTAACTGAGAGCTTGGGCACGACGGATAGAAGAGGACACTCTTTTATCCATTTTTACTCCAAGTGACTAGGCTGTCCTTGCTTCCATGGAGGGAATCACGTCCAAGTTGTCATGTTAATCACAGACCAACTGGGAGTACGCTATTTACACTTATGTCACTTCCTCCAAGAGTCGATTACTGTAATTGCCTATTGACTATGTGCTCTGCTGGCTTCCACACCAGCTCCAGCTGTCGGGGTAGGGAGCTGTGGGCAGTGTGTGTCATGGTAAAAGGGGAAGCTTCCAACATGTACACCAACCCAGCTTCCATGCCTGTTGGTCCACCCTCCCCAAGCCTTTGTCCAGTGTGCTGACGCTCAGATCACTCCTTTTGCCTCTTGTGGGTCGTTATAATGTGTCCCTGGCCAAGGAGATCCCTCTGGATTTTAACCACGAATTTTGTGGTCAAATCCTGCCCAATGCAATTACCCAAGGTTACACAGAGTCTTGTTTAAAGATATTTATTTTCATTTGGAATTGTCTGATGGCCTTAACTGCATTTTTTAAAATTTAAGCTTTTTCCTTATCTCATGCTGCTTCAATTGATTTTTATGAATCAGTTGGCTTCTCTACTGATTTTTCCATTTTCTTTCATTAGTGTCTTGGGGGAAGGGTGATAGTGGCGGGTGACTGTTTGCTTTTTCAGTCAGCCGAGTCACAGGTTATCTGACTTCACCCTCAGATGAGGGGCCATGTGCAAACTTCCATTTTTTTCAATATAGAAATTGGTTTGAAAGAGGATCGGGGAATGCACTGAATTCCTGCTATTTCGGGTGTGAGTGCACTGTTCAACATGCCTGCTGACACCTCAGCCTAAACTTTACACCGGTTGTCCCATAGCTCAGCTGTCTCCCAGAACTGAACTTAGCTTAAATCACTGCCATCTACTGTGATTGCCCCAGACAAATCTTTTCAGTCATCTAACTCAAATGAAAAGTACTTCCTCACTGCTCATTTGATGGAGGGTAATAAGGTGCTGTTTCTACAAGATTACTTACCTGATGAGACAGGACTCGATTGAAAAGACCCAGGCAGGACCCCAGAAGGCTCTAGCTGAGCACTGCTGGAGGATTGAGCTAGCATTTTTGTAGAGAAAAGTCAGTGCTTTCTTCCTCCCTTTTAGCCCCAATAAATGAATGTGGTTCTTTGTCTTCATAAAATCATCTTTCACCTTTTTCTTCCTCCCCAGCGCCTAGAGCAGTGGTTCTCTAACTTTGGCATCCATCAGAATCACCTGAAGGTCCCGTTAAAACACGGATTCCTGGGTCCTACCCCCTGAACTCCTGATTCAGCAGGGCTGGGCTGGGGCCTGACGATTTGCATTTCTACCAATTTCCCAGGTAATAGTGATGCTGCTGGATGCCACACCTGGAGATACCACACCTGGAAAACCACTGGCCTGGACTGTATACAGCCAGCAAAGCATTATGGCCTATAATGCCCCCAATCATTTGGCCCTTTCCTCATTCCAACCTTGCCCTCCATTGCTGCCACACATTGACATCCACTCAGCCTTCCATTCAAATAGGTGCCTGATACTTAAATCCCATATAACTCTTGAAAACAGCAAAGCACTCCCTACCTCCTTGCCTTTGCTATTGTTGTTGACTCTCCTGACTCAATGTCCTTTATCTCCTGCTTTTCCTACCTGGCTCACCTCCAACTCATCCAAGCTCTATGGAAAACACCAACTTCTCTGTAAACCAAGTCCTTCCCTAGTGAGAGCCTGAACTCGTATTTTTCCATTACTGTCCTTGGACAATTCTCCATCAATGCACTTATTTCACTGTATTTTGATCGTTTCTTTACAAGTTTTTGCCTCTGCTAGACTGTGACCTCCTGAGGGCATGGATGGTACTTCTCTAACTCCAGAACCTCGTACAATGCGTGGCCCATGTTTGCTGATTAGTACATATTTGTGCTTGATTATTTCATGGCAGAGACGTCCACTTGACTTAATTAACTAGGAGCTTTGGTTTAAACATGATTTCCCTTCAACAGATACAAATGATATTCATCTGGTTGCTTGGAGTCCAGTGTAAATGAAAAGGATAGAAGAGTGTTTAGTCCTGCAGAGGTCTGGTGGCTTCACTTAATTTCATGATCCTAACTGACAACTATAATCATCGCATAGGAACAGAGCCAGAAAGTAGAGACATTCTGCGTTATTGTTACATTTGAATAGCATTCTTGTGCATTTTCACATCCTTCCTCATAGTAAATCCTTAACAATTGTCCTATGACAGACTAATATGCTCCAGTTGCTATAAAATCATTTCATTTGAAACATGTCTCCACGCAGAGAGCCTCCCACCCCTGACCAGGATGTGAATGGCAGGATAGGACAGGGATGGAGAACACACAAGTGGGGTGAGGAAAGAGCCCAGCACTGGCCTTAGGAGGCATGAGCTCTCTGGTCACGATCCAGCCTGACCATGCAACTGTTTTCTGCCAGTTTCTTCATCTGCCAAATGAACTAAATGACCTCTCAGGTCTCTTCCAGCCTTGATATCCTGTGATAAGATCTTTAGAGTAAAATAACAGATTCATGAACAATTCCCCAATGAACTCTTTACAGACAATGTTGCCTTTTGATCAACATCCTCGGGACTGTCATGGTTTATTTTCCAGTGTGCATCAGGTCCCCGAATGCTTCCCAGACACATTTCTGAGAGAAGGGGCTGCAGGAGTGGAGGTCACTTGCTAGGCAGAGTTCTCACTGAGTGTTTTTGTCAACAGACATTGGTACAGAAGTCAGCTCAGATCCATCCCAGACCTTGTCATGCCCACTGCTGGGGTTGCACTTGGTTTCCCAAAGGCTAAGAGCTTTGCCATGTTTTCCTCTTTGGGGACTTCCATAGATGGACACAAAGCCCAGACTCTCTCCAGAAGTTTCTCCTAGTTCACGGCTTCAGGGACTATCTCAGTGCTCATGAAGGCCCAAATGGGATCCCCATCCCTGACCCCTTCTGTCAGCTGTTCAGCATTCTTACAGAATTCTTCTCCTAGTACTGCGAGGGCACCTCTCCAAACTAAACCAGTCTCCTCTCCCAAATATGCTCTTCCTTATGGGTTTCTCCAACTCTTTTAACAGAATCCTGTTATGTAGGATTGAAATTATAGGCTCTTATTTGACTTCTACTCCCCGCTACCTCCCCTATGTATCTAAGGGTCTTGTCTATTTGTTTCTGGAATATTTCTCCTCTGCCTTCCTGACCTTTATCACATGGCCATTGTCCTAGCACAGGTCTCTGCAATCTCTCGCCTAGAGTTTCGCAGGAGCTTCCCAACTGGCCTGACCTTACCACTCCTCCTTATTCCAACCTGTCTGCCTGTTAGAAGCAGACCCTGAGATGAGATGAGGATTCATAAGCAAGTAATTTATCAAGAAGTGTTTCTTGGAGAAACTGCTAAGGAAGTACAGGAAGCAAGGCAGGGAGGGGAAGAATCTAAGCAAAGCTGAGCTTTCACACACAGTCCAGCCTTCGCCTGACCCCGCAGGGAACTCTGGAGTGTACACTGCACCTCAGTTTGTGCCGAGTGGAGGAAAGGGAGCTGGGATTTCATATCTCTACACTGTCGATCATTGGCTAAGGGCTGCCCCAAGGGATGTCAATTCACCAGCACTTTCAGCACTCTGCTCTTTTTGTCAAAGTTCCTCCTGTAGCCCAAAGACGGTCCTCTGAATAAACTCTCAGGTGTGAGCTGTTAGAAGTGAAGCATATAGAAGCTGGGAAGGGGGGCACAGAGAAATAGCAAAAGGCTTTTAAGGGACCCAGGCACTTGACAGAACACTGACAGCGTCCACTACCCAAATTTTTGCAGTACTGCCAGCGAAACACTGGGATACTACTGCTCAGTCGTTGCTTTGCTCTACTTAGCAATCACTAGTGACTCCTTAAATGCTCTAAGCTCTTTATATCAAAGTCCCAATAATTTAGCACCAAACACTGACCTCTGCTTGCCTGTTTTTCCTTCATAAATCTTACATTTCTGACAGAATGATTTAGTATTTCACACACAGATCAGAGATTTCCAGCCCCTATGCCTTAGCCCACTCCTTCCCCTGTGCCTGGAATGGTCTCTAAACCACATCTGCAAATCTTACACATCCTTCAGAGACCAAGAAGACTTTTCTGACTGCCTCCCAGGAGATGGGGTCTTTCCCTCTTTGGAGCTTCCCCCGCAGTGCATGTCCTGTGCATGTCCTGTGTATGGAAGCAGTTGTCTTCTCTCTCCCCTGGACTAATCAGCATCAGCATCACTTTTCTCTTTACATCCTTCCAGCACCATCCACAGTGCCCAGTGCTTGGAACATAAATGATGCTATCCATACTTGCTGAATACATGGTTGAAACTCCTCCATGCATCTTTGTCAATCATGAGGGTGAACTGGGAAGTGAGCCCCCTCCCGCAAGTGAGTCCTTAAAGTCCCAGTTCTTTCAAAGGGGGTTTTAGCCCTTTGGAAGCAGTGAATCTACTGTGTGCCTTTTTCATGTCCTTTCATGTCAGTCTCTGCTGTGGAAGAGAAGGTGGTAAAATGGTGAAGCTAAGGGTGAAAGGAAAAGTTCCAATTCACCATGTCCTGAAACAACCCTTTCTTTCAAGAAGTTCTAGAAATAGCTTGAGAAACCACTTAATATGTGAGCCTATCTAACCCTCAAGAGTATTCTTATGAATATAAATGTGAAGTGTTTCTCTATCAGGAATAGCACTGAAATGGCATTTAAAGACCTGGGCTCTATCTACTACTGGCATAGTGTGAGATATTGAGGGTGTCAGTTAGCCTTTCTGGTGTTTGTTTTCCTCTTGAGTTAGTGGTGTGATTGGATTAGAGCTTTAATATCTCTAATATTTTATGATTTCACTCAGATCTTTCATGTGTCAACCACTGAGCTGAGTACTAGAGGTATGAAGACGGATGTCATGGGTTCCCCTGACCACAAAATCCTTGAAAAATTGCCTATCCAGGACCCCCTTGAAATCATTAAGCTGCTCTGGAAAGAAACTTGTTCTAGTGTTGAAAGGAAGGAAATTTTGTCCTTTAGTTCTAATCGGACCTTTTATTAGATCTGATGCCTCCTTCCTTTTCTAGTATGACAAGACTTTAATCATAGGACACCCTCAGGAACTTTAAACTTTCAACTTGTCCACACAATTTTTCCCATAAACATATATATAGATATGAGTAGAGAACAAATATCTGTGTCAAATGTAGATTCCAGCACTCTGCTAGGCTCACTCAGGAGCCATTTGATGGGATCACACACATTAACCCATCAGCATGTGCAATTCAAACCAGGGCCAGAGTAAAATGAAAATTCCCCACATCATGGACCACTGAGTTTCTCCTGCAAGGATGAAACTGACCTATTAAATCACAAATGCACATGTCCCTATGAACTAAACGAACATAATCATAACCCCATTAACCCACCTGATTCCCCAATCTCTCACTCTTCTGATTGATTCTGTTCAGATGCTCTGAAGCCATTAACGTACGAGCTTTGCTCATGTACCAAATACTCAAATGCGCCAGGCACTGCACAAGTCCCTGCAGGTAGTAAGATACTGACAAAAGGTCTGTGAACTGGAGGGGACTCCACCTAGTACTTCTGAGGTCTTTGGACCAGTTCAGAATTACGTGCAAAGTCTGGTCACTTGACCTGCATATTTGTCTTAAGGCCGTGTTTGTGGTTTGCTTCATCTTGTCTATAAAACTCTTTGGCTTATAACATAGAAAGGTGAAAGTGCCTTCCCTTTTATCGTTGCCTTGACTGTGTTTCTTCTCTGGGCCAGTTACCAGTACATCATAGGCCACCGGATTCCCAAGGAGTGAGCAAGTTATTGCCATACATTTGTGCAGAATTATTCTGTTCTGATTCCAAGGGCTCTGGCCAGATACTGACAATTCAGTGCGGAAAGGAGCACTGTTTAAAAGATTCCTCTGTCAAGGGTCAAGAAGAGCCTAGGCTTCAGATGGGAAATCTCCCCACTGAGAAAGTTTCCCCTCTCCCCATCCCTCTTCGTATAAAGCACAACCCTGGAGCTTGGAAGCTACAGACTAACCTGGAAGGAACAGGCTCCGGGATGAGCAAGTCCTTGGAATATAGTCCACCTTGCTCAGCTAGAGACCAGGTCCAATGCCCCTGTTACTTGGAGGGCTTACTATTGGTGAAGGTGACAGGGCTCAAGATTGCAATTCTACTGAAAATCACTACAAAGTGATGCGAGGAACACGGGTTTGATCCTTGGTCAGGGAAGATCCCACATGCTGCGCCACAACTACTGAGCCTGTGCTCTAGAGCCTGCAAGCCACAACTAATGAAGCCTGTGTGCCTACAGCCTGTGCTCTGCAACAAGAGAAGGCACCGCAATGAGAAGCCCGTGCACCACGACGAAGAGTAGCCCCTGCTCACCACAACTAGAGAAAGCCCGCACGCAGCAACGAAGACCCAACACAGCCAAAAATAAATAAAATAAATTTATTAAAAAATAAAAGTAAAAAAAAAAGTGTCTTCATAAAGCAGCTGACAATGAATATCAATGACTAATGTGTCTTTTTCCTGTACATTCAACTCTGACAAGAGCACCATCCTGGGGAATGGATACCAGGGACCATGTTGAGGCGGGAGAGATTTTTACAAGAATGTCCAGAGGCTGTTCAGCTAGGGGAAGATTTCAATTGTAATCACGAGTCAGAAACATCTGGCCTGTTGGGTAAAGGAAAGAAGACAAAGCGGGGAAGAGATAGCATGGAAAGTAACAGGAGTATTTGGTTGGAAAAGCAATGAAGAAAGTCATTGCAGGTGCACAGTTCAGAACTGGTGCTGCAAAGAGTGACAGGTGCCCAAATCCCATTTTTAAGGTTGCCTCATCATCTCCTCACATGCCAGATTTACTCCATCTGTTTCTTCTCTCACGTAGTTCTTCCTTCTAAAATGGCCTCACCAGACCCCTCTTTTTTTTTTTTTAACTTCTTTATTGGCATATAATTGCTTTACAATGGTGTGTTAGTTTCTGCTTTATAACAAAGTGAATCAGCTATACATATACATATGTTCCCGCATCAGACCCCTCTTCTACCTGTGTGCATTTTGCTGAAAGTTCAAGGCCCAGGTCAAGTTCTGTCTCCTCTGTGAGTCTTGCTTTATGTTTTCATTGCTCTCAGATCTCATGGCTCTGTTAACTCTTTAAACACCACATGGTGGAAACGGCAGAGCAGATGCAATCCTCTTTCCTAACAGCCTGCATCTCTCTGCTTAGGAGTTTACCTCAGCCTATGCTGCTGACAAAGAAAATGCTTTGTGCACAAATTATCTCTTATGGATAGTACTTGTCTCTTTCAATTAAATACCTTTGAGGGAAGCAGCAGTGCTGTATAATTTCTTTTAGCTCCAAATGTATAGCACAGCACTAGGTTTTCACAGCAGCCAACATTTATTGAATATTGGCCATGTGCTTGACACTGTTCCCAGCTCTTTGCATGTGTTAACTCGTTTAATCCCCGCAAGGACCCTGTAAGGCAGATACTAGGATTATTTTCATTTTACAGATGAGGAAACTGAGGCTTAGAGAAATTCAGTTAATCACCCAAGACCACACAGCTAGGAAATAAGAGAGGCAGGGTTCAAATGTAGGCTGTCCATACCATTGACCGCTTATTGTAAATGGCCTGTGCTAGGTAATCTATAGATGCTTAATACTTGTTAACAGATCTATTGACTTCATCTGAAAGGGAATAAAAATTAATTCTAAAATAAAGCACCCTTTGTACAAAAAAGGAGCTCATGCTTAACAGCATTACTAATTTCCTGTTACTTGGATTTGATCTGAAAATTGAACAGAAACATTTCATCCTTCTCAGGCTGCCCTTGGGCTTTCAGAAAAACTACAGGAAGCACAGAGTCTGATCAGGGCTTTCAACTGGGTTCCTCCTCATCTGAAGGTGAAGTGGAAACTGGGCAAGAGTCCAAATGCTTTACCAAACCAGCTAATGCTACTGGCAGCTCCCTAGAAACCATTTAGGGGCTCACAAAGCCCACAGCACACAGGGAAACCTGGGCTGCTCATTAAAAGAGGAAACAGGAAACAAGCATCAAAGAACAAGTGCTCTGGACGATGTGTTCATATTACATATATGAATCATCTCTGAATAGGTGGGACAAAGGCTATTCTTTTCTTCCAGGCTTGTTATGTCCATGCTGCATCCAAAGTGGTAACGTGGTGTTTGTTAAGCCCTTTGAAAAGCTCTCCAGGTCTCCCCAGCAATGCAACCCAGCAGCGGAGCTGATGGGGAGTGTATAATGAGCCATCCCTCGTGCAGCACAAGGATGATTTTCCCCTATCATCTATTTGGATGTTTATAAATGAGTAATGAGGTCAATTTGGGACAGGCAGGTTTTGTGCCACCATTTGGACAGATGTTCAGAGCTCTGGAAAGCACAGCTGCCTGGTCCAAGTGGTGCCTCTTGCCAAAAGTACTAAGTGTTCAAAGGAGAATGTGTCACCAGGGACTGTTCAGAGGAGCCCACTGATCATCAGGGAATTAGCTTATATCGATCCATTCCATCCACATTTACACTTGTAGATCCTGTGGCTCTCACTAAGAGCAAACGTACAAAATTAAAAGACATTTTTACAATTGACAAATAAATATTTGATCAATATAGTTGTCAGTCTTTGTTCATATCCAAAAAGATTACATTTGTATTCTCTTAAATTGGCAAACTTGAGCTTTGAACCTGTCACAACTGAGGTGTCTGAGCTCTGTTCTAAATGATGATATGGCTTTGTCCCTTTGATAACAGGCACCAAGCTGCAACATGGAATAGAAAGGTTTTCTTTTTAGAGTGTGTCTAGCTCACATGACATTGGGCCTGAAATGGCTGAATGTAAAACTCCTGAGCTGCTTATATTGGAGATATTTAATGCAGCCACATAAGATACGTCATGGCGTTAAAGTTTCTATCCAAAGGGTAACAGCCATTGTTAGCTTAGATCATATCTCAGTTTTTGGCTATTACAAACCATGCTAGGATGTACATTTTTCTGCATGGCTCTTGGTATACATGGCTCTTGGTATACATTTCTCTAGGGTACATAGTAAAAGTGGAAAAGCTGGAATATATGTAAGGCACACACATTTTCAACTTTTCTAGATATTTTCAAATCACCCACTAAAGAGGCAGTATTGATTTGCATCATCACCAGCAGTTCTTGAGAGCCTCCATTTCCCCACATTTTGCTAACATTTAATGTCATCAGGCTTTTTAATATTTGCCAATCTGGTTGGTATGAACTGGCCTCTGATTGTCTTGTTTTGCATTTCCTCGGATTGTTAGTAGGGATAAGTGTTGCTACATTTGCTTATTTTTCATTTGAGGTGCCTCTTTTCTGGACTGTTATTTAGTTTTTGCCCTTTACCCCATCGGTTTGCTTGTTTTTTTTATTTCTAGAGTTCTTTATTGGTTTTGACTATCAATCCTTTGTAAGTTATGTGCATTGCAAATACTTTCCCCCAACCTGGGCTTTGTTTTCTTCATTTTTCTGTGTCTATTGTTGAACAGAATTTTAAAATTTTTATATAATCACATTTTGTGTCTTGTTTATAGAATCCTTCCTTACCCCAAATCATAATATGTTCTTCTACATTTTCATAAAGAATACTTTATGAAACTTTCTCCACACAATTCTTTAATCCACCTATGTGTATGGTATAAGATAGGGTTTCAAATTTTATCTTTCTCCATATAGATAGCCAATTGTCCCCACATCCTATTAGGGGTTTTTTTTTCTTTTTTTTTCTTTTTTCTTCTTCTTCTTTTTTTTTTTTTTGGCCGCGCCTCACGGCTGTGTGACCTTAATTCCCCAACCAGGGGTTGAACCTGGGCCCTTGGCAGTGAAAGCTTGGAGTCCTAACCACTGGACCACCAGGGAATTCCCGCTTATTGTTTTAACAGTCCATTTCTGTCCCCTGATTTGCAATGCCATCTCTGTTATATATCAATTTTCACTTCTGATGGCTTTGTTTCTATTTGCTTTATTGGTCTATTTTTCTGTCTTTATGTCTATAATGTACTATCTCATTTAGTATAGTGTTATAAGGCATCGGCATCTGATAGGGCAGGCACCACCAACAACCCCAATCTTGTTCTTTTTTCCAAAATTGTATTGGCTACTTTACACATTTTTCTTTTCCTCATGAACTTAAGGATCAACTTGCCAAGTTCTAAAAACTTCCTTGGAATTTTAACTGACATTCTTTGTATTTATAGATTAAATTGGGTGAGAGCTGACATATATGTGATATTGAGTTTCCCAGCTGATGGACATGATACCATTTCTATCACATCAGACAATCTTTTATGTGATTCAATAAAGCTTTGAAATTTTCTCCAGAGCTATAATACACATATTTGTTGATTTCATACTAATTATCTCAGAGATTTGTTGCTATTGTGAATGAAAATTTTATTTCCAGTTCATTATGAGAGTTTATTTTTGGTATATATAAAAATATTGACTTTTTTTTTTTTTTTTTTTGCGGTACGCGGGCCTCTCCCTGTTGTGGCCTCTCCCGTTGTGGAGCACAGGCTCCGGACGCGCAGGCTCAGCAGCCATGGCTCACAGGCCCAGCCACTCCGTGGCATGTGGGATCTTCCCAGACCGGGGCACGCACCCATGTCCCCTGCATTGGCAGGCGGACTCTCAACCACTGTGCCACCAGGGAAGCCCCTAAAAATATTGACTTTTGAATAGTAAAATGATATCCAGATATCATGCTGAGTTTTCTTATTAATTTCTTATTAATTATGGAAGTTTTGGTAGACTTCCTATAAAAAATCACTATAAATAAAGACATTTCTCTTTTCTAAGACTTATGACTTTTTTTTTTCTTTTCTTAAAGCAATGGCTAGAATCTTAGAAGTGGTGACAGTGAGTATTCTTGTTATGTTTCTCAATTTAATGGAACTGCTTCTAAAGTTTTCATTTAATATAATGTATGATGTAGATTTTAGATACCTATTATCATATGAAAGAAATGGTCTCTACAATTTAGTTTGCTTAGAGTCTATTTCCTGAATAAAGATTACATTTTATCAAATGATTTTCCTAAATCTATTTAAATGGTCTCATGTTTTCCCCTTTCATTTGTTAACTCAGTGTGTTATATTGATTAATTTTTAAATGCTTTTTTGTTCTTTGATTTCTGGGATTAAATATATTTGGATTTGGCATATTATTTTTAAATGTTGCTAAATTATATGTGTTAATATTTTATATGAGATTTCTGTATCTATGCTTGTAACAGATTGGTCTATAAATTCATTTTCATATATATCAAGGCTATTATAACCTTATAAAATGAGTTGTAAAGCCTTCCCTCATTTTTTTTCTTACAGTTTGTTATAAATGCACACACTTTAAAGAGTAAAATGGTTTCTCTAAGGTTTGCTACCAAAAAAAAGAACCTTCCCTTCCCCCAGCACCTCTCCCTACACTTACCATTTTTCTCTCCCCAGGGGCAAAAACTTTTAGCTGATCATTTTGACATTTACCTCAAGATTTATGGAAAATATGCTTGCACTGCTACCTCATGATTTTTCAGTTTTAGTAAGAAGTATTTATTTCTCACTATAAGGGCTGAGAATTTGTCTTTCTTTCCTTCCTCTGCTCCTACACACAATGTACTCTTCCCATCTCTCCACCTATTAATGGAGTCATATGGTAATTTTGGTTAAATATGACTACATTAGTGTTATAAAGACTAGGTAAGTGCTATTCAAAACTGAGACAGCTTTTCCTTTCCCGCATCTTGTTGGTTTTGCTTAAATAATGATGATATTTTTACTTGTTTCTTTGCTTAGCTTCTATGTTTTAGCACTACTTCAAATCCCAAACTAAACTGCTCACCAATTGTCTAAATCTCTTTTCAGGACATTCAGATGCAGTATTCTATCAGCTTTATCTTCTGAATAAGTCCCTATGGGAGACTTCTGACCTGCTCCAAAGTAGACTGACTGCTCTCTACACCGAGTGGACCATTGTCATCCATGGATCTTCCTTCACCTGCGTATTCTTCCCTCTTGGTGGATCTACTGTTTCCTGTATCCCATGTTTTCTATTGTCTTGGGGTGAGTAAATATTTTGATATGTTGCATCACTGAAAATGTCTATTATACTCTTCCTTGAATGATAATTTGGCTTATTATGAAATTCTAGACTGGAAACAATAGTCCTTTAGAATTTCAAAAGAAGGTATTGCTCAATTGCCTAACACTTTCCAATGTTAATTCTGAGAACTCTTAAGTCGTTCTGATTCCTCATAGCTCTTCCTATGTGACCTGTTTTCTTCCTCCTGGAACTTTATATGTTTTTCTCTTCAAGCTGAGTGTTCTAGAATTTCAGAATGATTTTCTTTGTATGGGTCTATTGCTATCTACTCTTCTGGGCACTTAGCTTTCTTGAATGGGAAACTTGGGTTCTTTATCTCTGGGAAATTTTCTTGTATTCTATTGATTGTTTCTTTCCATGCGTTTTTACTGTTCTTTTCTAGAACTTTTAGATGTTGAACTTCTTGAACTGTCTAATTTTCTTACTTTTTCTCTCCTCTTTGTTTTTTTCCTAACTTTCAAGGAATTTTCCTTCCTTGATTCTTTTTATAGTACACTGTTCTTTTTTTTTTTAATTAATTTATTTATTTTTGGCTGCTTTGGGTCTTCATCACTGCCCGCAGGCTTTCCCTAGTCGCAACGAGCGGGGGCTACTCTTCGTTGTGGTGCACGGGTTTCCCATTGTGGTGGTTTCTCTTGTTATGGAGCACGGGCTCTAGGCGTACGGGCTTCCGTCGTTGCAGCACACAGGCTCAGTAGTTGTGACTCGCAGGCTCTAGAGTGCAGGCTCAGTAGTTGTGGCGCACGGGCTTAGTTGCTCTGCAGCATGTGGGATCCTAGCTCCCTGACCAGGGATCAAACCTGTGTCCCCTGCATTGGCAGGCGGATTCTTAACCACTGTGCCACCAGGGAAGTCCTGGTACACTGTTCTTATTTCATGGTTGAAGTATCTTCTAATCTGTCTCTTAGGACACTGATGATAATATTTTACAAGTTTCTTCCCATTTCATCTCTGTTTCCTTCAAGTTGCTTATTTCTGTTTACTTTGGTCTTCAATTTCCACTTTAGAGGCTTTCCCTAGATGGCTTACATCTTTGTTTCACCGTGCTTTTTTGTTTCAATGTTCCTTCTTAGGCAGTTCAGATTCCCAAGAACTGACCCTTTCTGAGGTCTGTCTGGATCGTACCTGCCTGGCTTCCCTGCCATTATTTTCCCAAAAGACTGTGGCAGCAATCCCACTACGGGGCATATACCCTGAGAAAACCATAATTCAAAAAGAGTTCAAGAACCACAATGTTCATTGCAGCTCTATTTACAATAGCCAGGACATGCAAGCAACCTAAGTGTCCATCGACAGATGAAAGGATAAAGAAGATGTGGCAATATATACAATGGAATATTACTTAGCCATAAAAAGGAATGAAATTGAGTTAGTTGTAGTGAGGTGGATGGACCTAGAGTCTGTCATACAGAGTGAAGTCAGTCAGAAAGAGAAAAACAAATACCATATGCTAACACATATATATGGAATCTAGAAAAACAGTACTGATGAATCTAGTGGCAGGGCAGGAATAAAGGTGCAGACGTAGAGAACAGACTTGAGGACACAGGGTGGGAAGGGGAGGCTGGGACGAAGTGAGAGAGTGGCATTGACATATATACACTACCAAATGTAAAATAGATAGCTAGTGGGAAGCTGCTGCATAGCACAGGGAGATCAGCTTGGTGCTTTGTGACGACCTAGAGGGGTGGGATAGGGAGGGTGGGAGGGAGGCTCAAGAGGGAGGGGATATGGGGATATATGTATACATATAGCTGATTCACTTTGTTGTACAGCAGAAACTAACACAACATTGTAAAGCAATTATACTCCAATGAAGATGTTAAAAAAAAAAAAAAAAGACTGGGGCAGGGGTGGGAGAACTGGCGCTCTTGCCATTTAATATGTCTATGTTTTGCTAATTGCTGCAATTTCGCTCCAGTACACCCATCCTCAACTGTGCCGACTTCCCCCAAACCACAGACTCTGTTTTATCCTTTTATTGGGGGTAAAGGAAGGGCATTTCCTGGGCTGTTAGGAGAAGTGAAGGGGATCTGGAGATCTAAATGCTCCCTAGACTTCCAACCCAGCATCCTTAATTTAAATCTCTCCATATACCCAACCTGTACCCCAACCCTGCGCCTCCTGAGGTAACTGACTGGATCAACTCCTGAGTCTTTTGCAGATTCTGTGAAATAAAATGGAATCTTGCCAATTTCCTCTGCGAGTTTAGAATTAGTTTTCCCAGGTCTGCTAAGTTCTTTATGCCTTGCCCAAATGTTTTCCAGCCTCCAGAATTCTATTGCTCTCTGATTATCCAATTCCAGTTACTTCTGATATCAATTCCATTTTCCTTTGACCATTATTTTCTTAGATAGCTCTATAGACTTTATTTTACTATTTTTCGGGCAGTAATAGGTTTCTTCAGAGTTATTTTCAAATTATTTTGTATGTAACATGATAGTTATTTCTTCCAACTTGATTATAAGCCTCTTAAAGTCTTCTCTTTTTTTTCTTTGATTATTTCCCCAGAGTGTCTAATACACTTCACATATCTAGGACTTGATGCCTGCAGGTAACTATTAAGTTATTTCTAAGCGACACATTCAATGTATCATCACAAGCCATTCTCAATGTATAACACAGTATTTGTGTAGCACTGCATCAGCCTTTTTTCTGATCACTAATATTATAACCTTCAGACAACTGGAGGTTTATTAAATGATAATAACCATGATGATGATAGGAGAAAAGAGAAAGACAGCAATAGATAGATAGACAGATAAATAGATAGATAGGGAACATTAAAGTTGTCTCAATTTTCTAAATGGATGTTTCCCTAAATGTCCTGCGTAGCTCCAATGCTGTGATATATACGAATAGATGTTCATGAACAAAGGATTCTTGGTCAGATTAATGTGACAAATAGTGGATTAGGCAAATTTAAATAGGTTTCTTTAATATAGTATTTCTCAGAGCCGTTAATATGCTTTTATGCATGGTACAGCATTTTCCAAACGAGCTGTCCCTAAAATTCTTCTTTTGTTTATGGGATACATTTTCATGTCTCTTAGGGCTTACTTTATATGTAATGAACTTTACAACAGAGTGTTTTCAGGTTCGTTCAGGATTTTTTGTTTTTAAAATATAGTCAGTCCCCAAGTCAGGACAATTATGTGAAATATTAAATAGAATATTTCTTAAACAACAAAAGAGGAAGAAGCAAGGCCCAGCTCCTGTCTTATACCGACATGCTTTCTGATTAAGGGCAGGACTCTCAAAAAAAATCACAGAGCACTAAACAATGATTATGTAGTTCTCACTGTTGGATCCAGGGTGAAATGCAGTGAAAATGGTGCCAGGGAGGGTCCAGTGAGTCAGGCTGTCATGGGGAGGGTCTCAAAGAATGCCAGGTCCAAACGGAGAGTGTCTGGAGAAGGGGCAGACTGGAATCAGAGGCTTCTTCCCCAAGAGGCTCATCTCAACACTGATGAGAAATGAGATGCAGAAGCCGAGAAGACCTGAGGTGTGAGCAGCTAGGAAGCAAGGCTGGACAGGATGAAACAGTTCAGGATATGGACTGTAATTCATACAAGAAACTCTCAGGGATTAATTATTATTGGGTTCTGGGTAGGAAACCTTGGGTTGACAGGTTTAAAGGAATAGAACTGAATCCAGTAATTATTAACATAACTTAAAACAAATCTGAAATAGTTCTATTCCCATAGGATAGAAGAGGAACTCAGATCCTGAAAGGCTGAATGATTTGCCAGAGGTACACAACATGTGAGTTGCAGAGCTGCTGAGAGAATACAGCTCCTGGACTCTTAGTTCAACATTCTGGCTACCCTACCACCTTACTTTTCATCCTTACTTCTTTGGCATCTATGGGGTAATAGAACTCAGATTTACTAAGATCCTCATCCAGAGAGCCACTGTCTATCTCCTGTCAAGCTGCAAAGGGGTTACAGTCAAGGCCTAGAATCTTTTACCTGAAGTCCACGGTGATACAGACATGCTTCTTGGGATTCAGATACATGACAGTCATCAATAGAAGAGCAGCTTATTTGGGAAGTCTAACGTCACTTATACACGATAGAGACCAGTTTAGTATGCAGCACACAAACAAACACATTCTCCCTGTGTTAACTGCTGCTCAGAGCAGGGCAGCCAGATCACGCGAGGCCATGGTGCCCTGCTGGAAAGCTGAAGTGTAGGGAGGCTGATGTAATGAGGCCTGGGGCGACCATCCCTGGTGCTGCACATGGCTGGGCGATTCTGCTTTCATAACTCTGGTAGCTGGACAATATTAGCTCCAGAGGGCTGACCTCCCCATCCTGAGTGCCCCCTATCACTTAGTCGCCTGGGCCTCGGAATCTTGGTTAACATACAGGCCGCCTTTGGGACGTGGGTCCCTTGCACTCCCGAAGACCAACGAAGACTTGATTTTCTCTGGGTGTCTCAGTTACCTCCAAACACATCACCCTGGAAGGCCATTCTGCTTCATGCTGTTGGTGCTTCCTGCCCAGAATGCTTCTGTTCTTTCAATCTGATCCCCAGACTCTATTCTCTTCACTCCATTAGGACCCCACTCTATCTCCATACTTCTGGTCAGCATCCTCCATCGTTTAATCATCACTTTGACCAAGCTGACTTGAAAGAAAGTTTACTGATCACTTTTGGCAAAGCACCTTGAAACATTTCTGCTGTTTTCAAGGGAGTGCGAGGGAGCAGCAGGCTGGCTTCGCACGTCCAACTGTGGCAGCTAATTAGAAAGAACTGCCTTCTCCCTCTGATTACTTGTTCTGTAGTTTCACACCATTCTCATCCCACCCCCACCTCCCTTCTAAACAACATGTAAAAGCAGTATAGCAACCCAAACTCTGAAGAATTTTCAGAAAAAGTGCAAAATGAACACCCCTAGCTTTTCTCTTTCAAAATTTTCCGTCTCTCTTAATCCCTGTATCTCATATTTTATATAAGAATATTCATAGTGTAAGAACAGTTCCACATTCTTTTTAACATTCTATTTTAGAATCTTTCTTCATATATGCTTTTTCTCGGTGTTGATGGCCACTTGATATTCTATGAAGTGAATGGCCCAATCACATTATTTCTAGAGGAAAGAATCAGTTTATTTTATGGGTGTCGTTCCACTAACTCTCCTTGTGCTAGATGCCCATAACTGAGGCAGACACTATAGTATATTATTATCCTCAAGCTGGATTTTCAAAATGAGGATATGAAAAGGAAAACAAGTTAGATAAGAGGACAAGCATCAGAGATCAGGAATCACAGGTCAGAACCTGGGAACTAAGATTTCGGGGCTGGGTCTATGGAGTCACAGGTTAGGATTAACTAGAGGCAGGAAGTCAGCAAGACACAAGACCTGGAGGGTCTAAACAGAGGGGCCTGGAGTGCCCCAGGGATTTGGCCAGGGCCATATACTTCCTTACGGGGTGTTTGCTGTCTGTTCTCCCACTCACCCTTCTTGCTGTGTTTGGGTGCTCCTGAGGTCACTGGGGATGGGGGAGTTTAACAGGCGCTACTTGTAGCTGACGCAACTTTGTGCATACTTGTTCTGCCCTGACTAAACCAAGGATCAGAGGACTGGAATGACAATGATGTGCCTGGACTAACAAGTTCATGTCCTGCCCATGATGGCTCCCAGAGGACCTACCCTGCTCATGGTCACTACTGAAAGAGGGAGATGAGGGAGTCATGATCAGACTGGACCAGGGTAGACACTCAACTAGAAGGCAATCAAGGCCTGACCAGTAAAAACAAACTGGACCAATCTGATTTCTCTTTAAGGAATCTTGCCATGTGGAGACTGAGAGGTTGTTGCCAGTTAGTAAGGCCTCAGTGTAAAAGAATATCCATGGAGTAGAGGACCTGTCAGCCATGATGTAGGATGTGGGATGAAGTTATGAGGAAATCACAACTAAACACAGCAGAAATAAAAGCAAAGCAGGAGTCCTCGTGAAAGTGTAGTTGACAGATAGGAAGAGCTTCTCCCCAAAGAATGCCCAGTCTGTGACTTTGCTACTACCCACTGCTTCAACTTTTCCTGGGTGAGCATACACATGTATCTTTTCATTTCATCTCTTCTTTTTCCCTCCCAGAGGCACCAAGCGAATCTGTTCCTTCCAACTAAAAGACTGCTGAATCAAAGATCCTAACAATAAAGTCTCGATAAAGAAGAAATTCCTCAGATACCCATATGAGGTTGTCTTGAAGTCACATCTCCAACATGTAGGAAATTTGCAAGAAAAACCAGAAAAGCTTGCTGCCTACCTTTACAGGCAGACAATTAAACCAATTAAAGAGGGAGGTACAGTATGCCTTTTGCCTGCAAGGTCAGGCCTTGACTCACCAGAACCTTGGCAAAGTCGTGCAGTCGGGAGGGAGTAAGAAATCATCCCAATTGATGACAGACTTCTGAGCTGACGGTTAGTAAATCAAGGTCCTGATGTGAAATGTCGATTCTTTTGAGCCCAGGAAGATGCAGGTGACATATTACCAAGTTAATCATGTAGAGTGGACGCCAGGAAGCCACTGGTCACTGTCCTTAAGGAAAAGGACCATTCAATGTAAGATGAATCCTCATTGCAATGAGCAGAACCATAAAATCGATTTAGAGCCCCAAGGCCAGTGGGATAGTAGGGAGTTATAATTAAGGAGACACCATTTGTATTTACAAAAGTGTTTAAACAAGACAGTCTTTATTTTGGTGAATGGACTGTGTATCCTGTGTGTGCATTAAAGAGGAGGGCACCTTACCTTAGGATTGGTACTATTTGACTGGTATTAATTAAATCCCAATTATAATGGTGGGGTCAATGTATCCACAATCATCATCATGTAGATAGAAAGAGCACAGGGTTGAAAAAGCTGTGTCCAAACACCAAGTCTGTGAATGTCAGCTGTGAGTCAATCAATTCCCCTTTCTTCGCCTATCAAATGGGACTAATAATTCCTATTCTTTAGGGTGGCCTACTCCTTCCCTGTTGGTTTCCCCTTAGGGTAGAATCAAGCAAGAAGGTCCCGGCTAAGCTTTGCTTGGAGAGAAGCCCCAAGGGCAGATACTCATAGTCTGGAGAGCCCTATACCCTCAGAGACAGTGCCTGCAGTGACTCTGGCACTGGTCCATAGATAGCCACCTTCTAGGTCCTGTGGTCTAGAGACAACCCACAACACCCAGTGTCCTTTAGGCAAAGACTGCAGCCAGTTGTCATAAGGCATTGTTTAGCAACTGTCATACTTTTAAATGTCTTTGTGGGTCATTCTAACATACACAATTTCATTCCATCCTCATAGTAACCTTCCAAGGGGCATGTGTGTGATTATTTCTATATAACAGATGAAGAAACGAGTTCTGAAAGGTGAAGCCAATTGTCTGAGGTCGCACAGCACACCAGTGGTAGAGCTAGGATCTGAACCACTCATCAGATCACAGCATGCACATGCTTCCCATAATCCCATCGAAATTCTGCCAAGTGGGCTGGCAGCATGGCACTCCTCCATCAGCTAATGCAGGGTGCCCAGAGTGCTGTCCTCACAGTTTGTCCCAGTTCAGTGCTTCTCAAACATTAAAGTGCATACAAGCCACCTGGGGTTCTTATTAAATTGCAGACACGGATTCAGTAGGTCTGGAGGAGGCCTGACAGACAAAGTGCCCAGGTGGGGCCAATGCCGCTGGCTTGCTGAGCGCACTCTGGGTGGCAAAGTCCTAGCTGACGATCAATGCTTCCAAATGATTCACAGGATCCTGAACAGGCCCTCTTTTCAAAGCTCAGTACCTTCCCTTCTCTCACGAGGTGGTTAGCGGCCAGATCTGTGAAGCAGTCTCAAGTAGTTCTTAATGAAATTAAAACCAGACTGACATCCCTAATACTCTCCAGCTGTTATCCAGTACGTGCCATTAGGGTAACTGTGTGGGAGAAAGGAGGGTGGAAACTAACGCAATAATCTAACCAGGGTCTCTTTAAAGCTACAGGCAATGCTTGATTAGTAAGGTAAGGAAATTTAAGGTGAGACCATAGAGTGTAGGCAGCAATAACAGCACCAGCACCAGCAATAACAGTAGCTGCAGCAGAATCATTACTTGAATACCTTTGATATTTTAAATTGCGTATGTGTTTTATGGGTAATTCTTACAGTAATTCAGCAAGACAGAGATTATTATGAATTTTCAGTTATTCGTGTTCTACTTTCATCCATAAAGTAATATGAAGCAATGTCCGAGAATATCTAACACAGGACAAGACAGCAAAAGTTTAAATGTGGGGGCAAGAAGAAAAATCTGGGTGCAAAGTAGAGCCAGGAATGAGGCTCTCAATGAGCACATGAGGAGTGCATGCCTGCTAGGGGTGAGCCATTCTTGGTTCTCAACTTTCCAGAAGCCAACAAGAAAAGGGGAATCTGATCATTGAACAATTCACAATGATTATGTAATTTTAAAAAAATAAACAATTCTCAAAGAAAGCAAGCCTTTCTTCACACCCAGATCATGTGAGGGTATCTATTGTGGCCCTTCCTACAGGGAATATGGTGTGCCGCAGTGAACGACTTTCTCAACAGTTACTCACATTAGACCCTAGGATGGCTTTCATGCAGTTATGTTTACAGTGATCCCCAGTGGAGGCTAATGCATCAAAACCAAGCATAATTCAGAAATGTAGTCCTTCTGGGACACATGGGATATGGTCTAGTACCTAGCTTTTGGGGGCTCTGGTTTAATTCAGAACTACATCTGGACAACTTGGAGAAGTGGACGTATCCTTCAAGGAACCTTTCTCTCTATTGTCATCCCTCAGTGCCATTTTCCTAAGCTCAGCTTGGAAGATGCTAAGTAGCAGTGAGTCAGAGATTATTCAAACAGCAGGGGGCTTTGGTTGAGTGGAGACCCAAATGAGTTAACTGAAAACTGGGCACAGTTGCTTAACAAGAACACAACCTGAACAAAAGCCATCTCAACCCTGCTCTGAGGTGAGTAAATTTTAGGGAAAATTCTGAGCAGGAACAGGATTCCTCTCCAAAGGTGCTCTTCTGAATCCACATAGTCGAATGACTGTGGTCTTAAGTAATACTTCACATAACAAGGATGAAATAGCATGAAAAACTTCTGAGGCCACTGGAAGTGACCTTCACTGGGCTAAAAGAAAATCTCAATAAAACATCTGTAGAATACTTATATTTGGGCAATGTTATTTCTTGTAGAAAATTATTTGTGAAACATATTTGTCTATCCATCCATTCATTCATCCCTCAATTTTTTTACTTAGCCAATGCATTTTCAGGGGCACCTGTCACGTACTAGGCATACTCTTGGGAACAAAATTCAGGCTCACTCATAGAAGCATTATTTACAACTGCCAAGATGTGGAAACAACCTAAGTTGTATATACACAATAGAATACTACCTAGCTATAAAAAAAAAAGCAATTCTGCCATTTGCAGCAACATGGATGGACTTGGAGGGCATAAAGCTAAGTGAAATAGATCAAAGAAAGACAAATACAGTATGACATCACTTATATGTGGAATCTAAAAAATACAACAACCCAGTGAATATAACAAAAAAGAAGCAGACTCACAGATATAGAGAACAAACTACTGGGTACCAGTGGTGGGGAGGGGTGACATAGGTGTGGGGGAGGAGGAGGTATAAACTATTGGGTCAGATAGGCTCAAGGATGTATTATTCTACAACACGAGGAATAAAACCAATATTTTGTAATAATTGTAAATGGAAAGTAACCTTTAAAACTGTATTAAAATTTTTTTTTTAATTAAGAAAAAACCAACACAGGATCACTGCCCAAATAGAAGGAAAACCAGTGTGGGAAACCCCACAATCACGTAACCACTTAATCACACAAAAAGTCATCATAGCCAAGATATTGATATTCTCCAGTTTTTCAACCTTTCAATATAAATTTAATGTCTTCCATCTGTTGGGCACTAGACAGGGGATGTGATGATAAATGACACAAATAAATACATAATTATAAAAGTTGCTAGCTAAGTGCTAGGAGAAAACTAACAGACTGTGTCTATGAGAATAAGGGTAGTGGGCTTGAGACTGTACGCAAGAAGGTGGTCAGGGAGGGTGTTTCCAAGGAGTTGGTGTTCAAATGAAACCTGCAGAATGTGAAGGTCTAAATGTGGGTGGATCTGGGGAAGAGCATCCTGGGTGCAAAACTCCTGAAGCTGGAGGAAGCATGCTAGTTAGAGGAACAGGGAAAAAGTAACTAAATGGTCACATCTTATGGGATTAGAATTTACCACGCAGTTATTCCTGGAAATGTCAACCAAAATAATTGATTTCAGAGTAATTGATCCATAGCTCTTCCTCTTCACGATAAGTATTCAGCAAGGCCAGTTGGACATTCCTCGTTTGACATAATAAAACCCTATCACTTATGTGTAAGATGATGCATGATGTTCTCTTTTCTATGGCGGGACACATACATTCTGCTCATTCAAAATCAGGTCTCTAAGAAACTCGTTAAAAACCAGGGATATTTCTCAAGGTCAGGCAGATTATGTGCTTCCCTGAAGCCTTACAGCCCATTAAGTGGCAGCCCCAGGATTTAAAACACCAGTTTTCTGATAGCCTAGGCCTTGGCTTCTACAGTACATAGGGTATTCTTGCTAGAAGAGACCTGGGAATCAACTTTAGGTCAACTCTCATTTAAATAAATTCTTTCCCTCGGGACTCTGAAGAAGGATGGCAGGAACTCAGAAGTTGGCACTTTTAGCTCTGCCATGGACACCAGCCTGAAGGAAAGCCCCCACAGGTTCTCTCCACAAGCATGCAACCCTATTCTTCCAATGACCATCCCAGCAAAAATGATTACATTGTGTCATGATATTCAAACGCCTACTTTCCCTCGAGACTGCAAAGCCCCCAGGGGTAAAAAGCTATCCTGCCTACTGATCCCCCCCATCTTGTCTTTAGCCCATTCCCTCTGGCCATCAGTCTAGATTCTAGCATTCCCTCACTATTACCTTTCCTTGAAAAAACCTCTGCTCTTCACTCCCTCCATCTTATTCGTCAGACAAGACAGTAGCACTGGGTAAACTCCACCTTCTCCTTCTTTAAACTTGTACCTGAATGTGGATAGAAAAATGCAATGGAGCTATATGATCACTTTAAATTCGCGAGCTCCAGCTTCAAATGGACACTCAAAACTGCCCAGCAAGTCTTGTATTTTTCTCTTGTTGACTTACTTCCCTATTCCCTGAGAAGACGACTTTTAACTTCTTTTTCTCTTCTGAAACCTCCTACATTCCTTCCTCTACTCTCAGATGATGACTTCTCATTTCATGCATAAAACTGAAAAATCATCTTTACTCCACCAAACCTGCAATCTTCACTGGGGCCCATTTTCTCCTTCTTTGCTCTGGTAAAAATGGAAAAAGTGCCCTTCAGCCTATCAAAGTCCAATCCTTTCTATATGCACCGTGGCTCTCATCCCCTCAAACACTGTCCTACTTTGGTTGTTCTCTCTTTCTACATTTTCAGTCCCTCTCTCTCTTACTGGGTCAGGCCCACCAATAAACAAACATGCTCTATTTAATCTCCTGCATCTACTGAAAACAAAACAAAAAGTCTCTGCTGACCCCACATCTCTTTCCATATACCACTATTTCTTGAGTTCACAGACTAAGACAAATAGAGTTGTCTATACGTTGGCTTCACACTAACTTATCCCACTTCATTCTGGCTTTTGCCCCCTTCCAACTTGCCAATGATTTCCCCGGGAAATGAGCATGCCAAAGTTTCTGAAGACCTCCAGGATGCTAAATCAAAAGGACAGCTTTCAATTCTCAGCTTGTTCAGTGTCTCAGCAGTCATCCACCCTTTCTTTACACTCTCCCTTCTGATTCCCATGACACCCACTCTTCCCTTTATCTGACCTCTGGGCCAGAATGTTCTCAGGACTCCATCTTAGCTGCTTTTCTCTTTCCCTGAGCATACTCATCCAGTGGCTTGCTTTCTTTTGCTTTTTTTTAACTGGTTTTCATTTTTATCAAAGAAGCATATGCACGGAATTAGTGGACTCCTAACAGTATTATTTGGCTTTTTATAATCTTCTCCAAAGAGCAAACACATCAGATAATCTAAGAGTTCCATTTCTTTCTCTGGAGTCTTTATTTCCATAGCCTTCTGCCCTCCTGCTTCAGTTAATCCCTGTTTTCCTGCACAGCTGACATCTCATGACTCCCCTTCATCACTCTTCTGTGTTAAGTAAAATCTTTCCTGCATCACTTTCTCATTCTTGGTTTACAACTTGATTTTGCTGAAGGACATTCTTCAATAGCTTTCTAAGAAAGAGTACATTCCCTTTAATTCCTGCAATTATGAAAATATATGTACTCTATTTTCATCCTTTTGGTTAAAAATTTAGCTAGGAATATAATTCTATGTTAAAAATCATGACCGATCAGAATTTTGAAGCAATGCTTCATTTTCTTCTAATTTTCAGTGTTGCTGTTGAAAAGTCCAATGGTATCCTGGTTCCTTTTACTTTGTACGTGGTTATTTTCTTCTTGTCTATCTCTGGGTCTTCTACCTCTGGGTTCTAAATTTCATAATGGAACGTTCCATGTTGTAGGTCTTTTCCCATTTATTGTGCTGGGCACTCAATGGTCCCTTTTATTTATTTAATTTTCTAAAAAGATTTATTTATCTTTTTTGGCTGCATCAGGTCTTAGTTGCAGCAGGCAGGATCTTCGTTGAGGCATGCGGGATCTTTCACTGCAGTGTGCGGGCTTCTCTCTAGTTGTGGCGTGCAGGTTTTCTGTTCTCTAGTTGTGGTGCGCAGGCTCCAGGGTGCGTGGCCTCTGCAGTTTGCGGCAAGAGATTGTAGATTGCACCAGCTGGACTGGGGTTTTTCTATTCCTGAAACTTGTCCAAAGCTTTTCCATGTCAAGTATTTGGACATCAGAATCTATCTGGAATGCACCTTTTACCACACACACACACACACACACACACACACACACACCGTGCTCTGGCCTGAAGCTTTGTTATCCTTTAGATCTTTGCTTATATATCACTTCTTTAGAGGAGCTTTCTCTGACCATTCTATCTAAATAAAATAGCTCTCTATTATTCTCTCCATGGTTCCTTCCTCTATAACATGTACCACAATTTAATTTATGTAGTTGATTATGTATTATGTAATTGAGTGCTTCCCTGTCTGTTTCCTATTGTCTAACAACAAGCTTTATGTGGGCAAGGACCACTTCTATTTTTTGTTCAGTGCTCTAGTCTCAGGACTTAGCACTGAAATACAGCATGTTCAATATATATTTATTCACTTAATCAATGAATGGATGGATAGCTGGATGAATGAATAAAGATTCTAGGGTTTTGGTCAATCTCTGCTATAAGCAGCTCTGTAACCTTAGGCAAGTCACATAACGTCTGAAAGCTTTGTTTTATTTAGCTTCTTAAGACTTAGAAGTGTTGGCACAAATGAAATAATTGATGTCAAAGTGCTTAGTTAAAAGGTATAATATAAATATGAGGAATTATAAAGACTGAATGTGGCTTACTCTATCTTTTCTTATTTTTTCCTTCTTTTCATATTGAAACTTCAATTTAACACTTCAAGGATCATACCTTGATAGCACCTTGTAAGTGGTGTTATTATTAAGAATTCTTTTGAGAACCAAATTAACTAAACTCTTAGATGTGATTCAAATCAGACTTGCCTTATTCAGACTCCTGAGCAAATAATGTCATAAGAAAATTCAAGTTTCTGGTTCTAGTTTAATGATGGGAATGGGCAATGTCAACTCATGTTCTACTTTCAAGTACAAGGAAGGGAGAGATAAAAGAATGAGAATTAAATCACCTCTCTATTTTTACCATAATTGTCCTATAATATTTGCCCCAAACTAACCAAAATAATGAAACTCTATTCTGGTAAATGTGTGGTCAAACTAGAATGCTTATTATTTGCTGATAGAAATGCAAATTGATATAATCCTTCTAGAAAACAATTTAGAAATACATATAACATGCCTTAAGGGTGTTTATATATTTTGGTACCATAACTGTTCTTCTGAGAAATTTTTCTAAGGAAAAAATCCAAAAGTTAGAATTTGCATTTCTAACAAGTTCACAGGTTGTGCTGATGCTTCTGGTCCAGCTGACCATACTTTGAGAACCACTGTTCTAGACCTTAACCATCTAATCTTTTAGCTCCTTATTGGAGTTAAGCTTCCCTAGACCTCTTATCCTTCCACTCCTGTTCACTGCTAAAGTAATCTGAGATGCTATTCTGACTTACTAAATCATGAGATGATAATGATAAATAATAGGAGAGGACTTGCTAAATGCTAAGCGTATTTGCCACACATTTATTTATTTATTTATACTTATTTTTGGCTGTGTTGGGTCTTCATTGTGACCCGTGGGCTTCTCATTGCAGTGGCTTCCCTTAGTTGTGGAGCACGGGCTCTTGGCGTGTGGGCTCAGTAGTTGTGGCTCGCGGGCTCTAGAGCACAGGCTCAGTAGTTGTGGCGCATGGGCTTAGTTGCTCCGCGGCATGTGGGATCTTCCCAGACCAGGGCTCGAACCCGTGTCCCCTGCATTGGCAGGTGGATTCTTAACCACTGAACCACCAGGGAAGTCCCCTGCCACACATTTAGATACATACAAATGGTTTGCTTTTTCAGATGAAACAGTGTCAGGGTAGATCTTAGCCCGTTCAGGGGTGCAGTTCTTATGTCGGGTGTTCTGGTCATTGTTTTTCAAGTGTGGGGGGATGGTGTCAACTTTCCCCATATCTGGAGTCCCCTTCCAGTATTTCAGATTCTTCCTCTTCCTGCCCCAGCTCTGGAAGTCCTCAGGATAGCGTTTCAGTAAGGGGCTGAATAAAAAGAAAGCAACGTCTTCCCACATGATGATTTAAGGGTGCACAAAGTGACGGAGAGTCCTGCTTTGTGTGAGGGAGAGTCCTTCACTGGGGAGTGACCGAGCTCATATATCACCAGAGCAGGCACCGATCTTTCTGCTTCTCTCCCATGAGGCTTTGGGAGTGGCTCTCTGTCATATTTGTTTCTCCTAGATTCTCTCTCCCTTGGAACTCCTTCTTGGTTTCTCTGGTAGTTCTTCAAGCAGGTGCCATTTTCTTGGACAGCCCTTGTCTCCCAGCACCTATAGCAACCTGATCATATCCCTGGCTCTAGTCTTTCCATTCCTTGTTGTTGTTGTTTTGATGTCCTAAGCTTTCATTCTCCTCAATTCTCATGATTTTTTCCTCCAGTTACTCTTGTTTCTCAGGTATGCTTGCACATGACAACTCCAAGCCACTCTCTGTGTCCAAGGATGGCAAAGGTTTTCAATCATTCAACACATGTGTGTTGAGTGGCTCTTATATGTCAGATACTATGTTAAGTACTAGGAAGGCAAATGCTTTTGACACATAACTTTTCCCTAAATAACATCTTGTATTTCACTGAAATCCTGAGTATGCCAATACTGGAAATCAGACCATTGAAAACACTGGGTTTTTTTTTGGTAAATGATCAAATCAGATGCTGAATAATTACATTAATCACTGTCTGACTCAGGGTCACCCCTACCCATAAATGAAGTGGGAGTGCCTGAGGTAGCATGATTTTAGGGGTCTCCTCCCCAAAGTCGCACAAATTCTGCCATTCTTTGCCACTTTGGTTGTAGAATAAGTAATGCAGATGTGAGGGCTCATGTTAATTCAGATTCTGTTTTTCATTCCAGTTATCTAAATAAATAGGATAGAGGTCAAGAGAAGGTGGAGGGTGGCATCATGAAACCTGGGTTCGTGAATCATGGCTCAAAGGCCAGGAATAAAGACAGAGTTCTTGAAGATTCCTACCCATCCAAGAATTATCTTGGGAGTGCTGAGTGTCTGGCAGGAAATGGGAATGAAGATACAAAGTAGTGATACTCTAAATTTGAACTTTACTTATGTAAATTCTGACAAGACTTTTTTCTTTAATGGTCTAAGATTAATCGTATTCACCAGGCCCAGCTGCACATATCATTTCCCCCTTTAGCTGAGAACCTTTCACTCAGAATTTCAAAGTGAGTTTCAAGTGACCATTTCAAAATCTTAGTGTAGCTCTAGATGAGAAGCCTCCAAACCAGGAATTAAGACTTGCCGGGAAAACCAGCATATCAATGGAGAGGTTGGCGATTGAATTTATAATTACCAACATTCAAGAATACCTTTCTAAACATAATGGCAAAAGACTCAAGTCATAAAAATACTGATTGCCAGATCCCACTGTATAAAACTTAATTTTTTCAGGCACTCAACATAAAGACAATTTTAAATGCAAAGAGCAAGCTGGGATTTTTCTGTGTGTGTGCAAAATTTATGACAAAAGTGAATAATACATATTTAATAATAAATATAAGGATCTTGCAAATCAGGAAGAAACATCCAATGCCCTAACATAGAAAAGGTATATTAGTTCGGGCAATGCCCACAGTTGCAACAGCAAAATCTCAGCGGCTTTTTACAGTAGCAATTCTTTCTCATTCTCGTAAAGTCTAACATAAGTACGTGTGCCTTATTGGTGGGAGGCTGTTTTCCTTGTAAAAATTTAGGACCCAAGCTTTCTCCACTTGCGGTGCCATCATTTTTAACATGTGGCTTCCGAGACGGTTGCATTCTACTGCACAAAGCAGTGGAAAAGGAAAAATCTAGAGGGTTCGCCTATGGGATGTTTTTACAGGCCTGGCCTGGAAGAGGCACATGTCATACTCACTCATATTCGTTTGGCTAGAACTGAGTCACACTCCCATGAGAATACATAAGTGCAAGGGGAGAGGGAAATATTGTATAGCTGTATATCTAGGAAAAAGAGGAAATGGTGGGTGAACAACTATCTCACCTCAGCCACAGCCAAATCCCATGCCTTATGGGAGCCAAAAGTTGTTTATATATATCCACTTATACATACACATATAAAACTAGGTTAGTCTCAGTTTAAGCTGTGACCCTAAGACAACAGGTGTGAGAGAGCCATGAAGGATCTCCCAAGGTGTTCACAAAACAGTCTTGCTACTCAACCTCTCATCCACCTCAAGCGTGTAAACAGAATCTGAAGTTACAGATGCAAAGAGGAGTTACTTAGAGAGGAAGAGAGTTATTGGTGTTTTGTGAGGCTCATCTCTCTCTCCCCCTTTTTAAGCCCAGGGAAGAGATTTCAGTGAGACAACTTGGAGAACTCTGGAGTGTGTCACTCATGCCTGAAAAGTCTGGAGAGAGAGAAGCTGGAGTCAGTAGCTGGCAGAGGTGGACTAAGGGCTGCAGTTTGGTAAGTAATTTCACTCCCGTCATGGGGAGAAGGTTTGTTTCTTGTGGGCCAGATTTGAGGGCCACATGCCAGAGAGAATTGGTGAGAAGCTGCCTGAGATCCTGCCCAAGAGGGGCCACGTGGAGCGACACAGGAACCTCAGCAAAGCAAACTGGAGATATACTGCTAGATCTTAAAGGCTCAGCAAGGCATTTTAAATGATCAGCCAGGAGAAAGCATCCACTAGTATCCAGGGAATTATAAGTGAGAAATTCCCAACAATAGGGTTGGGGAGGGGATCTCCAAAAAACCCACAGAAATGCTCTGTGAGAGAAAGAAGGAGCCTAAATACTTGCCAAGACCACATAGTACTGAGCATCAGTAAAGTACAGATTCTCTTGTGTCCTTTTCTCTTCTCCCTTCTCATACTCCAGCTCCATAGAATCAGAAACCAAGTGGGCAAGTCACAGGAGAAGCAGAAGCGCTGGGTGAGGAAAGAAGAAAGAAGTCCCCCTTTCCCACAGCAGGCAGTGGACCTACACGGCAAACTGGAGGGTGGGAAAGGTGGGGGTGGGGACTTTGCCGTTAAGTAAAGATGGAAGTTTATCTTGTTACTCTGGGCTGGACATTAATTACTGAACTAAACTGCTGTGTGACCAAAGGTGACTGGAAGACTTCTCATTGTCTGAATTGACCTGGTCTTCATCTGAGGGGAGGATGAATGAGTTTTAATGTGCAGTGTAAGACTGCATATGTGACATCACTACAATCATTCTAATCACACATGTAAACCTTTTTGAAGAGATAAAGATAACATTCTAAAAAGCAGAATCTCTGGATGGTGTGATTATGGCCAAATCAGTTTCCTTGTTATGTTTGTGTATGTGTATGTTTCTATGTTTTTCAAGGTTCCCACAGGACACACTGTACTTACCAATCAGGATGATGTACACACTGTACAGTATGCAGTAAATCCTACATAACTGTAGGATCTTATGCTACCTTCTCTCTTGCAAGCTGACTATTTCCTGGATAGCTAACCTCAAAATCATTGAGTGTAAAAGCCATCACTATTTGATTTATGAACATTAAACTGAACATTAGCTTTGTTTTAATGGCCACATTGGTATCAGTCCATGTCTTAAAGTGTCATGTTCCGAGGAACTGAGTGATCATTTCATAGTACATCCATTTCTACCCTTTTACCCTCCAAATATCTGTCTGCTCTTCCTATATTTCCTCTTTCTCTGAGGCCTTATTAAAGTTATTCATCTTAAAAAATGAAATATTTGGTGTCCACTTCAAGCCTACATGATTCAACAAAATTTCCCCCATATACAGACAAATCTTCCCCCTCCAGACTCCCACAGTCAGTCAATCTGGACCACATCACTGAGCAACTGACTATGCAAGGTCTTATGTAGACAGACGGCTGACTCCTTCCTGAGTGTTAGGGTCATTTCTTAACTAGATGGTATATTTCTTAAAGCTAGAGAATACTCGTAGTCCTTCTCAGGTGCCTTGAGCCCTTAACAACCTATTCCTCGGCCACATCAGGTACAGAGACAAACGGTTACACTGAATGGGTTAAGTAAGGAGACAGGCTTCTTTCATTCCGATTTCTCCTGTGTGATAAGCTCTGAGAGCCTGAGCCGCTCAGGAAGGCTTTATCAGGCACAGTTATAAGACTACTGTTGTTTTTCTGGTTTGTTCTCTCTTGCCTTATGGTTTCTCTCCTGTCAACAACTTTATCTAGTGGCCTGCATTTGGAGAAGTTCACTGATCCATATGCCAAGTGAAGCTCAGGAAAAGAAGGAAGAATGAAAATAAATACCAGCAAACACTTTAAATAACGAACACCTGTTGTTTGATCTGGCTGTGAGTTTGGGGATGATCAGTGGACTATTTTCTTGTGCTAGCTCTATTCCCCAAATAACAAAGTATTTGAGGCATTAACTATTACTACTACTACCACTGTTACGATTATCCTTACTTACCTTTTTTTTTAAAATTAGCTTTTATTGAAGTATAGTTAATTTACAATGTTGTGTTAGTTTCCGCTGTACAGCAAAGTGCATCAGTTATACATATACATATATCCACTCTTTTTTAGATTCTTTTCTCATATAGGTCATTACAGAGTATTGAGTAAAGTTCCCTGTGCTATATACTAGGTTTTTACTAGTTATCTATTTTATATACAGTAGTGTGTATATGTCCATTCCAACCTCGCAATATATCCCTCCCCACCCCCTTACCCCCTTGAGAACCATAAGTTTGTTTTCTACATCTGTGACTCTATTTCTGTTTTGTAAATAGGTTCATTTCTTAGTTACCCTTTAATGAGTTCCTTATCTTTGTACTTAGGCACTTTATAAACATTATCTAAAGTATTTCTTGCAACACTGATAAAATATCGAATTATTTACACTCATTTGCAAATGAGGAAACAGAGGGATTAAATGACTTATCCAGGGTCATTCAGCTGCTATACAGCAGGGATGGGAAGTCAGTTCAGATCTGTTGGCTTCTAATGCCAATATTCTTTCCACTATACCATGATGCTTCTTAAAAAGCAGGTTCTTTATAAGTCTCTTAAAAAGTTTTTAAGCAGCAATTTCTCAAAAAGTTCCATGTACACTTATTATAGGACTCACCAATTTCACTTCTACCTACCTACAAGGAATGAAAGCATATGTCCACACAGAGACTTATACATAAATGCTAATAGCAGCTTATTTGTAATAGCCAAAACTTGGAAACAATCGAAAAAAATCAACCATTAAATGAAGAGATAAACAAAATGTGGTTTGTTCATATAATAGAATACTATTCAGCAATAAGAAGTTAGGTACTACTGATGTGTGCAACAGCACGGACGAACTTCAAAAACATTATTCTGAATGAAAGAAGTCAGATACAAAAGACTATGTGTTTCATGATTTTATTTACATGAAATTTCAAGAAAAAGCAAAACTGTAGAGATAAAAACATGATCAGTGATTCTTTAGGGCTGGGAATAAGTGGGGGTGAACTACATATGGGAAGGAGAGAAACTTCTAGGGTGACGGTTGCTCAGTTGTTTAATTCACTAAAAATCATCAAACTATAAATTTATGAAGGGAGAATGATACGGTATTTTGAATCCAATAAAGTTGTTAAAAAAATGAATGTACCTGGGCTTCCCTGGTGGCACAGTGGTTAAGAATCCACCTGCCAACGCAGAGGTCACGGGTTCGAGCCCTGGTCCGGGAAGATCCCACATGCCGCGGAGCAGCTAAGACCGTGTGCCACAACTGAGCCTGCGCTCTAGGGCCCACGAGCCACAACTACTGAGCCCACGTGCCGCAACTACTGAAGCCTGCGTGCCTAGAGCCCATGCTCCACAACAAGAGAGGCCACTGCAATGAGAGGCCCATGCACCGCAACGAAGAGTAGCACCCGCTCGCCACAACTAGAGGAAGGCCCACCTGCAGCAAGGAAGACCCAACGCAGCCATAAATAAATAAATTTATTTATTAGAAAAAAATGAATGTACCCATTTTAAGTGCACAGATGAAAAATGCATCATTTCATTAATGATACAGGCCCTTTTCATCACTCCCAAAGTTCTCTTGTACTCCTTACTAGCCAATCCCCAATCTCCTTTGATTTAGGCAAACACTAATATATTAGTTTTGCCTATTCTAAATTTCATACAAACGGGTAATCATCTAATATTTTCTCTTTTGTGTTTGCCTTTTAATATTCAGTATAATGTTTTGAGATTTATCTATATTATTGCATGTATCAGTAGCTCATTCTATATTTCATTGTATGAATATAACACAATTTGTTTATTCATCTGTTGATGAAAATTCATGTTGTTACCAGTTTTGGTCTACTATGAATAGAGATACTATGAACATTTATTTACAGGTCTAAAGAATATCTTTGAAGCCAGAACTTCCTTAGTATGTTGTAAAGTTATCTAAAGTCTAAGAGAGACTGGAGTGCTAGAGTGGGTTTATCAGGTAACACTTGCTCATTCACTTCCTCGTCACGTCCCCTAAGGAGTTATAAACACATTCTTTTTACCAAGGTTGTGAACAATAAATTTGCAAGGGGGGCTCCAGCCTCCTTAAAGAGAATTGTGGTGGTTGTTCTTATAAAGGCCATTAATAACAGTGAAAACTGCAGTCATTAAACTAGGCCTAGAATGCATAATCGGAATAGAAGTACTACAAACTGGGAGAATCTCCATATTGACTCCTTTATCCAATGAATGAGAGGTACTATGGTAATAACAGCCAAGTGGAATGCACTGAAACTGACCCTATCTACCAAAATAGTAAGCCAAAACCAATACCACATTTCTGGAAGGATTATGGACATTAGTGACACCATCAAGGACTTGAAGGACGTAGGGATGGTGATTCCTACCACCTCTCCACTCAACAATGCAGAAGACACATACATCTTGAAGAATAACTGTGGATTATCATAAACTTAATCAGGTAGATCAGCTAACCTGTCCTGTGAACATCAGTGAGATTCTTTCCTCAGCCACCTCTATCCTTGCCCAGTGGGCTCACAAACAAAGTAGTTCTGCTGACATGGTGGGGGTTATGCATGGGCTCAGTAACACAGAGTTCCAATTATGAAGTCCAATCTGGCTTCTGCCCTTACAGAGTACCCAATCTGTCAACAGCCTGCTGAGCCCTTGGTACGGCATCTTTCCCCAGGGGTATCATTCAGCTATCTGGTTGTCTATATTAGAACACTTCCACCATGGAAGCAGCAGAGCTATATTCTCACCGGAATAGACACTTACTCTGAATATAGATTTTCCTTCTCTACTTGCAACATTTCTACCAAAGCCACCATCCATTGACTTGTGGATGCCTTCTTCACCATCATAATATTCTACACAGCCTATCTTTTGATCAAGGAACTCATTCTACAGCAAACAAAATATAGGAATGGGCCCATGCTCATGGTCTTACCATGTCCCCCACTCCTTCCTAAAGTGGCTGGCCTGACAGAATAGTGGAATGGCTTTTAAAACTCAGATACAGTGACAACTGGGTAGCAAAACCTTGCAGGGCTGGGATGATGTTCCACAGGAGGTAGTATGTGTTGTAAATCAGCAACCAGTATGTGGTGGCGCATCTCCCATAGACAGGACTCATGGGACTGTGATCAGGGGTGGAAGTGGCTGAGATTTCTTTCACTAGTCATCCGCTAGAAACATTTTTGCATCTTGTCCCCACAAGTGAGGGATCTGGTACAGCACATACTTTCCGAAGGAGGAGCGCTTCCACCATGGGACAGAGTAATGGTTCTCTGAAAGTGGACACTGAAACTGCCACCTGGCCATTTTGGGATCCTCAAACCAGAGAATCAATAGGCAAAAAAGGGAGCTACTCTACTGACTGGGGTGATTGAGCCTGACTATAGGGGGAAAGTGGTTTGCTACTACACCATGAAGTACAGGAGGAATATGTCTGGAATGCAAGAAATTCCCTGGAGCCCCTTAATACTCCCCTGACCTATGATTAAACTAAATAAGAAAAACTATAACAACTCAATATATGCAGGACTGCTTATGGTCAAGACCCTTCAGGAACAAAGGTTTGGGTCACTCCACCAGGAAAGGAACCACAACCAACCAACATGCTTGTTGAATACAATATAGAATGAGTACTAGGAAAAAATAGTTATAAACAACATCCACAACTACCTGACAAGATGTGGACATGAGAACCATAGTAATTTTGAGTATTTCTTCCTTATTTTGATATAAACTATTTGTGTATATATAAAGGATAATGGAAGAGGATCTGACTATCTAGATTTTGAATCCCAACTTTTCCACTTACTAGTTTTGTGAACTGGACTAAGTTTAAAAAAAAAAAAAAAAGACTCTCTAGGTTTGCCTCTGCAAAATGAGAATAATTATACTATCTTCCTCAAAGGAGTTCTATGAATTTTAAATGGGTTAATACCTTTTCAGCACTCAGAATAGTGCCAGGCCCGTAGGAAGCATTCAGTGGTAGCTGTCATTACTAGGACAGGGTGTAGTACCAGAGAAAGCAGATTCCTACAGATCTGGTTGTCTCTTCTTCAGTGGAAACTTACCCTAAGACTTCCCCCAGTCCCAAAATCCTACAAGGAAAGGGACAAATTCCCAGGCTTAAATTTCTTTCTGTTTGCTTGGTGTTTTGTGAGGGACCCTCCCCAGCAAATGCCAACAAGCCTTGCCTTCGTACTCGGGCCATCCTCTAGCACTTTTCTGAGGACACTCTGAAAATAGCTTATGCTTGAGAAAGGGACTTAGGGGAGGGTTAAAAATGCTAAAATTTGACCAAGTCTCCAAATGAAAAATACAGCTTTAGGGGACACCAGAGATATCTTCCTCTTTTTCTTTCACTCTCAAAATGCATTATGATGAATAATGCCTCAGGGCTGGTGTATGCAAACTTCCACTGTGCTTATGGAGAAAGATTATAATTGAATTCCCTATAATGATGGGCCAAAAAAAAAAGAAAAGACCAAGACAGACAAGGCTCAGAGGCTGCAGATCAGCCCAGTTTGGCTTCTAGCCCACAGCACCTACAATTATTCTGCAGTGATTTTTATTTATCTATTTAGTGCTCCCACTAGGCAGGAGAGAGAGGAAGAGCGAGAGTGGGAATCTAGTCATAATTCAGCCCCCATGGTTAGGCAGCAAGCTCGAAACTGAAAAAGTTATTCAAATGGATAATGAAATGGGGCTGAGTTTCTAATGTCCTCCACCATGGGAAAATGGCATAAATTGTGGGACTTTACAAATGGTTTACAGGTTGTTTGTGATGAGATTATTTAAGAGTCAGCTCAGTGATGCTATACCAGGGCATTATCCCAGGGTGAGTGGTGGTCCTCTGTACCTGAATCAAAAAGCAGAATGGACTCTGTGCATTTGGTCTTGAAAGGTCAATGACAGCCACCGAATGAAACGAGGGACCCCTTTGTGCTACTCATATCCTCATTGGTAAGAGTGTGGGTAAGAACTGTCCCTTACGGCTGTGGCTCTGGATGAAATGTTGTCAAACATGGTCAAGTAAGCAGTATGTGTTCCTGGGTGCAGCTGGGTCGAGAGGAAAGGTTGATGATATGATGCATCTGTCAAAAACAGCATGTGACGGATCCCAGTCTCCAGTGGAGCTGTGCCCAATACTACGTTTCTACCCTCACCTTTGTGAAGATCAGCCCCAAAATTGTCCCCCCATTTTAAGAGCTGGCAAAAGACACATGGTGATCACTTCTACTAAGTACCCCCAGCCCCTGTAATCCCCCCGAAGTTCAATGTGAATTTTTTAATTACAAAGCACTTTCATATACAACAGCTCAGGGAAGTGGGCAATACATTTCACCACAATTTTGCAGATCTGGAATAACTAAAGTTCAAGGAAGTAATTTGCTGAAGGTCACACAGTCTGTGGAGCGGAGGTGTGACCCTGAAGGTCAGCAAGTTATCACCATATTTAAGCTCATATCCCTTCCATAATTGGAAAATTAACACTCAGTTTTTTTAAACCTGACACTTCATGATCCAGAACAGTATTGTATAATAGAACTTTCTGTGATGATGGAAATGTTCTGTAATCTGTGCTGTCCAATATGGTAGCCACTAGCTACTGGTGGTCACTGAGCACTTAAAAAGTGGTTAGTGTGATTAAAAACTGAATTTTTAATTTTATTTAATTATACTGAATTTAAATTTAAAAATCACATGGGGCTGGTAGTTATATTAGGCAAGAAAAATCTATTCATCTATTCAATAATCAAGAAACTCAGTCCTACTCTAAGCAATTACAGCAATTCAGAGCATGCACTCAGGGTCACACAGACTATTTCACACAACATCCAGCTGAATTTGGTATTGATGAGGAAAGAATGGGGAGCTTTGAAAAAGTTCAACAAAACAGCTTAGATTCTGAGAAAACTGAGGTCTTAGTATTTCATATATATTGACATTATTGCACTATTATATAAGTGGGAAAAAGAATATAGGAAAAAGGAAGTGGAAAGGAAATATCATTTAATTTTTCCCTAGCAGTGTCTTCCTCATGTACAAGAACTATGGAGAAATTGGGAAGCTTGGAACATGAGGTTTAGTGCTGTTGGCAGAGAAATAAAGTATGGCTGGCAGGGGATCCTCACCAGGAAAGTCACAGCAGTGGCTGTGGAGGAAACCATGGGACAGAAATTTGAGGCCAAATGGCAGATATGAAACAAACATAGGGTAGGCACTCAGCCACAGGATTCGGACTCCAAGTAGAACAGCTGAGAGGAAAGAGTCAAGGGTTTGTCTCTTTGAAGCAATTAAATAGCATATAGGGCAAGAATTCAGGAACCGAAGTATTAGTTCCAGATGCTACCACATGTTTATTATTGTCAGAAGCCAGGGGAAGAAGGAAAATGACCCCCAGGATGGCCATTTCCTGGGGTGAGTCCTGAGGGGCCAGGCTATAGTTGTTTAAGCATAACCCTAGGGGCTGGAAGCAGCAAAGTCAGATGTGACCCATTGGTCAGGATGCTCTTGTTTCCAAGTAGAAGAATCCCCAGATAACATGTTTTAAACAATAAAGACATTAATTATTTTGCACGACGAGAAGTCCAGAGGCGGGGTAGATTCAGGGTTGCTACTTTTATCCCATTTAATTCTCACAAAAATTTCATGAAGGAAGTTCATTTTATAGCCATGAAGAAATCAAGGCTTCAGGAGATTAAATTACTTGTCCAAAGACACACAGCTGGTAAGTGGCAGAGCCAGTGTTGTAGCCGTAAAGTTTTGGGTATAAAAAGAAACTAAATACTTCATTCTGGTGAGGTTTCACTGATGTAAAGGATTTTTAGTGTTTTATGACAGCATTAGAACAAGGCTAGTGGATATAATTTCCAGTTTGCAAAGGTTGGAATTCACAGAGACCATGAAGATAGAGTCCAAATCACATAGCATGTCAAACTGGACATAAACCCTATGGCTCAAAACAGAGAGCTTCTATCAGAACTACCAGGTGTCATTTCATGGTTCCTTCTCATGACAAAAGAATAATAAACAAACAAACAAACAAAGTCAAACAATACACTCCTCGATGTCTGCCTTGTCTCCTGGTAGCCCTGGGCCCACCCAGTGCCCAGTGGCTGTGCTCTCTGATGGCAGCCTCATTGCTTTTCCCCGCAGGCTCCCAAAGGCTGTGTCTTGTGTAAATGAAGAGACACTGAGGGGCATGCCATGTTTGTCAAGCAAAGTGAGGCAGCAGACCCAGCATCTGCAGCCAAGGGGGTCAAAACCCTGGGAGAAACTGATCCCCAGTTCCTTCAAGGACAAAAGGGAGTCCTGGCCAAATGTAAGGAAGAAGAATTTCAAATGATGAGCCACTTGACCTTCCCTCTCTACTTAAAGTCTCAAACTGGATCACGTATCAAAAGGTAGCCCATAAGCTAGTAAAAAACAACAAACCCGTAAGCCTGCATAAAAAGGACTTCAAAACAAATGCAGCCTGTCTAGAACCTGGTCAAAGAGTATTATTCTCAGCTGTAGAGAACTTTCACAACTGGAAGGCCTAAAACATATTCAGTAGATGGAGCTCAGCTAAGCTTAGCCTATGTGAAGAGCTAACATTTTTCAGAAGATAATTATCCATTTATTATCTTATCTGTTGCCAATGTCATGTAACACTGAGAAGTTGATCAGCATACTTCCTAAAATGACTAAGACTTGGGAATGGAAATAACTGCCAAATATGGATTAAATTGATAAAAATAATTCCAAACATGATTAGAGTCACTCTGTTGTATATCCTGCACAGCAGGTGGGAAATCCTCGAGAAGAATTAGGGAAAGGTTTAGGGAAAGCAGATTAATGGAGAAAAGATTAAATGTGTTGCAAAAGCAGTACAAAACATATTTTAAATGACAATCCTTCCATAGGCAATGTTAAAAGGTACTTGGGAACATGCAAAATTCAAGCTCTGGGTTTAAATGCTATGCGGTAATACACGGAAATGTGTCCTGTGGCGCAAACTGTGCACGTGGAACACACTTGGACGTGACAAATATAAGGGGCCGGTGAAGTTATTTTTCTTTCTGTCTTTACATTTCATTACCAAAGTGATATAGAAAAGCAATCTCATTGTAAAAGATTCAAACAGTATAGAAATATATAAAATGAAATGTAAAGATCCCCCTGGGGGCCTCACCTCCTCACTGGCCTTCCCTCCCCCATATACACATATTCCCAGGTGTATTAACTATTGCTTCTGGTCCTCTTCCTATTCATCTACCTATAGTCACATGTATATTTGTGGTTTTGTTTCTTACAGAAACGTAGAAAATAATGTAAATATTGTTTTGTTATTTGCTCTTATTTTCCACATACTAATATATCTTGGAGCTATTTTCATGTCAGTACATATATATCTACTTTATTTTTTAATGGCTAACATCGTATCTCAGAGCATGGATATTCCATAATTTATTTAGCTAGTGTCATATTCATGATATTTGTTGTGTTCACAGAGCTTTTTTTTATAACAGATTTTCAAATAAGGCTTGTTTGCCCATTTTTCAAGGAATATGAGAAAAGGCATCATTTCTCATAGACTCACATGTGACTATTATAATTCTACCCCTACTGACCAAGGCCAGATAGCCACTGCCATGACCCTTCCTCTTTGCTTACTGTCACTTTAATCAGTGGGACTTAAGAAAGGTGGCCCATCAGAGCTCTACATATCACAGAATGTAAAACCAAGCTAGTTACTCAATTTCTCTGAGTGTCAGTTTTCTTTCGTGAAAGTTGAGGATAGAGTTTGTGTGAAGATTAAATGCAGCAAAATGGTACATAATGTAAAACAGTGGTCAAGAACATGGGTTTAGTGGTCAAAGAGACCTGGCATTGAACGGCTGCTTCACCACTGACCTACAGAGGGGCCTTGAGGAAGTTTTTTAACCTCTCTGAAGCTCAATTTCCTTACATGTACGTAGAATGAGGATAAAATTAATTAATTAATTTTTTTTTTTTTTTTTTTTTTTTTTTGCGGTACGCGGGCCTCTCACTGTTGTGGCCTCTCCCGTTGCAGAGCACAGGCTCCGGACGCGCAGGCTCAGCGGCCATGGCTCACGGGCCCAGCCGCTCCACAGCATGTGGGATCCTCCCGGACCTGGGCACGAACCCATGTCTCCTGCATCGGCAGGAGGACTCTCAACCACTGCGCCACCAGGGAAGCCCCTAAAATTAATTTTATAATGTGTTTATGAAAGCAAAATAAGAAACTCTACCTTAGCATTCAACCTGGCATGTGAGAAATATCCCAAAAATCTCTTACTACCAAATGTCATTTCCTGTTTTCTTTTCCTTCTTATTGATTGCAAAGCTTCAAGCAAAGCACACACAAAGTGTGACGTGACTAAGGAAAGATGGTGGCATGGTTAATTCTTAATCTTTCGTAGTCTTGCAGTCAATATAGCATACACTGTTACGTTTGATCCTCAATCTCCACAGTAGCCATAAAATCTGAGGATTCTTATCCAGGGTTTAGTACCATAGGATGTCAGTTCCCTCCAGGACTCTTATGTTTCTGCACATCTTGAGAGCAGAGGCACTCATGGCCTTTTTGTGGACTGTCTCATTAAGGATGTTTCTATAGGGAGTGACAACCTCTGGAACAAAGAGCAGATTTGCTTGCTGTCCAATAAAATAAAGATTATGTCTCCTTCCAGGGCAAATGGCAGGTTTGTGTGCACTCGTTATAAAGGACTTGTGCTACCTAAGCTTGGAGGTCCCCAGTTGTGAGAACCCACTGTGTACACAGCATCCACCTGGGCCACTTCAGGCACCCCTGTGGGATTTGGGGCAAGGGAAACTGATGTAAACATTAAACCCACACTTGGCTATGACATGAGTAAGAAAGTCCTTTGTCTCTAGCCCAGGAGTCTCATGTCTTCTGCCAGCATCCATAAAACTGTAAGAGACTAACTTGTTAGCTTCTAAGTAGGGTAAAATCTTAGACCCTTCTTAGTTTTTTGTCTGTCTGTTTGTTTGTTTTCATTTGGCTGTGCCGGCTCCTTTAGTTGCAGCATGAGGGATCTTCATTGCAGCATGTGGGATCTAGTTCCCTGACCAGGGATTGAATCCGGGCCCCCTGCACCGGGAGCATGGAGTCTTAACCTCTGGACCACCAGGGAAGTCCCAACCCTTCTCAGTTTTTGACAGCCATACAGTGCTTGGAACTGCCATTCACCCACTAGAAAGGAAGAGCATTCTCAAAATTTCACCTTCTCCACCTTTTTATACAATTCAACATCAAGTCTTGTCAGTATCCCATGTAATTATAGGACCTTTGAAAATGCTGTTCTATTTGCCCAGAATGCTTTTCTCCTACTTATTCTTGCCCCGTTCACTCATACCAGTTCTTCAAACCCTAGTTCAAGCTTTACTTCCTCAGGGCAACTCAATCTTCCCTGATTCCACTGCTCTGTAAAATCCTTCTATTATTAATATATGCTCAACTCCCCTTCTTCACAGCACCTGCCACAGTTGACTTTATTTTAAATCATATTTATTATCTTATATTTATTTACATTATTAATGGCTGAGTTGCTTTTTCCCACCCTGGACTACAAGCTCTGTGGAGAGAAGGACCATGTCTATTTTCCACTCACTACAGGATACTTATTACCTGGATCACTGTTCAATAAATATGAATTAAATGCTGAATGAACAGACAGAGTAGAAAATGTTATCTCAGGTTATCTCAGGTTTATAGATGGGAAAATTGGGGCTCAGAGATGATAAGTGAGTTTCTCATGGTCACACAGCCACCAAGGGCAGCATGACATTCAGTTTTTCTAAAAGTACAAGTTTCTTTCCATTAAGGTTGTTCCTGTGAATTCAGGACAGACTAGAAAGGTCTGTATAAAGGTAACCATATATAGGAGGAGAGTCTGAAGGGTGGTTCATTCTAGGAAGGGTGTTAGGTCTGTTTAAACACTGAACAAAGGAAATGAAAGGAAAACAGGTGAGAAAGAAGGACCAGAGAATCAGATGGTATATCCAAATGGAAGGGGAGAGAAAGGGCTTAAACGGGAGATGAGCAGCAGGCTTGGTAGCAGCAAAACTGCGTAGAATAAGGATTTAAAAGTGGGCTTGAATGAGGTTTAGAGATTCCAGATCTGAGCCTCAAAGACTGGTCTCCGGCCACTTGTTTCAGAACACTGGCATCTCCTTACGGAAATAAAACTTATTTATAATAAAATTAACGATAGTTGTCATTTATTGGGTGCCTAGTGTGTGTCAAGCATTGTGCTAGATGCTTTCTGTACATTATTTTAGTTGGTCCCCCAAATGGTCCACTGAGAAAGATGTTAGCATTAGAACCCTGGCTTGTCCTTTCTCCTTCTTGTTTCCAACATTCTAATTATTGAGTATGTGAGAATTTTCTCAGTTCTCTCACTTTGTCTACTCCTCTCTTTGTCTCTTGGTCCCTACCCTGCCATCATTTTCACAGCCAGGTGCTTAGGGCCTTATGATACCCACCATTAAATTCTACCAGGTCTGCCTGCCTATCCCAACCTCATTCTATTAAGCTAATTGCCACTAAAGTTTAGATGACTAGTGGATTCTCATCTCTCCCAAGGACCACTTTATTATAATAGAGTACTCTTGGAGAAATATTTAAGGTATTCTTTTAACCCAGTAAATGAATCTCTAATGATACAATGTCAGACAGAGATGTAAGGTATTTTTGAAGCCTACAGGATTTACTAGACATTTGAAATACATCCATGCCTAGATCTCTACTAATTCAACCTATTGGAAGAATGATCCCTTGTTGGTCATCTAGTTTTTTTTTTTGCGGTATGCGGGCCTCTCACTGTTGTGGCCTCTCCCGTTGCGGAGCACAGGCTCCGGACGCGTAGGCTCAACGGCCATGGCTCACGGGCCCAGTCACTCAGCAGCATGTGGGATCTTCCCGGACTGGGGCACGAACCCGTGTGCCCTGCATCGGCAGGCGGACTCTCAACCACTGCGCCACCAGGGAAGCCCACACACACACTTCTGTGTTAAAATTCTATAACTACATATGGCCCGTGGGCAGATATGAACAATTTTCTTCATATATAGACAGCAGTTCTCTCCACTGTCAATGACACCTCCCTGTACCCATGGAATCCCTGGGAACTGAGAAAGCTGAGCTGTGAGTAAGGGCAGCTGTTCCGTTCCTCTCTTCTCCTGTGGAATGATTGGGAGTAACTGGGAGAAACGTGGTTGGGTGAGATTCACTTTTTGAATGTTAAAATGTGAATGTGTATTTTGAATGTGTATTATATACAAAGCCCAAGAACCATTAGAAGTCTTCTGACAGTAATGATTAGTTGATGTATAGTTCACTGAAGGTACAGTTGGAATTGTCACGTGACATGGGGAGTTTTTTCCCTAGCCATAGCTGAGTTCTCAGGAGCTCCACGTAGAGTTTAGGGATCTTCTCCAGGACCCATTTCCTTCTCTAATGGAAATCTTCTCACTCTAACATGGACTGGGATTCCTAGCTATCGCCTCACTCCTGGATTACGCCTCTTGGCCTAAGTCATTTGTATTGATATTTTGGTTGAACTGTCTAGTTGTCTTTTGAGTTGAGTTTTGTTCATCGCTGTTGTCTCTTGGACCTTCTTTATTTCTATTCTCTATAAACCTGAAGATTGGTCTCATTTTACCCTCTGCCCACTATGGGCTTCTGGGATTCCAGTGTCCTGGGCTCTCACTTGTCTGAGAGGAGGATTTTGACAGGACTCTGTAAAATTTCTTGTTTTGTCCTCACGCTACAATAAGAATTGTTTAACCAAGTGATTCCAACAAAAGTTACAATCAGAATGCTATTTAAGCCATTATCATCCTGGGTAATTCTTGCTCAGTTTTTCTTCCTAGACAAAAGGAAAGTCAGAAATCATGTCTCACAGCTTGGGCTGAGCATGGGGATGTGGTGGGACAAGCCCTCTGAGCTGCTGGCATAGAGCTGAATATCATGTAAGAGAGTCCAGCCTCAATCAAAATAAAAACTCAAGCTGTTAAAAGGACCAAGATGAAAGTCAGCCTCGCTGGGCCAAGAGAAAGAATCCAGGCACTAAGTAATGGAATCTGAGGATACCTTGACAGAGAAGAAGGACACTGGAGACAAACTTTGAGCTTCTGGAAGGAATCTGTAGGGTGTCTGTAGCCTCAGTTATGCATGTACAGAGTTTGTTAAGGGGGCCAAATTGGTACAAGCAGGTATGTCATTGAGGGATTCACGTGTTGTGGTTTTTAAACTCTGGATTTCATTAGAAAAAGATCTTGGACTTCCCTGGTGGTCCAGTGGTTAAGAATCCGCCTGCCAATGCAGGGGATATGGGTTCGATCCCTGATCCAGGAAGATCCCCCATGCTGCGGAGCAACTAAGCCCGTGCGCCACAACTACTGAGCCTGTGCTCTAGACCCCGTGAGCCACAACTACTGAGCCCACATGCCACAACTACTGAGCCCACATGCCACAACTACGGAAGCCTGCACACTCTAGGGCCTGCGTGCCACACTGAGCCCGTGCTGCAACTACTGAAGCCCGTGCGCCTAGAGCCCATGCTCCACAAAAAGAGAAGCCACTGCAATGAGAAGCCTGCGCACCGCAACGAAGAGTAGCCCCCGCGTGCTGCAACTAGAGAAAGCCTGCAGGCAGCAATGAAGAGCCAACCCAGCAAAAAACAAATAAATAAATAAATAAATAAATTTATAAAAAAAAGAAAAGAAAAAGATCTTATTAGGTACCTATTAGGAGTATATCAATTAGTGACTACTGTGTAACAAAACACCTCAATACTCAGTGGTTTAAAACAATTGATTTTATAAATGTACAACACTTATCACTATAGCTAATGCTTCTGAGGGTTGGCTAATGTAGGCTGGGCTTACCTAAGTGGCTCTGTTCATCCTGCTTGGACTTACTCAATGTGTATAAGGGTTGGCTATGGCAGGGGAGTGGTGGGGCTTCTGCTCTAGGCTTGGGCAGCTTAGTTAGGGCAATTCCACTCCATATGTCTCTTATCCTCCTCCTGAAACTAGCAGATTAGTCCAGCATGCTCTCACAGTGATGGAAGAGGAGCAAGAGCAAAGCAGAAAGACACAAGGCCTCTAAGGCCCCAGCTGGGAACTGGTACATGTCACAGTCTGCCTCATTTTATTGGCCAGAGCATATCACAGGACCACACCCAAGACAAGAGGCAAGCGAGTATGTCCTGCTCACAGCAGGAGAGCACTGTAAAGAAACGTAGCAAGCAATGTGAATTCAGGAAAGGGTGACGAATTGGAGGCAATAACACAATCTGTACAATGTGTTAGGCGCTCTTCTAAGAGCTCCAGGCTCTTAGATGCTTAATCATGGGTAGGCATTATTACCCTGATTCCACAGACAGCTCAAAATGCTTACATCTAGTCACTAAGGATAACACAACCATTAAGTGGCAAATCATGAATTTCAACCTATGTCTTTCTGGTTTCAAAGCTGAAGTCTTTCCACCATGAGATCAGAATTCACCAAACTACCTGCATTCCAGTTAATTTTTACACAGATTATATGTACAAACACATATGTTATATTTGACACTTTAACAATTCAGTAAATAAGGTTAAAATTGAAGTGAAAATTAAAACAGGCTTAATTTCATTGCATGTTCTTCCTATTTGCTAGCAATCTCCATGGATCTATTGAATATTTTCTGTAATTCATTCTTTGCCCTTAGAATATTCTAGAAAGTTAATAATAACTTTCCTGATGATAATTTTTCTTGTCATTTATACATACTCATATAGAGTTGGTATTCAGTATGTTTTAACATGGAGCTCATTAGTAAGGCAATTCTTTCACTGTATGAAAAACATCCCATTACTTAAAATTTTCCAACACCCTAGCATTAAGTACAGCAAATAGCTATCAAGATGTCCCTTTAAAACATTTTCAGAGGTTTCATTTAAAGTCCTTCTGCCATGGCCAAGCCTGTGGAATGTGTAACAACTAGAGTGGACTTAGAGAACGACGGCCTGAATAATTATGCTCAAAGGGATTATTCCATTAGACAAATGAGCTTTCTCTCCGCAAAGTCAAGCAAACATTGTAGGTTCTCATGATTATGTCTCAATATCACAGTTGGAAAGGGGGCCTTGCTAGTTCTCAGTTACTTCACAGACATCTGAGAAGTAACAAAATGATGAATCTCAACAGCCACTATCTGACCAAGCCAAGAAACAACAAAGAATCTCTGCTGACTAAGCTCCTGGCTATCTAAGAACTCTTCCCAGGGGAGGACTCATCTCCATTCTCTCTACTAACCTTGTGTTAGAACCTGAGACCAGGACAAATCCATTCTCACTTATGAACTTGGCAAAATTATCTATACGATGACAGTCTATGGGGTGACTTGTGAAAAAGACAATATAAAGTAGAGGATGGTGAACTGAACTAAGAGTTGAGAAACCGAAGTTCTGGTTCTGATTTAACTGCTAACTAGCAGGGAAACCTCAAGTGCATCACTTCCCCTTTTTAAGTCTTAGTTATCTCATATGTCAGGTTAGAGAATATAAAGCTAACACTTTAGAACTGGACAGTCCTGGGTTCCAGTTCCACTTCGACATAAAATGCTGGGAGTTCTTGAGTAGATTACTTAATCTCCCTGAGCCTCTGTTTACTCATTCATTTAATAGATAATAATCCCCACTTTTCCTTCCCCAGGGAGCTAAGAAGGAGAAGTAGTGTTCAATAACTGTTAGTTTGCTCCTCCACTTTGATTGTTCTATAACCGTGGTGTTCTGTAATTCTAAAAACTAGACTATTGGATGGTTTGAATAATTCTTTTAACCAATAAGACATTTCTTCCTAACAAGTTACTAGCAATAATACATCACAATACAGCTCTTTTAAAGACTTTTTCCTATTGGACTCTACTTTATCCATTTGACAAAACACTTATACTCTTGTTGTAGATTTTCTCATAGAAATAGTCTCAAACCAATGGGAAGATAACCTGGGAAGTTTTTTCCATCCTTTGATCCATCTACAGGTTCTTCATATGCTTACATCTCACAAAGTTATACAAGATCCCAGTAGGTTTCACAGTAGTGTAACTAAGAGCCACACTGACCAACAATGCTTTGGTTAGTCTCATCTACTGACATCTGAAAAATATGCAGGGAAGACCACATTTGGAAAAGAAAGCCTAACATTTATTCTTTCCTTAATTATTACATTTCTTAAAAGCTTTAGGGGAAAGGATTATTTTTTGACACCAACTTCAGTTTTGAAAAATAAAATACATTTGGGTCTAGAAGAGATTGGTTTGCACCTAACTTGTCACTTCTGCTGGTCTGGATCCCAGTGGCTTGGGGAGCTACTTCAGAAAGGCACAAAAGCAACAGAAAGTACATCTGTCTGATTGGCAGGTGCAGTAAGCAGTTACCTTAAACATTCTGCAGCTTCCTTTGGGTTAACCAATCCAAAGAAAAATATTGATCAGTGGTCTACAATACATGGCAAACTACAGATAGGATTTACATAGAAATTTTCCATATGTTGTCTTAACTGACTCACATCTATAGAGCAGTGATGGTGAGAGAGGAAATGAACATGTATTCGATCCTTATAACTTAATACCTGTTATGTACGTATTATTGTTGTTAATACTGCTAACAATTAATGATAATATTAACATTGAGACCTTTATTGCATGCCAGATACCAATGCTAAGACATTTACTTTCATGGTCACATCTAGTCCTCCCATCACGCTATCACTCCGATTTAGAAAGGAAGACTCTCCAAGGTCACTCAGCTAATAAATTTGTAAAACCAGTGCTGTCTAACACCGAAGACAGAAGGATTTATTAAGGAAAACATTGAGGATCAGGGAATCCCTAATATTATACAGAGAGTAAATACTGAAGGTAAGAATTGCGCCTTTAATGTCAACACCATTACTCATTTCAATACACCAAAGCTTGGTGTATTTACCCTGGCAAGGTACACAGAAATCCTTTTGCTGGGAAAAGGAGCAATTAATGCGGGGAGTAAATACGTGGGCAGGTATCATGCAGTCAAAAATACTCAGGTTGATTTTACAGGGTGATCTCATGCTTTCATGTGAAGCACAACTTAAGAACATATATACGAGAAAACCATAATTCAAAAAGACACGTGCACCCCAATGTTCACTGCAGCACTGTTTACAATAGCCAGGTCATGGAAGCAACCTAAATGCCCATCGACAGACAAATGGATGTGGAAGATGTGGTACATATATACAATGGAATATTACTCAGCCATAAAAAGGAATGAGAGTGGGACATTTGTAGAGACGTGGATGAATCTAGAGACTGTCATACAGAGTGAAGTAGTCAGAAAAACAAATATTGTATATTAATGCATATACGTGGAACCTAGAAAAATGGTACAGATGAGCCGGTTTGCAGGGCAGAAACTGAGACACAGATGTAGAGAACAAACGTATGGACACCAAGGGGGGAAAGCAGCAGGGGGTGGAGGTGGTGGTGTGATGAACTGGGAGATTGGGATTGACATGTATACACTGATGTGTATAAAATGGATGACTAATAAGAACCTGCTGTATAAAAAAATAAATAAAATTAAAAAATTAAAAAAAAAAACATTACCAACCTTGGGAATTCCCTGGTGGTCCAGTGGTTAGGACTCGGCACTTTCACTGCCGGGGCCCTGGGTTTGATTCCTGGTCAGGGAACTAAGATCCTGCAAGCCTTGAGGCGTGGCCAAAAAAAATTAAAAAGTTATCAAACTTCAAAAAAAAAAAGAACATATATACCATAATTTCTCCCATCCTATGAAAAGAGAACTTTAAAGTGATGTGGAAAAAGAGGCATACATAGGGTTGAATCATATGAAACTGCTAGTTTCAAATCATTTTTTAACCTATAAAAAATGGCAGCTTTATAGGGCTCAAATCAAAAACAGCAATACCTGAACACCTATGGTAATACAGCTCACTCCTAAAATACACTAAAACAAGGCAAATAGTTGGTTTAAAAGATATAAACCTAAGAGGAAGGGAAAACGGGAAAGGCAACAAGAATCCAAATGTTTGAAGGTGGAAAAGCAGGCAGATGAGTGATAATGCACCTAGCAGCTGTGATAAAATTGTAAGATGAAGTGAGGAAATCTGACAACCAACCAAAGTTGTACTGTAGGATCTTTAAAAGGCTCAGGAACTGTCAGCACCAGAAGTTCTGGAACTAGGAGAGAAGAGGTGGAAAGAACAAATGAAATGATGGTCAAAGGCACTTTTTTTGAAGGAGATTCCCTTCCCTAATCCTCATTCCTGGGTAACTATCCATTTCCCATTTCACAAAAAGTTTGGAGCTTTACTCTCTGGAGAAGACTTTTAAAAAGGTCTTTGCGCATGGAGTAGACAAGCGTAGTGGACGGCACTGAGTGGTTAATCACATACCCAATGCTGAGAACTTCCAACCCTCTTCTGTGGTTCAGCTTAGAATGCTGGCAGCCAGATTTTGCCCTCCCAGCAGGGTGCTGGAACAGTACTCCCTGGAGTATGTGACAAGACCAAGGGAAGAGATATAAAAATAATCACATGAGAGGTTCCCCTAAAGAACTCGCCCACAAAATGCTACTGCAGGTCTCAAATTTAATCAACTACCTTATTTCCTATTATCATGAAAAAATAAGAATTGCCTAACATGTGAGGACAGACTCTAACACAGAAGATGGAGGCCAAAACAAACAGAATAATGCAAATCAGAGGTGGCAGGTTATACAAGGAGAATAGAATAAAAAATATATCATGAATCATTATCCTCAGAAATAAGAAAAGATAGTACATCCACAAAACTAGAACAGAATGCTGTGTAAAAGGAACAGTTAGAACAAACACCCCCCCACACACACAACGCACACTTATGGAAATCAAATACATGATAGCAGAAATGAAAAAGTCTCAATGAAAGTATTTTTGAAAAGATTTTTAAAAGTTAAAGAATCAACTAATTTGTTTCAACATTCAAAAAACAGTCGTTCTAGAGAGAACAGAATAAATGTAGGAAGGGAAATAATAATATGATTCAAGAATATTTCCTATAATTGAAGGACATGAATCTCCAGATTAAAAGGGTACTATGGGAGGAACTGGGCTCTCATCAATGGACACTTTTGTGACATTTCAGGGAGTCTGGCTAGAAGAAAAGTTCCTACAAGCTGACGATGAGAATGAACAGGTACATAAAAAGAAGAATCAGAATAACTTTAGATTTCTAAAGCATCATGAAGAATTCAAAGGCAGGAAATCCAACTCAGGAGAAAAACCAAAGGAAATTTCTAGCATGGCACTGTTCCACTGGTCTGGACAGCACTCGGCTGAGATAGGAAGAGGATAAAGGTATTCCAGATGGATATACCCAAGAAAAAAGTGAAAATTTTAAATTTCTTGACGTGGCTGACTGTGTAGAAAATTGTACTGAAAAGCTTTGGGAAAATGTGGGGGAAATTAGCAACATATACAAAGACGACTAGTAACACGAAAATGCACACAATCACACGCACACACACACGTCAATCCACTTCAGAAAAGACAAAGGACAAGGAAGAAAGCAAATTTCGAGTAGTACTCTACAATACAAAGCTAGAAACATGTGCATAAGAAATAACTGAATATTGATTTATCCAAATACAATGGGGAAGGAGAAGCAGAAAAGAAGGAGCTAAATCCTCATCTATCACAATAGAAAGAAAAAACTACTTAAAATTCATTAATCCAAAGAGAGCAATAATGTATATTATTTAGAAATGTGTATGCTTAAATACCAGAAGAAAAACCCCCAAAACCAAAATAGTTGCCTATTTTGCCTATTTCCACAGGGACATTGGAAAAAGTGTGGTGGGGCAAGGAATTACTCAGAAATTGCTATAAGGCTTTTACAACTATTTGACTTTTAAACTATGTGCATGTATTACTTTGATAAAAGTAAATATTAATTTAAAAAATCCAAGTTCAGGGCTTCCCTGATGGCGCAGTGGTTGAGAGTCCGCCTGCCGATGCAGGGGACACAGGTTCATGCCCCAGTCCGGGAAGATCCCACGTGCCGCGGAGCGGCTGGGCCCGTGAGCCTTGGCCGCTGAGCCTGCGCGTCCGGAGCCTGTGCTCTGCAACGGGAGAGGCCACAACAGTGAGAGGCCCGCATACCGCAAAAAAAAAAAAAAAATCCAAGTTCAGTGAGCATGATGATGCAACCCCTTTGAAAACATTTTTCCCTGGCTTTGACACAGGCCTTTTTATCATTACCAACACTTACAAAACGCGCAAATTCGCAGAGCAGTGTGTTAAGTACTGTTCCTAGAGTCACAAGAATGCATCATTTTAAATAAATTCATCTTATGAAGTTCAAAGCTTTGACCTTAAAAGACTTGTTGAAAAAGAAGGGACAACACTTCATTGTATATTAACCAGAGCAGCAAACGCAAGAAGCACTTAGGCTAGAGAACATCACACATGAGACACCAAAGTTTGGTAAAATGAATATTAATTACTAGGAAATATCTTTAAGAAAAAAAATGTTATACTCTGCCGAGCTTTAAATCTACATTACTTCCTAAAGTGATTGTTGTATCTGTGGAGCTTTGTTGACAAACCATTTCACATCCTGTGGGTGGGTCTTGGAACATTCTCTTAGTGCTTACAAGAACAATAATCTTGGCAAGAAGCTGTATGTGTACTAGCTTTATTTCTCTTAGCTCTGGATGGATGTCCCTCCAAGGACCTTTGCTCTGGGCCAAATGTGGATGGGTGAACTGTGACATAATTCTTATTTTTTGCATATGATCACTTAGGAGAGCCTGTCTTTGTCCTTCAGTTTCAATTCTGACCAGTCACCTTTTGATGGTCTATCTTTAAGGACAGCTGTTGAGAAACACTCTTCACATAAATACCATTCATTTTGCTTGAACTCACCCCCACCCTCCTGTTTTACATTCTTCACCACTGGCCCTGTTGGGCCTGTTTTTCTTTTGTCCATTGGCTGTAACGCCACATTCTTTTGCCCAGGTCTCTTGTTCTCTTGAATTATATCAAATGTTTGTACATTTTGTGGGATTTGGGTTGGATATGCATAGGCTTCTATAGCTAATTCTTTATCCTGATGAAAAGGTGTCCATGGACACCTTTGGTTCTGTTATCATATTTACAAGTTTAGTGCTATCTTTTGCTGTTCCTGCAAGCTCCCATTTGTAGTTATTATTTTTCCTGTTATCTGTCAAATAAGCTAATATCTGATGATTCTGCTGCCTTTAGGGTGATTCTGCCATTACTGGTATCTTCTCTGTGTTCTTGTTGGCTTTCTAGTCCTCTGTGGAGTATAATGAGTATTTTCTTGAAAGATTCCCTCTTACTTCCCTCAAATTTACACATTGTTTTTGAGGCTTACATTCTGAGTTCTAGTTGGTGCATTTCTTCATTTCCAGTGTCTTCATTTGGGTTGTTTGTGGTGGATCTACTGTCTAAGACTCTGCTCAAGTCTGGAATCAGGACAGGAGAACTGGCAACACTGGAGCTTTAAACTCAAGAGATCCTGAGGGATGGGGAAAATACGCAGAGACCTGGGAAGCCAATGCGGACATGGGAAAACTTGGAGGGTTGAGGGAGCCTGGAAATCCCAAGGGCTTCCAACCCAGACCCAGGCTCCCAGTGGTCACAGTGAAGGGGCCCATTTCCACCCTTTCCCTAGCAAAAGTCTCCAAATCAGTCTCCTGAAGAACCTTCCCTTATTGGAAATCTTTGGTTAGAACAACTAAAATAAATGAGAAAAGAACATTTGGTTCTCGGAAGTTCTGGTTTCAACCAATGTGACTAGAATACACGCATTTAATAAATTAAGGACATGTCTCTTTTGCTTAAACAGTTTGTATATTCAAAAGAAGATTTACATATGTTGCTGATGACATTTATTCATGTATTCATTAAACATTTATTAAGTACTTACTAAGATCCAGGTACTATATATTGGTCTATCCTTTTTGGATTATAATTCAGCAGCACATATTTAGAATCATTACTATTTTTACATATTTTGTACCAGTAATCTAAGTCTTGGGAATTTCTCCTAAGGCAATAATTCACGTGAAAAAAAAAGTGATATATAAAACATATTTATAACAGCATTACTTGTAATGATTAAAACAACAAAATGCCCAATGATAGGGAATTAAGATAACTGTGGCATATTCATTTCAGGAACACTAGGTACATAGTGAAAATTATAATAACAAAGTATAGGAAATGGAAAAGCATATATCAAATGTTAGGGACAAAACTGGGACAAAAATTTGTAAAAGTATGATTGCAACTGTATAAACACATACAGACAGGTATAAAAAGTTATAGACACCAATGAAAAATGTGAAGTTAATGTGATTGAATGGTCATATTATATCTTTATTTTCCTCATGATATACTATAAAGTTGTCTTAGTAGTAAGTAAAAATAATTAATGATATAGACCAAAAAAATTATTTTAAAAATCTACTTTTTGCAGTGCATGGTAATGTGCACTGAATGTGGAACTCTTAGGGTCCCTAGTTAATAGTTTGTTTCCATATAGAAACATTTTGAACTAAGATGTCAAGGGAAAAGACATTCTCAGAAGCCAGTAGTGATAACCAATATCATGCAATACTCAGGGAATTCACCTCCGTACAATAAGCTAGTTCCTTTCCCAACCCAAATTTGTCTGGTTTCTATAATTTTTCACTATCCTGAGGAGCTTTTCCCCACCTTTGGTTCTTTCAGAAGCTTGAACTCCTTGGAGATCACTTGGGGTAATGGAGAATTCAGACCAAACTGAGTTAAAGTTTATTTTATGACTGACTTTCTGTGTGATGGTGAATGAATCATTTACCAAGTCTCAGTTTCTGCCTCTGTAGAAGGGGGATGATAATAGCCCCTCTCTCTTAGGGCTGCAATGATAAGGTATGTGAAGCTTCCAATATAATGCCTGCTCCCTCATTGGGGGACTCAATAAAAATGAATTTCCTGTTTCGAAGTTGAAAAGCAAGTAGGGTTCCATGAACCAAGCATTGTGTGGGGATTGGTACGAAATTTCCTAAGTAGCTGTTTCTCACTCAGCTGGCACCAAGCCCTGCCCATTACAAGGTGTGACCTCAAGCTGCACAGTGGTAGTGCCCTGATAGCAAGTTCCTGGCAAGACCATCCTACTGCTTGTTTTGTCACTATAAAGGCAATGTGTGCTTACTAAATAAAACTTGGAAAGGAGTAAAAAATGGAGCACAATCACCTAAAGTCTCCCTACTTGAAAAAGATGGCTGTCAACCTTTTGGTGTATTTCCTTCAGCCTTTCCCTGTGCATAGATTTAGGCTGGATTTTAAACACAATTGTAATCATGCTGCACATACAATTTTGCATCCTGAATTTTTCATTTCAATGTAGCAGATAAGCTGTTTTCAACCCATTTCATAGTTTTCAGGGCCATCATTTTTAATGGCTGTATAACATTCCAGTTTGGAAAACTTACAAGCAATACACATGCTCTCCTTTCCTGTGCCAACAAGCCTCTTGTATAATCTTTTCATTTCCAGGGGGACTTCTCAGTTTCCAGGTGGCCTCACATCACATAGCCAAAGGAACTTAGGAGCAAAAAAATCTAGCTGGAAAGGGTAGAGAAAGGGGAAGTGGAAAAAGGAATATGGTGAGAGAGAAAGCTAGGAAGAGGAGGGAAGAGAGAGACAAAGGAAGAGAAGGAGGAAGTAAGAGGAAAAAGGAGAAAGAATATGACACAGATGGAAAACATGTAAAGGAGAAGGAAAGAGAAGAGGAAGAGAAGGAATGAAAAGGAGAAGAGGAAGAGGCAAATAACTGGTGTTTTCATATTTAATGTGGTCTGCTCTAGACTCTCACATGATAGATGCTTTCTAAGGAAGACAGAACTTTCCTTGGGTGCTCATCCCTTTGGCAGCTTCCAACACATTGCCAGCCTCTGATATTGTTGTTCTCAGTCATTCATATTATAGTTAATATTGTGGCCATTGGAACTTTTGGTGTGCATTAATTCTTTATTCTGAGCCACAAACACATTTACCTGACATTCTTCTTTCTAAAGACTCATCATTACTCCACTAAGCAGATGAAAGCCTTTAGTGATTGATTTCCCTGGGTTTCAAAGGGCTGAGTTCTGGATGAGACACCCCTTGAATTCTTCCTCAAGGGATTTCATTTGGCTCTTCTTTGATTACATGTCTTTGGCTGGGATCAACTTTCTCTCCCCAGTATTTTGCTCCTGTTGCCATACTTGAATTTCAAGATGTGTGGTCCATTTACCACATGCTAGCATTTTTACAGTTCCTGGAGGGACTCTGGGCACATCTCCTGTTTTGAGGAAAACATGGTATATGGGAGACTCTGAAAGCCCCTCATGCTACCAATTGATCAGGTGAAATGAGGGACCTGAGCCTGGCTCCCCACAGCCTGTCCTGAGGACCATCTGCATATTGTGAGCCTGGGAACTGCCATCATCCACAGGAGGATTGTGAACATCAGAGGGCCTCCAGGAAAGGCTGAAGCTGGATGTGAACAGCTTGCCAGCATGCCAGCACATTCCATCATGCCAAGAAGCCAAATGCTGCCCCATGGTGCCTTGGCAGGAAGACACCCTCTCACTTAGCAGGTTTGCAAGGTCTCCTGTCATCACAGCAGCCCAGGCCCAGCAAGCAGGCAGGACCCCCTCACCCCTCACAGTGGAATGGGGTGGGGACCTGGGTGTCTCTGCTAGGGAGGAGGTGTGCTCACAGAACCTGGGTTGAAACCTGACTCTCCCATTTAGGTGTTCTATGCTTTGAGCCAACGCAATGTTTTTTTGGACTCAGTGTCCTCAACTGTAAAATAGTGATTAGAATCCCTGTCCTGCCTACTTCACAGAGTTGTTAGAATCATGAAGGTGATAACAGAGGTTAATGTACCTGATAAGTAAATGTCCTTCACCGGTCAAGGGAGAGGGAGAGAGAGCTCTGTAGTGGTGGAAGGAACATCGCTTTGGAACCAGGAGCTCTGAGTTCAAACAACACCCTGCTAGTCACGTACCACTTGCCTTCATCAAGTCCCCTCATTCTGTAAATAGGCTGACCATGCCTGCTCATCCTTCCTCACAGACTTCCCGTGATGATTAGATGAGACAACGGAAGTGAAACTGGGACATGCTCTAAGACATTATTAATATTATTAATATCCCTGCTGTTGTTTTGGGCACTGTTGTCAAAAGCAATGCTCACCCTTGGTGTTACAGTCTGATTACGCTCCTCTAAAATTCATATGTTGAAGTCCTAGCCCTTAATGGGATGGTATTTGGAGATGGGGCCTTTGGAACATAATTAGGGTTAGGTGAGGTCATGAGGGTAGCACCCCCCGATGGGATTAGTATCTTAATAAGAAGATACACCAGAGTGCTTTCTCCCTCTGTCTACACCATAAGGGACACAGGGAGAAGGTGGCTGTCTGCAAGCCAGGAAGAGGGCCCTCACCAAGAACTTGACCATGCTGGTACCTGGATCTCAGGCTTCTAGACTCAAGAATTGCTAGAAATAAATTTCTGTTGTTTAAGCCCCCCCGTCTGTGGTATTTTCTTATGGCAGCTCCAACAGACTAAGACACTTGGTGTTAGGCCAGGGAGATCCCTTCTCCTGCCCCAGAGTGTGGACTTCACATACTCCCCCACCCCTGGAATTAAAAAAAATTCCAGGATGAACAAAATACCAAACTTTTAAGTCAAGACAAGATCAGTAGCAGCAGCACTGTACTGACCACCTTGTAGCCTGAAGCAAAAAGAAAAATTAGTGATACTGAGCCTATTTTTATTGAACAATTTTGATTTTTGCTTATTGTGGATTTTTTTGCATAAATTTTGATTTTAAAAATATTGCACTGAAATATGATTTATCTTGATCACTTAGTTTTTTGAGCCCTCTGAAATTCTGTGCCCAAGGTCAGTGCCTCACTCATGTCGCCAGCCCTGGTCCTGCCTCCCCCCACGTTACATCATTTCACGGGCTGTACTGGCCCCGACCCTGTCTCAGCTTCCTCGTTTTCTTTATTTATTTTGGCCTGCATTGGGTCTTTGTTGCTGCGCACGGGCTTTTTCTAGTTGCGGCGAGTCGGGGCTACTCTTCATTGCGGTGCACGGGCTTCTCATTGCCATGGCTTCCCTTGTTGTGGAGCACTGGCTCTAGGCGCACAGGCTTCAGCAGTTGTGGCGCACGGGCTTAGTTGCTCTGCAGCACGTGAGAGATTCCCAGACCAGGGCTTGAACCCGTGTCCCCTGCATTGGCAGGCGGATTCTTAACCACGGCGCCACCAGGGAAGTCCCTCAGCTTCTTCCTTGACAAGCCAAATTTATGGTCTGCTGCCTTGCTTTTCTAAGCCCTGTTCGGTTAATCTGTATTGATAGTTAATTGCTGACAAAGGGTTTATTATCCTATTAGAAATTAGCAATTGAACAAAAGTATCCTAAAAATGCAATGTCTAAAGCCAAAAGGAAGACTCTCTCATGGTGGATTCTTAATCTTTTATTTAAGAAATGCTTATTCAATGTCCAATGGCTGTGTGTCTTGGGCTGGCACTGAGAATATGTAGATGAAGAGACACTGCCCCTGTTCTGAAGAGCTCACAACCTGGTGAGGAAGCCAGATAATTACTGGAGGACAGGGAAGGAGCTCTTAGGTGTTGCCTTTAGAATCAGGAATGTCTTCACAGATGAAGAGATGCTTGAACTCTCAAAAAAATGTTAACTGTGCTATTCTGATTCTGAGTCACATATGCTCATTGTAGAAAAATTGGAAAGGAGAAAAATATTAAAAAGTTAAAATATTTGCTCTCACATCCCAGGAATGACTATTATTAACATTTAGGTTAACTTATTTCCAATTTATGTCCACATCTATAGTTATATTTATATCTGTAATGGGTCACAAATAAGATGTGTTCAAAATAAAGAACTTTTAGGGCTTCCCTGGTGGTGCAGTGGTTGAGAGTTTGCCTGCCGATGCAGGGGACACGGGTTCGTACCCTGGTCCGGGAAGATCCCACATGCCGCGGAGTGGCTGGGCCCGTGAGCCATGGCCTCTGAGCCTGCGCGTCCGGAGCCTGTGCTCCGCAACGGAAGAGGCCACAACAGTGACAGGCCCACGTACCGCAAAAAAAAAAAAAAAGAACTTTTAAAACTTACTGTAATTGTCTTCACCTTGTTCTGGAGCCCCATTCCAAGTGATGGAGTTAAAAAGAAAAAAGAAAAGAAGCATTTCCACTTAAGTGACTATGACTTAAAATAGTTTCTCTTTTGATAAATGTTCAATCAATTCAAAGTTTAAACTTCCTATCTGTACTTTTCTCAACTTTCAAGCAGACTCCCCCATCTCCTCCTTCCATGGTACCAGGGCACAGGAGGCAGTGTGCCTGTCCTCTGGGTCTGCCCTGGCCTCCCATGAAAGCACACATAGCCTGCTTGGTCACTGGGGATACTGCTCTGGGGTCCACTGAGTGTGTCTGATCTGGGTGTGCTGATGGTACCACATCCGGGGGTCAGGAACCTGAGATTGCTCAGGTAGCCATGTCCCCACCCCTCATCCCGACCTCAAGCCTCTTTTGGCTCACTAGTCCTGTAAGCACTGCTGTGTTCCCAGAGCTGGGTTTGAAGCAACTTCTCTGACACATCTAGTTTCATGGCAGGAGATGAGTCTAGGGATGTGGATATGGGCCAGATCATACAGGGCCTTACATGGAAGGGAAGGAATTGGGATTTTACCCTAAACGCAATGCGAAGCCATTTAGAGATTTAAGCAGATGATTGATGTGCTGTAGTTCTCATTATTAGCAGATCATGTTTATTGCTCTGTGCAAATGAATTGGAAGGGATGGAAGCAGAGGCAGGCTAACAGTAGTCAAGGCCGGAAACGATGACCTAAACTTAGAGATTAGAGCTAAAGCTTGGAGTTTGAACACCAGCAAGCTAATGGGCTGGATATGGGAGGAATGAAAGGTGGTATTTAGGAGGACAAAGGGCAGGGTGGATGACTGTACTACTACTGAGATGGAGGAACCTGGTTCGGGGACGTGGGACCAAGAGTTCTGTTTTGGACATAATTTCCAGAATGTTCTTGAGATCTTCAAGGGGAGATGCTAAGTGGGCAGTTGGATGTATGAGTTCAGAAAAGAGGTGTTGGGTGTATTAGCAAAAAGTGGGCATTTAAACCCGTGGGAGTGAATTCAATCACATGGCGACAAACTTTAGGGAAAGAAGAAATTGGATTCAGTAGAAGCCCTGGGTAGGCTCAACATTTAGAGCTGCATTTGAAGAGGAAGAGATGGCAAAGGAGACTGATGAGGAAGGAGGAGTAAGCAAGGGGGAAGCAATGCCCCCTAAACCAAGCGGAGAGGGTCCAGGGAGGATGAAGTGGTGGACTGTGGGATGCTGCTGAGAGAGTGACGAAAGTAAGGCCCTTCTGGAAAGCACTGCCAACTTCCCCTGGCAGAGTCAGGCTCTTCTCCACACCACCCCCAACCTTGATCCTCCTTATACACTCATTACACTGAATTACAGTTTTTGTTAACATGCCTGCCACGCTCTCTAGTCTGAGAGTGATCCTAGTTCCTTTCCTCCAGAGGCAGTGCAGTGTTTGGCCTTGTGTAAGTTCCCAGGAAATGTTAAGAGAATTTAAAAGATTGATCACCAGCAGGAGTGAGGAGACTGTGTTTGAAGAGATACTCATGAAGATTATGATGGGGCCATGACTCATTTTGGCCAGAAACGAGCAGGCAGACATCGTAATAGAGATGTGGACACCGCTGGCAACCACAGCCCCAGGGCTGGCTCCTTGGGGCTCCATTGGAGAAGCTCTTCTCTACAGCTGAGAAAAGGGATGGAGCTGATAAGGGGCAAAGAATGATAAAGCAGTGTCCATATGAAGCCATCCTTCTCTCCTGGACAGTGGAAAAGGCCATTGTCCACCTGGCGATTTCACCTCCACAACGCATGCAAATTAAAGCTTTGTTTTTAAACTAAATTGAATACATTGACGACTTTCTTGTGGACTTCTAACACAGCGTTAAAACTTCTCTCACTTGCTCTTTGATACCGTCCCAGATGCTCCTCCCTCAGTCAGTAGCCAGAAACTTAAAATTTCACTCCCATACAGACGTGTTTTTTCTCTGAGGCATTCAGCAGTCATAGAAGAAAGAGGAGGGGATGGAAATTCATTGAGTTCAGACCAGTGTGGGTAGATTCCTCCGCTACCCTATCCTTTTTCCTATTTACCACCACCATCTGGGTTGGATTTTTACATCCATCTCCCAGAAGAGGAAATGGAGGCTCAGAGAATTACGTATGTTGCCCAGCATACAAACTGGTGAGGGGTGGAGCTGGGAGTCAGTTATAGAATTGGATGGTGTTTGCAGCAGTGACTTTCTATCCCAGAATCTTGGTTACCCTGGAGTGTCCTCAGCTCCAGGGACAGCCTCCTGATTGGGGCACAGAAGGCGGCTCCCTTGGTGAGTCAGTTCTGCAGTGCTCTGGGAGCCATTCGGGAGCAGGGTCAGCCTAGAGCTCACTCTCCAGCCCTCCCCATGATCTGATAAGTCCTTCTCCTATATTAAATGCCTTTCTGTCTTAAATACACAGGGGGTTTCTGTTTGCTATTCTCAACCCTAACCAACAGCACTGTTTCCTTCCAGCCTCCTAACCTAGAGCCAGAAAGGAGGACGGAAACAATCACTTCACACTGAAACAACTCCCCTTCCCTATGTCTGCTCACCCAGCTTCTTTTGGGCCCATGACCCAGGAATGGCTTCACTCGGAGTCACTCCCCTCAAATAAAAAGCCATGAAGAGTATGGGGCCGGGTAATATATGCTGATGTAAGGGTCAAACAGGAACTCAGAGATGAAGGTGAATAAGACAGCAAGCAATTCTGTGTGGGACATTCTGTACAGGCCTCCAAATTAAATGGAAACTGTGGGGATTAATGGAAGGTTCAGAGCAGGAATTGGCTTCTGGCAGTGGCCTCAATGTGCTCTGCTCTCTGTCACGATGCCATTGTCTGGGATTTATGAATTTTGCTTGTACTATGTTTATTTATTTTTTAAGCTATAGAATTCCAAAAGGCAAGACAAAGCAGGGTTCAAGGTTCTTTGAAGAAGCAGTAGCAGTGGGAAAGGGAAGGGTTCATAATGAGTGGCACGTTGTAGATGCTATGACTTACTTTGTAAATGAAGGATGAGTTGATAAAGCACTTCCTATAATCTGGCTGTGAGCTTCCATCCCCATCTTTTCTTCTGCTATTGTCCTCTCCCAGCTGGAATGGCTTCCTCCCCACTTTCTCCCCTGTCCACATGATCCACACCTGGCAAGGCTTGGGTCAAATCCTACAATCTTCTTTAAGCCATTGATTTTCTGGGCTTCCACCTGACAATGGTCTCACCTTCTCTGAGCTACCAACACCTCAGGCTTGGACATCCTTTAGATAGTTTCATCCTGCTGAGTCATGAACCTAGGCTGAGTAACGCTACTCTTGCTGCTAAAACACCTGGAAGGGAAACCAGCTCGCCTGGAGCACTTTTTACCTACCCAAAGCTTTACAGGGCTTAACTCCTTGAATCACCCTATCAACTCTCTGAAGGACACAAGAGCCCTCAGAGCTTAAGCAACTTTTCCAAGAGTACGTGGCCAAGCTGGGAATAGGACTGGGTTTGGACATAGGTCTGTTTGACTTTCAGATCTTGGGGTGCCCACTATTTCATACGGCCTCCACTGACATTAGGATGCTTTTCACAACCAAACGGTAAACCTCCTGTGGTCAGGAATCAGGTTTTTTCATACTGGTGTCCTGCCTCTGCTTGGAAGCGTCCCACACGTAACAGTTGCTCAATAAATATTATTTGGCTAATTGGGATTACAGGCCAATCACCTGATAGTACACAGCATTTTAAACTTTTTAAAGTATGTTTACATTTGGTAATTTATTCCCTGTGATAGGGATGCTGATTAAAAACTTCCCATTACACACATTAAAAAGCAAACCAGAAACAACACTGAGGGCAAATGAATTGCCCAAAGTCACATGATAACAAATCCTGGCCGGCCTCTGATTCCTAAATTAGTTCTTCTGTTTTTTTAAATGTACTTATTTTATTTATTTATGTTTGGCTGCATTGGGTCTTCGCTACTGCATGTGGGCTTTCTCTAGTTGTGGCGAGCAGGGACCACTCTTCACTGCGGTTTGTGGGCTTCTCATTCTGGTGGCCTTTCTTGTTGTGGGGCACGGGCTCTAGGCACGTGGGCTCAGTAGTTGTGGCTTGCGCGCTCTAGAGCGCAGGCTCAGTAATTGTGGCTCAGGGGCCAAGATGCTCCGCAGCATGTGGGATCTTCCCGGATCAGGGCTCGAACTCGTGTCCCCTGCATTGGCAGGCGGATTCTTAACCACTGCGCCACCAGGGAAGTCCCCTAAATTAGTTCTTCTATTGATGTACCAGCACAAATACTGTAATGAGATACTTCTGAGACAATGGGGAAATTTAACTATTGACTGTCCACTAGATGATATTAAGGAATTGCATTAGTTTCCTCCTTCTGCTGCAGTAAATTATCACAGACTTAGTGGCTGAATACAATACAAATTTATCACCTTACATCTATGGAAGTTAGAAGTCTGAAATGGCTTTCCCCGGGGTAAAATCATGGGTTCGGTAGGTCTGCATCCCTTTTGGAGACTCTAGGAAAGAATCTGTTTCCTTGGTTTTTCCAGCTTCAAGAGGCCACCTGCATTACTTGGCTCACATCCCCTTCCTCCACCTTCACAGCCAGGAGTGTAGAATCTTCAAAGTTCATTCTGCTTCCCTCCTCATATCACCTACTCTGACACTTCTGCCTCCCTCTTATAATTGCCCTTATGACTACATTGAACTAACCTGGATAACTGCTCCATGTTTAGATAACTCCCCATTGCTAGAGGCTTAACTTCACATACCTGCAAAGTCCCTTTCACCATGTAAAGTAACATTCACATATTCCAGGGATTAAGCTATGGATATCTTTAGGGGGACCACTATTTATCTTACTATAGAAGTTATTGATGATTTTGATAAATATGAGAGTAGTATAGTAATTATGTTTTTTAAATGTTCTCATTTGCTAAAAGTGCTTACTAAAATATTTATGGGTAAAAAAAGCATGATGTCTGATATTTTCTTTACAAATTCCAGAAAAATAAGTGGATATGTGTGAAGGGAAAATGGATGAAATAAGATTTGCAAAGTGTTTGATAATTATTTGATAATTATTGAAGCTGGGTGTTAGGTACATGGGGGTACGTTTTACTATTTTTTCTATTTCTGTGTATGTCTGAAATTTCCCATAATATCTTTTTAAACTATAGATACTGAAGTTTCCTGGGTAACATTCTCTAACACTATTCTCCTCTCTTCCTCCCCAGAGTTTACTGCCATTGTGAATTTGGTGTTTTTCATTCCCTTTCATAATTTTATAGTTTTACTACACATACATACATGTCTTAAACAATATATAGAACTGGTTTGCACATTTTTTCCAAATTTATATATTGCACATTTCAACAGAGTTTTTGAAATTTATTCATGTTGATACATGGATAATTATAATTCATTCTTTTTTAGGTATTTTTAAAGTATTCAATGGTATGGCTATATCTAAATTTATCCCTTATGTTGATGTGTATTAAAGTTGTTTTCAATTTTTTGTTATCACAAACAATGTTGCAATAGGCCTACTTATAAATATCTCCTTGTGCACATGTGTGAAATTCCCTCTAGGATGCTAAGTAGTGAAATTGCTAGTTTGTTGGGTATATGCATCTTCGTCTTTACTACATCTTGCTAAATATTTAATTATGGGGTGGTGCCAATTTGTACTCTTCAGCAGTATATGAGATTTCCCATTTCTATTCACATCTTTATCCACACTTAGCATTTTAAGACTTTTCAAAAATTTTGCCAACCAAAGAGATGTGAAATAGAATCCACTGTTTCAATTTGCAAATCCCTGATAACTAGTGAAGCTGAACATCTTTTTCATCTGCTTAGTACTTTTCATTTTTCTCTTTCATTAGTTTTTCCTTAAACTGTGTCCAATCTAAAGTCTACCTCACCTACTGAGTTTTTAATTTTACTATTATTTTTATTTCCAAGATTATATTTTCTTTATTTCTGCTTTGTCTTTGGGCATTCTAAACATTCTTTCTTTTGAGGGATGTTGGTCCTTCTTGATTGATTTTCTGTGTCTCATATTTTTTCACCTCCTCTTTTTCTGTATTTGTATTTTTTGCTCCATGTTTAGAAAAACTCCTCCATGTTTTCTAGTAGCTCTTTAAATGAATTTGTTGGCAAGCAAATATATATCTTTTCTTTCCATGAATTCTTTCTTGTTCTTTGACTGCTTCTTTCCATAATGGCCTGTTTTGTGCTTTGTAGGGAAAATACATTCTTAAGTCTCTCTGAGGATACTAATAAGAATTTATTAAAAGCTTGCTTCTCTTCCTGAATTCTCTCTGTACCTCCTGGGTGATTGGTTGTGGATGTCCACCTTCTTGCTATTGGATTGCCTCAGCTGTCTGGTGGTCCTTGGTCATCCTACCGTATTTTACAAATGAAGAAACATGTTGAGCATCAGACCCAAGAGAGCACTCAACACAGACTTGTTAGGACCTGCTTCCCCTCTAGGCCTCTGTCCTCAGTAGGAATTCTGTCTGCTGCCTCCTGTCCCAGAGCTGCTCTGGGGCTCTGCACAAAGAAGAGCCTCCACCTTCTTGCAACCTTTCTGACTTGGGTCTCCCTTCTCCCTGGTTTATCAGTTAACACGATTCCATCCCCCTCAGAGTCCTCCATAAATTTATCAAAATCTCTGCTATGGATATATCTCTCCCCTTCCTGTTCTCAACACTTGGAAAAGTGTGCTTCATTCCATTCTATGCTTCCTAAGCCTGATGGGATTTATGAAGAGGGGTGGGTGAGGGGCTTAGAGCATCAGCTGAACATCAACTGATGTTTTGAGAAAATCACTCTGGCTGATGTGTGGAGAGGGCTTGGCTGAGGGCAGAAGTTGGAAATAAAAGTCTAGTTAGGTTCAAGTGCACCTGTTTCAAGTGCAAGATAAGGGGGCCAAGTCAGAACTGAGGGAGTTAGAGAAAAAAAGAGAGAGAGAGGGAGAGAGAAAAGGATGAGGATGCATTTTCAAGATAGGACTGACTGAGGTCTCTTCTCCCTTCTTGTGAATGTTTCTGGACTTGTGTGATCCTGGGATAAGGGGTCTCAGATGATGAATCTGGGGAACAGCCTGGCACGGTGAATAGAGCACTGGGTTGGGACAAAGGCAGGCCTGAATTTGAATTATATGAGTGATTTTTATAGCCTACCTCATAGCCTCAGTGTCCTCACCTATAAAATGGGCCTGCTAATACCTACTTCTGTCAGTGAGGAAACAATTTCCTTGGACTACCCTGAAAGGGGAGTGATTACAAAAATATAAGCAGATTAGCCTGAAAGTAGAAACCTGATCAGAATCAGGCTCATGGATCTCTCCACTGCTCTCTAATGGCCCAAATGACTTCTCTTGCAAAGCATTTCCATCTCTGTGTGTCTGTTGTAGCTCTGTATTATGAATGCCAATTTGAGGAAGGAGATAGTCTGGTTGAATTAGCTCATTATTTTCAGCCCAGTTGGATAAAGCCCTTCACAACAGGTCACTGGTGGTGACCACTGACTGAGAGGCCTGTCTCAGGTCAAATGACCACCTTCCTCAGTAAGGGGCCACTTCTGTGCAAAGAGAAGCACAGCTCTGCTTTCCTGGCCAGGGAGGGCTCCATGTGTTAAGATGAAAAAGGACCCGGGGAGGCATACGTATCATGACTAACATGTCAACACTTTATCTATTATAGTTGATGTGACTAACAAATAAAACAAGAGGTGTTTAAAATACATAGGGAATAACATTTTTGGATGAATTCCACCTCATTAAAAAAACACCCACTTGCATTACACAAAAAGGTGTTCAATAATTGTTAGACTCCCCAGCACCCCATATTTCGGGGCATCCTGATTAGCAAAAATTAACCTAACTGTAGAAGTGAAAGTTGCCTTTGAAATGCATCTAGAAATAAAGACTGGAGAAATAAAACAGCCCAGGAATTTGGGGGAATTACGTTGTTTCCTTGGTTTTGTTTCTTTGTGAGAATCTCTATTGTAGATATGGTGAATTGAATTAATTAGCCTGAGATGAGCTTTCCTCTCTTTATTTTTCTTGAAACTCCAAGTCAAAATATGATTTATATTTTCAGGATCATGACTGTCCAATATCTATTTCTAAATCTGTCAGGTTAAAAATGTATATGAAAATGGAACCTGTAATACTGTCAATTAATAAAGGCACAATTCTCAGTTTTTCCACCATATGCATTCTTTTGTTCGGCTCCAACGTAAGTGCTATTTTCTGTGCTCCTTTTTAACTTTTAATAAGGTTCCTTTCTGTAGAGTGTGGATAATGTTGTGAAAAAGTAGCTAAAACATATTTTCAAAAGGAAAACAATCCTTAACTGAAAAATGGTCCAAAGGAAGAGGGAACCCAGCAGGCTTCCATGATACGTGCACGTAAATTTAACAATCCTTATGTATTACTGCGTGTTTGACAGGAAAAGGGGAAGAGAAACAGGTCTCATTGTTTTTGACTTTGTATCTTGTTACTCAGTTCTTTCAACACTTCCTTATTAGCTCGTGTACTATGGTGGGACACTGGATGTGTACAGGAGAGAAAGCACAGACAAGGGCCTGGAGACCAGGAACTGGGCACCCACACTGCTCTAACCCAGCTGGGGATGCTGTGAAGGGTATTTCCCCCTCATCCTTCAACTCATCATCTGAAGAATAAAGAGCAGGTTTGGACTAGGCTAGAGCTACCCAATGGAGCAGAGGCCTAACGCTGCTGATCTGGGATTTGGGAACATATGATCACTTTGAACCACATAGCAAAAACATTAATTCCCTTTTCAACTTTCATTCAGTCTTTTCTCACATTGTATCTCATCATAGAGAAAGCCTCAGTTTGGTGCTGGCATGTCTTTAACACTTCTCTAATCCCTTACTGACTTTCCTTTTAAAAAGAGTGGGCTTCAGGCTCGGAGCCTTTGGCAGGCAGCAGTATCTGACTAGAATTGAAATACTGTCTCCACCACCACCACTCCCACCAATGGTATTTGATTTCACTTGCCTTCTAATTACGGCAAGTGATCCTGCTATTCCACTGATAGCAGTAATACAACGTTCTCTTTGAAAATAAGTTGAATTTTAAGTTTTAAAAGTATACCTACTGAGTACTATTATTTGTACAAGAGGTAAATGGATATGGCTGAAATGGTCAAGTGATATGACTGAAGGTGGAAAACACTGGTCAAGATGATCACCCAGAGCCCTTACACCACTTGAGCTTAAACTTTCTCATGTTTCATGCCCTCCGACTTCTGTTTTTATTGATAATGCAAACACATTTACAGAGGACAAAATACCCCTTGCCCATCCTCCTTATATGACAATTCACTCCCAGAATCTTTGTATTGGGTTGGCCAAAAAGTTCGTTCGGGTTTTTCTGTAAGATGTATATTGGTCAACCCAATATAAAAAACATAGGAATAACCTGTAGTTCATGTCACAGGACTGTAAAAAGAAAGTGGGAAAACAGTTCTTTAAGAGTTTTAGGAAAGCTGTAAATTCCCAGTTAAACATGACAGATTGAACACACACATTTATTTCGGCTCTCTCTCAAAACTCAACTGAAAAGACAGGTAAGGAATAAAACAGGTTTGCGCCTATGAGGACAAGGAAAATGGGATGGGAGACAAGAGAGGACCAGAAATGCTAAAAAGTATTTTGGAAGGTGGAAAACTTGTAGATGAGGGATCATTGGAACATTAAGTGTCTGCACAGAGAGGTACGAGTGAAAAGCCAGTTGGTTCATTCTTTAGGGTCTTTGAAAAGCTCAGGAATTAGAGATGGCAAGTCCCTCTGGAGACAGCAGAGGGGCTTCAGACAAGATGACTGCTGGAAATCCTGTCGAAAGCAAGAGTTTCTCAACCTTGGCTCTATTGACATTTGGAGCAAGAGAATTCTTTGTTTGGGGGCTGTCTTTCATCATAGGACGTGTAGCAGCATCCCTGGCCTCCACTCACTAGATGCCAGAAGCACCCCCTTCTCCAGTTGTGACAACCAAAGAAGTCTCCAGACATTGCCAAATATCCCTTCAGGTGCAAAATTTCCTGCCAGTTGAGAACCATTAATTTAAAGGATCCCTCACCTCTCTCTGAACTCGTGCAGACAAATCTCTATTACTTTTCCACCCCAAAAGTAACCAGAGGTCTTTTCTTTGAATACACTGGACCAGAGAAGCTCCAAACCTGGGAACAGGAGGCACAGAGAAGGGAAAGGTGAGGTGCCGGACTGGAAGCCAGGGGTTAGGTAGAGGAGATGCTCCTTCTGTTAAAAGTTTGGTCTGTCCCTCGTGTCAGATGATTTAGTGATGAGACACAGAGAGCTAAAGGCAGTTATTAACTCCAGGGAAAACAAAAAGGTGATTGAGAAACTAAATGTAATCATAGAATACTACTTGGTTAAGCTATGAGATATATATATATATATATATATATATATATATACACACACACACACACACACACCTATATACACACACACTATATATGTATATACACATGATGTATAAGCTAGACATACACACATTATCTATCTATCTATCTATATACATATGTTTAACTCAGTGTTCATAATGATATAGAGATTGGACATCACGTTTTTCAAAACTGTGGTGTAGTTAAAATACAAGGATGTGTGGGACAGTTGTGTTTGTGACTGGGAGTGGTGGTGGTAGTTGTTAAACCCTCATCTTACATAAGATGTCAATAAAAATGTTACTCTTCAATAAAATTAAAAAATCAAGATATAGAGCATATACATACTATTTAAAAATATAAAAGCAAACTCTAGGAAAAAGACTAAGAGAGTTGAAAGTAGTTGCCTCTTAGGAGCAGCACTTGAATGCAGAGCAGAGTAGGCAGGGTACTGATATTTTCAGGATAAATCTTTTAGTACCATTTGCCTTTTTGAACTACATACATGTTTACACTGATGCAAATCATTTTTTGTTAAATAAAGGCTATGGGACGGCAGCTAGGAGACTTAATGATGAGTGAACAGAGAAGAGAGAATATTCATAAAAGGAAAAGCACGACACATTTTTTATATCTATGTGGAATGAAGAATAGGTAGAACACAGTGGGTATATCATGACAAAATGAAGACAAATGTAAAATCACAGACTGTATTCTTTTTTTAATAAAGGAGAGAGTTAGAACCAACATTTGTTTACCATCTACTAAATGGCAGGAGAGCATCAGGGATTTTCTATACATTGTCTTATTTAATTCTCATGAAAATGAAATGTATATTATTAGTCTCATTCTATAGGTAAGAAAGTGAAGTATACTTGGGAACAGGGAGGCGCCAGAGTGCATGGTGTGGAGTGAAATGCCCTTGTTTAAAATCAGGCTTCTGACTCTCATGAGCTATTGCAACCTTGGGCACATACCACAACTTCCTGTGTGTCTGCGTTCTCTTATATAAAGTAGGAATAGAGATGAGAATAAGGATTATTATTTCATCTCTTAGGAAAAGTGTGAGGAATTTATGAGTGAATACGTGCAAGGCATTTATAAGAGCACTTAATACGTCCTAAGTGCTGTTATTAAAAAAGGCACATAGCCAATTAAGATTGAATGAAAACAGTAAGAGACATTTTTCTGAAACTCAGTTTCCTCATTTTATTTGACCTCTCTGGGCATTTGGAATTATTGACACTTACCCGAGGTCACATAACTGTTAATTAGTGAAGCTAGACTTTAAATTCAAGTCTGAATGTCTTCAAAGCTCAGGCTCTTTCTCTAAAATCTGTTGCCTCCCATTAGCTAACGGGGCCAGGGGTGGAAAGGCCAGCTACACAAGCAGAAAATATCAACACTAAAAAACAGAAAAAGAGAAATGAAGGAGGTGGCCAGTGAGGAGTTAATATGATGTTGAGTCAGATAGAGAGGGAAGTGTGATCTATGAGGATAGATCTATGAGGATAACAATAAGATGGCAGCGTGGGGAGGAGAGGGTAGAATATTACGTTACTGAGACAGAGGTAATACCCAAGCAAGCTTGCACAAGAACATTATGATTGGCGGAAATGAATTTAAGTAGGGAGGGTCTCAGGAGAAGCACTTGACTAGTCTATGACATAGCTTACTTTAACCCCTGGAATGACGACAGAAAGATCCCAGTTGGACCTTCAGAGTTTTCCACCTTAGGAAGCTTGCATTTTCCCTCCACCTCATGCACTCTGCTTTCCTACTATCCACAGTTGTAATCAATTTTCTGTTTTGTGATTATCTGTTTAACATCTGTCTCCTTAACTAGACTGTAAGGTCTTTGAAGGCAAGGACTATGTCTGTCTTGGTCAGTCGTACCTACCCAGTGTCTGTTACAGACTGAAGGAAGGAATAAAGGGAAAGAGAAAGGACATGCGTCAATATTTAATAAATTATACTTTAATGCTGTCCCCAAAGACCAGAGACCATGCCAGATGTAACGGAAAAAGTAAATTAGTCAATATTTTGGTATAGGAATTAGAGTGTGCAAGGTGGAAGGATCTTAGCGATCATCCATCCATCACTCATTCATTCAACTAAGTTTATTAAGTGTTTATAATGTGCAGAGTCAGGTACTAGTCACTAGGAACATAGAGAGGAGTAAGATATAACCTCTGCCCCAAAGGAAGTGCTTCCAGTTAGAGGGGAGAAAGGGGAGACAGATCCCTGAAGTAGGAGGTGATGAAGGATATGGTGCCAAGAGGAAAGAGAAAGGAAAATGGAAAGCAACAATCTATTCTCATAACTGTTCATTAAACATTTTGTATTCGTTCTCTTTGTTCCCAGGAAATAATAATTCTGCAATGCACTCGGGAATCTAGACTTTCCTAATGAATAAAAGCAAGATGGAGCCCCAAATGTCCTTCCTTCCAGTGGGCTTGGGGAGGTGGGGCTCAGTTATCAGTCACCCCTGAGGGACTCATGCCAGCCTCTTATCTAGTGCAGTGGCTTTCAGATTGGGGTTTAAGAAGCACAAAGGTATAGCAAAAGAGAATTGCCACCTTGAATTCTGCCTCAAAATGGGCATTAAAACAAACAATCCCTAAATAACCTATCAACTATGCCCACCAACTTTTGTTTTGTTTTAGAAATTAGAAATAACATTTTAAACATAAAGAATGCAGAAAGGAAGTATTTTGGTAATTGGAACATTTCTTTAAACAGAGAATGTCTACTTTAGTGCATACAGGAGGACCCTGGGAGCTAGGGAGCTGGAAAGACTTGATCAAGGCCACAGTGAGTTGGTGGCAGAGCTGGGGCCAGAAGCTGGCAACTCCCAGACCAGTGTCCCATCGTGCAAACAGCGGTGTCTAAAATATGATGAGCAAACTACAAACAAGCCTTTCTAGTTTAGGATGTGTCCTATGACAGCAGGGTTCCAAGAAAAGGCCAATCTTGCCTTTGGAGGTTGCAGCCAGTTATGACGCAGGTGGAGAGATGGGGAAAAGCAAGTCCTCCCAAATGGAAAACCAGCCAAACCCGCCAAAGGAAAACAGCTTCTGAGGCAGGGGGGCTGCTGTCCATTAACAGTATTTAAGTGTTTCCTTTGGCATGTCTTCACTCTGATCACGAAAGAAGGGGCTCTTTTGAAATACTGGGCACACAAAATATGTAGTAATAAAAAGAATTAACCTTTGACACCAAGTCTTCATTCATTAACTTACTCATTTTCTCTTCATAACACCGCTGTGAAGCTGAGGGAGTTGTCGTTTCCATTTTAGAAACGAGGAACCGTGGCACAGAGAGGTTAAATAACTTGCCCTAGGTCACTGAGCTAGTAAGAGGAGTTGAACTCAAGAAGTGTGACCGTAATTCATGGTCTTTTCCATTATGTTCTAATGTGTTATGATACGGAGCACTGTCAGGCACACATCACCGCCCAGAGATATGATTGATTCATGTCAATCTAAAAAAGAATACAAGATCTCTCACCTAATGATGGTAACTATAATTTATCTGAGGCATCCAACAGTTTACCAAGAATTTTCCACATGCATTATTTTATTTAATATCCACTGTAACCTATGAAGGAGGTGTCATTATTCCCATGAGGAGCTGAAGCCCAGGTCAAACAGCTGTGACCCAGATAAGCCAGGATCCAAACTTCATGTGCCTAGCCCCCCAGCCTGAGCTCTTAACACAGGATATGCCTTCTCAGGATTTTTCTTCCTCTAACTTCAAAGGCAGGAGGGATATAAATGCATCATCTGATGTTAACATTTTGCAGTTTGGTGGGGTTTTGAAGTATATGACGAACTAACCATACAGAGTAAAAATTTATATATCTAGAAAAGCTCAGATAAATGATAATTTCTTTCTTCCAATAATGTATGATAATCATAATAAGCTGTCTAGAAAAATGGCAGTGATTAATTTTTAAATCTGAAAATGTCAACAAAGAATCATTCCATTATATTCAGAATTATTTAGGGTTACCATTGAAATTAATACCTTGCTCAAATTTCTACAGTGCTTTTCAGTTTACAGAGCTTTCATGTTCATTATCTCATCAGACTTTCACAAGATGGGCATGATCAATTTTTATTCTGCCCATTTAACAGAAAAGGATATTGAAATTTAGAGAGGTTAACGCTTACTCACAGTAGCTCACAAGAGATAGAACGGGAGTTTAATCCAAATCACCTGACTCCAAGGTTAAAGCTCTTTCTACAACCCAGCTGTAGCATCCCTACTGTATACTGTTAAAATAAAAAGTAGACTCTGAAGAAGATTCCAGGTGCAGCATATATGACCCCTTTCTGGCACATCCCACTGCCTGCCTCTTCCAGGAAACCAAGTTTATGGAACCTCTGGCAACCATCCCTGGGGTCCCTCCAGGAAGCTCATTCTGAATAGACTGCTGATATGTTTGGTGGCACACACGGGAGTCTGAGGCTTCTGGGCAGGACGTGTTCTCTGCAAAAACACCCACAGCAGAGAAGCATCTGAGAGGCAGGGAGGTGTTTGGAAATGACTGAAAGAGATATGACGCGTATGAACAGATACAGCTTGGGGAGTGACTCATATGCAGATATTAATCAAAAGAAACTTAACACCTGAAGAAAGAAGAGAATCACCCAGAACGACTGCAAACTTGATGACCATACATACTGAGGCCTAGCCTACATTTGGCACTCAGGACAGTCTGCAAACAACATCCAGTTTGCGCCTTCTCAGAGCCCTAGCTGGCCCTTGCCTCCTAGCCCACAAAATCCAGTGGGACAGAAGTAAAACGACAAGTTATTGGTCTGGGAACACACTACTGACTATTTAATGAATTTTTTTTTTATTCTGCGGTACATTCTCTACCATTTTGCAGAAGGACAAAGGACATCCTGGTCCTTTTCACAGAAAGTAGTCTTGTTTTCCTTTAGACCCAGATGAATATCACCTCCTTGGTTAGGCTTTCTCTGACTTCTCCCCGAGGCAGCATTTAATGCTCCCGCCTTTGGGTTTTAACTCATCACACTGTATTATAATATTTATGTACCTTGACGTCAACCATTGGACAGGGAGCTCATTGAAGCTGAAGTCCAACAAAGTATCCAGCCCAAGTTAGGGCCCTCAGAGATTTCAGTTGAATGCATAGATGAAGTGAGTAGTACTGATAAGGAATTAAAGTTAATTTTTAGATAATTAGGACATGATGAATGAGAGCAGCACTTGCTATTGAAATGAAGTTTTTCTGGAGAAGCCTACGTTTCTTAAATAGTCGTAAATAATCTATTTTAATTTTACCTTCCCTTGCTCCTGCTTAACCAGAGGAAATCGGTGAATATCAAGAATCTGTCCTTGCTGTCTGAAAGCCGAGGAAAGAGTAACTGATTCTTATCAATGAGATTAGAGCAGGTTTCAGAAACCAACATTTCCCCTTTCCGAGCACTGTTCTCACTTGGAAGGACTTGTTTGATACATGCCTCCTGCATTAGCCTTTGCAAGCTGGGCCCGTCTGCACTGCTGACTGCTGTCTCTCTAAGGTCTAGCACAGTGCCTGGCAGGGGGTAGATCGCAGTAGACCTTTGTTTAATGGATACACAAATAAATTAATCAATTAAGGACTTCACAGGAAAGATGGCATAGATGAACCTTGCATCATTAATACCAACTGCAGGGCTACCCTTTACGGAGTGTCTATGGGGATCAGCCACTGAGCTCCTTAAAATCCATGTAGAACAAGGATTAGTGCCTGTGTTTTACTGATGAGGAAACCAAGGTTCAGAGAGTTAAGTAACTCACTTAGACTTGTATAACAAATTTTTGACAGGACTATCCATAAATCGAACCAAGCTGTGGTTGATCCCAAAGCCAGTGCTTAGATGAAGGGAAAAAGCAGTTCCTGGTCGAGAAAAGAGCATGGATAAAGTACAGATGTGGAAGTGCCTGATGGGTTCAGAAACTGGCTTAGAAACTGGAGAGTAGGCTGCCCAGAGAGGAAGAGGCTAGACAGGGAGGTGAGGTGGGGCTCTTCCCAGAATCCAGGACTATAGACTATACTGGAGCTACACTAACTCCGGGCTTTCCCTTGAAATTTCTGAATAAATCCTAGGTAACAGCCTATTTGCTAGGTTTTTTGCTAATTACAGAAGATAAAGAGAAGAAAATTTTCCATACTTTAAGGTTCCAGTTAGTTGAATTGCAACTAATCAAATTTCACTGTGAAAGAAAATGTCCTAGCTGGATGCTTACTTACCATTTACATTTTTTATTTTGAAATAATTATATATTTTCAGAACAGTTGCAAGAATAGTACAGGTAGCTCTCCTATACACTTCACCCAGTTTCATAATGTTACCATCTTAAATAACTACTGTACAATGACTAAAACTAGGATATTAATACTGGCACAGTAATTTTAACTAACTCCAGACTTCGTGTGTATTTCACCAATATTTCCTCTAACAGACTATTTCTGTTTCAGAATCCAACCCAGGACCCCATGTTGCATTTAGTTGTTATGCCTCCGTAGCCTCCCTCAATCTTGTGACAGTTCCTCAAACTTTCTTGTCTTTCATGACCTTGATGCTTTTAAAGAGTACTTGTCAGTTAGTTTGTAGACTGTCCTGCAGTCTGGGTTTGTCTGATGAGCTCTCATGATTAGATTGAGGTCAGACATTTTGGCAAGATATGTCAAGTCTTGCTGTCTTGGCAAGTACCTCACAGTGCATCGTACCAGGGGATACATGATGTCAAAGCTGACCTTAGTCACTTAGTAAAAATGCTGCTTGCAGATATCACCACTGTAAAGTTACTATTTTTCCCTTTGTAATGAATAAGAATCTTGGGAGAGATACTTTCAGACTATGCAAATATCCTATTTCTTCTCATTAATTCTAGCATCCACTGGTGGATCTTGCCTGAAACAATTATTACTATGGTGTTCTAATGTTGATTTCATATCTGGCACATTCTTTTTACAATGATGAATTGGACTGCTTCTGTAAGGAAAGAATGTCCCTTCTTCCCCGTGTATTTACTTATTCAATTCTTTATTTATATTAACATAGACTCATGAATATTTGCTTTATTTTATGGGCTCTAATCCAATACTATCATTATTTTTTGCTGTTCAAATTGCGCTGGCTTTGGCCATTGAGAGCTTCCTGCCTTTTCAGCATGCCCTCATCCTTCTTACTTTGTGGCACCATGGATACTCCAGGCTCATCTTGTGTTTTCCCTGCCCCAGCCCTTCTCCAAGAAGTCCAGGTTCCTTTTATTGAAGAAAGGTATTTAGAAACCAAAATCTGGGTACTAGGTGTGATCATGGCTGCTACAGTACCATTTCCTCTAGGCCCTCTCCCTGGACAGAGATAAGAAATACATATATGTTTATTAACCCATGTGCACACACATCTATAATTATTTTTTTATCTATCATTTTGTATATATATTACAAAACCGTGAGTTCATACTAATATCTCTAAACCCAATCCAACACCACTGGGTTCATACTAGCCTTTCCCTTTTTCTAAATGGATACTTACTTTGGAGACAAATTTCTACCTCTCCCTATATTCAAACACTGCAGCACATAGCACAGCATCAGAATTCAAAAATTCTTGTATGCTTACTAAGCTAAGAAGAAATATAACCTAGGGCAGAGAAGAGTGAAAGCATCCCTTTAAATTTTCATTGGCCAGACAGTTTTATATCACCCGTAAGTAACACAAAGAGACACCAGCCAGCACCTGTGGCAATTTAAAGGCTTGCAAGAGTAAAATATTTAATAACTACTTGAAACTTAAAAGATCCTTTCCTCAGTTTCTTATATACCACCTTCCTATAGCATCTTGGGTTCAGGATCATGCTGTTCATGGGGAAAAAGAGATTAGGTATCCCTATTCGTTACCAGAGACGGTCTCTTGCCTGAGGTCAGAAAAAACAGGACCATTGCAGACCCTTAGGTTATTGTGGCCTAATTTAGCTTCTCTGGATTATAAAGGGACTTCCACAGAAGAACTGAAACACTTTCCCAAGAGAACTTATGGTGGTGCTTTTAGAAAAAGCCAGCCATGTTTGGAAATCATGAGGTACAAAAATAAGGGAATATGAATGAAAACTAAAGTTTTTTAGTACAATACATGAGAAAAAGAAGACACCAGTAGATTAAATACCTCATTATGGCACATTTCAGCAGGACTATGCATTAAATAAGAACCTATTCTATCTCAGGCTTACTAAGGATATAGAGAAACAGAATACTACTTTTATTACAAAGTTGAATATATAAACTTCATATATAAAATATGACCAAATGACACAATAATTTAAATCAATTTTCACTGAATCCCTAATGTGTCACACATCATAGTGGTAACCAGCCTTTAATGAGTTTATGATTAGAGGTCTGCCACAAACATCATGAAAGTGGTTCAACTAAATGATCTTCATGGTTTACCTCCAAGAGTTCCTGATTCTTCTGAGACAGTGTGGTCCAGTGGAATGAACAGGTGCTTTAGGACATAACTCCACCCCTGCTAACTGGCACAGCTCAAGCAAATCATGTGAATTTTATTTTGTATTAAATTTTGTTCATTTTGAAAGAGAAATAATAATAACACCTGTTCCCCAAGTTTGTTAAGAGAATTATACCAGATGAAGTAGGTATACTCCTAGTAGAAAGAAGGTGTTTCGTTCTCAGACTAGCTGTGTCATGGTGGAGGAGACATTCAGTCTGTCCGCATCTCAGTTTAAACTGTAAACTGCCTGTAAAGTGAGGAAACTATATTTGTGTTTTCAAACTTTTCTTTAGCTGGAGAACTCTTTCAAATCCAAATAATGTCTTACATAGCTCTTCCAAAAAACAAAAAAAAAATAGATCAAAGTAGGATGACTAATTGAACAGGGGTGGCTGGCTTAGAAGCTCTTCCACTGACATCCTCTCTCACCACACTCATCTGCATGGCACCTCTCAGCATAGTTTAAGAAATCAGGAAATAGATGGTGCCTAAGCTTTATCTAACCCAAAGAGTCCCAGCTTTCCAAGTGTTCATCTCAGACCTTAGCCCTCTGGGGGACAGAGAATGAATGGTCAGACCTGGTGCAAACAGTAATGGGCAGTACATAGCTAAGTGCAAAGTTGAGCTATGCAAGCTGCAGGTCCCATGAGGGCTGGAGAATTAAAAACAATAAAGATTGGACTGCTGTCCAGAAGCTTCCAAGAAAATGTGTATTGTGCAAATGATTTTCTGGAATGGACAGGATTTTGAAGGCTAAGCAGAATGGATGTTATCTGGGGTGGAAAGAAACAGAATAAGTCAAGCTCTGGAAGTGGGAATGAATATGGTGAGTCTCACACAAGGAAGAGTGGGCTTCCCTGGTGGCGCAGTGGTTGAGAGTCCGCCTGCCGATGCAGGGGACATGGGTTCGTGCCCAGGTCCGGGAAGATCCCACATGCTGCGGAACACCTAGGCCCGTGAGCCATGGCCGCTGGGCCTGTGCATCCGGAGTCTGTGCTCCACAATGGAAGAGGCCACAACAGTGAGAGGCCCGCGTAAGAGTGTGTAGTCCTCTCAAGCAACTTTATGCTCCCCTTGACCACAATACCTTCCAGCTGTTATGCCTTAGGAGGCCTTGAATAAACTTCCCTCTCAGGTAGACACTCTCCCCAGGACTCAGCCTTTTTTCCTTCACAGTGGTGCTATCACTTGACCTGTCTGTATTGCACACGTGGAACCAGACTGAGGTTACATGCTGGGAGGCTTGGGATTTAAAACTAGCTAGGCTGGATGTGGCCACTTTAAGACGATGTTACGGGTTGAAAAGTTCCCCCCAAACACACACACCAAAAAAAAAAAAAAAAAAAAAAAAGATACATTGAAGGTCTAACTTCTGATACCTAAGAATATGACCTTATTTGGAAATAAGGTCATTAACCTTATTTGGAAACAGAGCCATTGCAGATGTAATTAGTTAAGATGAGGTCCTACTGGAGAAGGGTGGGCCCTAATTCAACCTGACTTGTGTCCTTATAAAAAGATGGCCAGGTAAAGACAGAGACACACAGGGAGAGCGCCATGGGACGACAAAGGCAGAAATTGGAATTACACAGCTGCAAGCCAAGGAATGGCAAAGATTGCTAGCAAAGCCCTAAAAGGAAGAGTCAAGGAAAGATTCAGGGGGAGTGTGGCCCCACCGACACCTTGATTTTGGACTTCTAACCTCCAGAACTGTGAGACAATACATTTCTGATGTCTCAAACCACCCAGTTTGTGGTAATTTGTTACGGTAGTCCTACGAAATGAATACAGAAGGACATGGGTTATAGAGATTTTGATTGGCATTGAGAAAAAGGCAGCCCAGGGAAAACAGGCATGCCTGGCTGTAACATGGTGAGAGCCATGTTTCTGAAGGTCAGAGTTCAGTACATGTAAGACAGGAGGAGGTCAGAATGAAGAACCTTAGAGGTAAAGTGCTGAGAGACTTGGTAAGCATGGAGGCAGCAGGGATGAAATGAAAGCACAGAAGCAGAAAAACTATCAGGGCACTGTAACAGACTAGATAAGAATCGGGCAAAGGAGGAACTACTCAAAAAGACTTAGTTTCTTGCTTGGACAGTCTCCAGCTGTGTAACCTTAGGTAAACCTCTGCTTCTCTTGACTTATCCATCAATGGAGCCCAAGATAATGAGTTTGGGTGACTAAGAAATTGGGAGTGTGAGAGCACTGCAGACGTACTCTTGGTCCAAAATTCCGATCCAACTTTGACTTTACTCTCCTACCCTGAATCTTGGTTGGATAATATACGATTTAATAATAATAATAATACCTACAGCTAAACTGATCATTTCATGTTCTGTTTTTGCCAGCATTTTTTGTTTTCTGATTCGGTAGGATAATGCATCCCTTTCATCTTCTGTCAAAAAATGGGCATGTACTGTATCCCATATTCTGCCCAAAGAGATATTCTTCCTTTTTTCCCTCACATCCTCTTGATAGTTTAATTTTGCAAAACTTTCTCAGTCCCTAGCATACTTTTTGCCATGATCCCAATTACACACTCCTCACTCTGTCTACATTGCCAACGGGGATGCAAAATGGGGCCCTTTTCTGCATTAACACTGAAAAAAAATAAACTGACCTAAAAATCCTTTTTTAAAAAATATGCATTTAACATTTCCATGTCTTTAGAGGCTTGATAAGGTTGTTTTTTTTTTTTTTTTTTTTTTGTAAGCTATTGGAGGTGGAAAGGAGAGCGGATGGAAGAAGGGAATGAGCTCATGAAAATTCAGAACTCTGGTTGGTGTAGATTTCCTCATGTAAAAGCAATTGCCCTGACACCCTGGTCAACGTATTGTCAAACAAGACTCAAGATATCCAGCCACTTATACAACTTAATTTTTTTAAACAAGCCCATATCCATAAAAGTCCCACAATAAGGGAGACACTTATCAGTGACAGTGCTGTTTTTCAAGCCCCTTTATGAAGGCTTAAGAAAAGAAAGCAAACTTTAACGTATTATCAATGAAAACTGTTTACAAGGCAGAAGATTGCACCTGGCAGGAGCTTTCTGCCACATTTATCACTTCATTCCAAAGCTGGGTGGGAAGGGGTGACCTTCCCTTGACAGCTGATGCCCGGCAAAAAGGATGAAGAATGTGTCAGAAATTTTATGAATCTTCTGCAGGCAATTGTAATAGTGAAAATGATCATGATTCTTTTCTCCATCCCCATTCATAAATCTCTGTCAGCACTTGAAGATAACACTGACAATCTATTGTAGTCTTTCAACATAAGGACCATTGTGGCAGCTTAACTTGGAGCCCAGGAGTGGTACCTGAAACTGGAAGCCTTCCCAGTACAGCATGTACTGGTAAGATGCTGAAAAGAGAGAGTAATGGGAAAAGAAGCAGAAAGGGAGGTGAGGGGGTGGAAAGGGGAAGGTTTGTAAACCTAGCTGTGTGATGGTGAGCAAATCACTTAACACTTCTGTGATCTACTTGGCTCTGTCAAATAAAAATAGCATTATTTGCTCTTCCTAAATTACAGGAGAAATGTAAAGAGAAAAACAAGATAATGGATGTAAAACCACTTTAAAAAGTTGAAAGCACTGGGCAAATATAAGGTATTACTATTCATACTATTGTGGTAGGAAAATGTTCAAAAGAGAAAGATCCAACTAATTAGCCATGAATGTGTAGCTTGGAAAAGATAATATGTGGGTGACATGAGGTTAGGAAGAGCAGCTCACACTTGCATTTGCAAAGCTGAAATTTGACATGAGCTCAGTAACCCGCACTGCTAAGCTCAATATGTATGTGTTCAATAAATATTTTTTGACTGATTACTTTTAGTACATTGTATAATAATTTTTTTTTTTTGATTTTTTTTTTTTTTTGCGGTACGCGGGTCTCTCACCGCTTGTGGCCTCTCCCGTTGCGGAGCACAGGCTCCGGACGTGCAGGCTCAGCAGCCATGGCTCACGGGCCCAGCTGCTCCGCGGCATATGGGATCCTCCTGGACCGGGTCACGAACCCGTGTCCTCTGCATCGGCAGGCAGACTCTCAACCACTGCGCCACCAGGGAAGCCCTCACTATGGTAGTTCCTTAAGACAGGAATTACATTTACTTAATTTATTGCTGTTTTCCAGTACCAACCACAGTGTCTGTTACAAGGCTGGCAATACATAAATATGTATTAAATAAACAAAAAAACAAATAAATGAAAGAATAAAAAAATGGCAAATGTCTCTATAATTATGGTGAGTCAACTGAACTAACTGCTTAGTTAAAAACTGAAAAACTGGAGCCAAGATGACATGTTAATCAAGAGAATAGGGTATTGACAAATGGATAAGCAGATAGATTAATGAACTAGGATATAGAGGGTAGAAACAAACCCACACTTATGTAGTCAAATTTTGACAAGGGACCAAAGCAATTCAATGAGGAAAGAAAGTATGTTCAAAAGTGATGCTAGAACCATTGCATATCCATTGGAAAAAAAAAGAGCCTCAATTCCTACCTCACACCATACACAAAAATTAATTGACAATGGACCATAAATCTAAACATAGAGTTAAAACTATAAAACTTCTAGAAGTAAACATAAGAGAATATCATCATGACCTTGGGGCTAGGTAAAGATTTCATTGAGAGATCATAGAGAACACTAACCACAAAGGAAGAAAAAAAGATAAATTGGACTCTATCTAAATTAAAAACGTCAGCTCATCAAAAGACATGATTAAGAATCCAATAAGCCTCAGACTGGGAGCAAATATTCATAACACATATATCTGATCTTCCTTCTGATACTGTCCTATGTCAGTTCTTTCCTCCACAAACAAGCTTCTTGAAAGACTGTTTACTGCTGCCTACTCTTCACATTGTCCTGCAACCCTCTGCATTGGGGTTTATGCTTCCAACCCAATGTCCTCCTTTCCAGAGGCACCTTGTTGTGAAACCCACAGAACAACTTTGTGTCCTTGTTTCAAGTGTTTTCTCCCTGACATTTGAGAGGAGTAACTACCCGCTCTTTGGCTTGGTGTCCATACCACCTTTCCCTCCCTCCTTCCTAGTTTTCCTCCTCCTCAGCATTATCCCTCTCAGGCTCATTTTGGGCTCTTCTTCTTCTTGTATCTTATATTCAGTGTCCCTTGAAGTTGTATCCTTGGATCTCCATTTCTATCTCCTGGTGATCTCATCCTAATTTTTGATTAAAATTCCAACTATAGGTTGATAACTCCCAAACAACATTTGAGTAGATTTCTCTCATGAGCTCCAGGCCGATATATTCATCTAGATGTCCTCTGATGTTTTCATATGGGTCTCAAATTCAATGTGTAACAATCCACTCCCCTCCCCCAAATCTGCCACTTTCACTATCTTCAACTTTATTAAAAGAGAAGACCACCACCAGGTCATATTCAAATCTAATCATTCCCCAAACCTATATATAGACTCTTTGTCCCTAAGTTTTTCTTAAGTTAGTCGTATCCCATCCATTTCCACTATTACTGCTTTAGTCTAGCCTCCTGCAACATCTTCTTGTGTTATTACAGGAGCTTCCTAATTCTTCTCCCTGCTTAGAGTTTGAGCCTTCTTCATTTATACCCTATACATAGCTTGCTGTAAGAGTGATGTTTCCCAAACTTAAATCTCATAGCACTACCCTGCTCAAAACTTTCCAATGGTTTCCTATTAACTTCAGGACCAAATTCAAACTCTTAAGCTTGATGCCCAATGTTTTTCTTACTTCTTTAACTCTACTAAACCACGCACCCTCAAGTTCTGGTTCTCTTGACAGTTCTCTGAGTAGAACAACCATCTATCTATTCACTTGTTCATTCTTTTTTTTAAAAAAATTAATTCATTTATTTTTGGTGCGTTGGGTCTTCGTTGCTGTGTGCGGGCTTTCTCTACTCTTCATTGCTGTGCGCGGGCTTCTCACTGCATTGGCTTCTCTTACTGCAGAGCACGGGCTCTAGGTGCATGGGCTTCAGTAGTTGTGGCTCACGGGCTCAGCAGTTGTGGTGCACGGGCTTAGTTGCTCCGCGGCATGAGGGATCTTCCCGGACCAGGGATGGAACGCATGTCTCCTGCGTTGGCAGGCGGATTCTTTAACCACTCTGCCACCAGGGAAGTCCCTCTTGTTCATTCTTTCTGAAACTACTACGGAATATTTATCATGTCCAAGGACCTGTGATATTTCATTTTCCTTTCTCATATATATTGTCTTGTGTATATTATATGTATTATAACCCCTGCCTTTAATGTATTTTGTTTTTTTTGTATATGACTAACTTCCAAACGTCCCCAGAGACTTAGTTCAAGATAATCTTCTTTTCAAAGCCTTCTTTTTTTTTAAATTTAATTTAATTTTTTAATTTAATTTATTTTTATACAGCAGGTTCTTATTAGTCATCAATTTTATACACACCAGTGTATACATGTCAATCCCACTCTCCCAATTCATCCCACCACCACCACCCCCGCCACTTTCCCCCCTTGGTATCCACACGTTTGTTCTCTATTTCTGTGTCTCATTTTCTGCCCTGCAAACCGGTTCATCTGTACCATTTTTCTAGGTTCCACATATATGTGTTAATATACGATATTTGTTTTTCTTTTTCTGACTTACTTCATTCTGTACGACAGTCTCCAGATCCATCCACGTCTCTACAAATGACCCAATTTCATTCCTTTTTATGGCTGAGTAATATTCCATTGTATATATGTACCACATCTTCTTTATCCATTCGTCTGTCGATGGGCATTTAGGTTGCTTCCATGACCTGTCTATTGTAAATAGTGCTGCAATGAACATTGGGGTGCATGTGTCTTTTTGAATTATGGTTTTCTCTGGGTATACGCCCAGTAGTGAGATTGCTGGGTCATATGGTAATCCGTGAAGTCTTCTTTTGATACTCCTCAAAACCCCTTCCTACATCACATCAGCCTTGGTTCTCACATAGCCCTTGCTACACACAATTGCAATCCTCTATCTCTTTGCTCATCTGCCTCATCAGCTAAATGAAAACTCCCTGGAGGCAGTGCTTAGCATTTTAACCTACTAGAAGAGAGTAGGTTTGCCATAGATGTTTGCTGAATGAGGTCACCCTCAGTTTACATCCATACTTTCTCACTTAGCACAATCATCTTGGGAAAATTACTTAATCTGGGCAATGTCTCTGAGTCATGTAGATTATAATTCATTCTCACATGATCGTATTTTGAGGAGATTAAATGACATGAAGATTCTAAAACTCCAAGCACTGTCCTGGCCTCTGGTGGATGGCTTACAAATGTTAGTTCTAGCAGTTTAACCATCACTCCCTCCCAATGGTGTAAGCCAACTCCAGCGTCCAGAAGAAGAGATCATGAAGTGTAAGCTATTACAGAAAGAGGCTGTATTCTTCTAACAGGCCCTTTCCATGTGGGAGAAAGGTCTGGAGACATTTGGAAAATCATGGCTATACAGATAACCACATATAACATAAGAGATGAAGTACAACTGGAGAGTCAAATTGGACATGATATAATTTCACATGAATACTTGAAAAGATTCCCACAAGCCTTCTCAATAGGAAGTTTGTTTCCCTCCAGAAACATTTATTCCTTCAATAAATAAACATCTGCTCTGTGTAAAGTCCTATGCAAGATGTGATAAATGATACAGAAGTGAACTGGACATGGGTACTGGTTTGGTAGGACAAACACAGGAAGGTTGGTCAAAGTACTTTGTTCCAACTCCTGGCTTTATCATTTACTAGCTATGAGATTCTGGGCAAATCTCTTAACTTTCCTGAAACTCAATTTCCTCAGTTGTAAAATGGAGATAATCTTAACAAATGCCTTCCTTAATTTGAATAATAAGTGAGATAAGGTAGGAGAGAATCTCATTATAAACAAAGTGTTTCAGAAATATAACAATTATTATTTATGCTCCACTCTTAAGAAATTTAGTCGAGTAAGGAAGACAAGGCATATCACAAAATACAGAGAATACTGGCCACTGCGTGAGGGAGTTTGGAGGAGCCGACACATACAAATGCCCCTTCCTAAATTTGACTCTGCTCATTCCAGTAAAGGCACTTTGGTTTTTGCATCCTGCCTTGCGTTTTTCTTTGTTCTGTCTCCCTTCCCTCTTTCCTGCCTCATTTTCATGTTTTTCCTTTTGCTCTTGCTATCCTGCTGAGGAAGCAAACAAACCTCCAAGTCATGTGGTCTTTCCACCCAATCCCACTTTTCCAACCTTTCCGATCACAAATCTTTCTGGCTCTGACTTCTGAAACCAGCCACTAAAACATATTGCCTGCATTTGTGACCAGAAGAGAAAGTGTGGGAGCTTCACACTGACAGAGGTTCTTGGTTACAGATATCTAAACCTGTCTGTGTCTATGACCAGCTTTTTACTCCATTACATTTTCAACTGTACTAACATACCTGGGAAAAGTGTGAACCAGAAACTATCAGAGAAGACATGCTTAATTCATCTGTCTTTGCATGTGATAGGGTTTGTGGATATAATAAATATAATTTTTTAAAGCCTGGAGTGCTTGGTTAATGAAACAGAGCTTCTTCCTTCCATATCTCATTTACAATCTAATTTACAATGTTCCATTTTTTTGTGCTTAATATTTTATTAAGAGATAATATTTTATTATAAAGAATTGGTTTTTTTCCAATTAATACGTACTTATAATAGATTTTCTGCATTCTTTAAGGTAATTTTGGGTCCTGGGGCCATACTAATTTTCCCATGGTAACATAGCTCTGATATTACAATGAAAGTAAGTGGGAATGTAGGATTTGATTTACATTAAATTTTTCATGAGCATAGCTATAGAAATCAAGGTAACCCTGCACTTAAACTTATTAGAACCATAAAAGACATTAGCCTTCAGTTTAGGTATAAGCCCCACTTGTATTTACAAATAGGAAGCCAAATGCCTCAACAGAGAGATGCTACCTCAATTTATTGTCTTAACTCATTTCATTCTGTGGCATGGACTCAGTCTAAGAGAGAAGTCCTACACTACCTGTGTAGTCCTATAGGTCCTAGCAGGTATCTTGGATGCTGCCATGAAGAGTAAGGAAAACTCCAAAGAGGCAGAATTCTGGGCTTGCCCAGCTATATAGCCAGAGAAGTTCTGCTTTTATTGTATTTTATTTATTTAAACATATTGATTTTACAAACATTTGAAATAAGAGTTGTGTTATGATAAAGAACAGATTGATCTAAGTTAACCTTGCAACTCATATCAGGGAATTATTAAGAACTATTATAAATATCTTGAAAAACTCTCCTGTTTCAAAACACTTAGAGACACGGGATAAAATATAACAAAGACGTTTAAAGGTTTGGCCAAGTTTACAACAAAGTAAGAGAAATCCTTAGGGGCCAAAAACTAAGAAGGAATGGGAACAAAAGTAATAGACTGATATTGAAGCTTGGGCTGCTCTCAGGGCCTTTGCTAGTCCCTGTGACTCAGTATGATTTAATGGTTGCATATGAGGACATGAGACAAACACTGGGGCTATGTAAGATACAGAGTTGAAATTAGGACTCCTATACAGAATCAAGAGCTTTAAAAGGAGTTAAACTTCAGTGAAAGGTTGGGTGGAAAACATTAGCCTGCTGGGAAGAGGAGAAACTTGTTAATCCTGATGTAAACTCTTGTGAGGAAAAAAGTCTCTGTTGAGAATTTGTGAACACAGGTCTGTGTTTACGTGGATTACTATACTATGTAGATGACTTAGGAAGCCTCAGCCCCAAATTAACTTACAATGTTCATGGACAAAGTGTCAGGCAGAAACAAAAGCAAATTATTCCTGTAAAGAATCACCCTCAAAGCAGACTTTGCAGAATCCATACAGGTATAACTGAAATGAATAAGAGTTGAGAAACCAAATTTACAAAACTCTGAGAAACAAATCGAAATGCCTAAGATTTGACAAAACCACAAAGAAAGAGATTTAGGCTTCCATCGACTTCAGGAAGGAGTTGCCAGAAAAAGAATAAACAATTGGCCTGTAAAGAAATAAGAGAGGAAATTGAAAATATGATCAAGGAAAAATATATTAAGAAAAAATATAAGCACATTTTGAGGAAAACCAAACAAATTATGTCTATGAATAAAAAAATCACATAACTCTTAAAATTAAAAATCAGTGGATGGACTGAATAACAGAATGGGCAGAGTTAAAGGGAGAATTAGTGAACTGAAAAATAGCTCTAAGGAAATAGCTTACTGCATAGTGCATACTGAAGCACTTACTATTTAGAGGAAAAGATGAAAAAATATAATAGAATATGGACAGTTGAAAGAGAAAGTCTAGAAAACATCTTATCAAAATTGCAGAAGAAAAGACCAGAGAAAGTGGGAAGAATAATGAAAAATTTTCAGAAATGATAAAAATCACAAATTCTCAGAGTCAAGAAGCACAATAAATCTGAAAAAGAAAAGAAATCTCTATCTATAAATAAAATTATAGGATAAAAAAGATAAATAAAGTCTCAAAAACAGTTTTTTAAAAAAGATTATCTCCAGGGGGCTTCCCTGGTGGCACAGTGGTTAAGAATCTGCCTGCCAATGCAGGGGACACAGGTTTGATCCCTGGTCTGGGAAGATCCCACATGCTGCGGACCAACTAATCCCTTGCGCCACAGCTACTGAGCTTGCACTTGCCACAACTGAGAGCCACAACTACTGAGCCCTCATGCTACAACTACTGAAGCCCACGCGCCTACAGCCTGTGCTCCGCAAGAGAAGCTACCACAATGAGAAGCCCATGCACCACAACGAAGAGAGTAGCCCCCACTCGCTGCAACTAGAGAAAACCCGCACGCAGCAATGAAGACCCAATGCGGCCAAAAATAAATAAATTAAATAAATAAATTTTAAAAAAAGATTAACTCCAAAAAAATAACAATTGGACTCACATCACATTCCTTATAGCAATACAAAAATCAAATACAGTTAAGTAATATTTTCAAAATTCTGAGGAAAAATAACCATCTACACATATATACCCAGAAAAATGATCTTTCCAAAATGAAAATGAAACAAAAACATTTTTAGACAAAGTTGGAGTTTACCAACAACAGATGTACACTCAAGGAATATCTAAAGGATGTATTTTAAGAAAAAGAAACATGATTCTAGAAGGGAAATATGTATCAAAAAAAAAAAAAAAAGAATGATGAGCTGAGAGATTGCTTCCAAACCAGAAATGCTGTGTTTCTTTGAAATTTGTCTATACCTAAGCAGAAGAGACTATTTTGGGGTGAGAGAGAAGCGAGAAAGGGAAAACAAAATTTCTGCTCTCATAGGTTAAGCAGCAATATTTCACTATAGGAGGCTTGCCACAAATCTTATCTGTAGAATCCAATATGCCAAAAATGAAAAGAAACTGGGATTCACAGGTAATAACCCTCCCCAGCTGCAACCACTACGTTCCAGTAGATGCCCTCATCTCATGATGTACATAAATATTAATTGTATACAATATTCTTAATATTTGCTCACACATTTCCTTCTGTGTATTCTCATCCTTTCAAATTAGGGTGCACACCAAGGTTATGTCATATCTCTCTATAACTTCTGCATGGGGGGCTGCTTTCAGTAACATCAGAAACTATAAGTGTGACATATATATGGAATCTAAAAAAAAAGAAAAAGAAAAAATGGTTCTGATGAACCTAGGGGCAGGACAGGAATAAAGATGCAGACGGAGAGAATGGACTTGAGGGCACAGGGAGGGGGAAGGGTGAGCTGGGACGAAGTGAGAGAGTAGCATTGACATAGATACACTACCAAATGTAAAACAGGTAGCTAGTGGGAAGCTGCTGCCATTGCACGGGGAGATCAGCTCAGTGCTTTGTGACCACCTAGAGGGGTGGGATAGGGAGGGTGGGAAGGAGACACAAGAGGAAGGAGATATGGGGATATATGTATACATATAGCTGATTCACTTTGTTATACAGCAGAAACTAACACAACACTGTAAAGCAATTATACTCCAAAAAAGATGTTAAAAAAAAAAAAGAAGAAGAAACTATAAGTGTGAAAGCAGCCTGCAGCAGTGCTGAAGGCTCGGGAGGAGTTGTTGAAAGAGCATTACAGGACCCTGCACTGAAAGGCACCACTGTTCACACCTCTTAAACAGCTTTAACTGAGCTAACTAGTAATAAAAAACAGCTTCTTTAAAAGATGGAAATAAAATGTTATCAATATAAACTCATTGTTATGTAAAGTATCACCCAAGTTTGTACACTTTTTATTAGGAATGATACAAGTATGGTCAAGGGTAAAGTTTCAGTCAATTGCCATACTACCCAATTAGCCATGCATGTGATGAGTTGCTTCTTGTTCCAGCCAGTTCCTAAGCAAATCCTGAAAGTGGGAGACAGAATTTTTTGAAATAAGCTCAGACCCACCAGCCTGTGGATTCTGGAAGTAGCTTTATTATAATTGGCTGGATATCCATGTATAGGCATGGACGTACGTGCCACGGCTCTCTCCACAGAGACCCAGCTCTACTCCCTATGTATACAGCCCACTCCCGCTTTCCAAAGTACCCCTACCTAGGTAGGGAAATATGCTACTAATATGACTGGGGAGCAGCCTAGGGCATTCATTGGGCCACATTTACTAGGAGCATCATCATTCCCCATTTCGCTGTCCTCTCTTCGCTGCAGCTGGTGAATAAGTAGACTCTCTTCTCAAACATTCCCAAGCGCAGGGGTCATTCCTCTAGTTTCTGATAATAAGCCAGGCCAGACATTGTTAAGATCCAAGATTTGGATTTAAGCTTTAGGGAGTAGCAAAGATCCCTTAGACTTTAAATTCAAATCATGTGCTCTGCATTGGGCTTATTAGATACTTGCAGGATAAAAGCAAAGTGGCCCTTTGTTTCCTATTTCCTAACTGTTCCTATGTATTTCTCTCTTGAGAGAGTAATTACTGCTAACATTAAGTGAGTGCTTAATATCTGTTAGGGACAGTTCTAAATGTTTAATGTGTATTAATGATATTATTATAATAATTCTATGCAGTAGTACCAAAACATTCTCCTTTTTTACAGATGAGGAAATTAAGGAATAGGGATTAAATAACTTGTTCAAGGTCACAGAGCTAGTTAACAGTGAACCTAGCATTTGAGCCCAGGCAGTCTGCTCATACCCATTATACCTCTCTCTTTTATTGGAGTGAATAGGGCAGGTGGCAGAACAGGATCCTGCCATTCTTGGGACGTGACTGTAAGTCCAGTGAATAGTGCCACTACCTCACCCCAACAGTATTCAGGAAAGGGCCCAAATAACCTGCATACCCACTGAATGCTGCCTTTCCCAGAGCCCACTGTTTGCTCATTGTGTGTCAATGGCCTCTGCCTTTGCTTCCTCTATTCCCTGATGTCCACCAACTGCCACATCACACTTAATAGTCCATTAATAAAAACACGTTGGGAGCACTGCGACGTCCTTTGTGAAATTTTCTTAGAAGCATTCACTTTGTTCTCATCATCTCTCCTGTTTCCTACTCTGTTCCTTTGGTTCTTCAGCCTTGAACCACTTTTTCTGGTCCTTCATTTCCAATTCTGGATTCCCCACAAGCCCTTGGATGTGAATGTTGAACTCTGGTTTCTGGCTTGTCCCTGGACCCTTTCTAGGACTGTAGCTTACACTCATCATCTGACTCACCCTCTCCAGACCGTTTTGGGTGAAGACTCAGAGCTCACTGTGAATTCTGAACTCTGGGTTCTCACCTGGACCTTGAATATTTGGCTGATGGGTGTCTTGCCCACACAGAAAAGGCAAACCAGATCTCCAAAGAACTGTAACCTCCTAGGCTGGAATTCTGCTGGACTCTGGCCAGTATAACTCGGTACCACCTCCTATACTTCCAGCCACAGTCTGGATACCACTCCTCCCATGGATCAGCCACCTAGAACTGTAATTCTCCTGCCTCTTGTGACTCACAGATTCATCCACTTCTACCCCTTTGTCTCGCTCTCATATTGGATCTCCTTTGATTTTGAGGCTGGCCTAAATCTAGGACTCTTAGCTGGTCTCCTAACTGCTCTTCTCAGAGTCATCCCTATAGTTACATAAGTTCCCCTGGACTTGGTCTCCTCACAATTTCCTCCTCCTAGTTATCTATGCTGCTGAGATCCAATGGGACTGGTTCCTGAGCCCACCTGAGTTCAACCAATGGCTAAGCATGGCTCAATGAAAAAACTACCCTGAGGTTTACTAAACTGCAATGGGGGAATTCTTAGAATCTCAACAGCTATTATTGCATGTTTTTTGTTTTCAGCTCTCAGAAGACTGGGCTCATGGCAGTTTCTTCCTCTTTATAGTGCTTAGATAACGGTGTAAAGAATCATTTGACAAATAGACAAATGGCATTTTGAAGGGTGGGTCTGTTGGTCAGGACTCTCTTTACTGCAAGTAGCTAGAAAAAAACCCAACTAGGAAGTCGAGGGGCAGGATTAGTCTCGAAGGCTCCCAGGAATTCAGACAGTGAACCTGGCTTCTCTCATTCTTTCTCTCTCTGTTCATACCTGGTTTTGGCTTCACTTGTTTTTGCTGCCCACAGGCTTCCTCCATTGACAAGAAGCGGGGAGCATGGCCACCAACAAAGTCAGGTTTATGCCATCCCAGGTTGGGAACCTCAGGAGAAAATGAGGATTTATCTCGCCTAGTCTCTACATGAAATCTACAGAAACATCCTGCGCATTAGGGCATGAGATCATTCCTAAGCCAAACACCATGGCCAAGGGTTCTTGGTATTAAGATCAGCCAGGCAAAGGTCATATGTTTACCTACAACCAAAGGAATATATTGTATAATTAGCAGCCCCTTCAGAACCTAATGGACTGGGGAATCTAAAGGAACTACTGGACCTCTAGGTCCATAGTTGCACTTGAACAGACTTGAGTGATACCTAAACTGTCACATTCTTTTTCCTCTTCCAAATTCCAGTTGCTTTAAGCCAAAAGGTCCAGACAGAGCTTTTCCTCTTTTGTTGCTTTAGCTGCTTATTGCTGTCTATAGCTTTGTGCTTCTGCTACGGAGAAATCTAGCTGTTTCTTTCTTCTGCAGTTACCCTTTCAGAAACTAATATTAGAGAAAATATATTTTTTGTCTCGAAAAACAGTCATCAGTTGCCAAACAAGTAGCTGTTTCTTTTGATGTTAATTTTTGTTTCTTCTTGATCTCTAGATGCAACATCTTTCTTCCTTTCACTCCCTTTTTTCCCTTACGTGGACAAATTTCTTAGGAGTTCACATGAACACTCTTTTACCAGGTTGTTGGTGAGCGTGTGAGGATAAAGAAAGAGGATACACAGGACCTGCAGCCCCAGCAAGTCCTGGGGCTGAGAAACTATGCCCTCAAGGTGAACTCATTTGGCAGGTGCCACCATATCTACCTCAAAGGCCTGCTCTATCTTCAGTGACCTAAATGAGCATTCAGAGCAAAACGAGTTTACTCTCTGAACTGGCCTAACCTTAGCCTGGGCTGAACTAGGAAGCAAGAAAGTTTACCTTCAGTGCCACAAGGGATATAGTGCTTACAACGCAGAGTCACGGTTTGGTTTCATATTACAGATCTTTCACATGATAAAGGCATTTTGTGTAATGAATCCTGCAGTTAGTATAAGATGTGTTATATCCCACCTGTTACTTACTGGCCATGAATTTAAACCTTGTTTCCGGTAACGTGGTCAGACATTCATTTATTCAACAAACACTTACTGAGTACCTAGTATGTGCCAGACCCTGTTCTAGGTGCTAGATAATCAGCAATGAACCAAAACTCCCTGTCCTCCAGGAGTGCACTCCCTAGCAGGAGGAGAGAAAATATATATAATTAATTAATTAGCATGTTAGAAGTTGATACAAAAAGCACTGTGGACAAAAGCCAAGGAGGGTGGATGAGAAGAGTAGACTGGATGAAAAGTTGTAATTTTACATAGGATAGATCAGCTTAAGCCTCACTGAGAAGACATTTAAGAACGTACTTGAAGGATGGGTGTATGAAAGAAAGATATTTGGGCAGAAACTAGGTATGTTTATCCCTACTGCTATGTAATTGCTCCTGTACCCTCTCAGCAAATACAGCTGGGTAATATGTGTCAATATCTATGACATACAGATGTATATATCATTCATATATATATATATATATATATATATACACACACCTGTGTTATACATAAATATTTCTCACTCTCTTTCTTTCATCTATCCGTCTATTTATCTATATACCTGCCTTAAGAGCCATGACTTCATACTGATATCTCCAGCTCCAATCCGGAAGCACAGGGTACATTCTTACCTTTCCCTTCCCCTGATTGTAACCCCCTTCCCCAACAGTGAGAAAGCTAACTTCTTTATCCTCAATGTATTTGCTCATTTGTGTAAGCTTGGAATACACAGAAGGTAGTGAAAAGAAAACCTATTGAGTGTAATATTAGTTTACATTTTTTTCTTAATCTAAAATTTACATATATTCACACGCATAAATCTAAACTACACAATTTGATGAGATTTGGCAAAAAAATATACCTGTGTAAACTAAACCCCCATCAAGACATGAGATATTTCCATCACCCAGTAAAGTTTCCCCTTGTCCCTCTCAGTTACCAGAGGCAACCACTGCTCCAATTTTTATTTTTTTATTTTTAAGAATAGAGTTACTTTGCCTATATGAATGGAACCATTTGTGTCTCTTTTTTGTCTGGCTTCTTTTGCTCAGCATGGTATCTGTGAGATACAGACAGCACTACACTTTTGTGTAAGTCTACTTTCATTCATCCATGTTGTTGCACCGTTCACTCATTCGTTCCATTCTATTGCTAAATAGTATTCCATGGCATAAATATATGAATATACCGTATTTTATTGCCCCTTAGTGTTTCTTTGTATAGCATCATTCTGTTGATGAATACTTGGGCTGATTCTAGTTTGGAGATATTATAAATGAAGATGCTGTGAACATTTTTATACAAGTCTCTGTGGATACATGCTTTTATTTCTTGGGTAAATACTAGAGGTAGAGGAGGAATTAGGGTCACAGATGTTTAAAGAAATTATCAGACCTTTAAAAAATAAGTGGTTATATCATTTTATACTCTCATCAACAAGCATAACAGTCTCTTTAATCGTCACCATTTTAAAGGTAGGCAATACACACCTCATAGTGGACCTAATTTGTAGTTTCTTAATGAATGTGATGTTATCACTTTTTCATGTGCTTCTTGACCATTCCTATATTTTCTTTAGTCAAGTGTCTATTTGAGTCTTTATATCAGTATTTTATCAGTTTGCTTGCCTTTTGGTTGTAGAATATCTTTTTCCAGATATATTGTTACAAACATTTCCCCTCAATCTATGGCGTATTTATTAATTTCTTTAATATTCCTTAATGATGAACAAATGTTTTTAGTTTTGATGAGGTCTAATTTACCTTTTCTGTTGTTGTTGCTCTATGGTAATTGTTTTTCTTGTTTTTCTAAGAAATCTTTGACTAACCCTAGGTAACATAGATACTCTCTTATAATTTCTTCTAACATTTTATAGTTTTAGATTTTATATTTTATGATTCTTCTCAAATGGAACCTTGAGTTTGATATGAAGTAATGGTTAAGGTCCTTTTTTTTTTGTCCTTATAGATCTATCTGTCTTTCTATACCTAATGTCATATTGCCTTGACTACTATAGATTTATAAAAAGTCTTGAGGTCAGACAGTGCAAGTCCTTAAACTTTATTCTTCCTTTTCTTCAGTTTATCTAGGTACTTTGTATTTCCATATAAAATTTAAGATTAGCTTCTAAGTTCTTTTTTTTTTTTTTTTTTGCGGTACACGGGCCTCTCACTGTTGTGGCCTCTCCCGTTGCGGAGCACAGGCTCCAGACGCGCAGGGTCAGCGGCCATGGCTCACAGGCCCAGCCGCTCCGCGGCATGTGGGATCTTCCCAGACTGGGACACAAACCCGTGTCCCCTGCATCGGCAGGCGGATTCTCAACCACTGCGCCACCAGGGAAGCCCTCTAAATTCTTATAAGGAGTTGTGGTGGGGATTATGATTGGGATTGTGTTGAATCTATAGATCAATTTGAGGAGAATGGGTATTTTTGCAATATTAAGTCCCTTAATTCATGAACATGATATATCTCTCCATTTGTCTTCAATTATTTCTCTCAGTAATGGTCTGCAATCTTCAGGATATGAGTCTTTCACATAAAAATTATTCCTAAATCTGTTATTTTTGGTAGGTATTATAAATGAATAATATTAATTTGTTGCTAATATGTAGAAACACAGTTGACTTTAAATTCTTCCATTTACAAATTCATTGATTTCTGTATTCATTATTTCTTTCATTGCACTATATTGGGTTTAATTTGCTCTTAATTTTCTAGCTCACTAAAGTGAAAACTCAGATCATTAATTTTAAAACTTTAAAAAAAATATAAGCATTTATAGCTACAGACTACTCCCTAATCACTGTTCTAACTGCACCTCAAACATTTCACATGTTGTATTTTTATTATCATTTAATTCAAAATATTCTCTAATTTCCATTGTTACTAAGCTTATTGGATCTGAAACTTTAGTGTTTTTCCAACAAATTTTGGAAAGTTTCTGCCATTATTTCTTCAAATGTTTTTTTCTGCAGCATTCTGCTTCCTTTTGGGGATTCCAGTTACACATATATTACACTGCTTGATATATTCTCATAGGTTGATGAAGTAAATTGCTTAAGTACTTTTTTTCTCTTTTTTAAACTGGTTAACTTTTATTGATATGTCATCAAATTCACTCTTTTTCTACCATCTGCAATATGCTTTTAAATCCATCTTACAGAATTTTAATTTCAATTATTGTATTCTTTTAAAGTTTTAATTACTCTGCCAGATTTCTCATATTTATTCATTATGAATACAACTTTATTTCCTTGAAATATATATAATATCAGCTTTAAAGTTCTTATCTACTAATTCCAACATCTGAAAAATCTCTGGGTCATTTCCATTGATTGCTTTTTTTTCTGGTCTGGATCTCAATTCTCTGTTTCTTCATCTGTCCAGTGTGTGTGTGTGTGTGTGTGTGTGTGTGTGTGTGTGTGTATGTGTATTTCTTTCTTTCTTTCTTTTTTTTTTTTTTTTTACTGAATGCTGGACAGTGTGTAGTAAGTTGTAGACACTCTGAATTCCATTATCTCCCTGTGAAGGGCATTGACTCAAACCCAAAACTGTCTTTCCTGTAGTGGGAAGCAGCTGAGATTTCTTCTCAGTTCTTTTAGCCTTCATATGCTCTTTCTGCAGGGCCCCTGTAATAGTCCCATGGGATAGTCCCATGCACGATTCAATGATTACTCAATAGTTTTAAGAGTTATATTCATATTTTGGGGGTTTGACCCCTCTTCAGCCCCTTCTTTCTGGTATTTCTCCCAACTTTAATTTTCAAGTCATTCTGCTAGCCCAAAACTCTGTCCTCTGACACCTCAATTCAGCAAGTCTGTGACTTTCTCTAGCCTTGCCTCCTGTGGATCAGGGAGTGCCCTCAGGCAAACAGCCACAAAAATGTATATATATCACATACAATTCCTATTTTTTCATGGGACTACTTCCCTACAACTTCTTTCTACATTTATTTTTGCTCTGTAGTGCTTTCTAGTGTGTTTTTAAAATATTTTGCCCACAGCTTTAAACTGCTATTTATTGGAGGGATAGTCCAGCTAAGTTGTTGTACTATTATCAGAAGCTATAATCTACAAATTCAATTTTGAACCTGTTAGTTTTGACATATTTATTAAATATTTGTGTAAAAACACTGAGGAGGCAATTAAATATACAACTGTGGAGTTCAGGGTAGAGATCTGGGCTGGGGTTACAAATGTGGTAGTCATTAGCATATAAATGCTATTAAGCCGTAAGACTGGAAGAGATCACCAAAGGAGTGAGTATAGATGAAGAAGAGAAGTAATTTAAGTACTGATACTTGGGCCTCTCCAAAGATTAGAAAACTTGGAGAAGAGCTGACAAAGGAGACTGAGATGGAAAAGCAAATGATATAAAAGAGAAACCATGAGATTGTGGCACCTTGGAATCCAACTGTGAAAAGTTTTACTAGGAGAAGTGATCAATTGTGTCAAATTCTGCTGATAGGGCAAGATGAGAAATGAAACTGATGACTGGATTTAGCAATATGGAGGTCATTGACAACCTTGGTAAGAGCAGATTTAGTTGAGTGCCAAGGGTAAAAGTCTGACTGGAATGAATCATACAAGCAACTGCCTACTTCAGATGATTATTAAGGGGATTTAAATGATAAATCATGAATTATCTTAATATATAAAGGACTCAAATTAATAAGGAAATGAGGAGTTACTGTTTAGTGGGTACAGTTTCAGTTGGGAATGATGAGTTCTTGAGCTGGATAGTGCTGATGGTTGCATAACTGTGAAAGTACTTAAGGCCACTGAATTGTATACTTAAAAAAAGTAGTTTAAATTGTAAATTTTATGTTATGTATATTCTACCACAATAAAAATTAATAAAGAAATGGCAACTCACTATAAAAATGAGCAAAACAAGAATATACAAAAAACTAAATACAAATGGCTATTAAACACATGAGAGAAGTTCTATCTAACTACTATTAAATTAGCTAGTTGAATAAAGGTGAATTAAAATTAACAAGTGCTGCTTTTCATTTATCAGATTGGCCATGTTGAAAAACTCTGGTAATACATTGTGAAATATAAAGGGTGAAACATAAAGGGGGCAACATTTTCAGGGAGCAATTTGGTGAGATCAAAATTAGAAAGGCATCTACCATTTGATCTAGCAATTTCATATGTTTATATACATATATTCAAACATATATGTATAACTGATATATAATACAGTCATACATGTCTGCAATGACATATTTATTCAGATATTCTCTGCTGTATTGCTTTGAGTAGGCACAGACTGGATAAATAATGGTATAACCATACAATAGAATCCATGACTTCTGCGCAGCCCTTGAAAAGGAGGAGGCAAATCAACCCAATCGGCAACATGGAGAACACCATGTAGAATATAATAGTACACTGATTATATAAAAGAGGGGGAAATACACATAAATAAATATGTACATAAATATATGTGTATATATACATATATATCTCATTAGTACAAACATACACACAAACATGAATCCACACAATCTTAAAATATCTCGAGAAGGACTTAGAAGAAATTATTACAGCACTGCCTCTAGGTAGGGGACATAGAACGCTGTGGGTCTGAGGTATAGGAAGACATTATTTACTCTATGTCTTTCTATACTTTCAAAAAAAGTGTGTGTGTGTGCTTTTACCATGTACCCATATCGCTCTTTCATAAAATATAAAAACTTTTATTGAAGTAAAATATATCACAAGCATACAGCTTGATATATTTTCACACACTGATGTGATCAGAGTACAACGTTAAGAGCACCTCTGAAGCCGTTCTTATGGCCCATTTTAACGATTACCCCAAGAAATTATCCTTACAATTTTTTAAGACTCTATTTTTTTAGAACAGTTTAAAGTTCAGTGCATAACTGAAGGAAAGGTAGAGAGATGTTCCGTCTCCCCCTTGACCCCGCACATGCAGAGCCTCCCCCATTATCAACACCCCCAACCAGAGTGGTACGTTTGTTATAAATGATGAGCCTACACTGTCACATTTTTTTTAGAAGCCAGAGTTTATTTCTACTTTAACAATACTCAAGGAACTTTCAGAAGGTTAAAAGACCCAATGATATCTGGGTTTAATGTCACATGATTATGATGTGACATCCAATGTCCATAGTTTACATTATGGCTCACTCTTGGCACTGTACATTCTATGGGTTTGGGCATATAATGATGTCTCCATCATTTTGGTATTATACAGAGCACTGCCCTAAAACTCCTCTGTGCTCCAGCAATTCACTTCTCTCCCCTCATCCTTACATTTTAAAATGCAATATTTAGACATATTTTTCTATCAATCCCTAGAGTTACTATCTATATTATTCTCCAAAACTGGACAAAAGATTTATGATGTGTTTAATTCCCCATCTCTTCTTCATCTCCCATAAGATACTATCTAGGAGTTAAATTCTAGTGTGTTACTAGTATTTTTGAAGCATCAACTACAGCTTATTTAGAGTTAATAATGGGTTCACTGGTTTCCTGACTCACTCCTGCTTCTCGTGTCTCATGTCTTTCTCTTGGAGTTTATAGTAACGGTTGGTATTCTTTTCAGCTTCCCAACATCAATCTTCCTTCCCCTATTTTGGAAATTTCCTACCTCACAATCTAGACCTTACTCTACCTACCACTAGAGAATTTTAAAGTCAGAGAGATTTTCTTTACCAGGCTGCCTTGAAAGCAGGGGCCAGGCTTGCCAATCAGATACCCTCACCCCAAGGACAGCAAACATCTGTCTTGATGATGGGAGGCGGCAGCAATGACAGCTACATCTGGTCTCCAGAGGCAAGAGGAGTGGTTGTTCCGGTGGGAGAGTCCACTCCTTGTGTTTCTAAGATGCTGCCATATTTATGTGTTCATAACTTGTGTCCACAGTCCATTGTACTGCTGTAGAGCAATTCCATTGTATGACATAATACAAAATAGTACAGTTTATTTTTCCATTTTGCTGCTTAGGAACATTCGGGCCTTTTATTTTTTAATTACAAAAAGAATGCTACTCCCAACAGTCCTGAAATGAATTTCCTGGTGCACATCTTCTGTCTTGGACACTAAATATCCATGCCCTATTCCAGAAGATGAAATCAGAATGTCAGGGATGAGGTCTTAAAATTTATCAAAATCAGATTATTCATATTAATAACTGACATTATTATCATCTTTATTATTTGAGTCCTAGGTTAATCAACTGAAATCTAGACCCAATACCACCAATACCCTTGTAGTAGGGAAGAAATATTTATCCTGTATTCATTTTAGCAATAGTACTAGTCTCTCCTTTTTTGGAGGATCTGACGGGTTTCTGGTCTGAGCCTCTGGACCAGTCTTTTCTAGTGACCTTCACTGGAGACAACCTAAGGACCTCACTCACACTCAGAGGTTCACACACCATTGTGAATTGCCTTTGCTCAGGGTAAGAGGCAATTAGAAAGGACACAAATAATGCTTTAGCACAAAGGGAGAAGATTCTAGTAGTTGAATTTGATAACTCATCATCTGGATAGTTGAAGAAAGGGTATTTTCTCTCTCTCTCTCTCTCTTTTTCTCTTTCTTCTCTGTTTCTCTTCTCATAATGATGCCGTCTATACAGCTGCCTCCTACAGATCAGCCATGTATTCCCTGAGAGCATTCTGAAAAATCCAATGCTTGGGGCTCATTTGCATTTCTAATAGAAGTGGGGCAAGACATTCCTTGAACTGAATCCTAGTACAAGTTAGGCTTGGGAAACTGCTTCAGGCAATCGTATTTTTTTAATTCTGTACTGGGAAAAACCTAAAATGTACTTAGCCAAACACTCTGAGCCCTGAGGCACTTGAAACGAAATGTAATCCATATGTTTCTGATTCATTTCACTCACCTCAAAGGTTCTTCAGAGTCAAGTCTCACTGCTAAGAAGTCTTCAAACTGTTCAACTTTCCTCTTTCTCCACAATAAGGAGGACTCATCTACTGAACCCATTTCCCAAAAGATAGTAACATTCAGGCTTAACATTCAAAACCCCTATTTCTAGAGTCCTGCATGCTACTGAATATATCCTGCATCTTTAAAAATCTGTCCTTTTCTTTAAAAAGAAGCACCACAGCATCTTAATAAAATGTTACAAAAGAGGGAGGAAGGAGGATGCTAAGAGATGATTTTGTTTTTGAGACCCAGAGATTCTTAGGGTTAGAAGGGGGCTGATTCTGTACTTTAACTTGGTTCAATTTACTACTCATTTTATATGATGCCGATTCCACTTAATATTTTCTTTCTAATATGCAATGACTTTCTTTTCTTTTTCCTTCCTTCTTCCTTCCTTCCCTCCCTCCCTCTTTCCTTCCTTCCCGTGACACAATAGAATTGGCAGTGATACATCCCAGGCAGAAAATATTTTAGTCCACTGTTAGAGCATGTTACAAATGATCTAATTTTCTGTTTTTTCCTCTTCAGTGGAAAATGTTATCTTTGTATGCATAAAGGCATGTATAGAACAGAGTAGATCCTCAAAACATTTTGGCTCTACAGAGAATGACCAGAAATATCCTAGCGGATACAGACAGGAAGGCCCAAGGTGGATTGTGAGTTTAAGCAGTAAACTGGCAAATATATTTAGAGGATCCAAACTCTGTGAGTGAGATTGCTGAGTGCTAATCCCAGGGCAGAAACTGCTTGCTTTCTGGCCCATTTTATATCATCTGCTATTCACATTACATTTTATGAAACTCTTTACATTTTTTATTTCATTTAATACAGAATAGCCAGGAGAGCACATTCAAGTGTCTGCGTTTACCTCTGTATGCAGAGTCAGTTGGAACATTTTGATTCAATTGACTAGTTACTTCACACTGGGAGTCAATTTAGTCAAATAACTAGTTAACTCCATCAGCCTGCCTGAGTGTTTTTTAAAACCGAAATGAATTTAAACTCAATTCAAGCCTGCCAAGTTAACTGAACTAGCCATAGCTTAAGTAAAATAATTATTCTAGTGAGTACTGTCCTTGAGTGTTTTTGGATTGACAACATTTATATTACTGGCCTGAATTTTCACGTTCCTCAGGTCCAATAGTCTTCCATTCTATCTAGAGCCATTATGACATATGGTAAATGAAATGCAATTTTCCCCAGTAGCTTATAAAAAGGCTAAAAATAACTTTTACTTCACCTGCAAAACTTTGCTACCCACATTTTCCCTTATGAGGAGGAAACTCATCAATAAAGAACAGGACAAAGAAGCCACAGATTGGAAAGAGCCAAAGTGAAAGCCTGTGGATTGTCTCTTAAATCAGAGACCAAACCCTGTTCTAGAATAATCCATTTCCAGTGTTGGTAGTTTATGGGAATGCGGCCTTGAAAGAAAACTGTCTTCTAACTCAGGTTCCATATTCAATTTTGAAAGAGTGTGTGGTGCTTACGTAATGTTTCCAACGAAGTGGACCAAAAATTGTTTAGAGATGTACTGTTTTCTGCATAACATTCTCTTATTATATAAAATATGCATATTTAGTTTAAAACTAGTTGACTACTCCAGATAAATAGGGTTATATAAAAACGTTTTGCCATATTCCTGAAAAATTACTGTATTTATCAAAACATGTTTGTAGGTTGCAAGATGTTAGTTTAATGGAATGATGCTCTTGGCTAGATGTTAACCTTAATGGAAACAACAAATATGGGTTCTGAAAAAGTTTAACACCCCTTTCCTCATATAGTGCCAATCCTTCTCTATCCTACTCCATTCCCAAAACATTTAGCTTACAGAAAAATGTTCAGATTCCTCACTGAGGATTCAAGGCCTTGGTGTACCTGTCCAGCCCTGTCTCCCACTACAAGACCATACCCCAGCTGCACTGGTGGATTCTAGGTTCTGGGAGAAGCACATCAGCCTCCACATTGCTCACCCCAACACTTTGCTGTAGTCCTGCTGCACCTGGCCTCTCCTTCCTCTCTCTGCTTCACTCACATGACTCTTACCCATCTTGATGAACCTGGTCATACATCCCTTTACCAAGATGGAAGACTTTGAGTCCACAAACTTCTCGCTTCCACAACAGTTCAGCATTTTCTGCTTATGTCCCTTATCTGGTAATGACATGCTACCCATTATTGCTAGATATGATCTCAAATTTTCATCCATCTCCCTCCAACTAGATGGTGAGATCATTGGGGGCACAATCCATGTCTGGATTATTCATGTTTGGGTAAGAACATGGTAACAAACTCCAGTATTTATCATCATTATCATCGTCATCAAAGTCTTAATAGTACCTTACATTTGGATAAAGATATACTGTTGGTACAGCCGTTTTAAAAAGAGAGTTCTACTCATTCTCACAATCACTCTTTGAAAAAATTATGACAAAATTATCTCCATTTCATGGAGGAGGAAGCAAAGACCTGAAATTTTGTGATTTACCTGACTTCAAGTAGTAGAGTGTCAGAGCCAGGATTTCAAGCCTGACTTTTTGGGGGGTATGGGGGGAGCTCAAGAGAAATAAAAATTCATTTCGACTCCAATATAAGTTTGACAAAAAGAAGCTATTTAAAAGTTACTAAATGAAGATGAACTTATCTTCCTAATTGAAAACTACTATCACTTACTAAGTATGTGCTCTCTACTACTAAAGCATTTACACATATGATGCCATTTAACGCTCATAAAGTTCCGGAAGAATGGATATTACTACCCCCTTTTTACAGAAGACGTTCACACATTTTAAGTAATCTGTCTAAAGTCACATAACAGAAAGTGGTGGTCCAGAGTATTTAACCTTAGATGGTCTGATTCCAAAGCACATTCCCTTTCTATTACATTGAGCTGCTTCTCTAGAACTCTAAAACAAAAGGATGAAAAGTCTTAAAATAAAATCTACTCAGATACTTCTACAATGAAAAGTAGGTCTATACTCTATCTCACATAAAGATTCATTGATCGTATTTTTGTTTGTCATGTTGCACTCATTAATTCTAATCAACTTACTTACTACCTAAGCTCTAAAAAGGATATAGGACTTATGATTCCTGCTACAATAAAGTATACAGTAGACTATGATATGCATATATAAATAAAAATGCATATTGTAAACCTTAGAGCAACCAATCAAATAAAAAACAGAAAAAGACATGTATAGCTAATTAGCCAATAGTGGACACAAAATGGAATTGTTAAACAACTCAGTCCAAAAGAAGGTAGGAAAAAAGAAAGGAACAGTAACAAATGGGACAAATAGGAAAGAAACAGAAAGATGATAAATTTAAACTTAAACATACTAATACTTTTATTAAATGTAAATGCTCTAAATACTCCAACTGAAAGACAGAGATTGACACACTGGATATGTACTCTAAAATCTACTTTAATGCACAGAAATCTCTTACATTCCTATACACTAATGATGAAAAATCTGAAAATGAAATTAAGAAAACACTCCCATTTACCATTGCAACAAAAAGAATAAAGTATCTAGGAATAAACCTACCTAGGGAGACAGAAGACCTGTATGCAGGAAACTATAATACATTGATGAAAGAAATTAAAGATGATACAAATAGATGGAGAGATATACTGTGTTCTTGGATTGGAAGAATCAACGTTGTGAAAATGACTATACTACCCAAAGCAATCTACAGATTCAATGCAATCCCTATCAAACTACCACAGGCATTTTTCACAGAACTAGAACAAAAAATTTCATAATTTGTATGGAAACACAAAAGACCCCAAATAGCCAAAGCAATACTGAGAAAGAAAAAACGGAGCTGGAGGAATCAGGCTCCCTGACTTCAGACTATACCACAAAGCTACAGTAATCAAGACAGTATGGTACTGGCACAAAAACAGAAATATAGATCAATGGAACAGGATAGAAAGCCCAGAGATAAACCCACACACATATGGTCACATTATCTTTGATAAAGGAGGCAAGAATATTCAATGGAGAAAGAAAACCTCTTCAATAAGTGGTACTGGGAAAACTGGACAGCTACATGTAAAAGAATGAAATTAGAACACTCCCTAACACCATACACAAAAATAAACTCCAAATGGATTAAAGACCTAAATGTAAGGCCAGACACTATCAAACTCTTAGAGGAAAACATAGGCAGAACACTCCTCTATGACATAAATCACAGCAAGATCCTTTTTGACCCACCTCCTAGAGAAATGGAAATAAAAACAAAAATAAACAAATGGGACCTAATGAAACTTCAAAGCTTTTGCACAGCAAAGGAAACCATAAACAAGACAAAAAGACAAGCCTCAGAATGGGAGGAAATATTTGCAAATGAAACAACTGACAAAGGATTAACCTCCAAAATTTACCAGCAGCTCATGCAGCTCAATATCAAAAAAACAAACAAACCAATCCAAAAATGGGCAGAAGACCTAAACAGACATTTCTCCCAAGAAGATATACAGATTACCAACAAACACATGAAAGAATGCTCAGCATCATTAATCATTAGAGAAATGCAAATCAAAACTACAATGAGATATCATGTCACACCAGTCAGAATGGCCATCATCAAAAAATCTGCAAACAATAAATGCTGGAGAGGTGTGGAGAAAAGGAAACCCTCTTGCACTGTTGGTGGGAATGTAAATTGATACAGCCACTATGGAGAACAGTATGGAGGTTCCTTAAAAAACTACAAATAGCACTACCATACGACCAAGCAATCCCACTACTGGGCATATACCCTGAGAAAACCATAATTCAAAAGGAGTCATGTACCACAATGTTCATTGCAGCTCTATTTACAATAGCCAGGACTTGGAAGCAACTTAAGTGTCCACTGACAGATGAATGGATAAAGAAGATGTGGCACATACATACAATGGAATATTACTCAGCCATAAAAAGAAACGAAATTGAGTTATTTGCAGTGAGATGGATGGACCTAGAGTCTGTCATACAGAGTAAAGTAAGTCAGAAAGAGTAAAACAAATGCCGTATGCTAACACATATATATGGAATCTTAAAAAAAAAATCATCATGAAGAACCTAGGGACAGGATGGGAATAAAGATGCAGACCTACTAGAGAATGGATTTGAGGACACAGGGAGGGGGGAGGATAAGCTGGGACAAAGTGAGAGAGTGGTATGGACATATATACACTACCAAATGTAAAATAGATAGCTAGTGGGAAGCAGCTGCATAGCACAGGGAGATCAGCTCGGTGCTTTGTGACCACCTAGAGGGGTGGGATAGGGAGGGTGGGAGGGAGGGAGACGCAAGAGGGAAGAGATATGGGGATATATGTATATGTATAGCTGATTCCCTTTGTTATAAAGCAGAAACACACCATTGTAAAGCAGTTATACTCCAATAAAGATGTTAAATAAAATAAAATAAAAACTACAGATGAAGACCTAGTTTAAAATAAAAAATAGACAAAGGACCTGAGGTGATTTTTTACATTTTTTAAACTTTTTCCAGCTACATTTCCCATTCTCTGGGCTTGCTCTGTTTTTCAGCCATGTAAGTTCATGGGGTAGTATAGGACTCAAAATATTATCCAAGCCCTCTGTCTAGGTATTAACCAAACTACTATTCAACAAAACTAACAAGGAAAAGATTTGCCAGACTGTCTGGTGTTGAACCACAAAGCAAGTATTGATTTTTCTTCCAAAGAAACAAGGAGATAAAAATTATACAGGTGTGTTTTGTTTTTTAATTTAAATAATTTACTGTAATAATAAAAACAAGGCAAATTCATTGTAGAAAAACTTGGATATCTTCACAAACACAACAAAGAAATTAAAATGATGCAATATCATGCCATCCATAAAGAACCACATATGATATTTCAGATATTTTTCCTATTATCAAAAAACACTATATCTATATATTTTTTCCAGAAATAAGATAAAACTTTTTTCATTTTAAAATAAATTGTGAATATCTTTTCATGTTAATACATCTTCTGTAAAAGTCTAATGACCATTATTCTATCATATGGGACACTGTAATTAATCAGAACAATAATTATGGCCAACATATATTGAACACTTACTGTGTACAAGGCACTATGCTAAGAGCTTTGCAATATTCATTTAGTCCCAGTTCCTTACTGTGTAACTAACTGACATTATTAATTGCCATACAACATTTTTGTATTGCTAATAGGACAAGTTGCCTTATTTTACAGTAAACACTAAATCTTTCTTTGGCATTGGTTTGGCATTATGCTATTCCTCCTACCTCCAAAATGTTGTTTCTTTCTATTCCTAGTATACATGCCCACCCAAAACAATAGTCCACCTGTTGAATGTATCCGTGACAGTATGTGCCTCAATTGCAATAGAAATAGAATTTCATTCATTGATCCAAATTCACTCTGGTGAATGTTTTGAGTACTTCAGCATTGCACTGTAGTATCTCCAAATCCCCTACTTTTTGTCTTTGAGTTTTGTCCAAGTTTTTTGCTATAGCAATGCTGTAATCAACCTCCTTGCAGGCATTTAAGTAAACTGTGTCATGATCGTACTGTGATTTGCCTGATGTCCAGATGTTCTCACTCACTCTCAAGACCTGAACTATGTACCCAGATGCTTACCTGGTGTTGTGTATGAGAATGAATCTCCCTCAGTGGTATGCTGGAGGCTGCTTGTGTCAGTTTGGAGGACTTGATTGTGTGTATCTCTTTCCAACTCAGCATTCAGTTTTTTCACCCTGAAATCATCCATAAGGGAGTACTTACACCACAGAAATGGGCAAATCCCAACCATCAATCGGGGCGCTCTTTTCCCTGGAGGGTTTGTGGTTACATATTTACCAGTGCATCTCTGTACTGTATTAACTTATTGATGAGTTAATACAGGTATCTTGTATGCAGCACCACACAGTGACTCAGTTGGCACGATTCCTAGTCAATATAGTGTTGTCTACCAGCCAAGCAGTCTGCAACATAGCAGTGCTGAATATATAGTGTGGCCCAAGGTCACACAGCCTGTAAGTGGTGAAGTCAGAATTCTAACCTGAGATGTTCTCTGTCTCCAAGGCCCATGTTCCTCTACTCCATTCTGCTGCTTCTGGAGAGGGCAGGCTCTGGACACAGACTGCCTGGCTTTACCACTTGACCAGCTACATAACTGCGGACAAGTTACCTATATTCTCTATCCCTAACTTTCTTCAGCCACTAAAAAGGAATAAGAATAGCATCTATTTCATTGTGATATTATAAGGATTAAATGAAGTAATGAATTCAAGGAACTCAGCACCAGTGCCTGGCATATAACAAGTGCTCTATAAATATTAATTACTATTAATACATATATTTAAAGCATATAATGTGATAAATCAGAATCTTTTATCTAGCAATTATTTATCTTTTATCCCACAGTGTTCTTTTAAGGTAAAGAATGTTTGACAGCTTTGTTTTTAAAAAAGCTTTAAAATCTAATTGAACACAGAAATTCTTCTTTTTTTTAACATCTTTATTGGAGTATAATTGCTTTACAATGGTGTCTTAGTTTCTGCTGTATAACAAAGTGAATCAGTTATACATATACATATGTTCCCATATCCCTTCCCTCTTGCGTCTCCCTCCTACCCTCCCTATCCCACCCCTCCAGGTGGTCACAAAGCACCCAGCTGATCTCCCTGTGCTATGCGCAAAATTCTTCTTTTAACAGCTGATACATATTTCAGTAAATAAGTTATGGTTCCATTACAGAAGAATTATTTACCAGTTCATTTGTAGATCAAGTTCCCTTAAAAGCAGAGGAGCCTTAGATATCTGAATAAGTGATTTCCTTTTGAAAAATTACAGTACCATGACCTGAATACCTTAATTTTAGCTAATCAGTAGAAATCTGGTTGTTGTTACCTTGGACAAATAGTCCGCTTTGATTTCTCCTTATAAGGAAGCATGTGCTTTGGACATAATATTCTTATTGTTTTAAGGAATATATCTTGATAAATGGAAACATGAGCTTTCAGTGGAGACTCTACTTTTACTAAAGTTGCTTAAAGTAAGTTAAATATGCTCTCTCAATTCCTGTCAATTGATAATGTGGAAGAAGTTTTAGGGACATGATTATCTATAAAACAAAGACAGCAACAGACTGAATAGAAAAGTGCCTGGCATATAGTAAGGCCTCAATACTTATTTACTGAATGAATAATTAAACCATCTGCAGTGACCATTGTAGTAACACACATACACACACAGATATAACACACGCAATGGATATATTTGATGTACACACAGATATAACAACTAATAAAACCATATAAATCTAATCTAAAATACAAGTTGTAATGTATATCATCACTGTATTTCTTGTAGTTCATGGGAAAAACACTTTGATAGATTTTTATAAGATCGTGGTCCTTTTCTTGAAGTTACCTGGCAGCCCCGACACTGAATTTAAGTAAAGGGGATATTGGCCTGAGAGGTCATTCACAGGAAGACAGAATTGTTTTATGGCAATCAATGGTGCCCCTTTTTTGCAATCAAACCTGATGGCAAAGAGCTAGTCCTTTTAGCCAGGAACATTTTACTCCATTGATACTCCACGCTATAATGAGGTAGTATGAAAACAAATCCAACATGTGAAATCTCTTCATTATTATTTTTTTGTTGTTGTTTTCTAGAATTTGGATTTCAATGGTATTTCCCCTGATACTTCAGTGAAACTTTAAGATAGTTTCCAGTCTTCTGTGAAGTTTTGACAACCGAAGGCAATTTCTCCCAGCACAAAATCAACTTGCCTCTCAGGTCTGCCCCAAGTTGAAAATGTCAGCTACCTGAAATCCTAGCCAGACTGCTAAAGGCCAGGGACAAACCAGAAAGAGGTTTTCTCTCTCCCAAAGTTCCCTCAGAAACTTTTTACAGCCTGGTTGTCTAAGGGATCAGAAATGCCAAAATAAACAAAACAAAACAATCCAGTATGAAGTCATAACTTGAAGGTCCATAAAGTATAACAAGCACCTAGTGTGACCTGGCCCAGTCTGAGAGAGACCTCCAATAGCTCAAAGACACTCAGGGCTGTCCTGCTCTTCTCATCCTCCTGCTTTCTGTTCATCCCGGGCCAGATGAAGAAAGGAAGCTGGAAGGGTTCTCCAGCTAGTTCAGTCAAGAAATAGGGGAGAGGGGCTTCCCTGGTGGCGCAGTGGTTGAGAGTCCGCCTGCCGATGCAGGGGACACGGGTTCGTGCCCCGGTCCGGGAAGAAGCCACATGCCGCAGAGCGGCTGGGCCCGTGAGCCATGGCCGCTGAACCTGCGCGTCCGGAGCCTGTGCTCCGCAACAGGAGAGGCCACAACAGTGAGAGGCCCGCGTACCGAAAATAAGAAAAAAAAGAAAAAAAGAAACAGGGGAGAGATATTTTATGTGTCAAGAAACTTAAGTTCCCCTCTTCCTCTGCATCACTTGTGAAACGAAGGACCTGTTTATTTCACTTGTCTGGGCCTCAGTCCCCTCATCTGGAAAGATAAAGAGGACCAAGGCTTTAAAAACATGATATTTCAAAGTTTAAAAAAAATCCTACAACTTACAGAGTGTTTACTCTGTTCTGGGAATTCTGCTAACTTCTTCATATATGTTATTTCATTTTACTTTCACAATAGCCCATCCTACTGATATTATCCCTACTTTATAGATGAGAAAACTGAAGCTTAGAGAGGTTAGGTAACTTGGTCAAGTTCATGGGGAGATGGCAGAACTAGAATTCAATCCCAGGCCAGCTTGTTCCCTGTTCCAAATTGCACATCTTTACCCACTACCCTGAGCTGTGCCTGACATACCTTTGATATTTCTGTAGCACTTGACAGTATCATAAAGCAAAGTCAAACCAGTCTCCGGAGATCCTCTGGACACTCCTCTAAGTGTCCCTTTTACAATATGTTGTCCTCTTATCCATTGGCATTAACAACCCAGTTCTATGTCGCGTTTGATGGCAAACGTCCATGCAACAGAAAGAAGCCGCAGGATCTTATCTGGTCATTTCATTTGCGCAAGCAAGGCTCTATGGAGTCCGGACGTCTGTGACTCATCCATCAGCTCTGGAATCTCTTTCAAAATTTACTGATCTCCTAACAGGAATGGGCAATGGCTTCACAGAAAATGGAAAGCTTTGAACCTTTGCCAAAATCTCAAACCCAAACGAAACCCAGGTGTTTATGTTGAGTTTGGGTAAAAACTTTGTTCTTCTGGCTCCTGCAAAGTCAAAGATGTCTCTCTTTCCGTTCCTCCAGGCTTAATGAATGACAAATTAAAGTGAGCCAAACACGCACCTTGCAAGGAGGAGCTGCCAGCGACTGATTTCTGATCTAATAGCCTTAGGATTTTCTCTGACATGGTTAGGCTTGAGACAGTCCATTTCGAGGAAAAGCAGTTAAAGGAAATCTGATAAAAGAAACCTTCCATTTACTGCTAAGGCAGTGATTTTTAGGAGGCTGAGTGGTAAAGGAGGGAGAATGCGTGCTCTGGTTTCTATGGGACCCAGGCATGAATCCTAATGCTTCCATTTAGCAACTGTGTGACCTTATACAAGTTATTCAGCTTCTCTGAGCCCCAGATTCTTCATCTATAAAACTGGGATAATGGTTACTTACCAACAGGTTTGTTGCAAGGATTAAATGAATTAATCATGTAAGAACTTAATATATTTGTCATCCCCAAACTCCACAAAATTATAGAATTTTAGAAGTAAAAGAGACCTATGATACTGAGTTCAGACACCTGATTTTATAAATTAGAAAGGTAAAGCCCAGGGAATTAAAATCCAAAAATCATATAATTAAGTCAATGGCAGTCCAGTCCATTCTATTTGTGGCCACCTTGACATTATGCAGATTCTGCATATAAAGATACATTTATCCATCAATCAACACAATTTATGGAGTATGCTTTAATTGCTTAGCAGTGTGTTAAGAATTGTGAAGAATTAAAAAAACAAAGAGCCTCAGGCATTATCAACAATAAGCATTAGGACATTTCTGTGCACAGTGCTCTGAGCTTTCAGTTTGGGGATGATAAATTAAGTGTAAGACATGTTACATGCCATCAAAGAAGTAACAATTTAGTTGAGAAAACAACATTAATTCACATGGAACAAATGGAGAAACACGCAAGGGGGCTCAAATAAGTGCAAATAGTATGGTTTAGATGTGAATATAGGAGAAGAAACTAAGTAGGCTTGGGAGGAGTCAGAAGAGGCTACCCAGAGTTACCTAGCCTTGAAGGATTCTTCTGTCATGAAAAGATTGGCAGAGAAAGAAGTTACTATAGGCTACTTTCCAGATGAGACAGTCAACTTCACCTGAAGCTTTGGTTGCTTTGTCTGATGATGGAAATGAGCTAGCTCCTACATTACAAGTTACTGTGAGGATTATACCAGATGATAAAAACTATATACCTGGCACATGGTGAGCACTTACTAAATATTCAGCCATACACTGAGATTCATGTTCACAAAAAGCTGTAAGGTAGTTTCAACTGTTCTCTCTATTTTCTCATGAGGAACCTGTGTTAAGTGCAATTAGATATGGGCATGTGACTGCATTTTGGTCATTAGCATTTGAGCAAAAGTAATATGGGTTACTTCTGGTGTAAAGTGGTAAAGAAATGGTTATACTCTCTCCCATTTGCTGGCTTAATGGAGAGTGAACGAAAGACAAAAAGGAGGGTGGAGCCACAGGTTGGAAGTAGCCTGAATCCCTGAGAGATCACATGGAAGGTAGCCCAACCAGAAATATCCCCCAGTGGACTGGAACATGAGTATGAAATGATCTTTCATAGTACAACCACCAAGATTCCAGGGTTTACTTGTTATAAACTCTAATATTACCTAACTAATACATTTACTAAGGGTTTTTTTTAAGACTGAATTACAACACACCACAGCAATAGCATATAAGTTGGGTAGTGGGTAGATATGGAGTTTAACTCTTCTAAACTTCTTGTCCTAGGGGAAGATAAAGATATTAACCTTAGCCTCTGATACATTACATAGACCTACTGTAATCTCCCAGGTAGTCCCTAAAGAACAGAAACATAGAACATAAATTCCAAAGTAGTAGTGGGGAAAACATGAATAAGATAAAAATAATTAAAAGAAAAAGAAGTCATAAGGGAGGGTCAAAAAGAAATCACAAAATATGATGGTAAATATAAATATATTGGCAATTTCATTAAATATAAATGGATACGTGTTTCAAATAAAAGACAAAAATATCAGAATGGATTTTAAAAAGCTAACCATATACTATTTATAAGATACACATCTATAACATATAACTGTAGAATAATTTAAAAGTAAAAGCATGGAAAATGACATACTAGGCAAATTCTAATCAAAAGACAGCTAGTGTAACTACATTAACATCAGACCAAATGGATCTAAAGTCAAAAGAAAAAAATGGTAAAGATAAGAGTAAGTTTCATAAAGATAAAAGGTTGTATTAACCAGGGAGATATAATGATTTGAAATTTAGAGTGCCTATATAAAGCAAAAATTTAAGAACTACCAGGGGAAAGAGGAAACTCCACAATCATTATATGAGTAACTGATAGCAAAAGCAACAACAACCACCACCTAGTAAAAATACAGAAGATTTGAACAACATGATTAACAGACTTGGTTTAGTTGACAAATAAAGAACACAACACCCAGCAACTCCATACTGTACATTCTTTAAAGGTAGATAGAATATGAATAATTTACTCTATATTGAGCCATAAAGCCATTCTCAACAAATTTCAAAGTATTGAAATTATGCAGATATAGTAGAAGAAAAGAAATAGTAAAGACAAGAATAGAATAAAACTGAGAGAGACCATGCAACAGAGAAGACCAACAAAGTCAGTTTACTCTTTAAAAAGATGATAGTTCGAAAAACTTTAAAACAGGTGAGATTGGGCAAAATCATAATGAAAGAAAGAGAGAAGTTACAAATAATCATTATCTGAAATGAAATGAACACAATAATTGCTGTAGATGTCAAATAGATAAATAAATATTATGAATAATTTGGATAACATCAACAAATTCCTAGAAAAATATAACACTAAAACTGACTCAAGAATAAGCAGAAGACCTGAATAGTTACATAACCATAAATAAAAGTAAAGCAACAGTCTAAAATTTTCCCACAAAGAAAATTTTAGGCCCAGTTTCTTCACCTGCAAGTTCTAAAAATATTTAAGGAAAAGATCATTTCAATTTTATATGATCTCTTCCAAAGAACAGAAAAAGAGGGAGTGATCCCCATCCTTAATTGTATAAGACTACCATAAACTTGCTACCCAGATTGACAAGGACAATTCAAGAAAATTGCAGGGAATCTCATTCATAAACATTGATGCAAAAGTCCTAAACAAACTTAACCAACCAAATCAAGAAACTCATGAAAACTAGAATATATCATGACCAAGTAGGATTTATTCCAGAAATACAAGACTGATTTACATTAGGAAAACAAATTAAATTAATTTAATCACCATATTAACACATTAAAGGGAAAAAATACTCATCTTGATAGAGGAAGTGTCAACCCTTGATACAACTAAAAATTCATTTGTGACTTTAAAAAGTTATTAGCAGCGACTTCCCTGGTGGCACAGTGGTTAAGAATCCACCTGCCCATGCAGGGGACACGGGTTCGAGCCCTGGTCCGGGAAGATCCCACATGCCACGGAGCAACTAAGTCCGTGTGCCACAACTGCTGAGCCTGCACTCTAGGGTCTGCGAGCCACAACTACTGAGCACACGTGCCACGACTACTGAAGCCCACACGCCTAGAGCCCATGCTCCAAAATAAGAGAAGCCACTGCAATGGGAAGCCCGCATACTGCAACGAAGAGTAGCTCCCGCTCGCCACAACTAGAGAAAGCCCGCGTGCACCAATGAAGACCCAACGCAGCCAAAAAAATTAAAATATAAATAAATAACTACATTTATTAAAAAAAAGAAATAGCATAGTTTTTGACGAAGAAGAAATAAAACTGTCTGTTTTGTTCCAGATTATGTGATTCTATATTTAGAAAATCTAAAAGGATCTACAGATAAATTATTTGAATTAATAAGAGTATAGTAAGATTGCCAGGTTAAAAAAATCAATATACAGAAATCATATACTAGCAACAAATAAATTTTTAAAAGATATAGTTAATGCCTTAACAACTCAGGAATATATATAATGAAATATGTATAAGATCTTTCAGAGATTATAAAACTTTATTGAATGACATTAAAGAATATCTAAATTAAAGAAGTATATGGTCTTCATAGATGGGAACACTTAATATAGCAAAGATATTAATTCTCTTCCAAAGTGATCTATATAGTCATTGCATCCCAAGCAAAATCCAGGCAGGATTTCGGGTTGAACTTAAAAGCTGAAACCAAAATGTGTATGGCTGGGAACCATCTGTTCTAGCTGTGTGGAGAGAGGGGGTCCTGGGGAGTCAGAGGAGTAGCTGATCTTCCTAACTGATTCTCAAAATGGCAGAGTAAATGGAGCCTTCAGAGTTCTATAAATCCATATGGAAAGGGGGCAGCGGCTCTTTATGGTTGAGGCAAGAAAAAGGGGGCAGAAGGTTGAGAATAAATTTCCACAGACTTTTGACAACAAACTGGCCAAAAAATCATGAGTCATCTCAGCGAGAGTCTGAACCAAGATTTAAGTTAAGAAAGAAACAATTTATTCAAGTCTAAGATTATACTCAGGGCTAGGATTTATGCAAAAGGATGAGATATTTGATTTAAAAATTTTTTTAAATAAAATGTACTTCAACGAACATTAAACAGTGACCAGAATAGGAGTAGCCCTATATATCTTCTTATTTAAGTTTGCCTGTGTTAATTATGAGTTGTACTTTTGTAAGAAAAGTTGTTTTCTAGCTCCCTCTAAGTCGTTGCTTCTCAACCTTGGCTCCATTAGAAATAAGTAGGGAGCTTTAAAAAAAATCCTGATACCCAGGTCACAATCAGAACCCCTGAGAGTGGGACCCAGGCATCAGTGCTTTTCCCAGTTTCCCAGGTGATTCTAAGGTATAGTCAATGTTGAAACCCTCTACTCAAAGCAAAACCAAGCCTTCGGTATCACTGGATTACTAAGGATATAAATTTTTAAAGCCCTCCCCAAACCAATTAAACCAGAATCTCTGGGAAGAAGCCAAGGCATTGTGATTTTCCCCAAAGCTCCCCAGGTGAGTCTACCGTGTTGACAGGGATAAGAACCACTGGTTTGAGGCCTTCTGTTGATGTTAGCCACCACACTAGGCATTGCCAATACGTACTGGTGAATTTTTGCAACAGTGGGTTCGATTCCTTAAGCATTTCGGTAGTTCTTTGAGTGGTGAACTGATTAAATCTAAGGAAAATTTGTTCAATATTTGTTGAATATCTATTGAAGACAAAAGATACAATACTGTCTTCAGATGGGAAAAAAATCCCAAACAAATACATATTCCAGTTTCTGGTAAATTGTGGGTGGTCCACTACCACCAAACTCTGTCTAAAGGACCCTACCTTCATGAAGGGCAATTTATTAAGATACAGTGCATGTATCTATCTTTTCTTCAAACCCTCAAATACAGCCCAGTCATATGAACCACATAGCACCTCTCCCATTCTCACAGCTTGGGAAAAGAGGAGAGGGTAAGGTGGTGATAACGGAAGGCAACATCACACCAAATATTATAATTGTCCTGCCAGTACCTGAGAAGTGTAGTTCACACTCACAAGAGCAGCACAGCAAGTTATGCTCCTCTGGCATCTCCTTGGCAGGCATGTAACTCCTACATGACTTAGCAAAATCCAGAACTTACAAGGCCAGAGCGCTCATTTACAGCTGAAAACACGGATAGGAATCATCTGAGGACCCTGCAGACCGCATGATTCTGCGTGGTCTCTCCCCACGTGCCTCTTCACCAGACGCCAGTTCACAAGGGCAAGTCCAACCCCCAACCACACACATACAAAGGACCTCTAATTAACAATCTCTGTTCAAAATGCTTCACTGTGTTTCTAGTTTATAAAGTTTTTTTGCAGATATTATCCCAGGCATGATAGATACAGTCCTTCCCTATTTAGTTTTCACACATGAAGATGGAGAAAGATGAGGTAGTGGCTCAGGGTCACATCACTCGTTGGGACAGTGCTGGGATGTAAAGCTGAGTCTTCTCCACCAGAATCCATGCTTTACCCTCTACTATAATAGGTGTACTTGACATCAGCATGGTGCCTTGTGAAGTGCAAAGCACATGCCCAATAATTCTTAATAAAGGAAGTGATGCAGGTAGAGTAACAGCACCGTGCCTAGCACATAATGGGCACTCAATACATGGACTTGCTTCTGCCCCTTTTTATTCATATACTGTTTACTGCTCTCCTTTCTCAAAGGATTTGTGTAGATCATAACCTTTATTAAGCTCGGGGCCTAATAAAATAGTTCAGATCGGCCATCACATTTAGTCCCCCTACCTCATTTCTTTGAGTAAAATGGTTTCAAAGTCAGAACATGGGATCGGCAACATATAATCTGGGACTTCATGGGCCAAAGGGAGAATGATAGATAATTGCAAACATCAGAAAGGGCCACGGCCTCGGATCTCAAAGGAAAGTTGGATCCCCAAACCTCAAGTCTAGATCAGATTTCCACAGTGGTGTTCATCCTTGCTGGGACAGTTTTCCTTTTTATAATCATTAGAAATTGATGTTTGTGTTTGCCCACAACATTGAGATTTTGACCAGAGAGAGACTCAGACCCAAGAAGAGTGATATCCTGTCCCGATAACCACTCTTTCCCATTCCCTCCACCCCCAGCCCTCTCCCCTGAGAGTGTTATATGCACAAGGTACAATAACAGAATGGGAACAAAGGTGCCACTTTATTAATAGCTGTGCAAGAGTCCAGCCCCTAAATTAAAATGCTGATACAAAACCTCACTGCAGCATGTGGCTTAGACTTGAGACTAAAGTAGACAAGCAACCACCACTCTCCCTGTCTCTATGCCCACAACCCAAATCTCAACTAGGAGGTCAGTGTGCTGCACTGTGATTTGTTTTTTTTTATTTGTTGGAGAGATTTATTTGAAGAAATATTACAACATATAAAAACTACATAAAGTCTTAATTTTCACTCATAAGTGGTAAATTTGATATAATGCATAATAAACTTTTAAAATCCAGAATGGACAAAGTGAGGCTGTGAAGAGGGAGAGACACAGCCAGAGTGGGTTTACTCATCCACTGCACCATATGGAAACAGAGCAAAGAAAGAGGGAGACAAGAGCTCTGGGGGGCGGTCTCACCTTAACAGCTCAGGTGCAGGGAAGAAGGAGGGGCAAGAGCAGAGCAGGAGGAGAGCAGAGGGCTTTGCCTTTCCAGGCACAGTGGACCATGCCTGCTGGTAAAATGTGGCCCAGTGAGTGTTCTGCACTATGACCAATCAGCTTGCCAACTTTCCACCCCAGCTGGGAAAGCAGGGTCTAGAAGAGGGGTGGCCATGGTTGCGAAAGTGAGTAGTAGTATCCTCATTCTACAACAGACTCAGGTTCAATTTTCTCCCCTTTTTCTTTCACTCATTTTTTAGCTATAAAATAACATCATGCCTGTAAGTGTTTGTGGACCTTACGTCTTGAAAAAAAAATTAAGATGAAAATTACCTTTAAAGTAAATAGAAGGTATTGGGTACTCTGTGATCATACAGCCCATAATCTTACAGATTATTGACCACAGAGGTCAATTTATTTTTATTTTATTTTTTTGCGGTACGCGGGCCTCTCACTGTTGTGGTCCCTCCCGTTGCGGAGCACAGGCTCCGGACACACAGGCTCAGCGGCCATGGCTCACGGGCCCAGCCACTGTGCGGCATGTGGGATCTTCCCGGACTGGGGCACGAACCCATGTCCCCTGCATCGGCAGGCGGACTCTCAACCACTGTGCCACCAGGGAAGCCCCTCAATTTATTTTTAAAAGGTGCCACTTCTTATTTTCCTTTGTCTTATGTAGCAAGAAGAATTTCTTTCCATGTGAGGAGGGCTATTCTCTTTACTTCAGGTGTCCCAAGCTCAAGGGCCACCTTTATCAAATTTGAAAAGTAAGGTTTGTCCTTGTGCCTTGGTTTCTCCTTACAGTGGACTTGTACTGACTCGAGGCAGGCAGGACCTCTGGGGCCTTCTTGTACCTCCTCTGTTTTCCACACTTGCTCCTGTGGCCTTCTGTCAGTCATGCAGCCCCTGTCAAGCTCCTAAAGAGTTGTCAGACCAGCCCCCTCCTTTCTACCCCCATCCACACAGCAGCAGCTTCCTCCTAACTTGTTTCCCAGTCATTTCCCTTCAAGTCCACACGTTGCTCTTCAGATTTAAGACTTCATTCTGGCCATGCTCCTTCCTTGGTAAACATCCTTTGGTGGTTACCACTGCCTATGGATGAAATTACTAGCTCCTTAACGTTGACTTTCGATGACCTGGCTCCTTTTTTAACACCCAACACCCACTTCCCTTCATCTCATCCTTTGAATTTTATTCTCCAGAAACATTATTCTTCTGCACATACTCAGTTCTTCCATTCCTGTTTCCCTACTCAGTATGGCTTCTTACCTACATAATGCCATACCCCTTCTTCATTTGCTCAACTCTCTTTTTTTCCTTTAAGACTCAACTCAGGTGCTGTCTTCTTCAGGAAGCATTCTGGCTATCCCACTCCCCTCTCTGCTGCTGCTGCTTCCAGAAAACATTATCTATACTTCTGCCATAACCTCCATAAGACATTATCCATACTTCTGCCATAGCATATACCACATAAAATTGAAATTTTGTCTTTGTCACTAGGCTACAGAGTTCAGGGGCTATTCTCAGTATCCTCAGCCTCTACACCTTTGAAGTAGGAGACCTTCCATGCCCATTGCCTGCATCGCTTGGTAGGCTTAGAACTAGGCTCAGCAATTAGCATGAGAGCTAAGCACTTGCTTAAATGGTATGATTTGCAGGCAAAATGGCAGAGAAAGTCCATCTCTCACACCGATTTCAGGGGTTAGCAACAGCTACCTGTACCCCTTCTACTGAGGCTTGTGAAGTTTGTACAAACACTGTAAAAGTGTTTTGTAAAACACTTTTGTAAAAGTAGTATGACTGGATACGCTTGTCACTGGGACAAGTGTCCTTCAGCTGCCATTTTGGATATGAGGGAAACGAAACTAACAATCACCATCATTAGATTATCTAACAATACACACAAGGCACTGTAGTTATTCTGCTTTTATTTTTGTTAATGCTAACCAGACTTCTTACTTGTTACTAATCCCTATGTTACTGATAAGGCACTGGTTCTCAGAGACACTTTCTAACTTGTGGAAACCATTATTAAGGTAGTGGAATGTTAAGTAAAGGGAGTGGGTCTGAAATCCCAACCCTGCTCTGCCTAACTTAAAGATCCTGTCTCTATTCAGCCTATCAGCCCCTGTCTTCCTTCAAATTGGAGCCATTGTTATTCAAGGTCAAATCTATGTTGGCCACAAATGATGGAGGCACAGACCCTGACGATGTTGCATTGGAAGTTAGCCCCCTCAGAGGCCCTCATCTGTATCAGAGAGTTTGCCCAGGCCTCTCATGGCTCAGGATATGAACACTTAAATTCTTTATCTGGACTCCCTGGCCATGCCACCTCACCACCCACTAACTGGCTTCCCATGGCTCTGCTGAGACCAGGCTCTGGCTAAGGGTGATGGAGCTGCTTCCACACCCACCCCTGTTTCAGGGAGAGGACCCTGTTCTCCCACACTCCATACCCCCAGACATGGACACTGGTCTCTCCCTAGCTTTCCACACACCACAAAAACTAATGGTAACTTCAAGTGAGACCTGAATAAAAGATAAGAAAAATGGATGTACTGAACATAGAGCAATATCACAGCTGTTGGAACCTCTCATGGGGTCAGCTGCTTGCCTCCCCAGGCCAAGGGCAGCTCACCCACCACTGCAGAAACTGCTCTAGGCCTTAGAATCTGGGCTGAGCCAAGCTCTGCATTAAGGAAGGTGGACATTTGTTGTCTTCTCTTCAGGTCAGCCTAAGTCCTGTCTCTCAAGTTCTCATTTCCTGCCCTGGGACTATCCTTCCAGGATGAGATATAGTAGAAAAAGTCCACTCTTTGGGAAGAACCCCACCCTTGTCCCCATTCCCAGTGTGTGGCCTTGCCCTCATACCCTGGCCACTTGGTCTCAGGTCTGACATCAGTCCATTTCCCAAAGCCCAAGTTTTACATTAGCATGGTCATCTTTTTACACAAGTATCTTTTTACACATATTAGCTCCATGAAAAGAGCTGTATCTCAGTGGGCAATGGTCTCCTCATTGAAGCATAACTTCCATACCCTTTAATAAATGGTGAAATAGCTCTTACTGCATATCTACTGTTCCAGGTTTGGCAGTGATAGGAAGATGATTATTCACAGTGGGGAAGAAAAGACAGGCAGAGGAAGGAAGGAAAAAATGAAGGAAGGGAGGAAGGTAAAGAAAGAAGGAAGGAAGGAGGGAAGGAAGGACAGATGGAAGGAAATGAATGGAAAAGGTGATTAACATTGTAAGAGGTTAGAAGTGTGAGACACGCCTGTGGGCAAGGCTGATTGGGACGGTCTTAATGAAGGAACTGGGTTTCTCTGTGGAAACCAGTGATATGGAGAACACAAGCAGGAAGCCCAGAAGGACAGAGAGCCCCCTCTCTCTTATGCAAGTGAGGCTGCCCATTCCTGCTTCTGTCTAAGGCTACCTGATAGCACCAGCCACGATCACCACCCAGCTGCCTGCCCTGGGGGCTCGCCACGATCCACCGGTGCACAACACCAAGCAGGCTGAGGCAAAGCCATCCAGATTGACCCAATTCTCCATGTTCACTAAAGCCTGATCGCCTCAAGGGATAATGGACAGATGTTAAAGAGGTGGGGAGAAAGGCAGAACAACCTTGTGACTCACGGTCCTGAAGACAGAAGGAAGATGTTCATTAAAAAGCAATCTCTTCCGACAGTAGAAGGATGTCTCTCCTTTGATGTTCAGGTATGTTTTAAGACTGGTCTTTAGATAACCTAGTGCAAAGTGATCAATTGCATCTAACTGCTTATTGTATATTTCTCGCCACACTTTTGTGTGTCACATTTGTCTATTTGTCTCTTCTATTCTATTTTCAGACAAAGGGGGCTTAAGCAAAAAAAATCTTCCAAATATATTCATGAATATTTTAGCATCTATTTTGTGTACACATTTAGTATTCTCTCCAGGGCACGCAGAGCAGGGAAGCGATAAGAGGAAGCTAGACCACTCTTTGGTGCTGGCTGCCCAACAGCTGAGGCTCTCAGGAGGAAGGGGCAGACTCCCTAAGCTGACAGTCTGAGGAGCTTTGGCAAGGCCAAAATGAGGACACAGAGCTTTCCTGTTCAAAGGCAGAGGGCGGTGGGAGTGCAAGGGAGTGGAGTAGGAAAGGGAGAAAAGGAGCAAGGAGGGCAGCCCCTGTGTCTCTAAAGAGGTACAGCGGTTCTGCTTCCATTCATTTACTCACTCATTCATTCCAAATAAATTGTGAGTACTTGTTATGATCCTGAATTTGTACTAGCTTTAAAGACACAGAGTTGAGGGGGTCATAGTCAAAAGGGATACTGGCACAGAAACCAGGAACCAGGATAGAGTGTCACAAATGCTACGGGGGAAGCATGAAGAGGGAGTGACAAGCCACTAGGAGTGGTGTGGTGCTGCTAGGGTGTTCAGGAAAGACTTCCTGGAGAGGCAATACTTGAGCTACACCTTGAAGGGTGAGTTAGTCTCAGACAGAGGACCTCCATCCAGGAAACCAAATGCACAAAAGACCTGACACCATGAGTGGCTGAGGCAAAGTCCATGACCAGTGTGGTTGGTTCTGCATGGCTGGAGTGAGAGGAGGGGAAGGGACAAGAAAGAGGCTAGACAGGCAGTGCTCCATTGCAAAGTGGCTGCTGTGCAGACCTTAGGAAGATGAACTTGACTGATTTAGATCCATTAAATGATTCAGAACCTGCTCAGCTTTGCATCTGAAAAAGATCACCCTGATGAAGGTTCAGAGGATACATTAGAAGGGAGAGATGAGATTATTCCAACAGTGCAGGAGAGAGATGACAAGAGCCTGGACAAAGGCAGTGAGTAGGAAGAGGATGAAGAGATGGAGATGTAGGGATAGGACTCAGAGACATTTAGGGGTCAAGGGGACAGGACAGATGACTGATGAGATGTGGTGTATGTGGGAGACTAGTCCTTTCTCCCACAAGCACCTGTGGGTGAAGCAGCATAGTGATAAAGAGCCAGACAACCTGGGTTCAAAATCCTGCCTCTGCTGTCTACCAACTCTGTGACTTTGGGCAAGCTAGTTAACCATCCAATGCCATGTTTCTGCTCCCACAAAAGCGAAGAGGATAATGATAAATAAGTTTAATACTAATATTAGTGAAAACATGTAAAACACTTACAACAGTACCTGGTACAAGACAGGTGCCATATAACTGCACGGTCAATAAAATAAAGATTATACTCCAACCCCTGACCTAGAAGAAGGGAGTCTGCGGATGGGATGGGTGATGCTGTTTTCCTAACTGGGGTGAAGTGTGGCCTGAACTGCAGTGTATCTCAGTCCAAGCGTGGCCCAAAGACCACTGTTGGCCCAAGAACTCTCTGTTACAGGTTTGTGATAAGTGAAGGAACAAATTGAAAGTAGGAATTTATCTACTTTTATACCAATTTGACTTTGCTGCTATATTCAAGGCACGTGACACTTTTAAATTTTACAACCAGATGGATTGGAAATTTATAAGCAAAATGGTCTCAAACCGTAAGAGATGGTTTGAGAGGCACTGGTTCAGAGCCATGATTCTCAAAATTTGTTTCATGTGAAAATCACCTTGGGGAGCTTTTAGAAACCTTGATGCCCAGGCCAACCCCCATAGTAATTACATGAGGATTTCTGGGAAAGGAATTTTGACTCCCAGTATTTTTTAACATTCCCTCAGTGATTTTAACGTGCAACCACATTTGAGAACTAGTGGTCTCGATGAGGACTTTTCAAAATGAATCACTTAGGATCTTGTTAAAATACAGATTCCAATTTATTATTAGGTCTGGGGTGGGGCCCAAAAGTCTGCATTTCTCACAAGCACCTGGTAAGGCCAATGCTGTTGGTCCATGGATCACACTGGAATAGGATCTGTGTGAAATAAGCTGGGCTTATCTAACCAAACTATGGACATTCATATAACAGTGTAGAATGGGATCTGCAAAACAAACCTGAAAGGCAGACAGTGCACGGGAGGAAAGTAAAGCTCAGAGAAAATTGCAAGGCAGTGAATGGTTATATGAGGACCTGAGCCCAGGTTCCCTAATACTCAAAATCATAATTCCCCTTCTACATCATACTGTCTTTGTAAATGCTACCATTTCTTTTTTCTTTTCTTTTTTTTTTAGCACATTCATATTTATTTCCAAACTAAAATGCTCTCTTAGACCCATGAATTTCAGTCCTTTCTATTTGTTTTTTTGTTTGTTTTTTCTTAATTGAAGTATAGTTCATTTACAATGTTGTATTAGTTTCTGCTGTACAGCAAAGTGATTCATATATATATATATATATACTTTTTCATATTCTTTTCCATCATAGTTTATTACAAGATATTGACTATAGTTCCCTGTGCTATACAGTAGGACTTTGTTGTTTATTTTATTTATAGTAGTTTATATCTGCTAATCCCAAACTCCTAATTTATCCCTCCCCCCACCACTTTCCCCTTTGGTAACCATAAGTTTGTTTTCTATATCTGTGAGTCTGTTTCTGCTTTGTAAATAAGCTCATTTGTATCGTATTTTAGATTCCACATATAAGTGCTATCATACGACATTTGTCTTTTTCTGTCTGACTGACTTCACTTAGTATGATAAACTCTAGGTCCATCCATGTTGCTGCAAATGGCATTAGTAAATGCTACTATTTCTGGTTTTGGCTTTGTGCTTCCATCTGCTATGTTTCCTCTCCTTACTCACCACTCCCACCGCCACCCCACTCACTGGTTTTCTAACAAAGTAACTTTTGGAAAATCAGGCAATCCTCTTGGCTAAATTAAGGAGAAAAGGAAATCTGCCCATGTGTAGGCCTTAACCCTAAGTATCTCTATGCACACCTCTACCTTTCAATCAGAGTTTGTCAGATGTTCCTAGAAGGGGTAAGAATGACCAAAGAGGAACAAAAGAAGAAAAGTAGGATAAATTAATCCAAAATGATATCTTCTAGGCTTAATGTGCTTGCTCCCTAAATGATGACAATTGAAACAAATCTCAAATGCTGTCATCTCAGATCTAGGCCCGGCCACAGAGGGCGATCCTATGAAAGCCCTTCTCGGCACCCCTAAATCATTCAACTCCACACATCTGTGAACCCTGAGACCTGCACCTGGAACAAGGAAGAAGGCTGGTTGGGGCCATGAGAGAAGCTCAGCTAAAACTGCTGCTTTCAGAATCCTTTGCTGTCCTCTGATTCTACATGCCGCTCCTGCCTAGCAGAGTGGTCAATCCGTTGTCTCTGCTTCCAGAGTGTTCTTACACTGCATTAAAGTGAGGTATATGTGTGAGACGTCTCATCAGACCACAGGGCCTTACAGCAATAAGGACCACACCTTATTCAGCTTTAGGTTTTTAGTTGCTGGACACACAGCAAGTGCTCAGTTACATTTTGCCAAGAAATTGAACACATTCCTTTTTTCCATGTAATATGAGTTAAAATGGGGATGATCCAATTAACTGGAGAACAAGGCATGGCATGCAAATTAGGTGTGACATGAAGGCCTCCAAGGGGACGTCAGGCTGTAGTCACAACAAGGGTGAAAGCTGGAGAGTGGGGACTTGGAGTGGGCTTTGAAGAAGACACATGGACATAAGCAAGGAAAGATGATGAGACTCTAAAGGCCACAAGTGTCCTGAATCAGACTTGCAGTTTTCAGAAGTTGTTCAGCCTGTAGCTGGGGTGACCCAGTGGCTGCAAAGGACATGGTGAGTCCCAAAAGACAGATGGAAGAAGGGGGTGCAGCAGTGCCCCCAACTTCTACCCCAGGAGTCTACACCAGAAAATGCTGGTAGAGGAGATTCAGAGGAGATAGCTCTGGGATAGGAGAGACCTCCTGCATCTTCAACCACCATGAGCAAGTTGAAGGACAGACCTGAGTCTGAGAACTTGGCTGCATGGGGTTGCGGAATTGCCAGCTTCCCAATCTAGCTACTGTCTTGATGGTGTTATACAGTGTTTTATGTTAATTAAATGTCTGCTGTAGTTCTGTGCCAAGAGGCCTTGCAAAATGCAGTGCGTGGGGAAAAAAGGACGGGCATGCTCACTGCAGCAGCCATTCCCAAATGTCTCCTGGCAAAGTGGGAGAGTCATAAAGACTTTCCTCTGGGCCCTTGCGGAGATAACTGGAAACAAAGAAATCCTGCCCATGCAAACAACTGTCGTAGATGGTTAAGTAATGTGCCTGGGCCTCATGGGATTAGTAAAGGTAATTAGAGTTAAACGTGGGATTAGTCTCTCACCTCTTCATGCCGCTCCCTTCCCATGACACAATGGCTCCTTGCTTTCAGTAGAAACAGACCCTACTGGTCAATGAAAATAAGAGCATACAGTAGGAAAAGAGAAGACTGGTGTCACACAGCAGAAGGAAAACCGTTGGATGTGTTAATAAGGCAGTCATGATTTGGTTTTTACTTCCTTTTAAACCTTGGGCTATGTTAAGTCATAGTCCACTTGCTAGGAGTTCTTATTGGAGGCCAGGCCTTATGCTGAGAATGGTACAAATGTGGCCCCATAAGACAATGCTTTGAGTTAGATTCAAGCATTAAGAGCAAACACGAATGAAAAGATGCTGGTACACTTTGAAGGCTATGCAGAGCTGGAACTTAGGCAGCTGTGCATGAAGATGGTCATGCGCTTACCCTCTCCCCGTCCTGTCTCCAAGATCTCTCCCACACACTCCGCAGCAGGAAAGGGGTGGGGAGTGGAAGGGCTGCCTTCGTGGAGCAAGCAAGCCATAGTCTCTCACTCTTTCTCATTTTCTTGCTTCTCTTTCCCCTCCCTACCTCATGTGAGTCTTCAGGCTCAATGTCTGCTCAGGGCAAGAGAGAGGGTTGTTATCGGCAGCTTCTTCAAGCATCTTTTCAGAGCTCCGCCTTAGCAGCCCAAAGTGGTGGCCTTGTCCAAACTGTCAGAGCCATCTGCCTGCCATCCATGTGGCAGAAAGACCATCTGTCAGCCTCTGACCCGTGCCTTCCCTCTCACAGACCACTCGGGCCGGCACCAGGCTTGCTGAGAGCCCCCTGAGGTCCCCGCCTCCACAGTCCATCTCCCCAAAACTGACAACTCCCACACAGTTAGAAGAGGGGGTGCAGAGGGCAAACTAAACTGAGAAACCACACTCTGAGAATCACACACACACACACACACACACACACATACACACACACACACACACACACACACACACACAGAGCAAACACTATTTTCTCATTTGGATCATTTTCTTCCAAGAAAGTAATTCTTTACCCTAAGTTTTGATTTAACACAAATACTCACTAGTTTCTTAGTATAGATACATACCAAGAATGGCTATTATCCTAATTCCTCTTCATCGAGTTAAGTTATATCAAGAAAAAGAGTCAGTATTACAGGATTATCCAAAATGATTGTTCACATGGTATTGTTCATGTACCTTTAACCATGTGGCCCAGTAGCTGTCAATCATAGCTGCTAGAGAATCATGTGGGACACTTTAAAAATAATACCAGTGCTTGGGGCCCATCCCAGATCAATTAGACTTGAAATATGAAATAGGGACTGAATGTGGTATTTTTTAAAGTTTCCCAGGTGATTCAAACCTGCAGCCAGGAGCAAGAATCACTGGGTAGCCATGGTGGAATGGAAAAAGGGAATGACTGGGGGTGGGGGAAGAGGGCAGAGGGTATGGCTACTTATTTTGGATGGTCAGGGAGGGTTTCACTGAATATATGGTCTTTGAGCAGAGATACGGAAAACAAGAAGCAACAAAATATTCCATGCAAAGCAAACAGGAAGTGCAAAGGGCCTAGAGTGACGCTAAACAGTATCTTTCTGAGGAACAGCAAGAAAGCAGGTTGGTTGAAGATAAGAAGAGAGGGAGGATGAAGGACAGAAGCTGAGGAGCAAAGGGGACAGTGGCTGGATCCCCTAGAGCCTTACAGCCTGTTTGGGTTTTCTTCTAAGTCTACTAGGAACAAAGGAGTGTTTTAAGTAATGGAAAAAAATAGACTCTGATTTTAATTTTAGAAAGACCATCGTGGCTGTGACATGGAAAATGGATTTGGGGGTGGTGGCAGAGTGGAAGCAGAGATGGAGTGGAGATCGTTGTGGTATGTCAGAAGGCAGACAAGGGCAAGTTTGGACGAGCACGCTGCCTTGTGATGCCCAGACCTTGGGGTGGCCATTTGTGAACACAGTTGACAAGTATGAGAACAAAAATCCAATACACTGCGGGGAATGGAGGAGAAAAAGCTCAGATCCCAAGTGGCATGACTGAGCAGCTGAACCAACACCAACAGATGTCTAATCCGGACTGCTTATTTGAGAAAAACAAACCTCTCTTTGTGAAAGCAACAGCAGTCAGATTTTCAGTTACTAGTAGCCAATGAATTGTTAACTAATATAACCACTATTTTGTGTCAGCCCCTGGTACTAGGGGGATCTAGGAATAAAAAATATTGCATCCCTGCTTTGCGCAAAATTTTCAGCTTGTTTTTAGAGTTAAGAAATTTGCATTCCAAGTTGAAGAAGACAAACATATTCCAGTGTTTGACCGAAGCCTAGCTGCTCTCCTTTGGATAGATCCCAGAATCAAGGGCATCAGGCTGAACTGGATGAAGTCTGATTCTTACAAAACTGGCAATTAAGGGCTCACAAAACCAAGCTGGAAGTAAACTAATGGGGAGAGAATTACAGCTCAAAGATCTAGCAGAGGCTCGAAATCACCTGGTCCAAGCACTGTGCAGGGGTCTGTTCAAAGAGAAGGCTCTTTTGATTCAGAGAGGGCATTGAAAACCAAGACTGGACCATGGGCAAGGGGCAAAGGAAAGATTCCAACCACAAGGCAATGCTGCCCTTCTCCTGGTCTCCATTGCTATTTTCAGTCTGGTGGCTTCCCACTAATTCATAATGAGTACATGCAATGGCACAAGAGAAGAAGAGAGAAGGGCACCAAAGTTAGGGCTAGGAAAGGAGGGTATTTCACCAGCGATGGCCCAAGCTCCCAAGCAAACTCTGCTGCTGTAACTGTGCTCAGCAGTCCCTCACTGGCAGCCTGAGGCTGATGGGGGCAGAGGAAGGGTAGGCTCTATCTCTCAGCTGAATGGGTAGATGGGTGCCTGACATTCTAAGCTGGAACTCTAAATGTATTTTCTTTTAGAAACATTATTTTATCAGTGATTACATAATATTATCCTGCATTCCTAGTGCCTTTGGATTTAACAGATCATTAGGGAAGGGGCTATCCTAGGACCTCACTCTCTTTCATTATTTGTCTTAACATTATTTGAGGACCACTGTGGGTCAAGCTCCAAAAACTGGCTTATAAAGGAACATTTTTTTAAGGCATCTTTTTTTGTGAGTTGAGGCTTGCCTGTACTATCTTGGACCTCATAACACATGACATATATACTCAAATGCCCACATTTTGGGTCACTAGGTGCTGCTGACATTTGTGATGTTTAATTTTTTGGACATTTCATTTTAACTCTTAGATTGACAAAAATATTTTTTAAATTGAAGGAAATGTTCTTTTAGGTTAAAAATTCTCATTTCAGAATGAGAATCTCTTTCTCCCAGAAAAGAATGTTAAAAAAAAAAAGCTTTTGCCTAAAATTAACATTTTAAAAGTTACAGCATTATGTACATTTGAGACAGCCATTTTTTTTTCATTTTTAACTCACTAGTTTTATCAAGTAGAGGAAAAAATGTCTAAAAGAGTTTTTTTTCAATTGACACAGTAAGGGAAAACATTTTGGATATTTCACGATATTTTGTAAAAAATATTAAGACACTTTTTTCCTGAAATTTAAGTTTTACACTTTGCAGTAGTATTTAATACCACTGATATGAACAGCCTGATGAGTGATATTCAGCTATAATTTGAGGGACTTCCCTGGTGGCACAGTGGTTAAGAATCCGCCTGCCAATGGAGGGGACATGGGTTCAAGCCCTGGTCCAGGAAGATCCCACATGCCGCGGAGCAACTAAGCCCGTGCGCCACAACTACTGAGGCTGCGCTCTAGAGCCCGCGAGCCACAACTACTGAGCCTGCGTGCCACAATTACTGAAGCCCTCGTGCCTAGAGCCCATGCTCTGCAACAAAGAGAAGCCACTGCAATGAGAAGCCTGCGCACCGCAATGAAGAGTAGCCCCCGCTAGCCACAACCAGAGAAAAGCCCATGCGCAGCAACCAAGACCCAACACAGCCTAAAATAAATTTAAAAAAAAAACACTGTAATTTGATGTTTTGTGTATGTTGCAAAATACATATGTTTTTGTGAAAGTCAGTGGATTTTGATAAATTGTAATGCAATGACCATGTCACTAGGAAGACAAATCTATGTGATAAGAGGGAAAGTTCATAAGGTTTGAAGTACAAATGTTACTAAGGAGAATTGTATGCCCCAGTTCAGGAAGAACAAAAGATGGCTGGCCCTCTGTATCCATAGGTTCCACATGCCACCAACTGAAATTCCATCCACAGTTCGTTGAATCCACAGATCCAGAACCTGTGGATAGTGAGGGCAGACTATAATAGAAGAATTTACCTTATCTGTAATACCACAAATACCATACCACAAAAATGGCATATTTTCAAAATTTACATGTTACTAGGTCTCAACAAATTTCAGCAAGTTAGTATTACAAGGAGCATATATTTCCACCAAAGTACAATAAAATTGTAAATCAGCAATAGCTGTTTCACTTTAAGAATGCTAAAAATAATACACACAATATTAAAATTATTCATGGATGAAAGAGGAAATCATAAAGAAACTATAAAACATCTAGAACTGAATGGCAATGAAAATTCTCCAAATAAAAACTTTTAGGATACTGCTAGAGAGGTACCAAGAGAAAAAAATGCTTATCTTTAATGTTTATATTCGAAAAAAGAAAGAAAAAATTAATGATTTAAGTATTCAACTCAAGAAGCTAAAACAAGTAGAAAAAGTACTGAACTTTAGGGAAAGTAAAGGATAACTAATAAAGGGTAGAAATTAATGAATAGAAAATAAAGCAATGGCAGAGACTGACACATTTAAGACAAATTTTGGTTCATTCATACAACAAATATTTTTTGACCATTACAGGTACCAGGGATTCATAGTGATCCAAAAGGATGAAAATCTCTGCTCTTATGGAAATTATATTCTACTTGGGAGACAGAAAATAAATAAGATGAACAAATAAAAAGTATAGTATGCTAGATGCTGATAGGTATTATGGAGAGAAAAATGAAGCAAGGAAGTTGGATATGGAAATTACATGGGACCTGGGAGGTAAAAATCTTAAGAGGATCTGGTTCTGCAAGATCTCAAAAGAAAGTGACTTGTATTCTTTTAAAAATGAATATAATTGGATAACTGGAAAATTTGATCAAAAATTAATAAAAGGAGAGCAACAGTGTACACTGAAATAATATTAGCACTGTGGTAGATGATAAAAATATTTATATGTAATGTAATATATATCTGTGAATATATATAAACAGTAATAAGTATATAAATGATATTAGGAAAGCACTAGATCACATAAGTATATATACAATACATTTTGATTAGAAAATCTTAAGAGAATTCAGTGTACTACTTCATGTAAGTAAATTTGGAAACACAGTCAAAACTAACACTTTTTTAGAAAAAAATTAAGCACCAAAACAGACTCAAGAAGAAATAGTGAATCAGCCTAAAATTATTTAAAAAGTTGAATCAGTATTCAAAAATTTAACCTCAAACCACCTTCCAGGAGCAAATGACTTTAGAGATGAAATCTACTAAACTTTCAAGAAACAGATTGTAGTGGGTTGAATGGTGACCTCCCCAAAAATTATGTCCACATCAAATTACTGGTACCTGTGAATATTAACTTTATTTGAGCAAACAACCATTGCAGATGTAATTAAGTTAAGGAACCTGAGATGAGGAGATTGTCCTTGATTATCCAGGTGGGCTCTAAATCCACTGGTGTGTCCTATAAGAGCTACACAGAGGAGAGAGGCACAGACAGAATAGGAGGAGGACAGGTGACCCTGGAGGCAGACTGGAGAGATGTGGCAATAGCTGCCAGAAAGAAGAGACAAAGAATCTTCCCTAGAGCCTCTGCAGGGAGCTTGGTCCTGCTGACACTCTGATGTTGGACTTTCGGTTTCTAGAACTGTAAAAATAAATTTCTCTTGTTTTAACCCACCAAGTCTGTGATAATTTCTTAAAGCAGCCTCAAGAAACTAATACATGGATAATCCCAATATTATAAAAGCTGTTCCAAATAATAGGAAAAAAAGGGAGAAAGCTTGCAACTCATTTGATGAACCTAGTACAACCTCAATACCAAGTAAGCTAAACTCAGTTATGGCAGATACATAAACTTCAAACAGAAGGTGAGCATCCTGAAAAATAATATACTCTATCTAAGAAGGGATTATCTTTGAAATGCAAGGGTAGTTCAACAGAAGAAAAACTATTAATCTTTATTAACAACTTAAAGAAAAAAAGATACAGAATTATCTTAACAGATACAGGAAATGCATTTTATAAAATTCAGAATATTTACATGATTAAAATAAAATTCTAAGAAAACTAGGAACAGAGGGAAAATCCCATCATGTTAAAAAAAAAGTTATTAAAAACCTAGGGCAAAACTATTTGGTGATGAGATATTTTAAGATCAAGAATCCGACAAGGAGGGGGACAGGGATGATGGCCTACAGCCAATGACTCACTAAATAGGGTAGAAAAGGCTAGTTCTGTTGCTTCCAGGCAGGATGACTGGGAGATGCCAGTATGCTCCAGAGCTCTTGGGTGGGTGTCAGGCCATGGCTAGGTGTCAGCTCAACCCACATATTTGCCTAGCTGTTTCCCCTGCCCTCTCCTGATCCCCTCACTCTCTTGCAAGTTTCAGCTGAGAGCAATTCCCCTCAATAAATCCCTTTGACAAGAAACCCTATCTCTGACTCTGCTTCTAGGAAGCCCAACCCTAAGGCACTGAACAAATCTCAATGTCAAGTTCCCTGACTAGATTATTCCGCAGAGAAAATATTCCCTGTCATTGCTATGTAATAGCACAATATAGCCATATCTAGTCAGATTCTACAACAGAAACATTTTAGGCCAGCTGACTATGTGGACTGAAATGAGGGTTATTGATCTAAGAAACCTGACATTTTCCAATATTCCCAAATCATTATGATTTTCTCTCTGCTTTACCAGTTTTCACAAAGATGGTATGTCACTTGATGTCATAGAATACCACCACTAAATTCTCTTCCAGGTCTTAAACATTGTGATTCAAAAACATTAGATTATATGCGATCTTTGAACTTCAGAACTTGAAGAGGCCCCCAAATCATTCCATCCATCTCTCCTGTTTTCCGACGAGGGAGAAGAAAGCAAGAAAAGAGAATGACAACCCAACCCAGAATTTCCTGTGTTCTCTGAGCTCTAGGTCCAGCAAAGGAAAGGAAACAAAGGTTCCCTAAAGTGATAAGGGCTCATCTTCGCAGGGACAAGGAGACAGTAGCAGCCCTGTCTCTGCATCAACCACACTGTGGCAGAGTCAGATGTAGCTCAGAAGGTACATCTCAATTCCCAGATACAGCTCATTCCTGAGGAAAGATGACAGTCATAAGAGGTATGTCAAACTGCCAACGTCCCACTTCGAACGATAAAGATTTCTGCCACAAAACACAGCCCTTCTCCATTTGTAAAATGGAGAACTGAGTCAAATAGTTAAACAATTCAAACAAAAATGATGACAACGATAACCATCACATGCCGAATGTTTACTATGTCCCAGGCACTTGATGCCCTGAAATCCTGTGATGTGGATTTCATTATCATCATTTTGACAATGAGTTTACTGGACTCCAAAGCCTTTCAAGCTACTTAACTCCAAACCTTCACAACAGAACTGCTGGTTCACCACCTTGAATTTACAAAAAATTCACCTGGGTTTCTTGCTTAAAATGCAAAATCCTGAGCTCCACACTTAGGGATTTAGATTCTGTAGATATAAAATGGATCCAGAAATCATCACTGAAAAAAAAAATTAGGTGATTTGAATTAAGATGGTCTTATGGTCACACTCTGAGGATCACTGACTTTCACCCCTCTTAGTTATCTAAACATCTACTCCTCCATCCTCGAAGTAGGAAAAGAAGCAGTAAGGAACTCTACCATAAAACCATAGGAAGAGTTGCTGGCATATTTCATCTTCTTTGCACAGCGCTATCTTTTAGGAACTCCTATATCCATCAGACAAATACTTAAGAATAATTTTGCAGCCTAATGTTGAATTCCTCTATCAGGTTTAATAGTAATGATTTTAGCCACACGTTTAGTACAGTTACTTTGGTGCACTACCAAAAGTCAAAAGTTGTTGTAGTTATATATACAAAAAATACAATGCTTTACAAGTTGGTCAGGATATCAAGCATTAATCCAACTTTATTATTCTACAGGCAAGAAATTAGTCACACGGTCACAGCACGCATTTTTTGGCAGTAATCAAAACAAGAACCTACTTCTCTTAACTTAAAACTGTGCTTTAGTTATATTTGGCTCTTTGTCCATAAAATATTTTTAGTATATGGTATTCTAAAAGTCTTCCTAACCCATAAAATTTCAGTCAAACTAAACTATTTTTTAAAAGCCCAGAATGTGTTTAATTTTTCCTTCATTTTGAAAGCAAAGTTCCTGGGAAAAAAGTACTTGGCTTGCCTATACATCCAATGAGGAAAACAGAACACATGTAAGAACATGAGCTGCAATTTCCTTTTTGACATGCAGACAACTTTCAGAGTGAAGATTTCTGGAGTACAAATTCTACCTATATTCATTTATCACTTTGTGCTTGTAGCTTATATTGGAGCTGTGAGATGATCTGTATTTTCCAAGGAATGGAAGGCAAGCCAGTGAAGCACACTTCTGCAGTACTGTGAATCCCGGGGTCACCAGGTGATACTTGAGGAGGCAGAGAAGTCTGGGATTCTCAACAATCCCGCAAAGCAAGATGGCCCCACAATGGAACCCAAAACAGGGAAGACTGAGGTCCCAAAGCCAGCAGTTAATCATCACAAAGATATAGGAAAAGTGTTCAAATGAACTTCACTGGTAAGTCATGCTTTAAAAACAATGACCACATCTTCTTTATCCATTCCTCTGCTGATGGACATTTAGCTTGCTTCCATGTCCTGGCGATTGTAAATAGTGCTGCTATGAACATTGGGGTGCATGTGTTGTTTTGAATATTAGCCATAAAAAGGAATGAAATTGGGTCATTTGTAGAGACATGATGGACCTAGAGCGTATATCGTACAGGCTGAAGTAAGTCAGAAAGAGAAAAGCAAATATCATATAATAATGCATATATGTGGAATCTAGAAAAATGGTATAGATGATCTTATTTGAAGAGCAGAAATAGAGACACAGATGTGGAGAACAAATGTATGGATACCAAGGGGGGGAGAGGGGTGGGGTGGAAGGAACTGGGAGACTGGGATTAACATATATACATTATTGATACTATGCATAAAATAGACAACTGATGGGAACATACTGTATAGCACAGGGAACTCTACCTAATGCACTGTGGTAACCTAAATGGGAGGGAAGTCCAAAAGGGAGGGGATATCAGTATGTGCATGGCTGATTCATTTGGTTGTACAGTGGAGGCTAACACAACATTGTAAAGCAGACATACTCCAATAAAAATTAATAAAAAACATTTTAAATCAACTATACTTCAATAAAATAAAGAAAAAATAAAATAAATCGAACATAAATAAATAAATAAAAACAATGACCAAAGAAAAGTCAAGCATTTCAGTTTTTAAAAGCCACTTCAGGAAACCTCTGAGTTGATCTATGTCGATTAGACTAAGCCAAAACGCTAATGGTGAGCAAAATTGTTCTGTCTACAAGAGCTGACTCTTGTCTATTACAGCAAAAATGGAGGTGAGAGAGCAGAGGAGGGGTGAGGAGTAAATCATAGGATTTAAACACATGGTGACAAGGCCAGGTGCCCAGGGATAGAGAGATTACTAAGAAATTTATGATATGGTAATTTCAATTCTGAGTCATGGCAGTAATTTATTTTTAAGTTCCAATGTACTCTGGACATCTTGTAGTCAAGATACAACCATTTGGAACATTTAACATCCATGAAAAGAATGTAAAACAAGAATGTAAATGAAAAAAAATTTGGATTTATTTTCATCTTTTATGTTTTTGCTTTATACCTTATCTTTAGATTCCAAGATCTCTAAGGATTTTCCAGAACATGACAGCATTTAACATCAGAGATTTAGCAGGGGACTGATTTGCTGGTCTTGGGTGTGGCCAGTTCCAGGAATTTTATAACTTAGGGCTTGACAATTAGAATAAGAGCTGAGACCTAAAACCAGATAGTTCCTATTCTAGAGACAGACCTTTGGGGCTTATCTTCTGGTTTCAGCTTCTAAATAGACAAAAAGATAACTGGGATACAGAAGTGAAGGACCCCATCCTCCCTACAGTGATTGTTAAGACATATAGGGCAGACTTCAGAGTCAAAGTCAACTTCATCCTCTTGTTCTCCACTCTAATTTCAGTTCCTATTCATTTTGCTTTGGAACTATTTCAAACATCTGGCCCTTTTTCTCTTTCCCACTATCTTTCTGTCTCAGCACCCAGACCATTGTCCAGTGTCTATCTCTGCTCCTATTGTGCCTGCATGATGATATGACAGTTAACCTCCTAGAAAACAAGTTTGATCATGCCATGTTTATAGACGTCCAGAGGATGGGGTTCAAATCTATAATATGATGTTAAACTACCCTTCAGATCCTAGGTCATGGGTTGGCAAACTATGGCCCATGGGCCAAATCTGACCCACCAACTCTTTTTGTACATAAAGTTTTACTGGAACACAGCCATGCCCATTTGTTTACATATTGTCTATGGCTGCTTTCACACTGCAAGTATAGAGTGGAATAAGTCTCTCCTGAGCCATAAATATTTACTACCTTTACAGAAAAATTTACCAACTCTGATCTAGGCTTCAATCCACTTTTTCAGTCTCCTTTTATGTTTGTCCCCAACATGTTTCCCATATTCTAAAATTCGACTGATTTATTTACTATTCCCCAAACATATCATTGTGTTTTAAGATTGCTCACTTCTGAACACATTGTTCATGCTGCTAAAACTGCTAAACTTCCTTTCTTTCTTCAAGACGCAACCCAAATATTAGAATCTCTGTGAAGACTTCCATAACTCCCACAAGCAGAGTGGCTCCTCTGTCCTCCATTCTGTCTTAATACTTTATATGTGCTTCTGTTATACCATTAATCACCATCATGTTGCACTCATTAGAGCCCCTTATTAGCCTATGAGCTCTGTGAGGGCAGTTGTCTGCATCTTTGTGTCCCAAATATCTTGCAAAGTGCCTGATTTATCTAAGTATTCAATAAGTGCTTGATGAATGAATGATTTGTAGACAATTCCTATGAATTTGGAACACTGACAATAGGGTGTTAAGTTTCATTTTACTCGTTTAATTACCTTAGTCATCTCACAGAAAAGCGTGCTTTGTTCACAGAGAAAGTTTAAGAGATAGTATCCAAAATGATATGCAATTTGGGACTTCCCTGGTGGTCCAGTGGGTAGGCCTCTGCGCTCCCAATGAGGGGGCGCCCAGGTTCGATCCTTGGTCCAAGAACTAGATTCCACATGCATGATGCAACTAAGAGTTCATGCCACAACTAAGAAGTCCACATGCTGCAAGGAAGATCCCTCATGCCGCAACTGGGACCCAGTGCAGCCAAAATAAATAAATAAATAAATATTTTAAAACAACAACAACAACACGTTGATTTGCAATTTATCCTTACCACACACACACAAAAGAGACAGAAAGCCAAGGTGAGTAGCTTATACCTTAAGAACAGTATATTCCGACTTCCGGGAAGATGGCGGAAGAGTAAGACGCGGAGATCACGTTCCTCCCCACAGATACACCAGAAATACATCTACGCATGGAACAACTCCTACAGAGCATCTACTGAACGCTGGCAGAAGACCTCAGACCTCCCAAAAGGCAAGAAACCCCCCACGTACCTGGGTAGGGCAAAAGAAAACACTAAACAGAGACAAAAGGATAGGGACGGGTCCTGCACCAGCGGGAGAGAGCTGTGAAGGAGGAAAAGTGTCCACACACTAGGAAGCCCCTTCGCGGGTGGAGGCTTCGGGAGGCGGAGTGGGGGAGCTTGGGAGCCGCGGAGGAGAGCACAGCAACAGGGGTGCGGAGGACAAAGCGGAGAGATTCCAGCGCAGAGGATCGGGCCGACCGGAACTCGCCAGCCGAGAGGCTTGTCTGCTCGCCCGCCGGGGCGGGCGGGACTGGGAGCTGAGGCTCCGGCTTTTGTCGGAGCGCCGGGAGAGGACTGAGGTTGGCGGCGTGAACACAGCCTGCAGGGCGTTAGTGCACCGCGGCTGGCCGGGAGAGAGTCCGGGGAGAAGTCTGGAACTGCCGAAGAGGCAAGAGACTTTTACGTCCCTCTTTGTTTCCTGGTGCACGAGGAGAGGGGATTAAGAACGCTGCTTGAGAGAACTCCAGGGACGGGCGCGAGCCGCGGCTAAAAGTGCGGAGCCCAGAGACAGACATGAGACGCTAGGGCCGCTGCTGCCGCCACCGGGAGGCCTGTGTGCGAACACAGGTCACTAGCCACACGCCCTTCCGGGGAGCCTGTGCAGCCCGCCACTGCCAGGGTCCCGGGATCCAGGGACAACTCCCCCGGGAGAACGCACAGGCGCGCCTCAGGCTGCAACTTCTCGCCGGCCTCTGCCGCCGCAGGCCCGCCCCACACTCCGTGCCCCTCCCTACCCCCGGGCCTGAGTGAGCCAGAGCCTCCGAATCAGCGGCTCCTTTAACCCCGTCCTGTCTGAGCAAAGAACAGACGCCCTCCGGCGACCTACACGCACAGGCGGGGCTAAATCCAAAGCTGAGCCCCTGGGAGCTGTGAGAACAAAGAAGAGAAAGGGAAATCTCTCCCAGCAGCATCAGAAGCAGCGGATTAAAGCTCCACAATCAACTTGATGTACCCTGCATCTGTGGAATACCTGAATAGACAACCAATCATCCCAAATTAAGGAGCCCTGTGGATGAAAGGCTCTTGGTGCTGCAGCCAGGAGTCAGTGCTGTGCCTCTGAGGTGGGAGAGCCAACTTCAGGACACTGATCCACAAGAGACCTCCCAGCTGCACATAATATCAAACAGCAAAAATTTCTGAGAGATCTCCATCTCAACGCCAGCACCCAGCTTCACTCAACGACCAGCAAGCTACAGTGCTGGACATCCTATGCCAAACAACTAGCAAGACAGGAACACAACCCCACCCATTAGCAGAGAGGCGGCCCAAAATCATAATAAGTCTACAGACACCCCAAAACACACCACCAGACGTGGACCTGCCCACCAGAAAGACAAGATCTAGCCTCATCCACCAGAACACAGGCACTAGTACCCTCCACCAGGAAGCCTACACAACCCACTGAACCAACCTTAGCCACTGGGGACAGACACAAAAAACAACAGGAACTACGAACCTTCAGCCTGCAAAAAAGGAGACCCCAAACACAGTAAGATAAGCAAAATGAAAAGACAGGAAAACACACCGCAGATGAAGGAGCAAGATAAAAACCCATCAGACCTAACAAATGAAGAGGAAATAGGCAGTCTACCTGAAAAAGAATTCAAAATAATGATAGTAAGGTTGATCCGAAATCTTGGAGATAGAATGGACAATAGAATGGACAAAATGCAAGAATCAGTTAACAAGGACCTAGAAGAACTAAAGATGAAACAAGCAACGATGAACAACACAATAAATGAAATTAAAAGTACTCTAGATGGGATCAATAGCAGAATAACTGAGGCAGAAGAACGGATAAGTGACCTGGAAGATAAAATAGTGGAAATAACTACTGCAGAGCAGAATAAAGAAAAAAGAATGAAAAGAACTGAGGACAGTCTCAGAGACCTCTGGGACAACATTAAACGTACCAACATTCGAATTATAGGGGTTCCAGAAGAAGAAGAGAAAAAGAAAGGGACTGAGAAAATATTTGAAGAGATTATAGTTGAAAACTTCCCTAATATGGGAAAGGAAATAGTTAATCAAGTCCAGGAAGCACAGAGAGTCCCATACAGGATAAATCCAAGGAGAAATACGCCAAGACACATATTAATCAAACTGTCAAAAATTAAATACAAAGAAAACATATTAAAAGCAGCAAGGGAAAAACAACAAATAACACACAAGGGAATCCCCATAAGGTTAACAGCTGATCTTTCAGCAGAAACTCTGCAAGCCAGAAGGGAGTGGCAGGACATATTGAAAGTGTTGAAGGAGAAAAACCTGCAACCAAGATTACTCTACCCAGCAAGGATCTCATTCAGATTTGATGGAGAAATTAAAACCTTTAGAGACAAGCAAAAGCTGAGAGAGTTCAGCACCACCAAACCAGCTCTACAACAACTGCTAAAGGAACTTCTCTAGGCAAGAAACACAAAAGAAGGAAAAGACCTACAATAACAAACCCAAAACAATTAAGAAAATGGGAATGGGAACACACATATCGATAATTACCTTAAATGTAAATGGACTAAATGCTCCCACCAAAAGACACAGATTGGCTGAATGGATACAAAAACAAGACCCATATATTTGCTGTCTACAAGAGACCCGTATGCTAACACATATATATGGAATTTAAGAAAAAAAAAATGTCATGAAAAACCTAGGGGTGAAACAGGAATAAAGACACAGACTTACTAGAGAATGGACTTGAGGCTATGGGGAGGGGGAAGGGTAAACGGTGACAAAGCAATAAAGAGGCATGGACATGTATACACTACCAAACGTAAGGTAGATAGCTAGTGGGAAGCAGCCTCATAGCACAGGGAGATCAGCTTGGTGCTTTGTGACCGCCTGGAGGGGTGGGATAGGGAGGGTGGGAGGGAGGGTGACGCAAGCGGGAAGAGATATGGGAACATATGTATATATATAACTGATTCATTTTGTTGTGAAGCTGAAACTAACATACCATTGTAAAGCAATTATGCTCCAATAAAGATGTTTAAAAAAAAAAAAAAAAAAGAACAGTATATTCCTATCAATGAGATATCAAGAGAAAAATGTGGGTGTTTATAAAACAGAATCTTTCTATTTAATCAATTCTCTTTTTCTGTTGTAAAGGAAGAAAGAACAAATGGCAGAGCTGAGTTTTAATGAAGGCTGTACACTGGCATCACTTTCCTTTTCCTTAATAAAAATCCACTATACCAAGCAGGAATTTACCCACTTTTCAAAAAACATACATAAAACTCTCCTCAGTCGTTATGTAAATCTCTGTAGTGACAAACTGACATATTTAATATTGGGTCAATCTTAGCCCGAAAGGTACTTGTGGGCTCCCACGTTTCAGAGTTGGAGTTACTAAAGAGGTGTTAGAAAAGGTAGAAGTAAATGTGGCACTATCTAGCCCATTCTTCTCTCATGTTATGTTTCTCAATAATTCTCAAAACAGAACCAAGCACATTTCTGAAAGATCAAAGTAATTATTTTTCATTTAATAGGCTCATACAAACACTGGAATAAAATATTCAATTCATACCACTGAGATTGACTAATTTCTTTGATATCTACTATATAGAGAAACAATTCTGTTTTTATCTTTGAAAGAGCTCTAGTCCTGTAGTTTCTTGAAAAGCTAATATACACTGAAAATTAACTGGAAGTAAAATATGGGCAGGTTCCACAGATCCCCCCTGGAAAAGGCTCTTATGCTGAAGTTTGAACACACACGTTGGTGGCTCCCACTTGGTCCCTAGGGCAGATCGGAGCCCCATTGCCTTGTGCAGTGTCAGAGCATCCCTCCAACCACTGTTGTTGCACTGGCGAGGGTAGGGTGTTAAGTCAGACATTATTCCATTCATGTCTTTGGCCCATGCCAGTCCATGTCCTTTAGCCCAGTTCCTATAATAGCAAGAATTATAGGAGGCTACCATGGTTGAAAATCAAGTTCATATCCTAGGGTTGAAAATGAACTGATTTAGAATCAGAAGATCTTGAGCCAAGTTTTTAGAATCATTTCTAAGCCTTCATATTGTCCTCTGAAAAATATAATAGTACACCAATTATAAGGATGAATTAATAAGTTAAAGGTAAGAAATGAATCCATAAAGCCAGAAGAAATACATATCAATTTAAAAAAAAAAACCTTTGGGTGAGAAAGGCTTTCCTAAAACATGAAAACAAAGGAAAAAACCTGAGAGGAAAAGACCAGTGGATCCTCCTCTGAGGGTTTAGAAAGCAAGTTCTCAGTCAGAATTGGGTGAGTTGTGTGGGATTTACGGCCTTAAAAGTGGTTACCTTTTCTCCTATGTTTGAACAGGGATTTGAAATATTTCCTCAACACGGCATGCCCTTAAAAGGCCCAATGTGTGTATATTTATTTTCCTGTTGTCCCAATTACATTTTTAAAAAATTTTTAAATTTTATTTTAATTTTTTTATACAGCAGGTTCTTATTAGTTACCTATTTTATACATTTTAGTGTACACATATCAATCGCCCAATTCATCACAAACACACACACACAACCCCGCGGCTTTCCCCACTTGGTGTCCATATGTTTGTTCTCTGTATCTGTGTCTCAATTTCTGCCCTGCAAACCGGGCAGAAATACAACTGTACCATTTTTCTAGGTTCCACATATATGCATTAATACACGATATTTGTTTTTCTCTTTCTGAGTTACTTCACTCTGTATGATAGTCTCCAGATCCATCCACGTCTGAACAAATGACCCAATTTTGTTCCTTTTTATGGCTGAGTAATATTCCATTGTATATACGTACCACATCTTCTTTATCCATTCGTCTGTCGATAGACATTTAGCTTGCTTCCATGACCTGGCTATTGTAAATAGTGCTGCAGTGAACATTGGGGTGCATGTGTCTTTTTGAATTATGGTTTTCTCTGGGTATATGCCCAGTAGTGGGATTGCTGGATCATATGGTAATTCTATTTTTAGCTTTTTAAGGAAACTCCATACTGTTCTCCATAGTGGTTGTATCAATTTACATTCCCACCAACAGTGCAAGAGAGTTCCCTTTTCTCCACACCCTCTCCAGCATTTGTTGTTTGTAGATTTTCTGATGATGCCCATTCTTACTGGTGTGAGGTGATACTTCATTGTAGTTTTGATTTGCATTTCTCTAATACTTAGTGATGTTGAGCAGCTTTTCATGTGCTTCTTGGCCATCTGTATGTCTTCTTTGGAGAAATGTTTATTTAGATCTTCGGCCCATTTTTGGAATGGATTGTTTGTTTTTTTAATATTGAGCTGCATGAGCTGTTTATATATTTTGGAGATTAATCCTTTGTCTGTTGATTTGTTTGCAAATATTTTCTCCCATTCTGAGGGTTGTCTTTTCATCTTGTTTATGGTTTCCTTTCCTGTGCAAAAGCTTTGAAGTTTCATTAGGTCCCATTTGTTTATTTTTGCTTTTATTTCCATTACTCTAGGAGGTGGATCAAAAAAGATCTTGCTGTGATTTATGTCAAAGAATGTTCTTCCTATGTTTTCCTCTAAGAGTTTTATAGTGTCCGGTCTTACATTTAGGTCTCTAATCCATTTTGAGTTTATTTTTGTGTGTGGTGTTAGGGAGTGTTCTAATTTCATTCTTTTATATGTAGCTGTCCAGTTTTCCCAGTACCACTTATTGAAGAGACTGTCTTTTCTCCATTGTATATCCTTGCCTCCTTTGTCATAGATTAGTTAACCATATGTGTGTGGGTTTATCTCTGGGCTTTCTATCTTGTTCCATTGATCTATGTTTCTGGTTTTGTGCCAGTACCATATTGTCCTGATTACTGTAGCTTTATAGTATAGTCTGAATTCAGGGAGTCTGATTCCTCCAGCTCCGTTTTTTTCCCTCAAGACTGCTTTGGCTATTCGGGGTCTTTTGTGTCTCCATACAAATTTTAAGATTTTTTGTTCTAGTTCCATAAAAAATGCCACTGGTATTTTGATAGGGATTGCATTCAATCTGTAGATTGCTTTGGGTAGTATAGTCATTTTCACAATATTGATTCTTCCAATCCAAGAACATGGTATATCTCTCCATCTGCGGGTATCATCTTTAATTTCTTTCATCAGTGTCTTATAGTTTTCTGCATACAGGTCTTTTGTCTCCCTAGGTAGGTTTATTCCTAGGTATTTGAGTCTTTTTGTTGCAATGGTAAATGGGAGTGTTTCCTTAATTTCTCTTTCAGATTTTTCATCATTAGTGTATAGGAATGCAAGAGATTTCTGTGCATTAAGTTTGTATCCTGCAACTTTACCAAATTCATTGATTAGTTCTAGTAGTTTTCTGGTGGCATCTTTAGGATTCTCTACGTATAGTATCATGTTATCTGCAAACAGTGACAGTTTTACTTCTTCTTTCCCAATTTGTATTCCTTTTATTTATTTTTCTTCTCTGATTGCCGTGGCTAGGACTTCCAAAACTATGTTGAATAATAGTAGCAAGAGTGGACAACCTTGTCTTGTTCCTGATCTTAGAGAAAATGCTTTCAGTTTTTTACCATTGAGAATGATGTTTGCTGTGGGTTTGTCACATATGGCCTTTATTATGTTGAGGTAGGTTCCCTCTAAGCCCACTTTCTGGAGAGTTTTTATCAGAAATCGGTGTTGAATTTTGTCAAAAGCTTTCTCTGCATCTATTGAGATGATCATACGGTTTTTATTCTTCAATTTGTTAATATGGTGTATCACATTGATTGATTTGTGTATACTGAAGAATCCTTGCATCCTTGGGATAAATCCCACTTGATCATGGTGTATGATCCTTTTAGTGTGTTGTTGGATTCTGTTTGCTAGTATTTTCTTGAGGATTTTTGCATCTATATTCATCAGTGATATTGGTCTGTAATTTTCCTTTTTGTAGTATCTTTGTCTGGTTTTGGTATCAGTGTGATGGTGGCCTCATAGAATGAGTCTGGGAGTGTTCCTTCCTCTGCAATTTTTTGGAAGAGTTTGAGAAGGATGGGTGTTAGCTCTTCTCTAAATATTTGATAGAATTCACCTGTGAAGCCATCTGGTCCTGGACTTTTGTTTGTTGGAAGATTTTTAATCACAGTTTCAATTTCATTACTTGTGATTGGTCTGTTCATATTTTCTATTTCTTCCTGGTTCAGTCTTGGAAGGTTATACCTTTCTAAGAATTTGTCCATTTCTTCCAGGTTTTCCATTTTATTAGCATAGATTTGCTTGTAGTAGTCTCTTAGGATGCTTTGTATTTCTGTGGTGTCTGTTGTAACTTCTCCTTTTTCATTTCTAATTTTATTGATTTGAGTCCTCTCCCTCTTTTTCTTGATGAGTCTGGCTAATGGTTTAGCAATTTTGTTTATCTTCTCAAATAACCAGCTTTTAGTTTTATTGATATTTGCTATTGTTTTCTTTGTTTCTATTTCATTTATTTCTGCTCTGATCTTTATGATTTCTTTCCTTCTGCTAACTTTGGGTTTTGTTTGTTCTTCTTTCTCTAGTTCCTTTAGGTGTAAGGTTAGATTGTTTATTTGAGATTTTTTCCTGTTTCTTGAGGTAGGCTTGTGTAGCTATAAACTTCCCTCTTAGACTGTTTTTGCTGCATCCCATAGGTTTTGGATCATCGTGTTTTCATTGTCATTTGTCTCTATGTATTTTTTGATTTCCTCTTTGATTTCTTCAGTGATCTCTTGGTTATTTAGTAACGTACTGTTTAGCCTCCATGTTTTTGTGTTTTTTACATTTTTTTCCGTGTAATTGATTTCTAATCTCATAGCACTGTGGTCAGAAAAGATGCTTGATATGATTTCAATTTTCTTAAATTTACTGAGGCTTGATTTGTGGCCCAAGATGTGATCTATCCTGGAGAATGTTCCATGCACACTTGAGTAGAAAGTGTAATCTGCTGTTTTTGGATGGAATGTCCTATAAATATCAATTAAATCTATCTGGTCTATTGTGTCATTTAAAGCTTGTGTTTCCTTATTAATTTTCATTTTGGATGATATGTCCATTGGTGTAAATGAGGTGTTAAAGTCCCCCACTATTGTTCTGTTACTGTTGATTTCCTCTTTTATAGCTGTTAGTAGTTGCCTTATGTATTGAGGTGCTTCTATGTTGGGTGCATATATATTTATAATTGTTATATATTCTTCTTGGACTGATCCCTTGATCATTATGTAGTGTCCTTCTTTGTGTCTTGTAACATTATTTTAAAGTCTATTTTATCTGATATGAGTATTGCTACTCCAGGTTTCTTTTGATTTCCATTTGCAAGGAATATCTTTTTCCATCCCCTCACTTTCAGTCTGTATGTGTCCCTAGGGCTGAAGTGGGTCTCTTGTAGACAGCATATAGATGGGTCTTGTTTTTGTATTCATTCAGCAAGCCTGTGTCTTTTGGTTGGAGCATTTAATCCATTCACGTTTAAGGTAATTATCGATATGTATGTTCCTATGACCATTTTCTTAATTGTTTTGGGTTTGTTTTTGTAGGTCCTTTTCTTCTCTTGTGTTTCCCACTTCGAGAAGTTCCTTTAGCATTTGTGGTAGAGCTGGCTTAGTGGTGCTGAATTTTCTTAGCTTTTGCTTCTCTGTAAAGCTTTTGATTTCTCCATCGAGTCTGAATGAGATCCTTGCGGGGTCGAGTAATCTTTGTTGTAGGTTCTTCCCTTTCATCACTTTAAGTATATCATGCCACTCCCTTCTGGCTTGTAGAGTTTCTGCTGAGAAGTCAGCTGTTAACCTTATGGGAGTTCCCTTGTATGTTATTGTCATTTTTCCCTTGCTGCTTTCAATAATTTTTCTTTGTCTTTAATTTTTGCCAATTTGATTACTATGTGTCTCGGAATGTTTCTCCTTGGGTTTATCCTGTATGGGACTCTCTGCACTTCCTGGACTTGGGTGTCTATTTCCTTTCCCATGTTAGGGAAGTTTTCAACTATAATCTCTTCAAATATTTTCTCGGATCCTTTCTCTCTCTCTTGTCCTTCTAGGACCCCTATAATGCGAATGTTGTTGCGTTTAATGTTGTCCCAGAGGTCTCTTAGGCTGTCTTCATTTCTTTTCATTCTTTTTTCTTTATTCTGTTCCACAGCAGTGAATTCCACCATTCTGTCTTCCAGGTCACTTATCCGTTCTGCCTCAGTTATTCTGCTATTGATTCCTTCTAGTGTAGTTTTCATTTCACTTATTGTATTGTTCATCTCTGTTTGTTTGTTCTTTAATTCTTCTAGGTCTTTGCTAAACATTTCTTGCATCTTCTCGATCTTTGCCTCCATTCTTTTTCTGAGGTCCTGGATCATCTTCACTATCATTATTCTGAATTCTTTTTCTGGAAGGTTTTCTATCTGCACTTCATTTAGTTGTTTTTCTGGGGTTTTATCTTGTTCCTTCATCTGGTACATAGTCCTCTGCCTTTTCATCTTGTCTATCTTTCTGTGAATGTGGTTTCTGTTCCACAGGCTGCAAGATTGTAGTTCTTCTTGCTTCTGTTGTCTGCCCTCTATGAAGCAGATGTTTTAACGGCACCTTATGTGAAGCTCCACGTTAATAATCACTAAATATTAATTAATGATGGTGATAATGACTGGAGTATTATTTTTATTAAAGTACAAGGGCAATATGGAAATGCGGTAGTCTCCCTTTATCCAGGGTTTTGCTTTCTGAGGTTTCAGTTACCTTCGGTCAACTGGGGTCTCCTAGAGAAGCCGTGGGGGTTCTTTGGATGAAGAAGCCCTCCAAAATTCTCATGGTCCTGAAACAGGAGGGAAGGAGGCAGGGCAACCTTTGAAAGAATCTGTCCCATTTACTTTTGACTGTTTCTACCACATAATGTATTTTCCCTGTGCATAGTGTTATGGCTGTCCTAGAGATGTGCATATTTTCCTTATTCATTTTTCTTGATGTATGAATGCCAGATACACAGGAAAGACATGCAAGAATTTAAAAATTATAGAGACCCAGAGAGTCCAGAAGAGTTAAAATCCATGTCTGTGAATGTGAATGACTAGATAGACTTTTTAACAAAGTCCAAGGCAATGATAAACTGTGAAAAACATTTACAGCATTTATGAGTGAGTCCAGCCTTCTTAGAAAGTATCTGGCCTGCTCTGGTTCACAGGGTGGGGTGTGTAGTTTGTGACATGTACTCCTACAATGGGCTTCTCAACTCATAATCATCAGCGACTCAGTTAATGTAAATCCCTGACAATGGCAAGTTTAGTTCATAATTCTGTCACCAGTTTCTATCTTTTTAATGTATTTTTGGAGCATTTTGATAGGAAGTTGGGAGAAGGTTTACTAGGCACATCCAATTTATCACAATGACAACTCAAAAGTTGAGAGTCATGAGTGCCTCTTCAAAATCCCCCACTCATGATATACAGGTATTAGAGTTTTAAAGTCTGCTAAAGAATAAAGACAGAAAATGCGCTAATTGAGGGTGGTACAAGGGAATTTAAAATCCTAATTTTACAAAAATGTAGGCAGTTTATTTTATTGTACCCCCGAAGGTAAGTAAGCACAATGTAATTGGGGAATACTTCCATTAACAAATGGTGATAGCTGCGACACTTTGAACTGGGTTAGAAATTTGGAAAAATACTGCATAATGGATTATGTAAATATGAAATCCTCAGAATACTTATAGAACCCAAGTTTGCATTATTTGTCTCTGTATCATTTGTAGATATGTATAATTTGTATACAAATTATTATAGACTGGAGCTGTGAGATGACTACAGTAGGGCTCAGAAGGTCTACATCCTGAATATCATCAACAAGGGAATTCACTTCTGACAGGGGAAATCAAGTACCTCACTGTGCCCTATCGCCCAAAGTATTTCTGGTTATTGGCCCTCAATGAAATGTAAGCCCCTGGAGAAGGTTGGAGAAGGTCATCTGAAGTGACTAAGGGAATAAACAACCAGGCTTCCTGCTCACAGGACTGAAGAAGACCAGGAGAAAAGTAGAGTGTAAGTTCAAACAACGAATAGTGATTTCAAGAGGTCCGGTAGATTTTCTTATTTATTTTCTTTCCTTCTTTTTCCCTCCCTCCCCCCCCTTCCCCCCCTTCCTTGCTCCCTCTCTCTACACACACACACACACACACACACACACTCAGGCAGGAATTTTTACAAGGTATATATTATGCTCTGTTAATGGGCTTAACAACATATTCAGAGGAAGCAATGTTGTTTGCAGCAGAACCAAACTTTTCAAGGTGACATAGGGAAAGACAACCTTGGGTGCCAGGGACAGATCTTGAGCTGGCTGGTTGGCTGGGCCAGTTCTGTTGCAGCATTTCTGATGCTTTTACGACTGCATACTGCATGATAAGTGTTCTCTTCCCCTCTTGCTTCTCTTGTGCTTTCAAATATTTATATGAAATTGGCTGTGGAATTCCTACACTCCCTTGCTGTAATGCTCTTGTAAGGTGCTGATTCTCAGCACTGACTTCAATAGAACAGAGGGGGAGAAATTAGATAAGGAAATACAACAGAAAATAGGACACAAAACAGAAATAAGGAATGCATCCCTTTTCTGAATTACCTCAAATGAACCTTTAAGGGTTCATGGGGAAAAGTTTCAATAGCAGACGATTCTTTCCTAAAATACAAGGACCAGTATAATTACTGAGCATTCTATAAGACTCTAAATGAGTCCTTAAAAGCATGGTGTGTGTTATCAGTGTGGCTGCCATCTTATGATGGATGTTTTTTATTTTTCCTTTGGTTTTAAGAGACAAAAAATATGTTACTACCATACAAAATTTTTTTCCTTTGGTCTTAAGAGAGAAAAATATATAACTACCATTTACTGAAGGATACAGTAGAAAGCACTTTGTATTATTTCACTGAATCCTCAAAACAACAGCCTTTCAAAGTGGGATATTGTAAAACATACTTATTTTGTAGATAAATGAGGTTTATAGAGGTTAGAAAATTGCTGAAGGTCATATAGCTATTAATCGATGGGGTCAGGATTTGAATCCAGATCTAACTTGACTCTGAAATACAAAATCAGAACCACTTCCCCACACTTCTAGCTAAATTACAAAGCATCGATGTTAGTCTGCTCTACAAATTGTCTACAAATATATGGAGAGCTGTCGTGTGGCAGAAGGAGAAAACTTTACATTGTGGGTCCAAGGGTGAAGCCAGTAGGTAGACGATTGAGGATGGCAATGACAGGTTCAGAGTCTGGGGTCCCTCATACTGCCAGAGCCTGCCTGGTGGGCAGAGTGTTCATAAGCCAGCTTGTCATGCCACAGTGCCATCCTGACAACTTCTAGCAGATGCCTGGATTTCCTACTCTCCCTGGCTTTTCCTCTTCATCTGCCCCATGGCTCAGAGCTCACCTGTCTCTTGGGCTCTGTCGTGTTCTCCCCTCCTGCTGTATACAGGGTTCCTTGGCTCACCCCCAAGTCCACTGACTCTATGGAGGGACCCACAGTGACCTCTTCTGTTTTTGCCAGTGTCTGATCTCAGCCAAGACCCAGGTTCAGCTTGTTACTCCCTCACTCAAGCAGACAGCTGGAAGGAAGCCCATTCTGTTACACAGGAAGAAGTCTGTCCCAGGAAGCAGATCTTGATACCATATGAGGAAGAGCTTCCTAGCAGCCAGCGCTATCCAAAGATTAGATGCTCTGCCTGTGGTAGTAGTTATAATTTTTGTCATGAAGGGTTTCAAATATAATTGTGTGAGGATGTGGTGGGGATAGCATCTGTACCTTTTGATACAGTAACAAAGACTCCCCAAACCTCAGTGGTTTACAACAACTCAGGCTTATTTTTCACTCAGGTTAAAATTTAGTCCACCGTGGTTGTTGTGAATATTCCCTTCATCATTCTCCCTTGGAGGCCCAGGCTGACAGAGCAGCCTTTTTACCAGGGACACTGCAGGTCTCATGTCAGAGGAAAAAGAGTCATGACAAACCATGAGTTGTTTCTTAGAGCCATGGCTCAGAAGGGACGTTTGTGCTCATACTTCATTGACCAAAGCAAGTCCATGGACACTCCTGAGTTTAAAAGGGTGGGGATGTATAGTCCTTCCTCAGGGAGGGGCACTACAAGTCCTCTGGCCAAGCTTGGCATCAATGGGCACGGAAGCATAAGGGGCAGTGAATCTTTGGAACAGCAACATAGTCTCCACAACGTCTGTGCCAAAACAGAAATTATAAAAGTACTACGAGGGTGGTTTAGGCTGGATGATTTGTAAGTTTTCTCCTAACCTGGAGATTCTATGATATGCCAGGGTTCCCCAACCTTTTAGTGGTGAGCAATTACTTTTGAAATATTGGGGCAGGGAGATGAGGGCTTGAAGCAATAGAGACAGTAAAGTTCCTGGAGCAGGTTGGTAGGGCTTCTCACTACACCCTTCTGTGTGGATGCTGTCTGGTCTCATGCAGCACTGCCCAAAGGAAAAACAGTGAGAACCTCCTGTGTAATTTTAGACTGTCTAGGAGTCATGCTATAAAAGGTAAAAAGAAGTGGATAATATTCATTTGAATAATATATTTTATTTAATCTAACATATTAAAAATAGTTTCAACACAAAATCAATATAAAATTATTAATGAGATATTTTACCTTCTTCGTTTCATTCTAAGACTTCAAAATCTGTGTGTTTTTTACACTTTGAACACATCTTAATTTGGAGTAGCCATATTCTAAGTACTCAATAGCCACAAGTGGCTAGTGGCTACTGTAGTGGACAGTGTTAGTTTGGTGGAAAATGGTCAGGCTCTGGCATCAAACAGACCTGGATTTGGGGCTTCAGGTTTGGGGAGGATCCTGAGCTGTTGCTATTGAGGAGAGATGGAGAGAGGAAGCAAGAATGAAGAGGGTTTTATCTATACCCCTAAGAGGCAGGAATATTGTATCATGGTTAAGATTGCAGGCTGATCAGACAGACTGGATTTGAAACTGACTTGATTGGAAATCAGCTATGCCACCTAGTAGCCCTGTGGTCTTAGGTAAGTTATTTAACTTCTCTTACTCCCGATTTTCTTACCTGTAAAAAGAGGAAAGTTTAACTTCTCTTGAACAGCCTATGCAGGGATTGTTAATAGCATACCTATGTGGCCTGGCACATAACAGACAATAAATGGTTATTTATGATAACATTTGTATTATTATTTTTGTGAAGAAAGAAGAAGGGTAGAGGGGACAAACATCATTGCCACAAGGAGGGGAGGATGTTAATGGCAGTCAGGGAACAGGTCAGAGTTTATAATCAGCAAGTTATACCAATGAGTAAGCCAATTGCTCAGGTAGAGAATGCTGGTCTACCCTGCTTTCCTTTACCATTCACTCTGCAGATCTTTCTAAATCACTCGCTTCCTTTAGAACCGTTCTCCCTTTAACTCAACTTCTTCCATCTAGCATACTCTGCTCCAGTAATCCTAGATAGAAAGGCTCTGCATTTCACACTCAGAGAGTTTGGAGAAAGAATATAGTTCATAAATGAGAATTAGGTCTTGTGTGATAGAGAAAATTTGAGTCAAGATGGTGTCCACAGATCTGACTACGACCTCCAGTAGCCTAACTGTTGCTTATAATGGAGTCTCGTCTTGAGACAGTGAGCCATTTTGTTTCTGGCCAAATCTGGCATCCCGTGCAGGCACAAAAATGAAGAGACCCTGTCCTAACAATGATCTGTAGCATCATCATCAGGGGTCCAGCACAGAGCCCAAGAGAGCATAAAGAGACAGAGAACATACAAGAGCACAGCCCTTAATTAATGAACTTTACCATTAGGGTTGAGAGAGGAAGAACACTGAGGGGGAGGTGTTAAAATATGACTAAAAGCTGCAGCCAGCCCCTCTTCTTTGGCTCTGTCTTAGGAAATTCTTCCCCTAAGTCTTCCTACGAGCCAGCCAGACCTCAGGTTTTTTACAATATGAGCATCTTGGGAGCTAGCACACACTGACTTCAAAACTGTTATCAGCACCTTCCCTGGGATCAAAAAACAAGCAATACGGATTATACTCTCAGACGCCAGGTTTGAGAAAGCTCACAATACACTAATTTTCCAGGACAATGAGTGTCTCAAAGTTGATCCCTGATCCTGCAGCAACACAGAGAAAGAGCTACGTCCTCTGGCCAGCCAAGAAGTCCTGTTTTCTTAGCAACTGGCACCATTAGCCTAAGAAGGGGATAAGCAACCATTGGAATTTCAAATGGCGAATTTCCCAGAAATGCATTCTTCTTTTCTGAGAACAGCACAGATTGGCTGGCTTCAATGAGGTACCTGGGGTGATATCCTGTCACCCAAAATACAGTAAAAATATCGCCTTGGTGTTTCATAATAAGAATCATTTATAATTTCAATTTGCTATATACCTTTACCTTACATGGTTGAAAAAATTATATTTTTCTAGCAGTAAATCACTAAACATCATCTGGAATTTTCCTAGGATCAAATAACAATGTACACAACTGAGATAAATCACAAAAAGAGAGTTTTTCACTCTATTTGATCTTGCTATTTTACATGAGTAAGAAAACAGATGAATGTTTTATGAACTTCACTTTCATCATGAATAATATTGTATATGACATTTAAACATACTCTTAATTATTTACCACATTTTTTCTGTTAACTTCTGGGCACTTAAAAATGAATTGAGATTTGCAGGGGTGAGGGGGTGTGATTTTGCATGAACATACCTTTCAGCTTTTCTGTGCAATCTATTCATTTCAAGGACATTCCCGTATAGAATCCAAATTCTGCATTTCCTTTGCACTGCAGTTTAATGAAACCCCAGCATTTTTCTTGCTCCAAAAATGCCAAATGTAGTTAAGAATGCCTTGATAATATGCTATTGCTAAAAACTATTTATATTCATAGATTCCTGACAGTTTACTGCTTTTTGACATGGTATCTCTCATTGTAGAACTTTGGCCAACATGTATATTTATATATATATATATTACATGTATATTTATATTACATAATTAACACATATATATTTTTCCTACGTTTTAGTCTCCAGTTGCCACCAAACATACCTACACTCTGAGAAATAAAAATATGTAAAGCTCTTATTATCAGGATACAATTCTAGATATACATCTATAAATCATCTTTAAGTGGTTATGAATATTTTAGAAGTGAGGAATAATGTATACGAAAGCAGGATGCCCTAAATTTCAACCAACGTCAGTTGGTTGAAAAACTCATTACCACCGAGTATGAAATTAAAAGACAGACAGAACTACTTGCTTCTGTAAAGTCGATATGTGCAGGGGCATGTGTATAGGTATGTGTCTTTGTGCCGTATTCATGAGAGTTGAAAACATTTTGAGAAAGGAGATCGTCACATTCCACTTTAGGGAAAAACATGCAGTGTCTTTCACAAGCAAATACACAGGAACATTTATTTTCTCTTCGTTACAATTTGGGCTGGAGAGGGTGAGTATGACTGCCATGGCAGGTACGGAGAGGCGCTGGTCCAGGGATCAGAAGGATGGGAGAGAGAGAGGGCAACCCCACAGATGTGCCATCACAGTCTCAGGTCTACTGTGTAACTTGTCAGTGGGTGGTTTATTTGTGGAATCTTTCCCTGCTGGTCACACAATGAGTGGGCGCTCCTTCGGATAAGCATAGCTAAATGCTGTTTGTATCTCATTTGGGGAGCATAAGACCAGGGCAGGCCTATACATCATCATTGCAGCCATAGAATGCTTTCCCCCAACCTGCGTTTAAGCTGAGAACATGGTGCCTTATGGGGATGGCCAGAGTTCAACATCTTTGGCCTCATTTTAAAAAGTTAACACACCATAATGCTGTGCTCATTCTTGCAACAGCAAGTATGTGAACAACCTAAAAAGAGAGAATGAATTTAAATGCTGTTAATTATGCTTGAGGCTATGACACTCCTTCCTAAGTAATTATGAGAGGGACACACGTCCCCAGCCTTTCTGGTTCCTGGCAGTTTACACAGAAAGAGGGAAAGGTGCATTGCACACATCTATCAAGTCCTTGGTCTCCCTGCTTCCCCGATAAACTGCGGGAGCCTCTGTCCAGTATTTGGAAAACTGTCTGCATATCTTTAGGGCCACAAACTTGCTGTGAAGAGGGAGCTGAGTCAGAAGGGTGCCTGCAATGATAGAAATAAACACATTTTTCCTTTGTATCCTTATTAGAATAGAATCAGAGAAATTCTGAGTGTGCTAAGGAATTATCTGTTTCACAGAGGCAGCCACTGAGGCCCAAAGTTGCACGGCTGGTGCATGTAAGAACTTTCAGTTGTACTATCTGCTGTACACAAAGTCTGCACTCATCCACGGAGTAAAAATAAAGAGAAAAGAAAACAGATAAGGAGTGGTTAGTGTTGAGCCCTAGGGGCTAAAGTGACTGAATTTTTTTTTTTTCTTTAACAAATCTGTCACCTTGAGAGTCTCCCTTGACCCCTTGCCCCAGATACTGGAGGGAAAGCAATGCCGGGCACAGCTGAAATAGGAAACGTGACACGTCTGGTGCACTGTCTTTGGCAAATGGATTACAGGAAACACTGATGTTTTTTGATGTTGTTTCAGTCGTGCTTGGGGACAGTATGGAGTTGTGGGGTGGACCTTGGCAGATTACACATGTATCAGAGTTCAGAGGTTTATTTGTTCTTGTAGCGATTCCAAATACTCCTGAATGCAGCACAGAAAATGAATTAAGAGGGAACAGGGCAGCTACAGGTACTTACAGACGTGAGGAGACTTAATAAAGCTTCTGTTGAGATGAAAGGACCTTAAACTCCATTAGCAGTATCCTTGGGAGAAAAGAAAAACAACAAACAAACTACCATGCTAGCAGGACATCCTGAAAGGACTGTCACTGGAGCAACCTGCTCCAAAGATTTTCCAACTAATTGAAATTAATGATCCCTCCAGCAGCTGAGATTGAGTCCCGCACCCCTACCACGTGCAACAAGCAGGACTCAACACTTAGCCAGGGAATTTGGTTTCAACCTGGCCTCTAGTTTTTAGTCTTTGCTTGTCCAGGGTAGGGCACTTTTCCTGGAGAAATCAAATGTACATCTAAGAATATCTGCATGAGACTAGACAGGGCCAGCCTGTAGGAAAACTGGGAAATTCTCAGAATTGTGTTTGACCAGTCTCAAAGTTTCCAGCCTAGGGACTAAGTTTTCTGAACCAAAAGATTTTTGTTTGTTTGTTCATATTTTTGTAACTGTCAGGTGCAAGAGAATAGTCTGGCAGATGCAGTTTTCTTTTTGTAAACCAACAAATATTTATTTATTCATAGAAACTAGAGCCATAAAACAGGATCTTAGAGAGATAAGCCTTCACTGGGGCTGAAATCTTTTAGTTTTGTTTTGTTCTGTTTTTTTCAAGAGATCTTTCTCTTCTAGCACTCTGGTCCTCAAACTGGCAACATACTGGAACAAACTAGGAAAATTAAAAATACCAAGGCCTGGGACTTCCCTGGATGTCCAATGGTAAAGAACCTGCCTTCCAATGCAGGGGACCCCAGTTCCATCCCTGGTTGGGGAACTAAGATCCCACATGCCGCAGGGCAACTAACCCCATGCGCCACAACTACTGAGCTCACACGCCTCAACGAGAGAGCCCGCATGCCACAAACTACAGAGCCAAGGTGCTCTGGAGCCTGTGTGCTACAATTAGAGAGAGAAAAATCCGCATGCCACAACTAGGGAGAAGCCCGAGTGCCGCAACGAAGATCCCATGTGCCACAACTAAGACCCGAGACAGACAAAAAAAAAAAAGAAAGAAAGAAAGAAAAAAAAAACCCAATGCCTGAGGGATTCTCATTTAATTGGTCTGGGGTGCAGCCTGATTCTAATATACGGCAATGTTTGAGAACCACTGTTCTAGCAGATCCATACACACACACACACACACACACATACACACACAGTACCATTTACAGGATATCTTAAAGCAACATCCATGTACCATTAACCAGATCAAGTTGGAAGACTTCGTTCTGATGCCAAAATATTAAACTTCTTAGAGGGTTTTACAGAGACAATTAAATACTTGGAATTTGACCTGACCAATTATCTTTTCCCCTGACAAGCTGAATGGAAACTATAGCATAAGGTATATCTCCTCCTCCTGGAGAAAGTTTCTTCCTAGGGTCATCCAATGAAGATTGGGAACTAGGGACAACAAGGACTTCCTGGGCTAGGACACCAGTACCAGGTGTAGGTAGTCACTGTGCCCTGGATGGCCTAAGGGATAGAAGCAGAAAGGGATAGCTACCCTTCCCAGCTAACCCTGCCCTTCGGGCCAGCTACGGCCCTCAGCAACAAGAAGGGTTCCCTTATTAAACAGTTAATATATTGCCTTGAATAAGTAGAAAGCAGAATTTCCAAAGCATTCCTACCTCTAAACAAAGTTGTTGCCCTTTTCCCAGGGCCACCTCTAAACACACTAGTAGAGGATGGCCTTGGAGAGCTAGTCTAACATTGTATTTGAAAGCCAGAGGAAAATTAGCCAAGAAACCACAGTTACTTGGTTTTTTTAGAGATGGATGAAGAGAACAGATTACATTTGTGATTAGAAATGTGATCAAATATGCCTTCTCCGGAGTCCCCACCCAACAACCCCGATAGGCTTTAAAGATCGCTCTGCTATAGAACCTTAAATTTTCATTATCAGATATTATTTGGATTAAGTCATTGAAAGTATCTGCCAAAAGACAAATCTGGGAGGCAGCACTTGCTGTGATTCTCAATGTCATGAGGGACTGGGGATGAGACCCTGATAGGGGTGGAGATGCTTTTCTAGACTAAATCCCCCCTTTCTCTACTGAGCCGAAATAATGGGGGTGGTGAAGGATGTTGTTACAAATGGGGATTTATTATGTATCTCATGTGCATGGTGTGGAGGTATTTTTTAAAAAGTGAAACAATTTATTTAAACCAAGAGTGATTAACATTTTGGCACAAATTAGTTGATCAGATGCTAGCAAAAGCCCTAGGGACAAGGACAAGGGAGAGGAGAGATGTGATGAGGAAGGAAGTGGGACAGTAAAATCTGAGGCTTGGGGGAGGGGGCCCCATATGGGGTGTTGCCCCCAGAGGCTTTGACCAAGAAGGGAACAGAGGAAGGGAACTGGCAAATGACAGCAGTAAAGGAGAATCTGAATAAAAAATGCAAAACGTGGACGACAAATGTCTATCTTTCTAGTTTTTCCTAGTTGTGTCCTGGTCAAACTCAGTGTAATCAGAAATGACAACTGTTTTTGTTTGTTTGTTCCTTTTAGTACATCATAGTAATAGCTAACATTTACTGAGTGCTTGCTCTGTGCCACGCACCGTTCTAAGTACTTTATATCATGTCTATGAGGTAGGTGCTATTTTTGTCTCCATTTAAAAAACAGAGACCAGAGAGGTTAAATAATTTACCACAGGCCACACAGCTATAAGTGGCTGAGCTAGGACTATGGACCCAGTGAATGAGTCTTACTCTTAAGGACCACATTCTGCCCATTCTTTATAAGGGTTAGGAGGGCATACAGACATGTATCTCAAAGAAGAAAGAGAGTACCTGCATCTTCTTTCCAGGGAGGGCCAACAGGCCATTTAGTTTCAAGCCCTTTACTTAGCCCTGAAAGAAGATAAACAAGTTTTATTTCTTTTAAGGGCTACTCATCCCTTCAAAGGATGATTTCACATAGGTCACTGAGTACTAATGAAGAAGACAAGAGGTGGAGTTAAAAATTTTGTAGGTAAGTGTGAAAGTGGTGTCTAGGGGAAGTGTGGTGGAGGGGCGCTCAGGGGTCCAGGGTTAGGACACTGGGCCCTCCTTTCTAACAACGGTCTCATAGTCTGTTCGAGGCTAGTTGAAAGAAAAATGTCTTCTTATGGGGATACCATTTTATAGCCCAAAACTGACCCCAGCACTAAGGTAATGTCCTGATATTCCTTGCATCGAATGATACTTGCAATCATGTTTCTCTCTTAAAAAAGCAAAAAGGCTTCCAGTCTGAGCTGGAGGTAAATAGAATGTGATTTGGTTATAGAATGCCTTTCATGTCATATATTCATTACTTAGAAGGAGCACCACATTTGCCTTTATTTTAAAATCATAGTAATTTAAAAAACAAAAGCCTAAGTGCATCTGTTTATGTTGAAAGCCCCCGTCTGTTTGATATGATTTTCTTTCTTAAGAGCTTGAAGAATGGCTTAGGCTTTCATCTCTCTATCTAGTGGTTTGGTTGACCTTCTAATGGAAAGGCCTGGAACTGCTTAAGTTCTGTGTGCAGCCAGCAGAGTGAAAGCAATAGACCATGGGGACTGAAGCTGAACTGTCTCGTCTGATGCTGTAGACCTGCTGGCCACTCTAGTGCCCAACACAAAGAAGGTCCTTAACGAGGAGACTACAGTCCAGAGAGATGAAGTTATCTTTCCAAGATCACTCTACAAGTGTATGTGTTATCTAATAAATACATAACAAATGACTACAAACTTATTACAAATTATTAATGAGGGCTCAGAACAACACACATTTATTACTTCATAGTTTCTGTGAACTAGAAATACAGGTGTGGCTTATCTGGGTCCTCTGCTTCAAGGTCTCTCACAGTTGCAGTCAAGGTGTCAGCTAGGGCTGCACTGCATCTGAAAGCTCAACTGGAGATGGACTCTCTTCCAAGCTCTTGCTTGCTTGTTAGAAGGAATCACTTCTCTGTTCACTGTTGGCCAGAGGCCATCCTCCATTCCTTGCCTCCAGGCCTCCCCAAAATGGGGTTACTTGCTTCTTCAAAGAGTCTGGGAGAGAGGTCTAAGATGGTGCGGGAGTAAGAACCTGAGCTCACCTCCCACTATGGACACACTGAAACTATACTTACATACAAAGCAATTCCTCTTGAAGAAGACTTGAGGGCTGAATGAACAGCTACTGCACATAGAAAGACCACATAGAAAGGGGCAGGAAAGATGGAGACACAGTATTCACAGGAACCCCACCCCTGACACGGTGACCTACAGTAGAGAGGGATATTGCTGAGAGCCCCCAGGTCTCCCCTTGGCCCACGCGTGCTCCGGCTCCAGCTGCCCTACCAAGGTAGCCTCAACCCAGGGACTGACCTTGACCAGGGTCAGCTCCAGACACAGTTGCCTTGCCAAGTCAGCCTCGAGCTAAGCACTCTCCAGGGAATAACCCTGGTCTAGGCCCATTCCAGCCCCAGCTGCCCTGCCAGGATGGCCTCAGGCACAGCACTCCCTAGAGATTGCCCCCTGCTCACACTTGCTCCAGCTCCGGCTGGCCTGCCAAAGCTGCAAGGTGCAAGCAGTCTACATAGGGGATGCTCCCACACAAGGACCACTCCTTCAAGACCAGGAGAAGTAGTTGTTTTGCCTAATTTATAGAAACCAAAAACGAAAGTTAAACAGAATGAGGAAATAGAGAAATATGTTCCAAATGAAAGAACAAAATAACCGCCCTCAAAAAAAACCCCTAAAGGTCCACATAAAAAAAAAAAAAATCCTAAAAAAAAAAAGAATGCTCACCAAACTCAGTGAGAGAAGCATGGAGGAATTCAGTGAGAACTTTGACAAAGACTTAGAAAATATAAGAAAGAACCAATGAGAACTAAATCACACAATAACTAAAATAAAAATATGTATTACAGGGAATCAACAGCAGATTAGATGATACAAAGGAATAGATAAGTTACCTAGAAGATAGAATAGTGAAAATCACCCAGACAGAACAGCAAAAAGAAGAAAAGAATTTTAAAAAATTAGTAGAGTTTAAGGGACCTCTGAGATAACATCAAATGTACTAACATTCACATTATAGGGGTTCTAGAAGGAGAAGAGAAAGGGACAGAAAATTCATTAGAAAAAATAATGGCTGAAAACTTTCCTAACCTGGGAAAAAAACAGACATCCAGTGCAAGAAGCCCAGAGGGTTCCAAATAAGATGAACCCAAACAGATCCACACTAAGGCATATCATAATTAAAATGGCAAAAGTTATAAAAAGAGAATTTTAAAGGCAGCAAAAGAACAAACAAACAAATAACTAATCATATACAAGGGAAACCCCATAAGACTAGCAGCTGACTTTTCAGCATACACTTTACAGATCAGAAGGGAGTGGCAGGATATATTTAAAGTGCTGAAAGAAAAAAACTTACAACCTAAGAAAATCTATCTGTCAAGGTTATCATTCAGAATTGAAGGAGAGAGAGTTTCCCTGAGAAGCAAAAACTAAAGGAGTTCATCACCACTAAACCAGCTTTACATAAAATGTTAACAAGTCTTCTTTAAGCAGATAAGAAAAAGCCACGACTAGATATAAAAAAAATACATGAAAGGGAAAATCTTACTGGTAAAGGCAAATATATAATAAAGGCAGTGGATCAGGCACTTAAAAAGCTAGTGTGAAAGTTAAAAGACAAAAGTATTACAATCAACTGTAACTACAGTAAATAGTTAAGGGAAGCACAAAATAAAAAGATGTAAAATATGACACAAAAAACATAAAACATGGTGATGGGGAGTAAAAATGTAGTTCTTTTAGAATGCCTTTGAACTATCAGCTAAAGTGACTATTAGCTTAAAATAGATGGATATTTTTATACAGGTTGATATATATGAATCTCCTTATTGTAACCACAAACCAAAAACTTACAATGGATACACAAAAAATAAAGAGAAAGGAATATAAACATAACACTAAAGGAATCCATCAAAACTCAGGGGAAGAAACCAAGAAAAGAAGAGAGGAACAGAGAAGAACTACAAAAACAATCAGACAACAATTAATAAAATGGCAGTAAGTATTTACCTATCAATAATTACATCAGATGTAAATGAACCAAATATTCCAATCAAAAGACATAGGGTAGTCAAATGGATAAAAAAAAAAGAACCATCTATATGTAGCCTATAATAGACTCACCTCAGATCTAAAGACACATACAGACTAAAAGTGAAGGGATGTAAAAAGATAATCCATGCAAATGGAAAAGAAAGCTGGGGCTGTAAAAAAAGATAAGAAAGTACATTACATAATGACAAAGGGGTCAGTCCAACAAGAGGATAAAACATTTGTAAAAATATACGTACCAAACATAGGAAGACCTAAATATATAAAGCAAATATTAACAGAGATAAATGGAAAAATAGACAACAGCACAATAGTAGTAGGGGACTTAGCCTACTTACATCAAATGTTAGATCATCCAGACAGAAAATTAATAAGGAAACACTCGTCTTAAGTGACACATTAGACTAGATGAAATTAACAGACATATATAGAACATTCCATCCAAAAGCAGCAGAATACACATTCTTTTCAAGTGCACATGGAATATTTCCAAGATAGATCATATCCTAGGCCACAAAACAAGTCTCAATAAATGTAAGAAGACTGAAGTCATATCAAGCATCTTTTCTGACCATAATGAAGACTAGAAAATCAACTACAAGAAGAAAACTGGAAAAAACACAAACATGTGGAGACTAAACAACATGCTACTAAACAACCAATGCATCAACAAAGAAATCAAAGAGAAAATCAAAAAATACCTTGAGACAAGTAAAAATGGGAACACAAATATCCAAAACCTATGGGATGCAACAAAAACAGTTCTAAGAGGGACGTTCATAGTGATTCAGGCCTACCTTGGGGAAACAAGAAAAATCTCAAATTATCCATCTAAAAGTACATTTAAATGAACTAGAAAAAGAAGAATAAGCAAAGCCCAAAATTAGTAGAAGGAAGAAAATAATAAAGATTACAGCAGAAATAAATAAAACAGAGACTAAAAGAAAAGAAAGTATCAATGAAACTAAGAGTTGGCTCTTTGAAAAGATAAACAAAATTGCTAAACCTTAAGCCAGACTCCTCAACAAAAAAGAGCCCAAATAAATAAAATCAAAAATGAAAGAGGAGAAATTAAGTTACAACCAACACCACAGAAATACAAAATATTATAAGAGAATACTATAAACAATTGTATGCCAACAAATTAGACAAGCTAGAATAAATGGTTAAATTCCTAGAAACATAAAATCTTCCAAGACTGAATCATGAAGACACAGGAAATCTGAATAGACTGATTACTAATAACCAAATTGAATCGATAATCAACCCCCACCCCAAAAAAAAAATGCCAGGTCCAGTTGGCTTCACAGGTTAATTACACAAAACATTGAAAGAAGAGTTAATATCTATCCTTTTCAAATTATTCCAAAAAACTGAAGAGGAAGGAATACTTTCAAACTTATTTTACAAGGCAGAATTACTCTAATACCCAAAGCAGAAAAAGACACCACACAAAAAAGAGAATTGCAGGCCAATATCCCTGATGAACGTAGACGCAAAAAATTCTCAACAAAATATTAGCAAACTAATTCAATAATACATTAAAAGAATCATACACCATGATCAAGTGGGATTCATTCCAGGGATGCAAGGCCATTTATGACAAACCCACAGCTAACATCATAATGGTAAAGAGCTGAAAGCTTTTCCCTTAAGAGCAGGAACAAGACAAGGATGCCCACCCTCACCACTTTTATTCAACATAGTATTGGAAGTCCTAGCCACTGCATTAGGCAAGAAAAAGAAATTAAAAGCATTCAGATTGGAAAGGAAGAAGTAAAACTGTCAATATTTACAGATAACATGATACTATATATAGAAAACCCCAAAGACTTCACCAAAAAACTGTCAGAACTAATACATGAATTAAGTAAATTTGCAGGATACAAAGTTAATATACAGGAATCTGTTGCATAAACTAATATACACATAATGAACTATCAGAAAGACAAATGAAGACAACAGTTCCATTTCAGTTGCATCAAAAAAGCATAAAATACCTAGGAATAAATTTAACCAAGAAAGTGAAAGACCTTCACTCTGAAAACTATAAGACATCGAGGAAAGAAAATTGAAAATGATACAAATAAATGGAAAGCTATACTGTGCTCATTGATTAGAAGAATCAATATCATTAAAATACTCATGGTACCCAGAGCAACCTACAGATTCAATGCAATCCGTATCAAAATACCAATGGCATTCTCTACAGAATTAAGACACATAATTCTAAAATTTGTATGGAAACACAAAAGACCCTGAATAGCCAAAGCAATCTCAAGAAAGAACAAACCTGGATGTATCATGCTTTCAGACTTGAAACTATACTTCAAAGCTATAGCAATCAAAACAGTATGCTACAAGCTAAAATGACAAAAACGAAAAAAAACTCCCCAAAACAAACAACAAAAAAAACAGACATACAGATCGACGAAACAGAATAGAGAGTCAACAAATACACCCACACTAATACGGTCAATTAATCTATGACAAAGGAGGCAAAAATATACAATGTGGAAAAGACAGTTTCTTCAATAAATGGTGTTCAGAAAACTGGACAGTTACACACAAAAGAAGGAAACGGAATCACTTTCTTACACCATATACAAAAATTAAATGGTTTAAAGACTCAAATTTTAGACCTGAAATCATAAAATTCCTAGAAGAAAACACAGGCAGTCACCTCTTTGATATTGACCTTAGCAACATTTTTTGAATATATCTCCTCAGGCAAAGGAAACAAAAGCAAAAATAAACAAATGGGACTACATCAAAGTAAAAAGTTTTTGCACAACATATGAAACCACTGACAAAACAAAAAGGCAACCTACTGAATGGGAGAAGATATTTGCAAACAATATATCCAATAAGGGGTTGATAACCAAAATATATAAAGAACTCATACCATTCAATATCAGAAAAAACTAACAACCCAACTAAAAATAGACAGAGGTCCTGAATAAACATTTTTCCAAAGAATACATACAGATGGCCAACAAGTACATAAAAAGATGCTCAACATCGCTAATCATCAAGGAAATGCAAATCAAAACCACAGTGCAATATCACCTCACACCTAGAATGGCTATTATCAAAAAGACGAGAAACAACTTGGAGAGTAGAGAGGATGTGGAGAAAAGGGAACCCTCGTGCACTGTCGGTGGGAATGTAAACTGGTGCAGCCACTATGGAAAATGATATGGAAATTCCTTAAAAAACTAAAAATAGAACTACCACATGATCCAGAAATTCCACTTATGGGCATTTATCCAAAGAAAATGAGAACACTAATTCAAAGATTAAAATCTTGCCATTTGAGGCAACATGAATGGACCTGACAGTATTATGTTAAGTGTAATAAGTCAGACAGAGAAAGACAAATGCTGTATGACCTCACAAGTGGAATCTAAAAAACAAAGCCAATAGCAAACAAAGCAAAACAAAACAGAAACAGACTCACAGGTACAGAGAACAAACTGGTGGTTGCCAGAGGAAAGGTGGGGGTGGAGGGAAGGATGCAATAGGTAAAGGGGATTAAGAGGTACAGACTTCCTGCTCTAAGACAAATAAGTCACAGGGATGTAATGAATGTACACATGGAAATCTAGTCAATAGTACTGTAACAACTTTATATGGTGATGGATGATCTTATTGCAGTGACCATTTCATAATGTATAGAAATACCTTGTACACCTGAAACTAATTTGTTAATTATGATTCAGCAGGGACAGAGAAAGAGAGAGAGAGGGACTCTGCTAGGAAGATGGAAGTCACACTTTTACAACCTAGTCATGGAAGCAACATCCCATCACCTTCGCCATATTTTACTGAATAGAAGCAAATCACAAGTACCACCTGCCCGTGAAGTGGGGAGGCTTATACAAGGGCATGAATACCAGGAGCAGATACCTGGGGGTGTTATCGTAGGGTCTGGCCACCACACTCAGGCAAATAAAACCAGGACTACAACCTATGATAAGCATTGCCTCTCCACCCTGCCCTTTCCTTAGCTAACCATATGTATGTACTTTGAACACACATATAGTATAACTTATTACGAGCAAGGCAATGTAAGGATCAGCCACGATTATAGTGAAAGGGTTCACAATCTACTAGGGGAGATGAATGAAAAAGCTACACAAAATATACAAGAAAATATTGATACCGAAAATTGTGGGGAGTGGGGGTCAGGGGGGTATTCAGGTCTAGAAACATAAAAAGTCCAATAAAATAAATTCTACTTTGGGGCTGCTATTGTTCACAAAGTATACAGATGATTTGAACTGGGTCTGGAAGAGTAGATAATAACCAAGATTTATATTGCTTTTTGCGTGTTTTACTATGTTAAGTGTTTTATATGAAATATTCTATTTAATTTTCATAGTAATCCCCTAAGGTTGGTTTTATTATTATCTCCACTTTAAAAATGAGGAAACTAAGGCCCATAGAGGTAAAGTGACTTGCCCAAGGTGGTGAATAGGGAACCAACCACATCTAACCCACAGCCCACTCTTATAAGCATTGCTTATAAGACTGGGACTGGCCAGTCTAGGCAAGTGGGGGAAAGTCATTTCCAGCAGTGCAAATGGCATTAGCAAAGAAGTAAAGACAGCTAGCCTTTTGGTTGGAGAAACTACAGTTCCCTCTGTCTAGAAAGTTCTTTCCTTAGCTCTTCATAGGGCTGGCTCATCAGTGCCTTTGGATCTTAGCTCAAATGTCATTTCCAGATAAAGTAGTTAGGAACTCCCTCCCCCCTCCCCTCTATCACCATCATTAGCTACTTTTGTCACTTCATCATGTTTGCTATTCTCATAAGTCAACATAAGCCATAATTATTTTGTCCATTCCTTTCTCTACTTGGTCACTGTCCCCCCTCCTGAATGTGAGCCCTATGAGGGAAAGGACCTTATTTGGCCATTACTTCTGTGTCCCCCACGTCTTCATAATGCCCAGTATAAAGTAGGTACCTGACCAAGTGTGAAATCATTACAGGAGAGGGGTAGGGAGGAAAGCTGAAGCTGGTTTTTGTGCGGTTAAGGAGTTTGGTTTTTATTCTGTAGATGATGATGGAGCCTGTGGAGGATTTTTGAGCAGGAGAGTGACATAATGACAGCAGAGTTTTGAGAAAATGACTGTGTGGACTGCATGCTTCTGGACAGTGATATTAAAGAACAGTTTGCTTTCAGAGTTCTTGTGACCCTTCCTATGCCCTCAACCTCTCTAGAACCTAAAGATTTTCAGCCGTCTATCCTTCTCCTGCCAAGGGGAAAACTCATTTCAAGGGAGATATAAAATACTTATTTCTGATCCTTCCAGGAAATCTTGCATTTTAAAGGAGAGCTGATACTTAACACTGGCCCCTAGGTTCCAGACCTGGTTTTGGATCTGGTGTGCTGTGTGATCTCAGGTAAACCCTTTATGTCTCTCAGCTTAAGTTTCTTCTGTGAAATGAGAAGGTTGGGCTAGATGCCAATCCTATGATCTCACTATGCTCATCTCTAATTAAAGGCTGGGGTGTTTTGATAGATAATCAAGGATAGAAAAAGACTCTTTTCTAACAGTAAGGAAAATTTTATATTTCCTAACCAGTGGTCAAGAAAAATTGTTGACTTACATTTACCTAGATTACAGGTGAGTTGGTTTGTTTTTCTTGATACCTTTATTCATGTTCTGCTTCCTCCTCCACAAAAGGTCCAGAAACATGCAGCCAACCTCTTGTGAGACACAGTCTCGGGCGATAGATGGGTCTCCATTGTTTCTGCATTTATAGCACACTGTCATGAACTATAAAATGAGCATGAGCCAGAGTCATCTTGGGGGTGGCCCAGACAGGACTGGCTAGTGAATGAAATATCACACGGCTTTCAAGGATGGGAAAGTAAGAAAGACTTGCAAATAAGTTAATGCCAGAAATCCTATTGCTGCTGCCCAATCCCAAATCCTGCCTCTCTTGCCTACCTCCCTGATCCTCCCGCCACTCATCCATCCTCGGGAACCTTCCCTGCCATGTGGCTTTGCAGCCTCCAACAAAAATGTATTTAGTAACTCCCGGAAAGATTTCCATCTAGTACTTTGCTACAGAATACAAATGGAGCATTTGAGCAGTGTTTCATGGTTAGGATGTACCACACACTGCCACATCTGTTTAAACTCCTGTTGAAACGTGTGCCTCCCCCTTTCCCTTTCTTTCAGCTTCCCCGCTGATCTCCCTGCCTCCTCATCCACACAAACACAAGCATTCTTCCTACTTCTGGAAGCTTAGATGATTTTCCCTCTAAAACTTCAGAGGAGGAGACTGCCTGGCAGTTTTTGAAAGTTTCCTTGAGTTCTATTAAATTGAAATAGCATTTTTAGAACTTGGAAAATAGTAGTGGAGCACGATGGTGGTCTTCTCAGAGCATGTCAGGATAATCAATCTTTTTAAAGACCTGCAGGCGTGAAGTGTGACAGTGCTCAAGAGCTCGGATCCGATGTGTCTGACTTGCTGGAGTCTCTGCTGAGGAGGATAATTTATCATATCTTAACCGTGGAACCAGTTGGATTAATTGTTTCCCATGCATGTATGTATTTAATCGTGCATATGTCCCTAAGTGTGATAGAATCACTTGATGGGCTATCCTTTCACTTCCTAAACTAATCAAAGCCTCTCTCTTATCCCAAATCTGCCCACCCTCTCTCCCCCAAAATCCTTAAGGAACAAAATTCCAATCTTTGTATTCAAAACACAAAAACAGAGAGCATATTTAAATGTCTTCTTCTAATACTGTTTCAGAACAAGAGAGACTTCATTAAGTAGGAATTAATCAAGTTTTGCTCATAACCGCAGTTATTCAGCAAAGACTAAAGGGCATATCCTATGCCATCCTGACAAGGAAGGTACTGCCATGCATAGGAACTGGTGGGGGTAGGGACTAGTAGTCACCCTGACAAAATGGAGACAGTACTAGAGCTCAGGTTGTGGCCACAGAGGTTTGTTTTATGAGAAGTTACTCAATGCATCTAAGCCACAGTTAACTCACACGTGGAACAGATGTGGTATTGCTCAGATGTCATATGAAGTAAATAAAACACTTCATTTGAAGTGCCTAGCTCAGGGGCTGGTTCATCCTAGGCGCTCCAAAAACAGCACAGGACTACTAAGGTAATGGTGAGGAAGACACAGTCAGAAGCAGTAGTCCCCAAGGAGGTGCCAAGGTTATCCTTTGGTAGTGTGCGAAGAAGATACAGTGATTTCTTTTGATATTTGTATTTTATCTAGAAAGGAAAGAAAATAGCTTCACAAACACTTAAAATACTGGTTGACCTGTGGCCTCTCTCGGTCTGCGTGTCAGTGCCACGTGACCTGGGAGGCAGGCGAGCCATCTTAAGCAACGGGAGAGCTCATCACAGCAAGGATGGGTGGGCAGTGGGGCCCTTGCGTTGGCCTTCACGTCTGTGTGTTGAGATGAATTACTGTGTGTGCAGTGAGGTGGGCTGTCAATATTATCGAGTTTTAACCAAACTAACCCCTGTAAACTAGACAAATGACTAAAAAGGATTCCTGCTCTACTTAAAAAAAAAAAGAGTATTAAAGATACGGTAAAAAATTGTGGTGGGGTCTGAGGTTTTTCTACTTGCAAGCTAATAAGCTAGTTTGCCACATTTAATGGAAACTGGCAGAAGACTCCTGGGTCAGAGACAAAATACTTGACTACTCACAGTACAACAGGCAGCATGAGCCACATGTCTGTCCTAGCTCCCCTTGCCCCAAGTCCCTCAGGGCCAACGTGGACAGCCTGCGTGTCACAGCTGAACAAAGTCTGACGAAGGAAGCCCAAATACTCTATAAAGGGACTGCTAGAAACCTGCCCACACTCTGCCCCAGAGAAAGACATTATCTTTATAGTATTAGACAGCAAACAAACCTGTTCTCTGCTCTAGAAGGAGCCACTATTTTTATGTTTCAAGGCTGTTTGCTATATAAACATCCTTGAAAAGATAGCCCAGAACGAAAGCTGCCAGAGCCTATGCTCACAAGACAAACAGAAAAAAAAGGAGACCGATGAAGACCTGACTCAAAGAAGATATTATGTATTAATGAAGTACAAAGGAAAATAAGAAAATATCTCAGCTTAGACTCCTACCTCCAGAATGAGCAAGCCCTTTTATATGATATAAACAGTGATGAACTAATTAGATCAAACCAGAGGTCAGCTAAAAAAAATTAGAAGTGGGCTTCCCTGGTGGCGCAGTGGTTGAGAGTCCGCCTGCCGATGCAGGGGACGCGGGTTCGTGCCCCGGTCTGGGAGGATCCCACGTGCCGCGGAGCGGCTGGGCCCGTGGGCCATGGCCGCTGGGCCTGCGCGTCCGGAGCCTGTGCTCCGCAGCGGGAGAGGCCACAGCAGTGAGAGGCCCGCTTACCGCAAAAAAAAAAAAAAAAACCCCCCCCCCCCCCAAAAAATTAGAAGTGATAAAAGACTATCTGAAATACAGATTTATACGTACTCCCATGAAACATAAACCTTGATGCAATTACATAAATTGTACCTTGAAATATTAGCAAATCATAATAGCATGTTTATATAATTTATCAATAAATGTACACATAAGTAAAGAACTAAAATTTGGGATCTGTGCTCAACTCGTTTAACTTTGGGAGATATACATTCATATCCTTGTTCTAGACTAGAGTGGTATGATATGCTGGGAGTTGGAAGGATTCCAGAATGCAAAAGACTTTGGTATAATTTTCTTCTAAGTTCTTCTCTAGTCATAGCAAACGTAGAATCTTCCAAAGAGGTTCTTCTATACTAACAGCATCTATACGTGATATTTTTGTTGTTACAAAACACATTTTGGCTTTAAAAAGAGGGCAGAAGTCATTCCTAAATTCCTGATCACGTCTTGAATTAGGTAAGGGGATTTAAACTTCCTCCAAATCTCCAGAAGCCAGTTTCTCCAGGGAACAGAACTTCCCACTGGGCTGAATGAGACCTTCCACCTGCTGAAGGGAGCAGAGCCATGCCACGGTGGAGCAGGACCTGCGACAGCTAAGTTTGTGTGCCTCTTCCCAAATTCCCCCTACCTCAAACTCCTTGAATTACATCCCAGTTTCCATCCAGGCAAAATGAGAGGGAAGGGACTCAGGGTCAGGAGTGATGGGGCAAGGTTGTTAGTGAGGATGCAGCTCTGCTTTGCCTTCTGGAGAAAGGTTTTGCTGTTCACTGTTTTGCCTTGGATTTTCTATGTATTCAAGGCTGTTCCTCATCTTCCTTCTTACTCTCCCAGGCTTTGCCATTAGTCCTGGCAATTCCTCAAGAGGGAGTTGAGAGCATTTGCTCTTGTTTAGACTCCTCTGGGAGTCTATTTTCACAATCGTTTGGTGCAGAGACTCTTAGGAAAGCATAGAGAGGTCACCCTTGGCTCATAAGCATGGTCAGGAAATGACCCCTAGTGCTTGTCTAGCTGCTGAGGCAACTAACAGTTTCACCATCCTACATTCAAAAGGCTGGAGTAGAAATCCTTATTTTAGCCCCAGCAAGTGGGCATCTCACAGATTTTGAGGTCCAACAATGCTGTGTTTCAATACCGGCTCATCTCTTGCTAGCAGTGTTACCTTGGAGTAATCACATTTTCACTCCATGCCTCGGATTCCTCATCTGGTCACCTGGGTTGACACTCATATTCATCTTGTGAAAATTGTGAGGCAGGTGCATGGCATGTGGCAGGTGCTCAATAAACACTAGCTGTTCCTCCGTCTTTGGAGTAGCTAGGAAGATTAAATTAATAATAGATAGGAATGTTCTTTTTAAGATTTCAAGCTATTCTAATTATTATCTTATTTTATTTGGTGGTTGCTATTTCTTATGCCAAGTTTCCTCTGAGGCTTCCTGAGTCTAAAACCCTTTGTCCCAAAGGAAAGGATTGTTTCTTACTCTTCTGAGGTGGGGGATGGTGGAGGTGGAAGGAGTTAATTAGTAAATAGTCAAATATTGGCAGCTAAGACAGAAGACTGGTTCATTAATCTGGGTTTTGGAAAAGCTGAAGCCAAGAAGGGATTAAATGTGCAGGGATTTTATTAGAGGAAGTGCCTGTGAGAGAAAACGGGGCAAAGCTGGGAACTCTGAAAAAGCTGTCAGACCGCCAGGCAACTCTGATTCCTCAGTGGAAAGGGGGAGAGAAAGAGCATCCCAGACCACCATGCAGTCTAAGGAAGGGTCTGCAAGGTTGTTGGCGGGCCCTTGAACCCCAGTGGCCTGGCAGAGGAGTTCTGTGTCTCCCAGAAATGGGCTGGCCTTATGACCTCTGCCACCCTCAGTCTGTAGCTAAGAGAAACCCGCGGCCTCAGTGCAAATGCAGTGATGGATTTCAAAGCACAGCAGCTGCGCCCTTGCTTAAAGCACTCCTGTACTGGAGACCTGGTAGGTACATTCTCTTGGCTGTCCCAGGCCAGTCCCCTGCACGCCCTCCTGCCCTCCTTGGGACAGCTTCAGAGTTAGACACAGGAGGCAGTCTCTTTTCCTGAACGAATTGAAGGTGAACTAGGAATTCATGTTGTGCTAAAAAAAAATATCTCCCCACGTCCTGCCAGAGTGACTGAAATTCCACCATTGGAAATTGACTCCCAAAGGTCTCCAAAGTCTCCTTAAGAAAGGATTAATTTAATAGCTTCCAAGATAACATGCTTGTGCCACTGAGCACCAGATAAAGAAGTGAGAGTAGGGGGTGGCAGTGGTGGGGGTGGTATCGGAGGATGGGGGTGCCATCATTTTGAGAAATAGTCCTGGGTAAGCCCTGAAGAAATCTGCAAACTTCAACAGTTTTCCAAAGAACACCAGGGAAAGCATTTGACCCAACCGAGCACTCGACTGATCTTCACCAAAAAGACAAGACTTTTGTGTTGGGGAATGAAGCATGCTCTTAAGACCTAGTACGATACCCAAGCGCTCTCTCCAGCGGCTCCCAGCGGCAGCTTCACGTTGGCAAACTTGATAAGTTGTCCCAAGGCTGTCCAAAGTTCCCAGAGCATGTGCGTGTCTTTCGGCTCATGGAGCACAGTGGCTGGCATATATCTGGGCCCAAAGCCTCGAGCTCCCCGGCCTCTTTGGTGGCCGAAGGATTGTGTTCCTCCTCTAAGCACAGCACAGTCAAGCTGGTACTAGAGCTCCTAGGTCTGGAGCTTGTATCAGTTGTTGGCTAGATCTGAATATCTGTTAGAGGGCAGACCTAAAAACACCCTGGGAACTTTCCCAGAGGTACGTTTCTCATGGAGCCAAGAGGACAACATAAGTGATCCATCCTGAACTTACTAATAACTGTCACATTTCTGTCAGTGCATTGGAAGAACCATTTTGGGGGCTTGGTACCTTGAGTTCTCCATAGTAAGTCAGGATGCCAGCATGGGCTAGAGCCATGATTCTGAAATGAGACTGCACTTCAGAATAGCAGGAAGACTTTGAACAAAATACAGGTCTCCAGGCCTCATTGGAGAGTCCTATTAAGGAAGAGAGCCTGGGAATCTCTATTTTAAAAGCCTTCTCATCTCCCTCATTCATTCTGATGATCCACCATATGTATATCAGCTAAAAGCCGAGTCACTGAAGTGGCAGCAATAGCCACTGGATTTTGCTTAATCAGACTTTGTCTGAACTAAATCTTTTTTGGAACAAGCTGGGGTATAACCAATGAAATAACAGAAAATAACGCTACTTGACACACATCAGAACTGAATGGGTCCCTGGGGAACAGACTCTGAGATGGAGATTAGCACGCAGGGCTTTTAACAGGGAAAGCTCCTGGGGACAGCACCTGTGGGAGGGAGGGAAAGGAAACAGAATTGGGCAGAGGGAGACATTAGCTGTAATGAAGTCCCAGTGCAAGCCCTGAGGGACCCAGTGGGGAGCTCTGGAGCTGGGACGGTCTTCCCAGATTGTCCTGACTTGGGGCAGGGAGCTTGGCTTTCATACCCTTATGTCGATCAGTCATTGAATTGCATGTGGGTTGCCCACGGAAGGAGGTGTGACCTTTGATGGGACAGTTCTCCTCAGCCAATGCAATTCCCAGAAAGGGCTCGAGGGCTGCCTTCAGCAAGCATTCCCAGCACCCGGGGAACATTTTCTTTTTACTTCTGAAGAGGGATCTGGGAAGAAGGGCACACATCTACTACAATAGGGTTAAACTTCAGATGGGATTAATTTGTATTTAGGCTGGGATTAAACCCAGCATCCTCTGCCCTCAGCTCACTATCTAGGATGAGCCCCTGGATGCCAAAGAAGAGTCAGGAGCTAGTACCTTTCCCAGCGTGAGAGACTCTGAGTGATCAATTTATGGGAATAAAGTGAGACTGGATTGGACTGGGCATTTGACTCTTAGATCTGATAGAAGAGAAAGAAGGCTATCAGAAGTGAGACTACTTAGCTGGTTGGTGTGCTGTGCTAATAAGACTAAAGGTATATGCATAACACCCATGTGGGCCAATGAGATTCATTCTTTTGCTCATCATTAACTTGGGGTGAGCATGCATTTGCAGATAATTCAAGGTGAAAGATTATATCCATTCCCCGAATCGTGTCATGACCACCCCCTCCCCCAATAAACACACCTTACCTCAACCCTACACTATCTCCAGAGAATTGAGCTCCCAACAGCATAAAGTCTCCAATTAATTATGAAAAGGTTTATTATGGCAGAAAATAATGTCACCAAGGCTGAATCCCAGATATTTGACTGTGCTGATTTTGATAGGCCCCTTCCAAGTTTCACAGTGGTTAGATTCCCCTAATCCCTTAATAATTATTAGAGATGTCTAGGAAAATAAAAACCCCACCACATTCTTTTGATGAGAATGATTATTTGGTATTCCTATTTATTTATTCACTTGTAATGAGCAAGAGACACTTGGTGAGTCTGTTCTGTTCCTCTATCAGATTCCTTTATGCATAAATTATTTGAGGGTAAGATTTATGCTCAAAGAATAATGAGGTAAACAGGAGCAAACGGAATAATTTAAAAGCAATTCATAACAAGGAAGCGATCACATACATACTGAAAGCATGGAGAACCCCATCCTGTTGTTCTGTTCTGTTTGAAGTCAGGTCAAAGAAGAATTTCACCCCAGGGACCATTTCTCCAATGAAACCCCAAAATGCTTTCTCTTGTTTTAACTATGTCACAACTCAAGACCTGAGTGCTGAGAAACAGAAACCGTTGGTACCTTCATTAAGATTGTTTTGGCTTACTTTTATTTTCTAAATTAAATCATCATCGGTGCTTTTCCTAAAAGTTTCCTCCTTGAGAAAGAGTGCTCATCGAAACTATGTTTAGTTTGCCAAAGCTCTTAAAACAATATACAAAAACTTAAAAGAGAGCCAGGCTTGGAATGCAATTCATATGCAAAGACTCTGGATCAAGCCAAAAGGCATTACTTAAAACTATGAACAAATAACTTTGTGACTAGAATTGTAAACAGAAATATAATTTGCTAATGGTTTGCTCCTGAAGTCAGAGGTCCCTCCTCTTACGTGGTTATTAATCTGGGACATCATGGAAATGAGATAGAAATAATATATCTGAACTTCATTTAGAAATTTGACAGGATTTCTTCTGCTGTCCGAATGGGTTTAATACAGAAATATGTTCTGGATAATCAATGGCAACCTGCAGGTATGTCTTTAAAACAATGTTGCAGTCCTCTATTTTTTTTTCAATGACTGTATTACAACTAAAATGATTGATAAAATCTGTGAATAATAACCTAAGCTAGGAGGAATAGTTCTATAGCTTTAACTACCAATTAGAAACCTATATGCTCCAAATTTACATTATAGCCTGTTTTCTGAGCTCCATATCTATCCAGCTGACACTTCTACCTGATACACCAAACACTCAACATGGCTAAAGCCGAATTAATCACCTCTACTCTACCCTCCAACTGCTTCATCTCCTATAATTCCTAATAAATAGAAGCTTCATGTAGCATCTCAAGCTAGAATATTTCAGTTTATTATATTACGTCTAGAGTACAAAACATCCAGTTGTCAGCACCCCACTTCTATCCCCTTGAGCCTTATTTCAGGGCATACTGGCCTGACTTCTATCTGTCCCTCTTTACCTGAGGTCTTTCTCAGGCCTCCAGAGCCTACTCTGCTTGCATACATAGCAGGCCAAGCATGCTGAGAACTAACCACCCACTGTTCCTCAGCAATCCTTGACTGGATTATTGGCAGGAGGTGGTGTATACATACCCCAGCTCCCTTGCTTCCCAGGTGGGATGACTCTGGGGGTCATGTTTTATACTCTGAGAGTTCCCAGGTGGGATGAAGCTCCAGTTACCCACAACAGTAATGCTATTGGCTGCCTTTACTTCCCCTTCTGCCTTTCCCACTCCCCTACTCATACCTTCTGGGATCACTTCACAAATAAATTACTTGTACTCAAATCCTTGTCTTAGGGTCTGCTTCTGGGAGAACACAAAGACATCAACCAATTACTGCCAACTCAGCAGAAAATAATTATCGACTAAATCAGAATTTGAGGATATCAGGATTAAAAAGGTATCTCCTTAAAAAATATTTTTTAAAACTTGGCAATTTGACAGCACCTGCAGGCTGAGATGATATTGATAGGAACAGCCAAGTTAGACGGTCCACCTGCACTTGGCATCCAGATTGCTGGCTACTGAGGGTTGCTGTTCATTGATCTTAACAGCACCCACCTCTCTGGGCCTACTTTCTACCACCTGTCCTTCCCTCTTGATTCCCCCCAACACCTCCCTGTTTCACGTCCCTATGTCTCTGACTGTTCTATTTGCCATTGTCCTAGAAATTTCTATTTGTCCTTTAAAACACAATAAAGCTGCCCATTCTTCCAGGTATCCTCTTGCCTCATTCCCCTACACCAGTGTAGTCGTTCTCCACTCTGATTATTCCTAGTGCAGAATGACACAATTATCAATCAACTGAATATTTAATATTAAAATACAAGTGAGTTAAATTGGAGGGCATAGAAATCTACCCTGGCTCTCTCATGCACTCACAACCTGAGCATGATGGTTCTTAATAATGATTCATTTGTTTATTATCATTCCTTTGTTCCTTTGTTCCACAGCCAGTTGACTTAGAATGCAATCTTTAAACAAGTGTTCAGAACTTAAATCCAGATAAAGTACCCTGAAAATGAGGGAATATTACTCAGTATTTTAAAACAATCTTTATAATAAAAGTAAAATGCTTATGCTATCACGTTAATTGAGAAGAATAGGATACAAAATTCAGTGTGCAGCGTAAATTCAAAAATTGTGAGTTTGGGCTTCCTTGGTGGCACAGTGGTTAAGAATCCACCTGCCAATGCAGGGGACACGGGTTTGAGCCCTGGTCCAGGAAAATCCCACATGCCGCAGAGCAACTAAGCTCGTGCACCACAACTACTGAGCCTGTGCTCTAGAGCCTGCAAGCCACAGCTACTGAGCCCTCGTGCCACAATTACTGAAGCCCGCACGCCTGGAGCCTGGGCTCCGCAACAGAAGCCGCCGCAATGAGAAACCCACGCACCGCAAAGAAGAGTAGCCCCTGCTCGCCGCAACTAGAGAAAGCCCACGTGCAGCAATGAAGACCCAATGCAGCCCAAAATAAAATAAATAAATGTATTAAAAAAAATAAATTGTGAGTTTGAAAAAAGTGGAAAGAAACCCATTAATGGTAATGGCAGTGGATGTCGGGGGTGGGACTCTGGTGATTATTTTTCAGCTGCTCTCAACTTTTTATGTTTTCCAAGTCTTCAATAATGAGCAGGTTTTAGAAAATAACAATGACACCTTTTTCACCTGTAAGGAATGATTTCCCATAGATCAATCACCATGGAAGAAATTTTATAAGTTATTAAAGAATTATCTACAGACCATGTCAAGAGACCATGAGGCTTTATGGGTGAATCCCTTCAAATGTTGAAAACTACATCACATCAGTCTGCTGCCACATAATTTGTTTCACAGCATAGGAAAAGCTGAAAAGCTACACAGTTTTGTTTTTTAAAGAAAGAAGTATGACCCTGAAACCCAATCTTATTACACACACACACACACACACACACACACACACACACACACACACCCCCTACCTATGGATCAATGACCCTAATCAATGTAGGCAGAAGAATACTAAATAAAATATTAGCCAATCAAATTCAACAGCATCTAAAAGAATTTTCCTCCGCAATCAGATAAACTATCCAGGAATGAATAAGTGATTTAGTATTAGGAAAACTATCCCTATAATGAATAACATCAATAGAGCAAAGGAGAAAAATCATGTCAATGAATACCAAGCAGGCAATAGGTAAAAGTTTTAAAGTATTTTTCATAAAACTGGGGGTAGAAGGATCCTTAATATGATCATTGATCATCTCACTTAGCCATAAACAATTTTAGTTATGGGTAACGTGCTCTGTAATCATTCTGACCTAGGTTTAAATTCTGCCCATACATTTTCTGCCTATGAGATTTTCACTAAGTTACTTAATCTTTCTGCTTTGGTTCTGTCTATAATATTGGCATTATAATTTCTTACCACATAGAGTTAGTGTGAGCATAATTCAAGTGATGCATTTTAAGTGCTTAGTACAGTACCTGGAATTTAGTGATACTCAGTAAGTGCTATAATATCACTTATATTAAATGCTGTTTAATACCTTGTACATTGTATTTGTACATTGTTATTTACACATTGTACAAATGTATAAAAACATTTAACAAATTCTATGATGATGATAACAATAATAAACACTAGTAGTGATAAAAGTAAAACTGTTGTACTTCAGAATTTACTTGTAGAGATTCTTCTCCCCTATACCCCAAATACACATGCCTGAGGGTCTTCTCCCAGGTCATTCTAATGTATACCAAATGCTGTGAATCACTAAATTAGAGGCATTTCTAGTACAATTGTAAATAAGGGAATATAAAATATTACCAAACTGTTGACTACTGTTCTGAAAGATCCAGGCAATGCAACTGTCATGAAATAGAAGGGAGAGGTGTACCTATAGTTGATGAAGATAAATTTGTTATTTTCAGATGGCCTTTCATTAAACATAAAAACTTCAAGACAATCAAAACACTCTCTCATGATGAGCCCTCTTAGAATCAAGAGGAGGGGACTGCCCTGGTGGTGCAGTGGTTAAGAATCCACCTACCAATGCAGGGGACATGGGTTTGATCCCTGGTCCAGGAAGATCCCACATGCCGCGGAGCAACTAAGCTCGTGCACCACAACTACTGAGCCTGTGCTCTAGAGCCTGCAAGCCACAGCTACTGAGCCCTCGTGCCACAGCTACTGAAGCCCGTGTGCTGCAACTACTGGAGCCCATGCGCTGCAACTACTGGAGCCCGGGCACCTAGAGCCCCGTGCTCCGCAACAAGAGAAGTCACCACAATGAGAAGCCTGCACACTGCAATGAAGAGTAGCCTCCTCTCGCCGCAACTAGAGAAAGCCTGTGCACAGCAACGAAGACACGATGCAGCCAAAAAAAACAAAACAAAACAAAAGAATCAAGAGGAGGGTTCATGACAGTGGTCAGATACAAGATCAATATACAGTAAGTTCACTACATACGAACATTCAAGTTGCGAGCTTTCAAAGATGTGAACATGCATCTGGTTCCAGCAAGGAACCAGAACCTGTGCCATCAACATCAGGCATGAGTGAAATTGCAGCTTGCCCTCCATCTCCTGTTGCTGACGATCCTTCAGCTCTACCATCTCCCACCTCCTCTCCCTCCTCCAGTCAGTAACTCTTCTAGCCTGTTTACTCAGTGCCAGCCCCTGTATGCCAGCTGTTGTACTGTACACTACCGTACTTTTCAAGGTACTGTACTGTAAGATTAAAAATATTTTCCTTATTTTTTTGTGTTTGTTGTTTTATGTATTATTTGTGTGAGAAGTATTATAAACCTATCACAGTACAGTACTATATAGCCAATTGTGTTAGTTGGGTACCTAGGCTAACTTTATTGGACTTAGGAACAAACTGGACTTACGAACATGCTCTTGGAATGGAACTCGTTCATATGTAGGAGACTTACTGTATTTAAAAAAACAAAAAGCTTGGGCTTCCCTGGTGACACAGCGGTTGAGAGTCTGCCTGCCGATGCAGGGGACGCGGGTTCATGCCCCGGTCCGGGAAGATCCCACATGCCGCGGAGCAGCTGGGCCTGTGAGCCATGGCCGCTGAGCCTGCGTGTCCGGAGCCTGTGCTCCGCAACGGGAGAGGCCACAACAGTGAGAGGCCCACGTACCGCAAAAAACAAAACAAAACAAAACAAAGAGCTTTTCAACAACATACATTTAGAGCATATAGCCATGTAATAGAAAAAATATCCATACATAATAATGCTAAACACATAAAATACCTAGAAACAACTTTGTAAGAAATGTGATACATATGAAGGAAAGTATAGTACTTTACCAGGTGGTACAAAAGAAGAGTTGAATAAACATACAGATGTTCAATACTTCTAGAAGACTGGGCTGAATATTGGAATTTGGGAAGCACTCATAGGCTTAATGCAATCCCAATAAAAATACTAATAAATTTTTAAAAAATAAATAACTTGGATTCTATTTGAAGACTAACTATGAGAAAATAAACAGCCTGGAGCTTGACATACAGCGGGTACTTAATAAATGCTAGCTCACTTCCTCTTGCTTCTTATCAAAGTTCTGATGCCTCAGACCATGGTGAGCTCCTCCTTTAATTCTTACAATTACCATTCATTTGGCACTTACTGTACAATTTTTGGAAGCTCTACTTTACATTGAATTTTTAGTTAACTTACATCATTGGGTCATTAATTATTCTCTCCAAAATAGCCTGTAAACTCCTTGAAGTCAAGGACTAGGCTTATATATATTTGAACCAAATATGTAATGTGCACTAGTCATCTACAGAGAACTGGGGGTGATACAGAAATAGACTACAGAACTGTTATTAGCTCATCACTATAGAATAAAATAAAATACTGTTAATCACAGTTGAGGAAGTCAAACTTTGGAGCCACCTAAGCAATCTGAATGCCAACCACAGTCCTGACTGGAGTGAGTCTTCTCTTAGCTAGCGCAATTACTGCTGAATATCATGTTGGCTGAGGGGTCACTTCATTCCTAAAATATGCTGGAGCTGATAAGAAGCGGCAGAGATCAATTCAAGAGTGCAATGAGGATTCTTGCAAAATAAGGGTGATTAATTAGAAGAAATATGTGTCTACTTAATAGCAGTCAATGGCCTAGGAGGCCAAAGGAATGAATGAACTCCCCAGTTCCCAAAGCTTCAAAGCAAAATATCTCAGAATCATGCTCTGAGTAGGCCTGGCAGATTCTTAAAGTAGAGTGGTTGCAAAATACTCGCTTGATATTTTAAGCATATTTTGTATGCTTCAATTTCTAAAAATTTGTAAAAGTTGAGGAGAAGATACTGCTAGTCAGGAAGTAAACATGGAGAACGTAAGTATTAAATTGGTATGTGTGCAGTTTCCAAGAACTATGAGTAAGCAAACTGCTTCTTGACTTCACCTTATGGATGTCACTTTACCTAAATATATGCAGGGGATATTAATACTATACTTGTGTTTACCTTAACAACCACCAGGCCTGTGTGAAAATCAGCTTCACAGCCAAATAAAGTGACAAAAATGACAACTCCAAGAACACAGAAACCACTTTGCAAGTTTTGCTGGCATATTCTGTGTAATCTCCAGAAAAGAAGTCTTATACATTTGTACACTGGCTGCCTACCCTACCTATTTCTCAAGGCCCCATTTAACACTCTGGGGAGGGATCTTACTAAAATGCCAACACTCAAGTCAGATAAATGCCTCTAGCCTTCAAAATTTGTCCAGTGTTCCAGCTATTACTAAGAAGTGGGTAAGTCTCACCCATAACTCAGAGCTCCAAATTTCTGAGCAGAACTGTGATGTTTCAGAGCACCTATTCACACACTCCCCAAATGAAGAGAAGGATTGTGCGAGCCTCCAAATGAAGTCAGCTTCAACACGACTGAGTTCACTGTGGCAAATGATCAGCTGCTGATGATAATAAGTAAGGTAGGCCTGCCATCTCTGCATCACCCCCGGGTCCTCATGTAATTTGGAGGGCTACAACAAATGTAAAGACACTGAAGATACGGCCTGCACTTTACCATAATTTAAAATACATTTGAGAAGAAAATTCGTAAACAAAGCACAAGAATTAAATGGTAATTAAAGGTAACAAGAAAAACTGTTGAAGTTACATAATACTTATTTGATGATAGGAAGTTTCCAGATATGTGCTGCAGACAGTAACTCTAAAGGGAATTCAGAGGACACAGACTGCACTGTGGACAGGGGTCATTAGAAGAGGCTTTAGGAAGAGCTCGATCTTTAATTGGGAGGTCACTTAGCTTATCAATTAGGGCAAAGGGTTCTGGAGCAGCACACTGTGCTTTCCAATCCTGCTTCAACTCAGAGGAACTGTGTGTCCTTAACACTATTATTTGATCCTTCTAAGCTTCAGTTTTCTCACCTGTAAAATGGGAAGAGTAATAAGATCCACCTTAAAGGGTTGAGTCAGATAATGAATGTGAAGCAGCGTCTGCTATATGGTAAGGGCTCAATCAAACATCAGCACACAAACAAACAAGACAACTTGACCTTGAAAGATAGATTGTTTGTGCTGGAGAAGGTGTGGAGAAAAGAGAACCCTCCTACACTGCTGGTGGGAATGTAAATTGGTGCAGTCATTATGGAGAACCGTATAGAGGTTCCTTAAAAAACTAAAAATAAAGTTACCATATGATCCTGGGCATATGTCTGGAGAAAACTCTAATTTGAAAACATACGTGCACCCCAGTGTTCACTGCTGCACTATTTACAATAGCCAAGACATGGAAGCAACCTAAGTGTCCATCGACAAAGGAATAAAGAAGACATGGTATCAATATATATACACACTGGAATATTACTCAGCCATAAAAAAGAATGAAAAAACGCCATTTGCAGCAACATGGGTGGACCTAATGATTATCATATTAATTGAAGTAAGTCAGACAAAGACAAATATCATATGATATCACTTATATGTGAAATCCAAAAAAAATGATATAAATGAACTTATTTACAAAATAAAAATAGACTCACAGACATAGAAAACAAACTTACGGTTACCAAAGGGGATAGCTGGAGGTTGGGGGGATAAATTAAGCGTTTGGAATTAACAGATATACACTACTATATATAAAATAGATAACCAGCAAGGACCTGCTGTATAGAACAGGGAACTATATTCAATATCTTGTAATAACCTATAATGAAAAGGAATCTAAATAAGAATAGATATATCTTAAAAAAATAAAATAGATAAACTACAAAGACTCACTGTATAGCACAACTATACTCAATATCTTGTAATAAACTATAATGGAAAAGAATCTGAAAAAGAATAGATATATATAACTGAATCACTTTGTTGTACACCTGAAACTAATACAACATTGTAAATTAACTATACTTCAATTTTAAAAGTTAAAAAAAAAAGATAGATTGTTTGGAAGTGGACTAAAGAGGGATATTATAGATCAGATGATGCTTGGCGGGAAACAGCTTAAGTAAGTCTCTGATTCCTTACATTACTCACCTAAGGTCCTGGTTATTTATTATAAACCACCAGGATTTGGGGGAATTTGGGAGAATATCCACTGGGCCTTTGCCTTAGAATCTGATGGGGAGGAAACCACATCTTCGCTTCCTGATTTTCCACTGAACACATTTTGGGCCTAGCACACCACCATCAGAATAACATTCCAAAAACTCAGAAAGCCCAAGCTGAAAGAGCAAAATAACTGCCTGACCCAGGAGAAGGGGTGAATTTTCATAAAGCCAGGCTTAAGAGTCACTCTGACACTCAAAAGAGTTGTGTCTGTAACACACCATTAAGAAAAAGCTTTTCAATTAAGTGAAAACTTGAGCCAATCTAAATGTTTGGAATGGTGTAGACAGCTCACCCCCTTCCCACCCCTCCCCTGCACTCGCATTACCCCTTTCCCCCATTATTTTCATATTATTTCATTTTCATATTGTTCAGCAAATAATGGGCTGAAATTTTGGCTCCATTGATCAGATGTTTAGCATTCTATAGCCAGAGCCAATGAATAGAAAACAACTCACTCAAGAACCATTCTAGCCAAAGAAAGGGCAATAAATGGGCCATTTCACTATCATCCATAACGACTCCCAAATCCCACATTTCTACATATGATCTGGCAATTACGGCTATGGATTGAGGATTTCAAAGCAATTTCTGCCATTCCAGGTGTAAGCACAGTTGTTTAATTGGTGTTTGTAGCTTAGGAGGAGGGAGTTTATTGGACTCTTTCTCTATGGCCTCCCAAAATCCAGCTGCAAAATCTAAACTCCCTTGCAAAACAACTTCACACCTAAGCAGAAAGATTCAGGGAAATATTTAAAGGAGCAAAAAGAGACCTCACTATTGAAGAGCAGCTTTCAGGGGAGGGAGGAAAAGCCAGCCACGATGTCCTTCAGCTCCATGTTTCTGGAGGACACATTGGCCGTAGCACCAGACTGCCAGGTTGGCAGAAGCTCCTGGTGAGTGCTGCATCTTGCCTTCGGGGGGAGACCTGTGACACCTTTTCTTCTCTCACACCACGGCGTGGGAGGCATGGCAGAGAATCTACAGCCAACATAAAAGTCAACTTTTACAATCACTTCTGTGCCGAATGGCCCACTTTCCCCCTTGCGCTTGGAGACTTCATCCTATTACGGAGAGGCAGCAAAAGAGGCCCATTCTTTTCAGCAACCAGACACATCTTCAGGCAATCACTGTGAGAGAAGAGGGGCTCGCAGACCAGCTTGCAACTCCCCAGCAGCCACTATCACAGGTTCTTACAGGTCACCTTCAAGCAGAATGCTAGGGATAAATGCCTCTCATTTTAATCATGGAGTACAATTTTTAATACAAAGAAAATGCATTGATACAACATTACCACACTCCTAATAATGCATTTTTATTTCACAAAGCAACAGCTAGACTACGGCTAGGCCAACTCTAATTTCTTCAATCACAGTCCGTTGAGTCCCTCATCATATCTCGCTTGGATGACCGTAGCCCTTTCCCACCTGTCTTACTGTTTACCAGCCTCTTGTTATTCAGTTCACCCTACAAACCAATACCAGAGTGTTGTCTAAGAGACAGTGTGAATGTCTGAGCCCATTGCTCTAGTAGTTCCACGTTGCTATGGGAGGAAAGCCAAACATGGTTTAATGAAAGATACTACCCTCTGCTGATGTCTCATGATCCTATCCTCTCTTCTCACCTACTCTACCCTCAACAACCTTATGATAGCTATTTTGAACTTCTATTTATGGAAGACTCCTTCTGTAGATTCCATCCTCAATTTATGCTTAGAGAGTTGATACTTCTCTTCCAAAAGTCACCTCCTCTGTGAAGCCTTCCCTAATGACCCTTAGACCTAGAAGGTTAGCTTCTTCTTCCTTTGTGCTCCTGGAGATCTCATTACCCATTTCTATCATGGAAGTCGTCATACAGGATTTGAAAGACTGAAATTCCATGGGGGAAAGAATGAGTTTTACTCCCTTTTCTATGCCCTGGCACATACAGAACTTTCTAAAAATGACCAGTGAAAGAATGAATGAGAGAGTGAGTGCATACTTGCTGCTTAAGAGGCCCTGAGCTTGTGTCTTCATTTTTCTTAATGTCTACACTTACAAACTGTACTCTGCCCTTAGTCATGCTCTCACGGATGTGTGTCACTGACCCAAGCAGCTGGGCTGACAATCAGACTCGAGGTGCCTATTCCTGATGATAGGTGAATTCCAGCACACACTCACCAGCCCCATGACTAAACTATCCAGGATACAGCTCCGTGAGGGTAGGGATTTGGGCCTACGCTGGGGCCCGGTTTATAATAAGCACTCACCAAGAGGGAGAACAGAGGGAAACCAGGTGAGGGTCAGTGTTATCTCTGTGTTGGAAGAATCACACATGGGCTCAAGCTGAACTTCCCAACAATGCATGTGTTCAAATAGAGTATCACTCCACCTCTCAGAGGGTGGTAGCTCTGTTTCTTAGACTCTGAAAATTACCTGCTTCTCCAGAAATATTTACCTGGTGCAGGCAGCCTACCTGTTGGGCCCCCTCTCAAGATTTATCATCTGTGAAGATCCCTCTGTATCAGGTTGGTCCTTTCTTTTCTTAACCTCTCCCAGAACATATTTTGCCAATTAATTATAATCAGTTCTCTGTGTGTTTTAATCTTGTTTTCCCACCTCAGTAGGTATCAATTTGGATACATCATTTTTAGATCCCATAGTGAGCAGCTCCTATACCAAGCACAGCAGGTACTCAACCCCTTCTTGTTTGATTGAAATGTTGAGGATTCACCAGTCTGGAGGGATTAAATGAGCGTACGTTAGCATAACAGCCAGCACCACAATTCCTCTTAGAAAGGAACTAACTACACTGAGAAAATACATTATTGGGCCATTTGGGGGTGAAACGATAAAGCCTCCAGAACAAGGTCTGGGGAAAAAAAGCAGAATTGGAAGACAAGGGCAGAACAGGAAATTAATTGTTCTACATAGAAAGTGAGAGGATTTCCTTTTATTCCTGAGAGAAGGCAGGGAGTGGAGAGGGAGAAAGAGGTCCCACCCATGTGGCCAGAGTCTGGAGCCCAGGTTGGCAGGGACGGATTTCTAAGTAGCAGGGTGTGTAAGATCAAGTCTATGGTTTCCCTCATTCTCCTCCTCAATGTTCTAGGTTTTCCTCCCACACAAAGGCCCTGTGCAAGGCATTTGTATGTGTGATTGTTCATTGATGGAAATCCATGAGAAAGTAAACTGCTATATTGAGATCATCAGAAGCCAGAGCTGGATTCACACACATGAGCTATCAACTGAGGGAATTAACCTGAAACAAGATCTCAGAGCTAGAAGTGAGGGGAAAGCCATGAGTCTTCTCCTCTTCCTTCCCTCAATCCCCAGATTCTAGGAGGATGGGGGTCTTACTACCAGTGGGGTGAGTTTCAAATGAGCTTTAGTAGGATCTCAAAGGGCAGATATTGAAATTGACATGTGCATTACACATGGATTACAGGCTATCAAGACCTACGGCTGCCATCAGTATGAATGAGTACACTGAGGCCTGTAGTGGGGAAGTGACTTGCCCAAGGTCATCCTGCCCTTTGGTGAAGGAAGTGGGTCCAGCACTCAGGCTTTTCCCAAACATTATTCCATCTTCTACTCTGTGCAGTGCCTCTGTCCTTAAATTGACCATGGGGGCCTAGAAACAGCATCTTTCCAAGACTGTGGCATTTGCTGGACTTATAATTGGAGAAATTTAGGTTACTGTCCATGCCACTAAGGGCTATTATTTATCTAAAGGCTGGGACTACATCTGTGCCGACTGGCCATCCGGGAGAGCCATCTGTCATTTGGGGGAATCCTAAGGGTATCTGGCATGGGTGGATGAGGTCCTGGGAATGGGCTGAATTGGGGATGCTGCTAAGTAGCCTCCAGGCCTCAATTACCAAGAGGCTCTTCACCTTGTGCTGCCTTTACTTGTGTGTTTCAGGAGCCCGGAAGGGAGCTCCTCATGGCTGCTGGAATCTCACATTTGCAGTTATGGAATACAGAAGATTTGCTTCCACCAGTCTCAGGACCAGTACCTGGGAGAGGCATCCCAAGGGAAGGTCCTCTCTGGGAGGCTGCCTTCTTGGACCATCCCCTTTATTCCCAGGGAATCAGCGTGGCTTAGTGGAGTCTGTGAAATTCATTTACTTCTTCCTGTCCATCGGGTTTCTTTTCTGCAACTGACATTGCCCTGCAGGTACAGATAGGTATCATGAAGCTGAAATTGTGCTAAAACAAGGGGATTCTGCAGGTCAAGGTAGCCACAGGCTTAACCGTTAGCTCCCAGCCACCAGGCTTGAGCAATGGCTGTCCCCAAAGAGCCAGGGAACCAGAGAGGTCACAGGCAGCCTGTCTCCTCAGGGGTCTGGGAAGGCTAGGAGAGAAACTGTCTGTCCGGGGTTGATTACAACAGAAATCAGAGCAAGCAGAGAGGAAGGGAGATGATAATGCTATGCAAATACAGCAGCCTGCTTTTGTCTCTTCTAACCACAAGCTCTAAACATTTGATAACAACATCAAAACCACAAATTTCTTTATCCCTGCTATTGTGTGAAACGATGGCTTCAAGAAAGAGAGGTTAAGGAGATTTAGTCAAGGTTAGCCAGCAAATCAGTAAATCCTAGAAATGATTCAGTCTCTCTGCTCTTCTCCAACTACCACCCTTTACTGTTTTCTATTGCTGTTTAAATATGAAGCTGTGTGAGCAAACAGAAAACGCTGTAGGTCCTTTCTAGTGGGTATGCAAACACAGGCTAAAAGCCATTTCCATTTTTGACTGGATGAAAATAACTTTTAGGCATTTTCTGTCTTCTTTTTAAATGATTGCCACGATAAAGCTTTGAAAGGGGGTTAGGGGGAGGGAGCGTTTCTGAACCAGAAATGCTGCTCTGGGAATAATCAGTTTTCCATAGTGAGAAGCAGGTCTGGGATTGACTTGTGTACCTCTTAGCTGCTAATGACCTATTGCAACACAGGTTTGGATTTGGAAGCAAGCAGGAAGTGTTTGCTGAGTTTTAGGAGTCTGAGAAGTTGAAAATGGACTTGCAAACCTATTCCAGATTGTCCTCTGATTTTAGGGGTAACTGATTCTAATAGTAATAAAGATCTTTATTCCAACATCACCTACTTCATAAAGTCTACCCTGGACAACCCCTCTCCCATTCCACAGCCTCTTCCTACCTTTTTTTTCTCCTCTATCCTTAACATTTATCACTATTTAACATATTATATGTTACTTATTTATCACTGTCTAAAGTAGTGTATATTTACTTATTTATCTTGTTTCTTGTCTTTTCCCCAAGTAGAATCTAAGCTTCCTGATGGCAGTGATTTTTCTTGTTTTGCCCACTGATTATCCCCAGGGTCTAGAACAGTGCCTGACACAGGGAGGTGCTTTAGTAAGACTTATCAAATAAATGAATGTAAGGAAGATGATCAAAGTGAAATCAAAATTCTTACAAGGTGTCTGGTCTATGCAAAGCACTAGTAACTAATTTAAACAAGTATAAACCAAAGTAATTCCCTTATATTGGTCTGCTGTAACAACATATCACAGACTGGGTGCTTAAAAAATAGAAATTTTCGTACAGTTCTGGAGTTAAAAGTCCAAGACCAAGGTGTTGGCAGGTTTTATTTCTTCTGAGGCCTCTCTCTTTGGCTTGCAGTTGGCCACCTTCTTACACGTCTTCACATGGTCACCCCTTGGTCTATGAACATGCACCCTTGGTATCCCTCTGTGTGTCCAAATTTCCTCTTCTTATAATGACACCAGTCAGATTGGATTAGGGCCCATCCTAACAGCCACATTTTAATCACCTTGTTAAAAGCTGTATCTCCAAATATTGTCACATTCTGTGGTATTGCAGGTTAGGGCTTCAACATATGAATTGGTGAGGGCGTTCATAACATCCCTCAGAAGGATTAAAGTGTGTTAGGAAAATAAGATATAATTCCTTAGATATTAAAAAAAATTATCAGGGAGAAAGAACAAAGTAAATGTAAGAAAGCTAAGATACATCTACAAGATAGATAATGAAGTGGTAGAATGTAGCAGGTTTGTAGTAGCTCCTTCTCTTTATCAGGTATTGGGGAAATTACATATATTTCTGAGCCTTGTTTCTCATCTGGACAATGGGAATAATGGAATTGATGAGGAGATTAAATGGGATGATGTATGCCACATTCCCAACAGCTTGGCATGTAGATGGTGTTTAGTAAATGCTGCTTACCTTCTTTTTTTCTTTTCTCCAAAAATACTACATTCATTTTGGTGCCACGTATTAACAGGTGCACTGATAGCACTGTGAAGACTGCCTTTCCTAGGCAGTCCTTTCTGTTTAACCACAAAAGTGATATAATTTTTTTCTGATTATGAAATAATATACACTCATGTTAAAATTCAAACACTATAGAAGTGAAGTAGAAAGTGAAAGAAACCCTGTTGACTAATACCCTCCCCAGCAATAGATAACCACTATACACAGTTTAGTGTGTAGCCTTCAGCCTTTTTCTCTATTTTTATATAAACATCTAATTTGTTTTTCATATAAAAGTAAAGTGATCCATGATGGGTATTTTTCTATGCCAATATGTACCGATCCAGCCCATTCGTTTTTACATTAGTATTTCATTATATTGAAGAAGGGGGACTGAATCTGATTTCTTTTCCCTGGAACTGCTCAGAGCCTTTAATATACACAGTGACTATCCAAGAGACTGATACACTAAGTGGCATGTGCCAGTTATCAAATTATTGTGTCTCAGCTCTCAACCCATGCTCTTTACTGGGTCTGCAGTGCTGGGATAGGACTCTGCTTTGACGACTGGCCTCCTGACATGCTCGGCCACTAGAGGGCTCTGGGGGAGACAGGGAGGATGGAGGAGGAACTTCCTGTTTGTTTCCTGCCTGTTTCACTCCTGTGTCACCCTAGCAGTGCTTCTTTGAGTTGGCAGCAGCAAATACTTCTCCTAGCAGCAGCTGAATCCAGTCTGTTCTTTTTCCAACACTTGCAGAACCAGCCTCATTGCATCCGAGATGCCAGCACTAGCCAGCTAGCTCCCCTCCTTAGAGGTCTACATCACAGACCCAAGGGGACTCCTCCTTCGAGCTCAGAGTCTAGCACCTGATAAGCTGTACCACCTCCTCAGAGGTCTAAGTTTCAGCAACTTGGTGTCCCTCCTGCAAGCTTCTATGATTTAATAGAACCAGCCCTGTAATACCAACTGGCATATTTAAAATACCAGTCCTAGGGGAGATCACTGCTTCCTGCAGGTGCTACCTCTGTGGTAACTTAGTGTTCTTGTTCTGCCTTCTCTGTTAGTAGTTAACAACTTTATATCTTTATATCAACTTTTTTCTGTTAAAATAATTGGTAGGTTTCTGTCTCCTGACCGATTTCTGACTGGTACATGACATTTCTGGACCTTATTTGACTATGTCCCTGTCCTCAAGGGACAGCTCAGAGTCCAGCCTTCTGCCAAACACTCTTGGAGAGAGGAGGCTCTGAGCATTACTATTAAGTTAAAAAAATATACGATCATTAACAAAGGCTCATAAAGACTTGGTGAACCTCCTTGTACAAATAAGGGAAGGTAGAAAAAAGGCTGTATATGCTACCAATTTTAATATGCAACCATCATTTTTCAGCAACTAGATCTGCCATTAGTGAAAAGACTTTGAAGAATCACCAAGATACATGTTGAAAGTTAACCCTAAGGGTTTTTGTTTGAGCCAAGACTCGCAGATCTTGAACATTTAACCTTCATCTGAGTTCATTTTATCATTTCTTAAAGTCTTTTAGTCATTTTGGCTTAATCATTTATTATGTTCTTTTCCTCTTAAATTTGTGGATTGGGATATCTTTTCTTTAAAATATAGTATTCAACCCAATAAGCCATGAATATTCTCTCTCCACTTTACAAAGCTAATTAAATTCTCCTTCCTACAATAGTATTGATTCTTCCTGCCAACTTTTCCTTTAAAATATCCTTCACACTCATTGTTTCCTATCCATCTCAGCTGCCACCAATTCCATTTGCGTTCCTCCTCTCCAGCCTCGCTCGCTACAAGAACCTCTCTATGATTCTCCAACCTCCAACTGTTCCCTCTTCCGGTTTACCCTCCATGTCATCACCTGACTGATTTACTGAGTTCCATAATTCTTCTGGTCAGAACACTCCAAAGGTTCCCAAACACCTGCATTTCTAACTTCTTAGCACGATGCTCAAGTTCTTCTCAAAACGACTGTGGCAATTTGATCTCCATCAACTCAAGTTCCTGAATCTAATGCTCCAATCAAACATGTTTACTCATTGTCTTTAAGTTGGATCTCTGCCGTCTTGCCTGCAAGTGTGTATTCATTTCATTATCCTATCGAGAAAGCCCTGCCTGTTCTTACTCCCTTCCAAACATTATCAGGTCTGCAAGGCTGAACTCAACATCCTTCTCTTAGCAATTGTCCTTTCCAGTATGCTGGTCTCTTCCTTCCCTGAACCCCTGTAACGTTTAGTGTTTTCACTTCTAAATAAGTAATACTAGCTGCCATTTATTGAGCACCCACTCTACGACAGTACTCACCTGGGTACTTTATTATCACTAATCCTCTTTACAACTCTTCATCTTGTTTTGGATGAAGAAATTAAGACTCAGATTGGTTAAGACTTTCCTAAGGTCATGTACTTATCAAGAGGGGGCGTAAAGAGTAGAGGCTTCTGGGCTTCCCTGGTGGCACAGTGGTTGAGAATCTGCCTGCCAATGCAGGGGACACGGGTTCAAGCCATGGTCTGGGAAGATCTCACATGCCGCGGAGCAACTAGGCCCGTGGGCCACAACTAATGAGCCTGCGCGTCTGGTGCCTGTGCTCTGAAACGAGAGGCCGCGATAGTGAGAGGCCCGCACACCGCAATGAAGACTGGCCCCCGCTTGCCACAACTAGAGAAAGCCCTCACACAGAAACGAAGACCCAACACAGCCAAAAATAAAAATTAATTAATTAATTAATTTTTAAAAATGAGTAGAGACTTCTTCCTTCAACTCTACCATGCTGTTATCCATTGAACTTCCAGTCAGAAGACCTGGGTTTACCTCAGGTTCTGTCACTAACAGTCAAATCTTGCATGGATCACTTCACTTCTACTGACTTTTGTTTTCTCATCTCCAAGGCCCCTTCTATCACTAACATTCAGAGAGCCAGTTCACAGAGGGTCATGGATACGATTAAGTTCTTCTAGATGAGAGAAAAGATCTCAGAAAATCCCGACTGGTGTTTTTATTGGGCTTTTAATTCCTGGGAAAGGGGAGATGGGCTGGGGTCAGGACACTGAGGTGACTACTCTTTGCAGGATGTTTGGAGGCATCTTGTCATATTGAATTAAGCATTTATCTTTCTTTAGAAACTCCAGAAATTTTACAGGAAGGGTTTGTTAGGAGAGAGTTTAAATTATCAACCTGCCATAGAATCACAGATGAACAAAAGCTGTGGAGGTTTCTTTTTTCCTCTATACAGCAAAGGGGTTTGCCCTTCATTTTGAGGTGCTAGGGAAGAGCAGACATGTCTGTTTTTTCAGATGGGAGACTGTGTTTGGCAAATGCCAAAGCAAGTTGGGCCGACCCCAAGGAGAGTGCTAGGTAGCTGGAGGTCTGCAGCTTTTGCTTGAACACATGTCCTGACCCTTGGCCTTGCAGAGTGCAACTACACAGCACTGACTGTGCACGTGGAAATAGGAAGCCAATATAAAGACAGGGCCATGTAAATCTCAAAACCACAATTAAGTTTAACTCCTCAATGTACTTACCTTGACTCTAGTTGTGTAACAGGGAAGAATAAGCCTTACTCCCTATTAGACCTGTTCCTTTTACCCTAACCTTTGTATTCTATTGCTTTTGCTTCAAGTTAAGAATGTTGCCTAGAGCCTGAAATATACAGGATAGCCCATTCTCAAGGCTCTGACCTGTAAGGGTATAACACTTTTCCATTTATATAGAGATTAAAACATTGTAGAACAGAGAATAACATGTGTCTTGCTGGAGGTTTATGGGAACATCGTGACCTGACCTACATGGAAAGCTGCAAGAACAAAGGATCCCCCCGGCACCAAAAAGTTCGCAGCAGCCAACCAAGCCCCTCCCTCACCTTTTAAAAATGCTTTGCTGCAATCCTTCAGGGAGCTCAGGGTTTTGGGGGGCAGAGGCCATCCATTCTCCTTGCACGGCCCTGCAATAAACCTTTCTCTGCTCCATACTGCAACGTTTTGGTTTGTTTGGCCTCACTGTACATCAGGCACACGAACATGTGTTCAGTAACAGTTGTGGGAAGAACATGGATTTAGGAGTTAAGCAGACTGAAATTACAACCTGGCCCTTGTTATTCACCTCTCTGAGTTTTAGTTTTTTCTTTTGTAAAATAAGAGCCACACCACTTGCCTATTGCATTATTTTCTACAACTCGAGGAAATGAGAAGGTAGGTAAGTACTCTCAAAGAAGGTACTCACCAAAGGTTACTTTAGCTCCGTCTGTACCTTAAATAGTTAATCAAATGCTAGCAACTAAACTATATGTATCTCTAAATTCACACTGAGGTGGGAGGGTGGATGGCATATCTAGGAAAAAGGCCACAGGAACACTTATCTATCCCACTTTATACATTTTCTCCTCATTTGAATATCTCATTTGTCAATCTTGCAAGGAAGAAAAAATCACTCATTGTTTGGGAGATTTCATGCTTTCCCCTCCATCCTGCTTCTTGAGATCAATCCTAAAAGAGTCAGTGCGGCACTTCTCAGCACTGCTACCGCCAATCCCAGGAAGTGGGTTCTTCTAGCATGCTTTTAAGTGCTCGCATGACTAATAAAGTGTGACATGGCTGAGATTTCCTAGGCTTCTCTTCGGGAGCAAACATTCTAGCTGACAAAATATGACTAAATTTAGCTGCCTTTAGACAACAAGCATCTTCCAAACAAAGAGGGCGTCAAAGGCAAAAATGAGCCATAACGTGTCTGTGTCCTAACACGGATTTGCCCAGCCTCTCACTCGCGGCCTGGCCCTCGGCACAGAGACACACACACTCACAAGCAGTGTCTGAGCTGTGCTGATGGTGACAAATACCAGGTAAGGTGACAGATAACTAGGTAAGGTGTTCCTCCTGTGGCCTCTGACCCAAGAGTTTTTACCAAGGTGGGAAATGGGTGTGTTGCACAGCAGAGAGAACAGGGACAGTGATCAGAGTATCCGAAGCTCTGGTAGTGCCATCTGTGTGCTGATCTGTGCTTTAACCACTGCCCTCTTCAGCCTCCAATCATAACATATCAGGCCTTGAAGACAGCCCAGAGGTCATCTCACTTAATACCCCTGTTCTTTGCTTGGGACAACCAAGGCCCAAAGAGGGGAAGCAACTTGCGCAGGGTCCCACAGCCAATGGGTGGTTGACCTTAGGCAAGAAGGCCAAACTCTTAACTCTCGGTCAAGCTCTTAAAACTGCTCCAAAGGAAAGAAAATGTGGGAAATCTGCCAGGACACATGGGAGGCACTTTGTGGAGAAGAATTGTATGTTGCTGAAGCATCCTAAGAGCTAAAACTGTCTCCCTTCCAGCTCAAAGTTTATGTAGCTAGATCCAAAACATTGTGAATGCATTTGGCATGGATCACAAAGAAGACACTGACCTTGCTGTGGCAGGCAGGGGCACTGAGGGTGACAGGGGACACTCCCGGCGTTCAGACAGAGACCCAACAGCAGTCAATCAATCGTAGGCTCAGACTCAGAAGCTCAAAGAAAGAGACCCACAGTCCCCTGAGGTGTCAACTACCAAGCATGGAAAGGACACAGAATAGAGCCTTCCAGCCGCTGGCTAGAATTTCAGATCCAGGCACATCCTCTGCACGCCGGGCATTACTTCCTGGCCCTTGCATCATTTCCAGCCCCTTCTATGCTTTCCCCATGCCTCAGGGAATGATAGCTGGGAGCTGCATTTCCCTAGGTTCCTAGGTCAGCAGGGTTCCTGCTATGGTTTAGGTTCTGCCTATGAGATGCACTTAAATGAGTGCTGGCAGAGAAGCAGAAGTTATTTTTTTTCTCTGGTAGTGCTGGTGAACATATGGCTTTGGCCACATGTTATCAGTGGCCACCATGTTCCCCTGACTGCCAGAGGTTGCAAGGCCAGCTGTGACCATTGCCCAGGGTGGTTTTCTGCAGTTTCTTGACCCCCCGTGAGGTGGCAGGAATTTCCTGATTCTCAGAATCACAGCTAAGGTGGTAAAGCTGAAAGCTGGTGGCCACCCCCTTGCTTTAACATATCCAGCCAGTCCTTCCAAAACTTTCAAAAACACCTAATTCTGTGTTAAGTTCTTTTCTGTTTGAAATATCTACAGTGGTTTCTGATCTCTCAGTTAAACACTGATTACCAATAGATTTAGTTATAGTAACAATTAATTTATGGAACATTTCCCGAATGCCAGGACTATACTAAGCATCATCTCATTCAATGTTCACTATAATACGGTAATCATTCTCATTTTACAGATGAAAAAATGGAGGATTAGATAGATAAGATGACTTGCCTGGGTTCACCTACTCAGCAAATGGCAAGCCAAGATTGAAGCCCGGCTATCCCACTCCAGAATCTACACTCTTAGTCACTTTGCAAACCCACTCCCTTCATTTTAGAATTACAGCCTGCCTCAGAAGAGTCATGCTTAAGGCCACCATTGGAGACAAGCTTAATCTCAAAGGAAAGAGAAAGAAATCAGCATTCAAGGAGACAGACAGTGGAAGACATTCTTTGCCTCTTCCCTCTCTCACCCCTTCTTCTGCAGCTGATGAAATTTCACAAGCACATGCCAAGCCTCCATGTGCCTGACCCTCTACCTCAAAGTAACCTCTCTCCATAACTCCCCACCATCACCTGCGTGATAAGACTTACTGCCCCCAGTTTCGGGATGAAGCCAGTTCAGATCTCCTCTGCACAGCCTTCTTTACTTGAGCACTCTATGGCTGCCCCAGTCAGAAGAAATGCTTCCCTTGCTCTACTGCCATTTATGACTGGTGTCTCAACCCACTCTGAATTAGAACAACTTGCATGTATGTTCCCCTCTTATTGGTTTGAAAGTGTCAGTTATCAGGCAGCACCTTTAATTCACACCACAGCAAAACTTTGAAGGTGCGCCCAGCTCTTTCGTGGGAATCTCCCCGCCAGCAGAACTCTGACCATCGGAATTTGGATACACAATCCCCTACTTCCTCTTCAAATTCCCATTTTCTGATACCTCATCAGCTTCTACTGGGTTGGCCAAAAAGTGCCTTTGGTTTTTAAGTAAAAACAAAAGACACATTTTTCATTTTCACCAAGAACTTTATTGAACAACATGTTCACCCTTTTGTTCCACTACCTTCTGCCATTTTTCAGGCAACTTCATAATTCCATCTTCCCCAAACTTTTATCTTTTTGAGCAAAGAACTGTTCCAGGTGCCTTTTACAGTCTTCCAAGGAATTGAAATTTTTTCCATTATGAAAATTTTGTAAAGACCTAAATAAATGGAAACTGGAAGGTGCAATGCCTGGTGAATACGGCGGATAGTTCATAACTTCCCAGCCAAGCTGTAACAGTTTTTGCCTGGCCATCAAAGAAACACGCAGTCTTGTGTTACCCTGATGGAAGATTATGTGTTTTCTGCTGACTAATTCTGGGTGCTTTTCCTCGAGTGCTGCTTTCAGTTGGTCTAATTGGGAGCAGTACTTGTTGGAATTAACCATTTGGTTTCCTGGAAAGAGCTCATAATAGAGGACTCCCTTCCAGTCCCACCATATACACAACATCACCTTCTTTGGATGAACGCCGGCGTTTGGTGTGGTTGGTGGTGGTTCGCTTGCCCCACGGTCTCTTCCGTTCCACATTATTGAACAGTATCCACTTTTCATTGCCTGTCACAATTTGTTTTTAAAATGGAACGTTTTTCGTTACGTTTAAGTAGAGAATCGTATGTGGAAATACGGTTAAGAAGGTTTTTTTTCACTTAACTTACACGGAACTGAAACATGAAAGCGATTCACATAACCAAGCTGGTGCAAATGATTTTCAGCGCTTGATTTGGATACTTTGAGTGTGTCTGCTATCTCCCACGTGGTATAACATTGATTATTCTCAGTTAATGTCTCGATTTGATCACTATCAACTTCAACTGGTCTACCTGACCGTGCAGCATCGTCCAGTGAGAAATCTCCAGCACAAAACTTTGCAAACCACTTTTGACACGTTTGAACAGTCACAGCACCTTCCCCATAAGCTGCACAAATCTATTTTTCATTTCAGTTGCATTTTTACCTTTCTTGAAATAATAAAGCATAATAGGCCAAAAATGTTGCTTTTTCCTTCCATCTTCAATATTAAAATGGCTACACAAAAATTCTCCAATTTTGATGTTTTTTTTGTAAATGCACATTGATATGACAGCTGTCACATACAACCTAACAAAATTGTTTCGAATGAAGTTAAAGACAACTAAGTGCTACTACAGCCACCTTACAGAAAAAAAAGAATGAATCTTTTGGCCAACTCAGTATGAAGTTTCTGTGCATGGCTCCTGACCACAGCTCTGATTCAGGTATGTGCTCACTTATCAGTGGGTATCCTTTGACCTGACATCTGGTAATTGCCTGGTAAACACAAAACAGAGCTGGATCTATACTGGCATTCCAGAAATATTTCTAGCACTCATATGGTGCATTACTCCTCAGCCCTATCCCTGACTGCCAGACAGCCTGTAGGTTTCTCACTGACAGCACAGTGACCCTTTCAAAGGAGAGATTCAGGAAATGTTAGTTGAACTGAAATAAAAGTGAATGCCCATAATTTGGAAGAGCCCCCAGAAATGAAAGATTCACTGAAATTGACAGTTACCAAAGAAGAAAGAGGTGTCATCTGCCATCTCAGGGGCAGTAAGGAGGTCAAGGAGGATGGGAATGGCCCAAAATGTATTTGAGGAAGTGTTTGTCCATTTGATTAGAGAATTCAGACAGAACAGATTAGATAGGATCCAAAAGAAAGAAGGAAGATACATGAAAAAACCTGGAGGTAGGGACCACATGGGGCTTTCTGAAGCTAAAAGGCAGACCCAGGGAAGCAATTGTCAGGGGATAAGTGTCAAGAAAAGGCTTTGTAGGGAAAGGAGAGGCACAGGTGGGAATGGGAGAGGAGAGAGCAAGTTCTCAGAAGATGGAATATAAAATAGGGACATGGGTCACAAGTTTAGGAAACAGATTAAAAGGGAACAGTGATGAACCAAAAAGAAGAAAGATGATGAAAGCGGGGAGAAAGACAACTACAGATTCTACTAGGCATTAAAAATGGCCAGGAAGATCGCTGAAAAATCCTTCATATGTGCAAAGTGAGCGATATGCATACTGGGAGATTCCTGTCATTGCTCTGAAGTTTCTGACTTTTCAGACATACCTATCCTTCACATGATTGCTGGTCAAGCCGTGCAGGAGAAGCGTCAATAACAAATAGTCTCCAAGTCTCGTTGGCTTAAAACTAGGACAGTTTATCTCTTGCTCACACTATAGGTCCATCGTGGTTTAGCTGATGCTCTGTTCTACATGGTTCTCACTTAGGGACCCAGACTGATGCTCTGTTCTACATGGTTCTCACTTAGGGACCCTGAGTGCATGAATACTGAGACAGAAAAGGAGAACACAGTGAATCATGCACTGACTCTTAAAGCTTCTGTCTGGGAATGAAGCATATTACATCCACTCACATTCCATGGACCACCAGCAAGTCACATGGCTATGACTACCATCAGAGGGGGCAGGAGTGTAATCCTACTGTGTACCTACAAGAACTAGAACCATTTTGATGAAGAGAATTAATGACTCCAATGAAGGAAAGCCCTAGGTTCTCTATTTCCAGCATGGTGTTTTCTTAACCAGAATCCATAGAGTCATAAAGTAGCAGAGCAGGAAGGGACCTAGCAAAGTTATCTAGGCTCACTTTCTGAATTTACTGGTAAGAAAACTGAACCTCAAAGAGATGAAGTGACTTATCATGGACCACACTGCTGGTGGAACAGCCAGGTTGTTATTTCCCAGCTCTTCATGCTGCTTATACCAGGGCACTTCTATTAGCCTAATAAATATCTACTCATTTGAACTACCAGATTTATTTCATTTTGCAACAGGCTTTTAATTACAACTAGAAGAAAAGGGAGGATTTTTCTTGCCAAATGCCTTGGTGCTGCCAAGTTCCTTATACCACCAATCATGAATCCCAACCATATCAATACCATATAAATAAACAGAAGGCAACTAGAGTGTGAAAATAAGAATTTGGGTAGCATTAGAGAGAAATGTTTGATGATACACATTATCACTTCTGCAACACACAGAATTATTTTTGGCCATTAGGAGGGGTATGCTTAACTGTATATGTGTGTGTAGTTTTTAATATATATTTGCATCTAGGTAGAATATTTCCAAAATGATGCCTAAGAAAGTTGTAATGGCGAGAGGGGATCTGCAAGCAAGAGAGAGACTTTCATTTTCCCATATGCCCTATTGTATCATTTGGATTTTTCTACCATGCGTGTATTACTTTTTCAATAAAAATAGTTAATAAAACAATAAAGCAGTTAGATTTTAAAAAGTAACAGATGTCAAAAAATGCTTAATGGGGCTGTGCAGTGTCTTTTAGAGTAACATGAAGTAGAACAAGACAAGGAAAAAGACTAAAATGGAAGCAACTGACAGCACTTACCAGCAGGCAGTACATTTTTTAACAAGTTGCAATATATTTTTATGTCAGACAAGCATAATTTAAATATCATTAGGCTGGGATAGTCAAGATCTGGGTTCAAGCCCTCCAGATGTACTGCAATCTTTTGCTATTACTTCGGGAGGAAATCACTTGAACTTCTTTGTGGTTCAGACTTCCTATCTGTTAATAGCCCAAGGTTTGGGTTTTCTATACCAAAGTCTGCTGGTGCCCTGGCCACTTGAGTTTTACTGAAGAGCCAGCACATACAGTGGTAAGATCAAGGGCCTTAGACACAGACATACTCTGGCTTGCATTCTACACCACCCACTTCTTAACTGTGAGACCTTGAGCAAATTACTTAATCGCTCTTCATTTTCAATAAGGTTGGGTCATGTCTGCCTTCAGAATTACTGTAAAGATGAACTAAATGCCAATACAGAGAACTCCTGGTCCTTGATGGCACTCAAAAATTTTAAATTCCTTTCTGAAACCATCTCAGCAAACCAACTGAAAAGATCCTGCAGCTGAGGAAGACAAAAATTACCCATTTCTGGCATCTAATTCTTTCCTTTAAGTGAGTCTATGTTGACATAAAATAGGATGGAACAGGCCCAGACAGAAGTGACAACCTTCTGGTGATCAGAATCTTTAATCTGTAACACGTGTAGTTCTTGATCCCAGCCAGTATTTCTTTACAGTGTTATCTCAACAAGGAACAGACATCTTAAGAAAGCAGACTGATTACGAGAATAACAATAATTTTATAGTTTATAAAATGCTTTTACACATACTATTCCATTAAATCCCCCAAAGAAACTGTGCCTCATTCATCCATTTTTTCAATCATCTAGTCAATAAGTAGTTATTGACTATCTACTATATGCCATACTAAGTGCCAGAAATATACTGAGAAATAAAAGAGCTATATTACCTGCCCTCAGAAATCCTACCATTTAATGGGGGGGGGAGACATACACTAATCAAATTATCACACAAATAAATGATAAATTAGATCTGAGTACTTTTCAGGCAGACAGGACAGCATGTGCAAAGACCCTGTGGCAGAAAGGGAAGGACTCATACTACCTTCCTTCCAAATCATACTACCTTCCAAAGATTCCAAAGTGACACAGACATAGCATGAGGTGACTTCTAGGAGACCCCGGAGAGGTGGGTTGGGGTGGGGTATGCTTTGCAGTGCCAAGGAGAGATGTCCTTAGGAACTACAGACATTTGCCAGGGGCTGAATTCAGAGCATGGAGCTGACAAGGTACACAAAAGAATATGCTGGCTGTAAGCAGGTGGAGCAGTAGGCAGACACGGGTTAAATCACCTGTGCTTTCTGAATGGAATTCAAAAAGCCTGAGGAAGTCATTGTCCCATTTGTGTCTTGGAAAAGCTCTACAAGGGAGGGAGGAGGGGGGAGGGAAGGAAGGGTAGGGTTCATGAGCCTTATTTCCAAGACAGAGGGAAGAAAGCTATACAATGCTTCAGGGAAGATGGTGACTTGATAGCTTTTTTTAAATAAGAAATTCATGGTTTCAATACTTTCCTTGGTACTCATATCTTTTCTCAGTTCTTTCTCCTGACCCACAGACACCTACATTTATTACTGTTGATGGCCTTTGGAAATTGTGCCAGTACCTGGAAACCAGACAGTAAACTAAGCTGATCCGCAACTGTGTGAAGCATCTGGACGTATGGGGTACCCCACATAATCAAGACTACCGAAACCCCCGTCAACCTTTCTCCAGGAGAGTGGGTTGTGAGTCTTGAGATAGTCATGGGAAAGGACAGTGGTTCTCAAGCCTGGTAACACATTAGATTCAGCTGATGACAATTTAAAAAAAAAACAAAAACAAAAACTATGCCTGGGTTCCAATCACATGAGAGCCTCTGGAGTGAGGACCAAGCACTGGTACTTTCTTAGTGCTCATTCTGCTGCCCAGCCAGGGTGAGGAACCACTGGCATGGAGAAAGCACAACCGTGTCCACATCCTTGGTTGTTGGCTATGTGAGCTAGGGAAAGTCACCCCTGTCTCTGGACCTCCGTGTTCCTATCTCTCCACTTGGGGAGCCATTCCTGATGTCCTCAAAGGCCTCTGCCAGCTGTCACAGTCTAGGACTCTAACTCTACTTTAGGAAGTGTCGCCACATCTACCATGAGTCCTATTCCTGCCTGGGTGCTATTGCTCCCTCCCCCAAGTGCCTCCCCCAACTTGAGGCATGGCATCATGGGAAGAGCACTGAGCCAGGAGTCAGGAGACCAGTCTTCTAGTCCACACACACAAAGTGCTAGCTGACCAACACAGAAAACATCACTCGAACTCTTTAGACCTCAGTTTGCCACATCCGTTAGATGGTGCTCATGCTGACCCTTCTCAGTACTGAACACAGGAAGCTGGACCAGATGACCCACCCAGGACATTCCAGCTCCAAGAGTCTCTGAGAATCCCAGACTAGACATGTGAATTACGTTTAGAAATACAAATAAAAACACGCAAACCAATGCTCCCTGCGATGAATAGTCTATGGGCTCTGGTGCTGTACGATCCCCTCACAGTACAATTGTTCTTACCTGCACTATGCTGTTCTGACCCGTGACATGTTGTTTCAATAGCAACACCTGCCCACAACTTTGAAGGAAACTGAGAGCAAATGGGGCTATAGGATCCATTCTGATCTGCCCACAAGCCTCCAAGGGGCTGATGACTAGAAATTGCAGGGAAGAAAAAGCGTTATTACTGCTGTTGGTAGCGCAAGGTCACCATCGGCAAGGTGGGGACAAGAGGAAGATCCCACATCAGTGGGGTGTAAGATATGACCCCACCTAATGGGCCTATGTTATGATTTATGCGCTGTGGACTCCCAAACTCCCTTCCCTCACCTGAGCTCCATATTTAACTGCCCCCTAAATCGTTTTTTTTAAAAAAGGGGAGAATTCCCATGTCATAACATTGAGAGTTGGCCAAGAAGCATCCCTCCCCACGATCTTGTGTGTTGAGGCCTGTAAAATCTCTTGCTGAAATACCTCATCTATCCACCCCCACTCCATCTCCAAGCCTTTCCCAACCAAATACCCCAGCCTCCTATCTGCTCTTCTTGCTAATTACTCCCCCTCAATCTATCCTGGCTGAATGACTGCACAGTTTAATCACTCCGCCCCCTAAAAAGTTCTTCTATCTAAAGAAATCGCCCCACTATTTCTTGTTCATCACCCTCTTTAGTTCCTTCACAGCACTTACCACAGTCTGCTTCTTCATATGTTTGTTCACTTCCCTGCTGTCTGTCCCTCCCCTAGAATCTCAGTGCCAGGAGTATATGTTCCTAGTCTTGCTCATGTGAAGCCTCACCAACATTCAGCACCATGCTTGGCACACGGTAGACCCCCCCAATAAAATATTTATTGAGTAAATAAATGAATGAAAGCTCATCGGGTAAAATCCAGATGTTTTAACCTTACGTGCTAGACTCCCGCACCATGTGGCCTGAGACCCCCCTCGTTGCCCTATCCAAGGCCCCTTCTCCCCATGCCCTACGATAAGCGCTGTTTGCTGTTCTTCCGAACCACCATGGCCTTGAATGTTCCTTGAATGAACGGAGTTGGAACCTGCTGGTCCCAATGTCTGAAATGACACCCCCACCCCCAGCAAAGTCCTAATCATCTTTGAAAGGCGAGCTTACATTTCACATCTTTTAAAAGCCCCACCCCCGCACAGCCCTCTGCCAATCTCTCTCCTGCACTCCCAGGATGCTCTGAAATCCCTTTACTGGATCTTTCACTGCAACTCATTACACTCATTTGTTGAAGTGACTGCTTCCCACTCTGGACTGTGAGAAACTTAGAAACAAACATTCTCTTTGCTCATCTTTGTTTTCCATCAGCACCTGGTATGGGATCCAGTCCACAGTTGATGAATGTCTGCGAATTGTATCTGCAATTCTAGAAGCTGTCCTGTGTGAACATTAGTCCCATTACAAGTTGCATCAATTTGTAACTGTAAGAACTGAAGAGCCAGTGGTCCTGGACTTCCTAACTAACCATCCCCGGAGGGTACACCCAGGAATTCCATTTATTCATAGACTTCCGATTGTGACAAAAAGAAGCAGAAAAACAAGTCCACTTTTGGCAATAAAGTCAGATGGATTTCAAACAAGGAGATAGTCCTCCACTTTATCCTTCTGCTGGAAATGACCTTCTGTCAGCAAACATTACTGAGTGCCTACTAAGTACCAGGTACTGTGTTAGGCACCAGAACCTCCCAAAGTCAAGCAAGACATGGCCACGACCTGAAGGGGCAGGGAGAAGGTATCCTTCCTGTTCCTCTGCCCTGAAGTTTAACTTCAAATCTGATTGCTGTTGATAAATGAAAATCTCATCCAAGTTGGTGAGCCTGGAGGGCAATTCAAGCAGCTCTCCAGGAGATAAGGGTCCTTCTTTTTGCTCTTCCCAGGAGTCATGTCCAGTGACTGAACAGCAGAAAGCACAGCGATGGGGAGCACCTGACCTACTGACAAAGAGGCATGAGGGAAGGTCCCCACTGTGGAGGAGCTCACAGAGGTCGTGGTTCCAGACAGCCTAGGGCACATTCATGAGATTTAGGGCAGCACAAAAGTGTGCCAATTTCAGAGCCCTGCCCAGATTGCCCCTAAATCATCTGAAATATTCCTTAAAAAAAGATCACTTGGATTTCCTGGATGACTCATCCCATTGCCCCAGAACACTGGCAGATGTCCCAATTGTTTACGAGCTTAGGATTTTTCTACTTTGGGGAAAAATGCCTCCAAGTGTGCAGAGCACGGGGGATAGATGAACTGCCCTTCCAGCGTGTTACCGTCTCCACTGTCAATTGGAAGAGAGATAAGCTGCTAGTAAAGAATTCCCTACGAGTCTGAAAAGCAGTATTCATGCTCCTTACCCAGGGTGGCCTTTAGGAAAGTCAGCATCTGCTTCCACAGTCCTTCTCTCTCCCTGACCTCTTGCTAACATAGGGATACATACCCCTGGGATAACCTAACCTAGCTTAGGGCTGAGCAGGGATCCTTTAGAGATTTAGAGAGTCTTTTATGAGCCTTTGGCTTGATCTCCCTTTTTGGTTTAAAAACCCAAATCACATCTATTACATTCCTCAATAGAAAGGCTCTGCTGGCCAGAAGGGAATAATAAATTTTATAAATTACCCAATTAATCGCAACAGCAAACAATTAAGCTGGTGGGGATGGTCGGCATTCTACCTTGTTTTTGGAGGGATGTTTTAAGATGTACATGATGACATTGTTAATTTTATTATTGATGTTGCTTAAACTTCTTATCAGTCCCAAGAGATCGGCATTAACTGGGCTAATTCATAGTGAAATAAAGCTGATTTGAAATGTACCTCTCTGAAAAGTCTATCCTCATAAAATTTCTCAAGTTTCTTTTACTCAGCTCATGATATGTTTTTCGGAAGGAGGGAGATGACATTGAATACTCCTGGGGCACAATTACGGGCACCTATTACTCATGGAGCCCACCTATGAGCAAAGAGCCAGGCAATTCATAGGTGTTCCCCACTCTGGTTTCACAATCCGTCAAACCCTGGGACTCAGAGGATCTGAGACCAGTCTGTCCTACTCCCTCAGGATCGTGCCCCCACCCCACCCCCCACTCCCCCACTGCCACCCTCTGCTTCAGTTTTGCTTTAAGAACTGGAATTTGGAGACCTGCTCACATGGATCTGATGATCAAACCTCTATGCATCCTAGATTCCTTTTTACGGCTCTGGAGGATAAAGCGAGGCCCTGAACAGCAATGATAGACATAATAATAGTTACCTTTCTCCAGGGTTTATATGTGCCAGGAGTTTATACTCTTATTTTTAGTAATCATCAGAAGTCCTCTATGGTACAAATCATCATACTCCTTTTATAATTGTAAAGCTAAGGTTCAAAAAAGGTTATTTAACTTGCTTAGGGCTGTTGAGTGGACCCAAGCAGGCCATGAAGGATCTGACATTTGGGAAGATGTACAATGTGAAATGGGCCAGAGCACGCGGTTCAAGATTCAGGCTGGTGTTGATGAAAGGAACCAGAAACCAGACACTGGCCACAGGTGTCAAGGGCCAGTTTATTGCCTTTTAAGAGGCATGCAGAACTGATGACAATGACTTCAGCCAGTAGGAAATCACCAGCAATTATATTGCAGCATCAGTGTGATGGGGCAGAGGTATGTGTGGCGAAGGCCGTGGGTTGCTACCCTGCAACACCAGAACTTTAGAGCTGCAGAGACCATATAAGCCAACCCATCATTTTGGAGCCCAAAGTGTATAAGACCTGAAAGTGCAGGTGACCTATCCAAGTTCACACAGCTTATGGGAGGTGGAATAAGGACAAGAAACCAGGTGTCCTATGCCCTAGGCTGATATCCTCACTCACACATATGTGTTACAGTGTTGGACACTTATGAAGCAAGTCAAACATAGCTTCTCTCTTTTTATAAGAGATTATAACATGGAGACAAAACCAGGAGCACATGTAATAATATGGGAGCCCATAAAGTGGGCGATGGAAGGAAGCCTACTTTACAGTTGAGGGGGACAAAATTCCAGAGATGATAGGGTATTTCCCTAGGCTTTATTGTTGGTTAGTGGCAGAGCTAAGACTAAAATTTCCCAAATCTTAGCCCCATGCTTTCCTGTCTCATTCACTGTCATTAGTCCTCTTGCCTACTGCCATAAGTGCAGGTGACCATGGGCTCAACAAAATTTTATGAAAAAAATAACCCTTACCTAATATCAACTAGTAAGCACCTCTCTAGAAAAATAGGAATCTTCAATATCTAAAAGAATCAATACTGAATGATTAGAAGAAAATAATGGAAAATGAAGTAACTGAATTCAGGTCAACACTTACTTTTCTAATCAACATTTTATTTCAAATATGCCTTGAGTGTATGCTCGGCATACAAATAACAACTGTGCTTATAATGACAATAACTACCACTTATTGGCCATAATTTTTATACATTACCTTATTTGACCCTTAAAATAATCTAATAAGTAAATATCCTCCATCCCTGAGGCATAGAATGCTAGCTGCCTACCTCAATATCCATTCTGCCTTTCCCTTTAGAAATACAAACTTGAGTTCCAACTGGATATATTTTTGTGATTCAAGGGTCAACTATATATGTAACATAAATCTATTGCATTTTTCTCCTGGGAGCACAGGAAGAGCACAGGAAGAATACATTTCCCAGGTTCCCTTGCTGTTAGATTGAGGCCATATGGCTGAATTCTGGCCGATGGCGTACGTGTAAAAGTGATATATCTGTAACTTTTAGGCCAGGCAATAAAATCCCCTGCATTATCTTCCATGCTTGCTCTTCCATTTGGAAGTGATAATCCATGCTTAGGATGGGCTTATCACAGGATAGAAGGGCACTGAGCTCCTGAAGGACTGTGGGGTACAGGAACCCCTGCCATGCCCTACAGACCCACATTTGACCAACGTAATAGAGAAATAAACCTTAGGATGTTAGGCCACTGGGATTGTGGAGTTGTTACTGCAGCTGGTGTTGCTGATCCTTATTAAGTGAACTTCATTCAGCTAGTGAGTAGAGAAGCTGGAATTTGGTTTCTGAGGTTGTTTGAGTCTAAAGCCTGTGCTTTGGTCCCTGCCTTGGAGGAGTTCATAATGTGTCATGAATGGGTACATCATTAGGTTCAATGAAGTGTGGGAATCCCATAACAGAATTCTACATAGTATACAATGCAGCATAGAAGAGGTAATGGTCATTCTGAAGGTTTGAGGAAGTCTCAGCCAGGAGGTGAAAAAGGTAACATTATACCAGGTATTTTAAGGACACAAAGAAGCTTAGGGCAAAGCCTCTGCCTTCCATACCTTACAGCCAGGCTGTGGAAGCAGGACAACTGAAAATGAAGCAAAAGCCACAGTGAGAGGCAGTGCCCTGTGTGGTTAAGAGACGGACTAAGTGACAAGATACTGAGAGCATCTCAAGAGCTAAGATGCAAGTTGAGTGAAATCTGGAGTGCACAAGGAAGGCTTCAGGGAGGAGACTAACTCCATATTAGACCTGGAAGGACAGACGGGATTTGAGTTGGTACAAGGAAGATACAGGAAACATTTCATGGGAAAGAAACAGAAAGAGAAAAGGCAAAGGTGTAATTTTTCATTTAACAAAGACAGGTTAAGTCCGTACGGTGTGGCAGGAGTTTGCCTGAAACTTGAAAAGTTAAGTCAGATGAACTTCCTGTCCTCAAGGAGTCCATGGTCTGGAGGAGGTGAGAATGTCTATTGCTCAATAGTCACCACAGCATGAAAAGTGCTCTCAGAGGCGTGTGCAAAGCACAGGGGGCGTAGAGGGGATAGAGGAAGACCAGCAAGGACTTAGGGGAAGATTCCGCCAGCGGGGCAGGACGATTTCATGGGGTCCTAAAGGAAGAGTTGTAATTGTCTAGGCTGACAAGGTGCAGGCAGGGAAAACCATTCCAAGCACAGGAAACAGCCGCTGCAAAGGGTGCAAGAAAGGCTATACTACGTCCATGATGGTAAGACAACTAATGTGGCTACAGTGGAGGTTCATGCTGGTATGCAGCCATAGCAGCCAAGACTGGCTAAATAAGCAGAAGTAATTAGGAAGATTTTTAAAGTCCAGGAAGGAGAGTTTACCCGAAGTGCAATAATCAAGAACCGCCCACAGCACAGAGATACACAGAGTCCTTTAGACTCTGTATATGCAACAACATAGATAAATCTCACCATTTCGAAAAGTGAAAGAAGCCAGACTCAAAGGTCTACATACTCTGCGCTTCCATTTATGTGATATTCTGGAAGTGGCAAAACTATTAGAATAAGGAAGAGTTCAGTGGTTGTCAGGTGTTTCTAAGATAGCAGAAAAGGATTCACTACGCAGAGGTCAGAGATGACTGTCTGGGATGACAGAAATATTCTACATCTCGATGGTGGTGATGGTTGCAGAGTTGTCTATGCTGTTAACATTCATGGAACTGTCCACCTAATAAAGTGGATTTCATTCTTGGTAAATCATAACCTAGTGACTTTGACTTAAGAAAAAAAACCACAACTATATTACATTCAGAATGGACAAACAACAAGGTCCTACTGTATAGCACAGGGAACTATATCCAGTCTCCTGGGGTAAACCAAAATGGAAAAGAATATGAAAAAAAGAACGTCTCTATGTGTAAAACTGAGTCGCTTTGCTGTAGAGCAGAGATTGCCACAACGTTGTAAATCAACTATATTGCAATTAAAACAAAAAGAAAAAGAAAAACACAAAAAAGCAAACCATCAGTGTAGAGAGGCACCCGTGTCCTTAAGGAGCTTGCAGCCCTGTCTCTGGACATGCTGTCCAAGCCTCTTCCCAAGTGACCACTGGCTGACCCTCCTTCCATGTGGCCTTGAATGAAGTGTAGTAGAGATCTTGAAGCAGGCTTTCTAGACCATGGAGAAACACCGCAGGGGAGCTTCAGAATTTCTAGATGGAAGGGACTAGGCATGGCAAACTGAATGGAAGAGGGGTCTGGGGATTTATGCTGATGTTGCAGATCATAACAAGCCCATTGTTCTTATTCAGGTTGCCTAACACAGACCAAAAAAAAAAAAAACAAAACCCTAGCAAAACCTCCTGAGGAAGCTTTATTCACACTTTACATCTGATTAAGAAACTGTCCATGTCAGGGAGGGGTTAATTAGGAGTTTGGGACTAACATATACACACTACTATATATAAAATAGGTAACCAACAAGGACCTACTGCACAGCACAGGGAACTTTACCCAATATTTTGTAATAACCTATAAGGGAAAAGAATATAAAAAAAGATATACATGTATGTATAACTGAATCACTTTGCTATACACCTGAAATTAACACAACATTGTAAATCAACTGTACTTCAGTAAAAATAAAATTTTAAAAAAAGAATATGAAGAAAAGAAAGTGTTAGAAAAAAATGAGATATTACCCTCAAGGTATTTTGCTTCTCTACCAATCTCAGTTTCTCACATGAAAGGTGAGCATCCACCTAGTATCCCAAATGTGTGTTTTAGTGACTGCTAGAACAATCTAGCAGCTATAGTTAAGATTAAATGTCCCTCCTCTAAAGTATCAAATGTTTAAATATGATTATCGAATGTTTAATAGTAAAATTCCAATGTTAAGTTTTGAAAAAAAAAGAAAAAGAAATTATCTGTGCCCAATTAGATTGTCTAAAAATTTGCAGTGGCCTGAGGTGGGTTAACTACCCCATGGCTCCCTCACTGCAAGTCAGCTTCTGCTGCATTCACCTAAAGAAGTAATGTACTGCCTTTATCTGAAAAAGCAAGGATCTAACCTCAGCTCCCCTCCTCATACAAACTCCTCAAGGAAGAAAATCTCTTGGGCAGAGGGACCTCAGAGAGGAACAGCTCCAGGAACCATGGATTATTCAAATGCTGAAGTGCTGACCCAGACCTTAAAGGGGTTCTCAGGGGGTTTGCCTCTAACACAACCCACGCTGCTAGTGTGTTTCTCAGAAAATATCCCCTTTCCTACTAAGACATCTGAGGGAAATACTTTATAAACTGAAGTATGTTTTCCTGGAGGGCACCATTTCTTCAACTCATTTGATTATCCATGAGGTTTTTAAGCCCCATAGTTTAAAGGGGTTTCACTAGAATGCATTTTTTAATCAAAAGGCTATGAAATCCCAAAGGACCCCCAACTGCTTTACTTGGGTAGCACACCATGAGCAACTGGAATTAAAATGGGACCAGAGAAGATAATCTATGCAAAGGTAAAGCCAGTTGAAAGGTAAAAACAAAAGGAAACAAATCAGCCACACCTCAGAACATTCACAGCTCTAGGAAAACATCAATTAAAAGTATTAGTTACGGGCTTCCCTGGTGGCGCAGTGGTTGAGAGTCCGCCTGCGAATGCGGGGGACACGGGTTCGTGCCACGGTCTGGGAGGATTCCGCGTGCCGCGGGGCGGCTGGGCCCGTGAGCCATGGCCGCTGAGCCTGCGCGTCCGGAGCCTGTGCTCCGCAACAGGAGAGGCCGCAACAGTGAGAGGCCCGCATACCAAAAAATAAAAAAATTAAAAAAAATTAAAAAAATTAAAAAGTATTAGTTACAAATAGTTCCTGAGGAACTCACACCAAAATCCCCCACCGTGTCTCTCTTACTATTTACCTAGGTGTTTTAATTTGCACCTAATGCCAAATGCCTTTCTTCCTAGTTTTGGTTTCCCATTTGCTTTATTCCTCTCCAGGTAGAATGATGACTGGCTGTTTTAAAACATATGACTATTTTGACAACTTAGAATAAAATAAGTGAGTTACCTCTTTATCGCTAAGGAACCCTATAATTTGGTAATTCAGCACTCAGCTACCTTCCATGAGAATTCAGCTTAGCTGAGCATCAACCATGTCTCAGACATTGAGCTAGGCACTGTGGCTAGAAATGCGGATAGAGGTACAGTCCTGTTTTAAGGAACTTGAGGTCCTGAAGGGTATGCAGACATGCAAACAAATTGTTATACTTTGTGATAAGTGATACTGCGAAGGTACAGTACACGGGGGAGGAAATGAGTACCTCTGCGTCACTGAAGCTGACTACTAAGCCCACCCTTTTAAGGATGAACAGTAATTCCACAAGTCAACAAGGGTTGAAGGGCATTCCAGACAGGGGAAATAGCACGTGGGAAGGATAAGCTGTTGACAGCATGATGCATTTCAAGGACCACATGAACTTAGATACTGCAGGACCATCAAGTGCAAGGTAGAAGAGGAATACGAGAAAAGCAAGCAGGGACTGGATCACAAAGAACTTTGTCTGCTGTGCCAAGGAGTTTAGACCTCACCAATAGGAAATGTGGCACCGGGCAAAGGTTCCAAACAGAGGGCAGACACAATCATATTTCTATTGTAGAAAGATTACTTTGCCAGCAAAAGGAACATCAGAGCCTGAGCAGGCAGAGGCAGATTCATTGGAGAGATGCCACGGACACCCAACAGTGAGAGTGGTGATGCGGGGTAAGGAGAGGCAGAAGTTAGGACAGGTCCCAAGTTTCTAAGTCGGGAGGCTAGGTGGTTGATGGTGCCACCCAAAGAGATGGAGAATATGGAAGAGAGATGAGGTCTGAGAGGTAAAGGGTGGAGGTGGGAAGATGATGGCTCATTTTGGGAGAAATCAAGTTTTCCATCTCGGTGGAGATATCTGGAAAGTGATGATTAAAAAACCTAGAGTGAAAAAGAAAAAATCACCTGAGGAGAAGGTGAGAAGAGCAGATGAAGAAGGCAGACCCTGGAAAACGCACCAGAATACTGAAGGCAAGCAGAAGCAGAAAGTCCAGGCAAAGGCGCTAAGAACAATAGCAACGGGTCCAAACTAGAGATTTTCAGACTCTCATTATCTGACTGTGGAGCCCTTTTCTCAAACAAAATCTCAGCTGAGTCTCAGAATGTAAAACAGAAGTAGAGTCGGTTACCAGAAGGAAGCCTACTAACCCTTTAGCCCACAGAGTAGAGCCTGAAAAGTACAGAGCTGAATGATGCCATGGCAAGCAGGGAGCACAAACACCCCTTCTCAACAGCAGTAGGTCTGAAGAACAGACTTCCCCCTAAAAGTGAGTTAAGAAAATGAAACCTACAAGCTAGTTATGGCATTACCCCAAAAAAATGCAAGACAAATCTGGGTTTATTGCATGTGTGACGAGTATGAACATAGAGCAAAGATTGGTAGCACCAGAGGACCACCTCCTCTTTGTCCCATTGAAGAAACAGAGGTCTAGAGCTAGGTAGCTGATTGGTTTGCCAAACTAGTTGTCCTAGGTCACAATCTAGACAGTGGCTGAGTGAGGACTAAGTTTCTAGTTCAGCGTTCTTATTACTGTATTCACTCCATTCCACCTTTGCTAGAACTCAATCTGGAACTGAAACCCAAGCCTAAAGTAGAATTGGCAATTCCATTATAATTCTCAGCTTTGACTCCAGTCACAGGTGCTGGGCTCTCCAGAAGAGCTCACTAAATACTTCCTGCTTGAATGGCGGAGCTCATGTAGAAAGAACTTTGGGAACCTGGGTTGCTCTTCTGAGGTCAGAGAGCCTTTGGACCAGAAAGAGTACTTCCATTTATTCAGCATTAACCACCTAGAACAGTTCCTTAAACCGAGGTCGATGGTGCTGGAGAAGTGTTAAGACTTCCACCTGACAGATGGCAAAGCCATCTAGGAAAAGATTGTACACAGTCCTCACAATAGCACCGTGGAATGCTAACCTTCCCTACCTTCAATGACATCAAGACAATCTCATGAGAATATCTGTGCCTAGATGACAGGACCAGCTACGGGACTGGAGTGGCAGCTAGATCTCCAAGCAAGTGGAGGTGGCAGGAACATGGCTGGAAATGGAGGTCCAGAACATGGCACCCCTGTGGCTTCTCACCGCTAAAATATCCTAGTAGGAGTTGGCCATAATCTACAAACTCTCGGAAATAGGAGGCAAGACTGAAAGGTTTATTATCCACCAACCTCAAGGGTCAGTCAGACAGATACTGGAAGAGGAAGGAGGGGCAGGCAAGCAATTTGCCCTTAAATTTATCTTGCTCTTCTGGAGGGGATTAACTTTCGGCTTGCTGCAGCGCAATGCTCCTCTAGGTTTACTGCTGGCAAAGCTAGTGACTTACTGCTTGCTGCAGCTTCACCACCCTGAAGAGCTCCCCCCACCCCCCCGCGCCTGCCCCTCCCTGCAGGTATGTGTGTTTCTCTTTTACACCACCAGAGTGAAGATGAGGAGTTTCGGGCTTGGTCTGACACAGACTCTCCCACTTGAATTACTAGAGTCTCGTCACAGACTGGAGGGTAACAAGAAAGGATAAGTACATAACAGTTTTCCATCCAAAGAAATCCAAGTCTCTATCTTGTCCAGAGGCAGTATCAGAGGTAATTTAAGTAGGCAGGGTAAAAATATACAAAACGCAATCTGGCTTGGGAGAAAGAAGTTCCACTCTCAATGTTCCCAAGTATTATATTTGGATTTTGAGGATCAAATATAAAACAGAGGCTAGCCAAAGATTGCTTAACTTCTAAAAGTCCCGGCAAGTAACCCAAATGAGTTGATGTCCTCCTAATGCTGTTCTGGAATTCTGTTAGGGGAACAGAATGTCCCACAAGATTCCAGGAATCTCTACATCTGCAACACAAGTACAAATAATTTTCTCAGTATTTTAGCCTTTATTCAGTAGGAGTCGGTTTGCGGGGGTGGAGTCTATAGAAATTGCTTACTGCTGGCTTTTAAAAATGAAGTCAGACTGAAAAGCAAAGGAGAATCTCTAAACCCACCATGGGAACAGGTCTCAGTGAGGGCAGTGTGGGGCTTAGGTTTGGGGGATGGTCCTCCAAGTAGCCCTTTGGGAGAAACCAAATGAGAGAAAAAGATCAAAACACAACTTGAGCCCAGGGTTACAAATTACAGTATTCAGCATGGTAACATACAGAAACAACTATCAGTAACTAGGGCGTGGATGTGGGTTAATCTTGGAGTGTTAGGAAAAATCAGACAGACAGACAGTGGAGGCGGCCACGACATTTGGGCTCTCTGCCTTCTGAGGCTTCTTTACCCAGTTGCCAGTTCTTGGGAGCACATAATAGCAAGAGTACCTGTGGGCTGGACTACATGCCTCAACCAGACCGAGCCTCAGGCAGTGCTTCCAGACTTGGCCTTAACAAGGAGGCTAAAGGGAAAGGAATGTGATCCATACTGACAGAATCCAGCCTCTCTACCTGCCTGCTTCATCCTTGGAGCCACTCACTAAGGTTCTACTCCAGGTCACAGAGGCTGTGGAATAATAGCTAATCATACTAGCCACCATCTCCTGGGCACCATGCAGGTGCTTTATATGTATACATTCTCCAATTCTTCAATTTAGTCTTCTCTACAATCTTATTACAAGGCTATTACTTTCAACTCCATTTTACGGTTGAGAAAACAGAGGCTTACAAGGGTCAAATAACTCTCCTAGAGTTTAGACAATCTTCAAAGCCAGGTTGGTCTAGCTCCATACCTGTGCTCTCTCCTCTCTAGAAGGTGTGGGAACAGAGTAGCTAGTCTAGCACACATCCCCAATGAACCATGTTTCCAATGCTCCTCTGAGGGACACCTATCAGTTCACTTTACTTAGTTCACCCTTCTTGCCTTTCTAATCACCACCCCACTGATCCATAAGAAAGCTAATAGGAGAAGCTTTTGATAGTGAGGTAGGCACTAAGGATGGACCACAGAGGATCCAGGTACTTCTTTCTGTTGAACACACGCTCCTGAATGTTGAGTCCTAATCCAGTAAGTCCTGCATAATGAAAGGAGTACAATTTACCCAAAGGAAAAGAGAGGAATCTGTCTAATGACCAACCTAGAAAAAAAATGTGCAGAAAATGGTTACTCAAAGAAACCAGGCAGAGAAAACTACAGGGGATAGAGGGGAAGGCAAAATGTGTCTTTTTAAAATGTTTCTGTGATTTTAGTGATTATCCAACTTGATGTAATATTGTTAATCAAACTTCATAAAAATGAGAAACTCATTTTATCCCATATACTAACTTTTCCATCCTAGTTAGTGATTTCTTTAGATATTATTATAGTTAGTTGTGTATGAGTCTGTCTGCCTGAGGGCAAGGCTGGCTTTTCAAATCTGGTTCCCTTGGACCAGTGGCCAGCCCTGGGCTTCAAGCAGAGTTGATCTCTAACACATATATGTTTGATTTATGAACAAATGGATGAACGAAGGAATAACTGATTGGATTTTATTTGTAGTGGCCAGGTTTAAATATTTTTAATATAAAACAAATTATTTTTCTTTCCTTTAAAGGGAAGCAGCTGCCTGTGAAATCCTGCTGTTGGCTAATTTCAGCATTTCCAGCGTGGGTGGAAGCACTTTGGCTTTGGCTGATCTGGGCTGCAGTGTCACTGTGGCTCTCTCACCTTCTCTGGATGACCACTGCCTATCACTCGCTCTCCACTTCTCCCTTCTACAGAGAAGAGGGGATAGTCAATCACTACCACTGTCTTCCCCAGCCCACTTCATCACACCCTGCTCCTTACATGGCCACAAGAAAACCTCATTTTCTTAGACACATGTTAAATACCCCCCACCACATACACACCTGTGACGTTCTCCTATGGGATGGTAAAATATGAAACAATTGGGACCAGGGGCACAGAGGTACCCAAATCCATCCTCAATTAAAAAAGAAAAAAATACTACAGAGGCAGCTGTAGAAAACACCAACACACCCACACTCAGTGCCATCTTCTCTCTCTACCACACTCCATGGCAGACGACGTGGGAGTGGGCTGCCTCTTATCCCTGCATGCTGGTTTCTCCAAAAGAAGGAAAAGCCAGGGTCTGAGTCCAGGAGAGAAGAGAACAGATTAAAGGTCAGGTGGGTTCCCTGGAGGCGCAGAACTGTGAACACTGATGAGTGCTCCAACTCATCCCTGCTCTCAACATATTACCCCTGGAGTCCTGCTGTGGATAGATGTCCTGGTGGTGAAGGACCTTGCCAAAATGCACGTTCTACTAACCCATGCACACTTACTTATTGACTCATTGATTTGGAAGGCAACAGAGCATAGCTGTTAAGAACATGGACCAGGCTGCCTGGGTTCAAATCTTGACTCAAACACATACTAGCTGTAATCTTGGCTTATCACTTCTGTTTCTTTATCTGCAAAATGGGGATGATGATGTTAATGATGGTACCTACATTACAAGATGGTTATGAAGATTCATGGAACAGGTCGGTGTAAAGATTTTACTTTGCCATGTTGAAACTACTTTATTCTGTGAGACTAAGGGCTATCAAAAAACTCATAAGATTCATCTTCAAGAAACTTAAATCCTTCAAAGAAAAATGAGATATGCGCATTCACATCTAAAACCCTGGGTCCAGCGACTTCCCTGGTGGTCCAGTGGTTAAGACTCCATGCTCCCAGTGCAGGAGGCCCAGGTTGGATCCCTGGTCAGGGAACTCATTCCGCAACTAAAAGATCTCGCATGACGCAAGGAAGATCCTACACACAGCAACGAAGATACCACATGCTGCAACTAAGCCCTGGCGCAGGCAAATAAATAAATAAATATTAAAACAAACAAACAAACAAAAAAAAAACCCTAATCCTTAAGGGCCATACTTTAAAAAATAATAATAAAATAAAAGAAATAAATAAAACCCTGGGTCCAAAGTGATAAGTACTATATGAAAGGTACAAGGAAGTATTATGGGAGTTCCGAGAAGTTATTTCTTCCAAAGTGGTGGAGGAGAAATTGAGAAGACTTTGGAGAAGGGGGCAATGGAACTGAGTCTTAATAAATGATAGGAATTGTAGATGCAGATATGGAAAATATGGGCATTCAGCAAGAAGAAACTGTAGGATCAAAGATAGAGCGGTAGAAGAATCTGAGGTATGTGTGGAGGAGAGAAAATAGTTTGGTTGGTTAAGGCAGGCAATTACCAATGCTTCAGACTCCACCCTATCCTTCTAGGTTCTGATTTAATTGATCTCTGTTCAGGTCTGAGCGTTAGCAAGGCAGTGGCTATGCTGGCTGAAAACCAGGGCTGACTAGTCAGGTAACTCAGGATTCAGAAGTGAAAGGCTTTGCGGCCTGGGTGGGACTTCCCAGGTGTCTCCCCAGGCTCAGGCTTAACTACCGAAGACCAAGAGGGCCATTAAGTGAGACTCAGAAAAAGATGGAAGAAACAGAGAACAAGGAATTTTGGGAAGGCTTTCTGGTCTTCCTTGACATCACATGATAGATTCATCATTCATACTTTGATGAAAACAATTTGTATGGAATTTTACCCCATCTGTAGATAATGAGGACCATAGGTTTGGTGCCTATATTCTAAGTAACATTCCTTTTCTTGGTCCTTTTTTTTCAAAAACTTTTTTTTTTTTAATTTTAATTTATTTATTTTGTGGCCATGCCACACAGCGTGCATGCAGGATCTTAGTTCTCCAACCAGGGATCAAACCCGCGCCCCCTGCAGTGGAAGTGCGGAGTCTTAACCACTGGACCACCTGAGAAGTCCCTCCTTTTCTTGGTTCTACACCTCCCAATCAGCTTCCTCTCCATCTCAGTTCTTCGCCTTCTGATTCCTCAATCACTCTTCACAAATTTCACAAACGGTCCCCTGGGTGCAGACAGCTAGGCTTTGTTGGACACATCCTCACTTAAGTGCTCCAATGCCTTCATCCATCTGTAGGCAGCTGACATGTCCCTTCTCTGCCTCAGCCTTTTCACACCAGTTTCATTTTCTTAGTCAGCCTCCTGTCCCTTGGACCATTCCTGTGCTCGCACTCTGTATCTTCTCCAGCTCCATCTTCTCTTTCTGGAGATGTGAGGACCTGAAGTAACATGCCACTATCCCAGCTGTGGATTCCATGTAGTTCCACATAAAAGCCCCGCTCCATCAAATAAAGGGCTGCTCCCATCTCACTAAAACCCACCTCCTAACTGGGATCTGATTAAACCTCTGGATACATGAGCTTTCCTATGCATTTTATTTAACATACATGTATATGTATGTATATACACACATATGTATAATAATTTGTTCCAGATTAAAGCTAAGTACCTATTACCCTCCAAATGCAAAGTCTGACTCTTTCAGTTTAAAGAGGCTTATTGTGAACCAAGTAGAAGGACGTCCTATCTTCAAGACACAAGAGTCTTCCTTTGGTTTCATTTTCCTTGGTCCTCATCTATCTGAACGCTGCTTAGCAAATGAAGTTCTGCAGAAGAGAAGGAGCTGGGATGGCATCACTGACATCCTCAAAGAACAGAGGAACATTTTTAGCACAAGCACCGTCACACACATTTTCTACCGCTTCCATGAAATGACATGCACTGTATGAAAATGACACCTGCCATCTATTCTCCAGTACATCACAAAATGCAGTGATTTTACACATAAATCTTCAACAGAGGAGGAACAATGAGACACGAGCTCAGTGTTCCTTTGTTTCCAGTCAGTCCTGGGCATGGTAGGCACGGAGCAAGGTCAGGAACACGCCTGTTCCTGCAGCCTTACTGCAAAAGGAGACCGGGAACCACAAACCCTGCCTACACCCACTCAAGCCCTCTGCTTTTAAACTATTCTTTTTTCCCTCATTTCAAAATTATCTAAAGACCAATTGGTTCCAGGCAGCTCTTTCTGTATATTAATTTTTAATTGGAGAAATAGCAATTAGATGGCTCCATTGATTGCCAGTTCCCATAATCTTTTTTAATTTGAGATAACAATCATTCAAAAAATGAGTTTGTCCCTACAATATCTATTCTTAATGGCAATAATAACTGAAGTTATATACAAAACCAGCAGAGCAGTCCACAGGGAAGGGGTCTAAATTATACATGGAATATTCTACACCTTGTTTGTCAGTTACAACAAAAACCTTACCACAGGTGCCCTATGAAAATGGTCAATTTCATATGTTGTTTTTATTAATACCATTTTTGAAACAACCAGAGCAACTCTGAAGAGAAGATTTTCATGGTATGAGGCCTACTTTTCCATACTCAAGAAACTTAAGACATGTAGATAATAAAAATTTTTACTCAGTTCCTTGCTGTGGACCCTGGGCAGAGGAAGATTAAGAGGGAGAAAGAGAAATTAGAGAGGAATAGACATCCTGCTTGGGAGGAACTCCCAAGCTATCCCCAAATACTCCTAGCAGGCAGGAGTGTGGAGGGCTCCAAGGGAGTCTGCAATAAATAATCCTCCTTTCCTAACCAGGTTCTGAGCAATCTGAGAAACAGAAGAGTTGAGATAGAGGCCAAGTATCACCTTTATTACTCACAGGAGCTAAGCAAAAGAATATAGCTTAGGTGAGAGTCCAGTGGACCAGACCACTGAACCCCTGAGCCAGGAAGGCTTACTACCCCCCCAGTCACAATGTGGCAGCCACCCAGGAAAGAAAAGCATATGGAGGAGTCTAGGACCCCAACTGCTCTCTAAAAAAGGAGGGGGGCACTTGCAAGAGAAAGAACAAAGGTACCGCCAGCTGAGCACGCTTAGTTACTCTTTCCACATTTACCAATCAGAGGGCCATGCCCCCTCCCCAGGGTGTGAGAAAACAAAGGCCGGGAGTATGTATTAAGGAAAATCACTTCTCATGGAAACCAAGATTGAGAAAATGGATTTTCCTCTAAAATCAAAAGAGGGAATTGGGATCCAGAAGAGGTAACCGGAAGTGACTTGCTTCCACCCAAAATGACTTTTTTGAAGGGTTCTCTCATAAATTTATCTTAAAATTGTATAAGATTTGTCTTCTGTTCCATAAAATTTCATAGAAAAGGTTTGGGTCAGACCACCTGAGAAATTTTATAGTGGTCGTTTGGAGAACTCTTTGAAATTGAGCAGATGTGCGTTTGAATTCTACCCTTCTAGTTTGAATAAGTTCTGTATCTTAATTTCCTCATCTGAAAAATAAGGATAATGACTGGCCTACCTTAGAGGGACATCAGAAAATGATTAGAAAAGTTAGGTCAGAGAAAATGCTCTGGAATGTACTAAGAACTTGATAAATGTTATGTGAATTTATGTCTAATTATATTCCACAAAAATGTCTGTGTTTATGCTATGAGTTTCAGGCTCCTAGGCACCCACTGAGAAGCCTGGGGTTCACATCCTCCAGCAAGAGCAGCTTTGTTTATGTGCCTCAGCTGATCATTCCTTCTCTGCCTTCCGAATCTCAAACCCCTCTCCTCCAGCCCATACCTCAGGCAGTGTGTACTAAAAGCCTGTGATGAAAAGTGTTCAAGTGAAGATGGAAAGGAGGAGAGAGATGCAAAGATGACCCCTCAAGAACTTCTAATCCAGCAAGAGTAAAGAAAAAAAACAAACAAACCTATTATTCACAAGTGAGGTACAGTATGGAAATAGTACAGATAAAAATTTATGGTAACCTGGAATGGGAATGGGGTTTAAATCTTCCCTCCTCACCCTGCTGTGATCCCTCAAGAGTTTGTCTCAATGTGCTCACTGGAGACATCTTAAAAGGGAGTTACCACCTCTGACCAGAACTTATAAAATTAAGAGAACACCAGTATGAGCAGATATGTTCACCAGAACTCATCTGAGAATGAGCTAGCTGCCATGACTCTTGAAAGGCATAATATGCAGAAAAATGATATACAGTTTATTAGGATAACTGCCTCAGAAACACATTACCCACAGAAGTGATAAAATCTAAGATACATATAACTTAAATAATGTGATGAGTAAATTCATGGATAATAATAATAGCTAATATTTATTACAGTTACTACAGTACTGAGGACTTGGCTTGCACTATCTCACTAAAAAATGACAGATTCCCATAAAGCATGGTTCAAAGGAGCATGGCCTAGGTGGAGTTCCCTGGGAAACAGACTCGGAGGCCAAGGTTTGTGGGCAGGTCGTTGACAGGGGAGACCTCGCAGAAACAACACCTGTGAGGAGTGAGGGAAGGAGGACTCAGCGAGGAAGCAGTGTCAACACAGTGCAGTCACAGAAGTCTCGGGTGATCCCACAGGGAGCTCTGAAGCTGAGATGGCCCTTCAGGGACATCCCCAATGGAGGCAAGGGGGCCAGGACTTATACCTCTGCAATGACCAGTTATTGGCTACAGGCTGCTCCTGGGGAGGGGATGTGGCTGGAGAGAGGCAGCACCCTTCAGCTGAAGGCAATGCACAGGGAGAGACACACTGTGAGCGGTCAGCAGACAGTGCTCCTGGTAGCTGGGGGAAGGAGTCTTGCAGGCCTCAAGTGGGGATGCAGAGGCACGCCACAGTATTCACTCCAGGAGGGAGGAAGAAGATGAAGCTCAATTTGTTTAGCGTTACACTGATCCCAGGCACTGTGCAGGGCACTTTCCTTATTGTCTTTAATCGTGTTGTGTAGGCATCAGTGACTTATTCCAACCTCTAGAGAAATTTCAAGTTCCCTTCCTCCCTCTAAACTAGTGGTTCTCAACTGGGGGGTGCTTTTGCTCTCCAGGGGACATTGCCAGAGCAGTGTCTAGAGACATTTTTATTTGTCACAACTGGGAGTGGGGTACTACTGGCATAGGTAGAGGCTAGGGATACTGCAAAACATCCTACAATGCACAGAACAGCTTCCACAACAAAGAATTTCCAGCCCAAATGTCCACAGTGCTGTGGATGAGAAACTCTGCTGTAATCATTAGGAAGGAGAACACACAGAAGGGGCCACAGTAATCTGGGAAAGAGTCTTCAATCACATGGCTCATTCACTTGGCTTTTTCCTCTCCTGGTTCTTTTGGCATCTCTAGGCCTCTTGAACTTTCTGAATGGAAGGCCTTGATCCACGTGATGTGTACCACAAGGTGGGCCTGGGTCTGCTTCCCCTTTGCCACTCCTCCAGCCTGGCAGGACCAGGTGGGTTTCATGAGAGGGGTCTGGGGTTGAGGACAGAGGATAGGCCAGTGTTACTCTAGCCTGTGGGGAAGAAGATGCTCCATTCCTTTGCTTTATCTTTGTGCTTCTTCTTGCCATCAGTGGGCTAAGATTCCAAATGCCCAGATAAAGTGGGTGAGAGGAAAAGGGCTCAGGAGAATACACTTATTCTGGGTCTTAGGCCAGAGAAGCACAGCTGTCTAACCTTTCAGCTCACCAGGGAAGAAGTCCACTTACTCATAAATAATATGCATTTTCCTGGAATGCCCCCTCTGCAGATCTTCAACAAACTCCCAGTTGATGGGCCATTCTGGATCCCAACCACCTTTACTTTTTCCATGAGAAGAATAAGAATTGTCATTGATGTCACCATGTTACAGATGAAAAAAAACAGGACATAGAAAGGTTAGGCAACCTGTCCATGGCCACTCAGCTAGTTAATGGCAGGGCTGAGATTTATAACCAGGTTTGTGTGGTTACAAAACACATGCTCATTGTTTGAGAAACGTATGTACTCTTTAAAATTAGTCAGATGGGACGTGCACGTCTTCCTATACGTCCCTTGATACCCTGAGACACAATCTGGGCTGGACCCAGTCTCTTAAGCTTTCTGCTCTTTTCTTATTTCTAAGCTTTCGATTTTCTTATTTCTGAGCTTTCTGATTTCTAAGGGAAGGCAAGAAACGAAAGACAGGCTGGGTGATTTATATAAAATGATAATGTGAGCCCATCTCCTTGTAGCCATCATTTTAGTCTGCAATAAAAATGACTGGTCTGACACCCTCCAATTCCTGAATATCCAGAAGGCCTAACTGCTTGGACTCTCAGACATAAAGCTCTCTGTTAATAGACCCATCAATTTCTTAAAGTGAGCAGTTTTTCATAACACTCCATAAAACAGGGAAAAAACATAAAATTAAAAAAGAACATAGCACTTAACATGAAAATACGTGTATCATTTATTGAGCATGAGCTAAAAGCAGCAGAAAAAGAAACTGAAGGAGGAACGGTGGCTAGTGATGGAAAACAGAAGATTGCTTAGGAACAGGATTCTTTACCTACCAAACAGGGCCCCTATTTTTAGCAACTTAAAAATAACCCCCAAAACAGACATTCGTTAAGTATTAAACTTAAAAGTAAAAACCTTGGGCTTCCCTGGTGGCGCAGTGGTTGAGAGTCCGCCTGCCGATGCAGGGGACACGGGTTCGTGCCCCGGTCCGGGAGGATCCCACATGCCGCGGAGTGGCTGGGCCCGTGAGCCATGGCCGCTGAGCCTGTGCGTCTGGTGCCTGTGCTCCGCAACAGGAGAGGCCACAACAGTGAGAGGCCCGCGTGCCACACACACACAAAAAAGTAAAAACCTTTATGTTTTTCTAATAACAATCTAGTATCCTTGTTATGATAGATTTACTAACCTCAATTTAGACTCTGAGATCAGATTCATGTCCCATAAAACACATAGGGAATACATTACCAAGCAAATTATAGTAATAGATGACATAAATACTTATGAACTATTAATTTTTCAGTTATAAACTATGTTCTTTTCTTGAGCCTTTTTTAAAAATAAATTTATTTATTATTTATTTTTGGCTGCGTTGGGTCTTCGTTGCTGCGCGCAGGCTTCCTCTAGTTGCAGCGAGCGGGGTCTACTCTTTGTTGCGGTGCATGGGCTTCTCATTGCGGTGGCTTCTCTTGTTGCGGACCACAGGCTCTAAGTGCGCAGGCTTCAGAAGCTGTGGCACACGGGCTCAGTAGTTGTGGCTCGCGGGCTCTAGAGCGCAGGCTCAGTAGTTGTGGTACATGGGCTTAGTTGCTCCACGGCATGTGGGATCTTCCCAGACCAGGGCTCGAACCTGTGTCCCCTGCATTGGCAGGCAGATTCTTAACCACTGCGCCACCAGGGAAGTCCCTCTTGAGCCATTTTAATTCATGAAATTATTTAGAAGGTTACAGACACCAAGGAACAAACTGCTATATTGTGTTATGCAAATGTTTTTTCCAAATATGGAAGTCATAAGAATAGAATACATCTAGTGATCAACATATAATTATAAAGAATATTTCAAGACTTCATTAATGGCAGCTGTTCATGAGATATTTGGAAGTGTTCAATGATTTTTATTATTCCTCTATAAATGTAGCTAATTTATGAAGGTCATCCCCGTTTACATTGCTCTATTATCATTTGCCCCAAATTTTAAGCCTGTTCAAATATAATTTAGAGGATATGTTTGCCTATCAAGAAAAATCTGAGAATGCAGAAGCTAACCTCAATACGACAGGTTTCTATCTTTTTTTAGAGATAGCGTAACATAATAAACAAGCACTGGCCTTCAAGTCAATAGAGATGGGTTAGGGTCTCACCCCACCATGATCAAGCTTTTAACCTTGGGCTAGTCACTGAATCTCACCATGTCTGTTTCGTATATGGAAATGAATGTACTAATCTCTGCCCTACCAACCTCTTAGGGTTGTTGTGAGGACACATGACATAGTTATATGAAAATACTTTGCACACTGAATGAAGGTAAATAGGGTATCAAAATGAGAAACAATTACATTTTTGGAGAACATTCTGTTGAGAAAGAAACAGTAATCAAATGCAAACATATTCACTTGCGGAGGCTAGATCTGACAAGCGTAAGGTAGAAGTGGGTTTGAGAATTCTTTATCCCCCTTCCTCAGGTGTGCAAACCATCTTGTTTATTGATTTACTTCTTGCTTGATCCCTTGCTTTGTTCATCTCAAATATCAAGGGCTTCCAATACACCCCCTCTTCTGACCAATCCTTCCAATGAGAAGGTACATTGGTTCAACATACCTAGGGCTACCATAAGGTAATAAAAACATTTTGAATGCTGTAAAGAACTCCTGAAATGGTATACAATAAAAACAGTAGTAAGAACAATATAATAAGTATCATTACTGACCCATGATAGTAGGGCATTCAGTTAAATTTGAAGTCTATATAAACAATGTTTTATTTTTCACCATAAGTATGCCCCAAATATTGCATGAAACATAATTATACTAAAAACTATTCATTGTTTACCTGACATTCAAATTTAACTGGGCAGCCTGATTTTGCCTGGTTTGGTTCGGTTGGGGGGCTAAATCTGGCAATTCTTTGAGAATTCTTTATCTCCCTTCCCCAAGCATGACAAACCACCTTCATTATTGAGAGTATTTACTTCTTGTTTTATCCCTTGCTTTGTTCATCTCAAATATTAAGGGCTTCCAGTACACCATCTCTTCTGACCACTCCTTTCAGGTATCCCGGCACCTGCACTACCATAAACCATTAGAACATTATCATTCTCCAGTACACAGTTGACTCTTGAACAACACGGGTTTGAACTGCATGGGTCCACTTATACAAGGATTTTTTTCAATAGTGAATACTACAGTACTCCATGATCAGAGGTTGGTTAAATCCACGGATGCAGAACTTCCGATATGGAGAAACTGCAGATAGGAAGGGCTGACTGTAAAGTTATACTTGGATTTTAACCGCATGGAGGGGCAGTGCCCATAACTTCCAGGTTGTTCGAGGGTCAACTGTATTCATCTATGAATTTTTCTTTCCAACCAAAAAGTGAATTAATTGAGGGAAGAGACATTCATTTTGATCACCCAGTACCTGGTTCAATGCCTGGCACATAGCAGGTAATTAGAAAATGTTTTATGAATTGAAGATCACAGCTTTCTTCACATTCCATGCTCTCACCATGGGAAACCTTGCTCATGTCTGCTACTTAATTGATCAGCCACCAATGGACAAGTCAACAATGCATGTCTCTGTTCTGGCCTTCTCTACTGACCTCCAGATCCATGTTTTCCAACAAACTATGAGCTGTCTCCACCTATATTCCCATAAGCACCTCAAATGCAACCTGCCCAAGACTGACCACATCATATCCCCCCTGAAAGCTGCTTCTCTCTTGGCACGGTATCCTGTAACCCAGGCTAGAAAACCAGAGTCCTTCTAGATTACTTCCTGTCCCTCACTTCCCCCATCACTAAGCACTTTTCATCAAGAAATTTTTGAGGAGCTTTTGAAAGGAAAGTTCTGATTCAGTTAGTATGGCCTGTGGCCAGGGACTGGGTATTTTCTGAAAGTGCTCAATTTGATTCAGTGGTATTTAGGGCCCAGTGTCCTGTAGAACACAGCAAAACACCTAGAAACAGCCTCTCTGTACAGGCCTACTAATCAATAAAAAACATGGAAACAACTCCCATCTGTTTTGTACTAATAATTTTGAGAGCCTTATTAGCTTTGGACCTGAAACACTATTTTCATTTATGTATGGGAATTTTTAGTGGCCTTTGTATTCCTAGGTACTATTTGGGATAACTCCCCTACACAAAGTTCAAGAATGTACTTCTCATTTTATAATGAAAATTGTTACAAAACTTGTAATATAAAAATTCACGTTCTAAGTAGGCACTTACTTAGTATTCACTTTATTACAGGTCTTATCACCTAGACTCTGACAGCACCATCAATTAGAAATGAAAGGAATGAATAGAGAAAATAAATATTTTGGATTATTTAGAGTTATTCTCCTTCATACACACGCACACACATTAAGATAGTTCACCAGCTGGGGACTTACAGATGCCCAACTTACCTGAAATTCTTCTTGGAATATGCTTCAAGTCCAGAATATGCTTAAAACTCAGAGCTTAACTGTAAATACTCAAAAACATTCCCAATTTGCTACCTTCTAGAGAGCAAACCATTTACCTCCATCCTGCATCCTTGCATACAGAAATGGTAACTCTGAAAAATCTTACCATCAGTGAAAAAAAATAATTTTTCTAAACTTTTTAAATAAATGGTTTGCCCAAGGGTAAGACCTTTTATACCATCTTAGCCGAGAGCAAATTTCCCTAGACAAATTGGCTGGCTGCTTCTTGAATTCTTCTCAGCTAAAATTGAGGCACTCCTATTATTGATATTAGCTGGCCATAATTTTTTCCCTTAAATCCACATATTTTGTTACACTGGAAGAAAATTAGATTGTATTAGGTTGTGTACAACACAGATCTTCAAAACATTCATCCTGTCAAAATAATTTCTTAATTAGTGGTACAACATACTTTTCTGAGACAGAACTTGTCAGAAAAACATCTTAAGTGGGGAGCTTAAGTGAATTCATTCTCAGGATTTTAATAAGACATTTTGCCTCCTATACGGAGGGGGAATAAAGTAAAATTGGCAATTCTTTGCTTCCTTGGAGACCCACTTCAGGAAAAACAGAAGTTTCAGCTACTTTTAAAAAATATTTATTTATCTATCTATCTATCTATCTATCTATCTATCTATTTATTTATGGCTTCACTGGGTCTTCGTTGCTGTGCGCAGGCTTTCTCCAGTTGTGGACAGCAGGGGCTACTCCTCGTTGCAGTGTGCTGGCTTCTCATCGCGGTGGCTTCTTTTGTTATGGAGCATGGGCTCTAGGTGTCCAGGCTTCAGTAGTTACAGCACACGGGCTCAGTAGTTGTAGCATGTGGGCTCAGTAGTTGTGGCTCACGGACTTAGCTGCTCCGCGGCATGTGGGATCTTCCTGAACCAGGGCTCGCACTCATGTCCCCCGCATTGGCAGGCGGGTTCTTAACCACTGCGCCACCAGGGAAGTCCTCAGCTACTTTTATATAGAAATTCCTTACATTTTTGTTAAGAAAATTTAAAAATACATTAGGTTATTATAGGTTGAGTTGCTGATAAAACTTATAGAATAAAGTATTGAGAGAAAAACTAAACCTTCCTTCTCAAAAATAATATCCAACCATGAGTTTGCGTAAAATGAACTGATTACATACAAGGATCCAATTAAAGAACACACCATGCTGTACCTGAAACTGCTGTAAAATATTTTACCACTCAGTCGCTAAGTACTTTAAAGACATTTCTTTATTCATATCAAGCATAAATATACCAGTGTTTTAGGTTTAGAAAACAGAAGAATTGGATTTTCTACCTCGTTTTGCCACAGCATTTCTGGGTGATAATAAGAAAACCAGTTAACTTCTTCAAACTTCCTTTTATTCACCTGTAAAAGGGGCCCAGTACGTGCACCCTACTGGATTCACAGGGTTATTATGAGGATAAACGTTGTCATGACTGGGGCCATGCTTTGAAAATAAAAGCAACGCCTATCAGCTGCCATCTAGGTGTCTACTCTGGGTCACGCACTACATTAGATGCTCCTCATAAATGGAGGACGAGCAAGAATTTCTTATCCACAGCTTTTAAGTGAGGAAATTGAGGCTCAAACAGGTTAAGCGTCTTGCCCTGAATCAAACATATATGAAGCAGTAGAACTGAGATTGGAACTTGCGTCCATGGGACCCATGCCTGCCACTGCCCCTTTCTGCCCTTCCTCACTCCCTTCTCCTCCTCTTCCCCTCAAAAGTTATGGTCTGGGCTTTGGTGGAGGACAGAGAAAAGAGCTTAGGACTGAGCCCTTGGCTAGCACACAACAAGGGGTGATCATCATGTCTTGCTCCTGAAAAATTAGTCCCTTGGAGCATTGCCAAAGACCAGCACAAAGACCAGACTGGAGTGGGACTGGGGTTGGGCTACACGATCCTAATTCAAAGGAAGGTTGTAAAATGGGACCCTTGGGGTTCGGACTCGGGGTCTGCAAAAGTCCAGATGGCAGAGTGAAAGGCAGAGGCAGTTCATGCCCTCATTACCATCCAGTGTGGGGACCACACAGTAATGATGTCCTGCTTGGCAGCGCCAGTGTTAATGAACATCTGCTTTGTGCAAGGAGCTCGGACACGCACCCCGAAGGATACCCAGAAGTGTAGGACATAGTTCCTGTCCTCACAGAGGGCAAAAGAGCAAAAATACACAAGTGAGAAGGAAAGTGGCAGTGCATGATCAAACTGTTCTAGAGAATAGTCAAGAAGCCATCACAAGGCAGTATGCAAAGAACTGCCATTTGTGTGCTATAGATAATAAAGTGCTCTGAGAAAGCACAGGGGGGGAGGCCTTTCAGGCCAAAAGGGTCAGGAAATGCTTTAAGGAGGAAATCAAATTAAATCTTTATGACATTTCAGGTATTTTCACTTCCTCCCACCTTAAGCTGGGCATTTATTCTTCACTCCTTGTAGTATCTTCTAAAACAGACCCACTGGCCAGAGTTCCTTGTTCTCTGAGTAAAGGAGCCATATGAGCACATCAGGGCCAGCATATCATTAATACCAACTTCATTAAGGAACAGAGATCCAGACCACAAAGCATTAAGCAGGCCACTGGAGAACAGATGGGAGCGTGGAGAGAAGACTTCCTGGGTGGGAGAATACAGCATGTGCAAAAGCACAGAGGAAGATAATGTACTTGCCATTAGGAGACGGAATGTGAGGTCATCTGGCAGGAAGAGGAGCTGTAGACAGGACTGGTGGGTGGTGACACTGGACTGGTGAGTTAGAAGCCCTTGAGGCCAGGCTAAGGAGTCAGAATTGGACTTCTCTGCGGGTCCAGTGGTTAAGACTCTGAGCTTCCACTGCAGGGGGCACGGGTTCAATCTCTGGTTGGGGAAGTAAGATCCCACATGCCATGTGTCCAAAAAAAAAAAGGTCAGAATTTCATCAAACGGGCAATGGGGTAACACTGAAGTTAGGAGTTCAGCATGGTCAGAGAGAACTTTGCAAATAAATTTAGGGAAAGTGTTCACTTGGTCCAGAAGACAGTAAAGGACAACAGCTTAGGTGAGAGATAATTAAGAATCTAGGCAATGGGTGTGATGGATATGGCTAGAGAAGGGACTTGTGTAAATAACTGGATTTGATGAATGACTGGCTACAGGGGAAGTCTGAAGAGTAAGCAAGGCACTATTAATTCATTCAACAAGTATTAATTGACTACCCATGTGCTAGGCATTGTTCTCGATGTTTGGGGTTTGTTGATGAAAAAAAAAAAGACATACAAAGATCCTTGTCTTCACAAGCCCAAAGTAGAGCAGAGACAGACAATTAACAATGGACATAATAATTAAGTATATATGCTAGAAATTGATTAGTGCCAAGCAGACTAAGAGGGGTTGGAAGTGCCAAGAGTAGGATAGGACACGTTTCACAGGGAAGGTGGCATTTGAGCAAAGATCTGAGGGTGAGGGAGACAGCCATGAAGATACGGTCAAGCGGAGGGAAGAGGCAGTGCAAAGGGCCTAAGGTGGGAGAATTTCTGGCATGCTCAAGAAAAATCAAGGAGGCAGTACACCTGGAGCAGACAGAATGAGGAGGAGGGTAGGAAGGGATGAAGAAATGGGCGGTGGGAAGGGTGTGTATCACATAACAACTTACAGGCCATTGTAAGGACTTTGGCTTTTACTCTGAGTGAGATAGGGCTCCACTGTACAGTTTTGAGCAGAGAAGTGACGCGATCTGATTTATGTTTTAAAAGGATCACTACAGCTACTATATGGAGAAGGATCTGCAGGGGGCAAGTACAAAAGGAAAAGGACCAGCTAGGAGACCTTGGCAGTAATTCAAGCGAGAGGGGATGGATGCTCACAGCAGAAAGTCAGCAGTGGAAGTAGTGACAAGTGGTAGAATTCTAGATACACTTCTTACAATAAGTCTAACAAGATATACCCTGAATTGGATTTAGGGTGTGAGAGAAAGAAAGGAGTGAATGATGGACATATTAAGAGTGAGGTATCTGGACCTCCAACTGGAAACTTCCAGAAGTCAACTGGATAGAAATGTCTGTATTAGAGATACATTTGAGAATTACTGGCACTTATTTGGTCTTTAAAGCCATAAGACAGAATGAGGAAAGGAGTGAAGATAAAGGGAAGAGGACCAACACCTGAGTCTTGATATACCCTAACATGAGGCAAGAAATGAGGAGGAACCAGCAAAGAGGGCTGAAGTGGAGCAGTCAGTGAAATTGGAAACCAAGTGAAAAAAATGTCAGAGCGGGTAATCAGCCATGTCAAATGCATGGATAGGCCAAGCAAGGTGAGGGTTAAGAACTGACCACTGGTTTTATTAATCTGGAGTCATGGGTATGTATGGGTGCAGTTTTAGAGGGTTTAATCAGGAAGGCTAATGGAGCCTGTTTTAAGCAAAGGCAAGGCAATGTTAAGGAACTTGGTTTCAGACAATTTTCATTTCATGGTTTTTTCTTATGTAGGAAGTGCACTGAAATTCTCTACTTTGTCACTTCCTGAGGGTTGACTAAAATGTTTGTCCAGACCAAACTGAGGCTCTCTCAAACAACTGGAACCCCATGAGGGAAGTTCTGAGTGATCCTACTGTCCCATCCCATAGCATTTAATTGTATTTACTGGTTCGTTCTTTGGTATCCAAAATAATGTTATATATTCTGTTCAAATATAATTCCATTCTCTGTAAACAATGACCCAACTTAGGCCCCCAGATGAACTTGCTGGCAGTTAACAGATGCCTAAACTTCCCCCAGGTCCATAGTCAATTACAGTCAAGTTGACATATCTATTCACAGTTGTCTGTGGCTGTCACTTTATCATGAGACATCAGGTACCCATTCATTTCACAAATATTTATGTGGAACCCACTTGGGAGCAATCTATGTGCTAGGGCCTGGGGAAACAACCATGGAAAAGGCACAGATGTGGTCTTCAGCAAGTACAGTTGAGTGGAGGTAGTAGATTACAGTTAAAAAATTGATTCCCAGAGTTAAGATGGAGAACATTCAGACACTAATGGGAGCACCTTGGGAGAGCAGGTACACACACAGAGGAGCAATTAAATTGGCAAAGGCATAACCATTTTACAAACTCACATGACATATTTTACTTTCCCTCTTAGAAAGTGAATCTGAGTAAGTCTATACATTTAAAGAAATTCAATGCAACTACATGGTTTGCAAATTTGTCCCCATAGATAGAGGGTAAGGAGAGACTGAAGGAAGAGGCAGATCACTCCAGGTTAGTAGGTGGCAGTTTCAATAAGCAAGGGAACTTATGAAGCTTGTCTTGGGCAGCCACAGGATCTCCACACCTGCCCACCAGAATCTTAACCCAGAGGCCTTAACTGGGTTCAGTCACCTTTATAGTCCAGATGGTCACAACAGCACCTTACTCTCTCAAGGCTGCATCCTTGGAACAGTTCCCACTTGGAACAGTGGGAATGTTCCACAACGTACATTCCAAGGACACGGAGGGGATAAGGAGCCTCCAACTGCCCAGGTCCAACTCACAGTCAACTGGCAGTTGTGCCCACCTGATGACCTCCTCCAATACTACTACTGACCACTTTGGCTTATGACTTCGTCAGTCATTGATTCACTCATTTACTGAGCATTCACTAAGTACAGAGACTCTACATGGCCAGACTGGTGCACTGGGAATACAAAGATGAGGAGAGTGGAATTCTCGTCCTCAACCTCATCATTTCTACTCCTCTTCACAGGCCCATCTTCATACCACTGGGAGTTTAGAGAGTTTCCATCTCTATATTCTCTCATAGCTGGCTACAGGGAGTAAAAAGGAAATAGATGAAGAACAACAATCTCCTCTTGCCACCTTCACTTATCAACATCCTACTCACCCATTTGATTTGACTCGCCAAATCAAATGCCACCTTCTTAATGAAGCCTTTCCTAACAATCCCAAGGTGACGTTTATCTTATGTAAGCCACAGCTCCTTATGTAGGGTTTCATACGGCCTTTAGTGCATGGACTCTAATAGTATACATTTGTATATCCCCAGTTAAATTCTAAGTTAATTGAGGTCAACTTTCTGATTTACTTTTACCTCTGGCAAAGGCTTAATTCAAGTATGTATATATTAGACGGTCAATGAACATTTGTTGAAAGAATGAACAAAAACATGTTACTTAAGCCCTTCCAACTCTTTCTTCTCTCATCCTCTTCATTTCCTCTTAATTTCTTATATGTGAACAAAAATTGAACAAAATTGAACAAAACCTATTTGTTTTTCTGACTATAGAAGCCATATGTTCATTGGAGAAAAAGGAAGATTTAAAAAAAGGAATTAAAATACCCATAATTCCAGAATATGGCCACTGTTTAACATCTTAGTGTATTTTTTTTCAGTATATACATATTTAGGTTTCAAACAAAACTGCTGTCTTGCTCTTTATAAAGTTTTACATTCTAGCTCAGAGATGATGTTACTGCAAGAATGTCAATGCCAAGAAATTTCAGGCTGAAATAACACAAGTTAGAAGAGGAGGCTATCCTATAAGATTCTTCGATTAAATTGGCAAATATAGTTCCATTCATTAATTCCACAATCTACTGATGTAATGTATCTCCTGGGACATCAGGAGTTGTTCAAATGTGAAATTGGGGCCCAGGCACCTGTAGGACTCTGAGTTCCTTTCACTTCTGGTATTATTGTATGACAGTTTAATTCCATCATATATGAGGAAATAACTCGGACTACTGTTGGGTGTATTTACTCAGAAATCTTAATCAATCTTATTAACGAAGTCATTAATAAATGGCCTCCTCTTATAGATGAGAGAACTGAGACTCAAGAGGAAAATTCCCTGGCAAAGTTTAACTTCACACCACTGTCGTCCAACTCCAAGTCTGCCATTTTTCTTGGTACTGGGATTTTTCTCAGTCAGAGCCAGAACTAAGATGAGGTCATGTCTAGCTAGTGGTCATGGAAAAAGATAGAGGGGATCATCGATGCTGAATCAACCTGCTGGCCATGTGCGGTGACGCTTCCCAGCACCAGGATAGATGTTGGTTCAAGAAAACAATGGGGTGTTAGTCCTTTTAAAGGAGTTTATATTCTCATTGACAAGGCAGTCTTGTCTCCTAACACTACCACATGCTGCCCATAGTGATTTACTAGTCAAGAGCCAATAAGCATTGCAGGACAGGGCCAGTGCAAGCTGTCAAGGCCAGGTGGAAAAGGCAAAGCCAATGACTAGTGGGAAAGTCAGGAGGTTGGAAAGCTAGGAGAGAGCAGGTGGGGTGCTGAGGCCTGGGAGCAGAGCAGGAACTCAAAGCAGGGAGCATGACCAGGTGTAGGAAATCAGAATAGCCAACAGAAGATATCAAATTCCCAACTCAACCAATCAGAGACAGGCTTCTTTGCCAGTCTGGGTTCCAAAGTCAGTAAGCAAGCAGCCAAGGCATACTCATTTGGGCTCAAACATTATTTGGGGCCAAAGTGCTGGCATTCCTTTTGAAAAGTCTGTGTTCCAGAGACCCCCACCTGTACTTATCTTCAGGGCATGACTTGTAATTCCACATGACTGCCAGTTCCAGGATGTGCATCATAATACAATGGCATTATAGAACTGGGCTGAATTTAGGCCAGATGATTTTGGGTAAGAGACTCCACTTCTTAGCCACAAACTCAGACCCCTTAGTGTAGCCACCCCTTCAGACCCCATGTGACGGATTTTTTTTTATTATAAATTTATTTTATTTATTTATTTTTGGCTGCGTTGGGTCTTTGTTGCCGTGCACGGGCTTTCTCTAGTTGTGGTGAGCAGGGGCTATTCTTCGTTGCGGTGTGTGGGCTTCTCATTGCAGTGGCTCCTCTTGTTGCAGAGCACGGGCTCTAGGCGCCCAGGCTTCAGTGGTTGTGGCACATGGGCTCAGTAGTTGTGGCTCGCGGGCTCTACAGCGCAGGCTCAGTAGTTGTGGCGCATGGGCTTAGCTGCTACGCAGCATGTGGGATCTTCCCAGACCAGGGCTTGAATCCGTGTCCCCTGCATTGGCAGGTGGAGTCTTAACCACTGCACCACCAGGGAAGCCCCATGTGACAGATTTTAACAATGTGTATGAGGATATGGTAGGGCAAAAATGGAAAATCTCATATTTTCTTTTATCCAAGAGCTCATTGGTTAAGTGAAATAAAGTTTCTAAATACATTTTCAAATACTGTACCACCGGGACTTCCCTGGTGGCACAGTGGTTAGGAATCCGCCTGCCAGTGCAGGGGACACGGGTTCAAGCCCTGGTCCGGGAAGATCCTACATGCTGCGGAGCAACTAAGCCCATGCGCCACAACTACTGAGCCTGTACTCTGGAGCCCGCGAGCCCCAACTATTGAAGCCCGGATGCCTAGAGACTGTGCTCTGCAACAAGAGAAGCCACTGCAATGAGAAGCCCGCACACCACAACGAAGAGCAGCCCCTGCTCGCCACAACTAGAGAAAGCCCGCACACAGCAATGAAGACCCAACTCAGCCAAAAATAAATAAATAAATTTATTAAAATATATATATATATATATATATACTGTATCACCATACTGAATGGTCAGGAAACCAGCTTTTGGTCACTCAGGTCCCTTAGTTCTGAAATTCAGCTTCTTTCTATATAAAATAAGAAATAGTTTAAATTTATCTAAAATTTCTTTTTTTTTTTTTTGCGGTACGCAGGCCTCTCACTGTTGTGGCCTCTCCCGTTGTGGAGCACAGGCTCCGGACGCACAGGCTCAGTGGCCATGGCTCACGGGCCTAGCCGCTCCGCGGCATGTGGGATCTTCCCAGACTGGGGCACGAACCCGTGTCCCCTGCATCGGCAGGCGGACTCTCAACCACTGCGCCACCAGGGAAGCCCTCAAATTTCATTTTTAAATAAGCCTTTCGTTTTAATTAATTTTAGATACAGAAAAGTTGCAAAGATAGTACAGAGTTTTGTTTCCCCAGTTTCCTCCAATGTCAGCATATTGTGTCACCATGATTCATTTGAAAAAACTAAGAAATTATCATTGAGAAATCACTATTAACTAAAAAACAGACTTTGTTCATATTTCACCACATTTCATTTTGATTCCAAAATGTTACTGTTTGGAAATATGACAGCATCTGATTTGTTATTTTTTGATAATTTTTTAAGGGCCTCTTTTGAGGTGAATGAGGTTTAGTGGACATATATTCATACTTTGGGAACATACTCAAGAAAAAGTTCTGATGGGAAAAACATAAATCAGAACTTCTATGTTGGAGATCCAGGGGCCAAAGACTTGGCTGGTAGGTACTGGGGCCAGGTATTATGGGTAAGAAATGAGTATGTGGCAGAGAAGTAACTGGTAGTTGCCAGAGGGAAGGAAGGTAGGGGTTAGGAAAAATAGGTAAAGGGAATTAAGAGGCACAAACTTCCAGCTATAAAATAAATAAGTCACCGGGATGTAAAGTAGAGCATAGGGAATATGATCAACAGTATCATAATAACTTTGTATGGTCACAGATGGTTTTCTAGACTTACCATGTGATCATTTCATAATGTATATAAAGGTTGAAGCACTGTACTACACATCTGAAACTAATATTACATGTCAACTCTACTTCAAGAATTAATTAAACAGAAAAAAAAAGAAATGAGTAAGTGGAATGGTTTTATATTTTACTCAAATTATTCCAATCTTCTAGTCCCACCCACTAAAATCTCAGTCTTAAAATATAGCTGGGAACCCTTGTGCCCAACAGAGCAGAACTCATTACATATACACTTGGCGATTCATTCTCTTCAATTTATCTGTAGTTGCTTTTGCTTTGTTTGTGTTTTCATTCTTAACAAGGATCTAGTCTGGATTAAGATGGTAAAATACATAAAAGCCTCTAATGTAAATATGCTACAGCATCACAGTAATCACCATGAGATAACTGACCTTATGTTTTTAATCAACTCTGTATTTTCCTCCTTTCTAATTTTCTCACTCATCCCATTTCTTGAGAAATGAAGCACTGATAATTCTGAAAGGGATTCTCTTCAAATGATGCCTTTTTAGGGAAAATTAGTTAATATATAAAGATTAGCACAATAATTTATTGAAGGCTTAAAGACCTTTTATAACCATGCAGGTTAAAAAAAAATGTGAGGCATTGTACTGACAAATTTATAAATATTAGCTCTTTTATTCCTTCTGGAATCCATTATTCCCATTTTATAGATGGGGAAACTGAGGATTATGAAGGCAATTTGCCCAATCTGCACAACCATGGCAAACAGTGGAATCCAGAGCCCACCTTCTTAACGTCTATGTCATATGGGCCCCTGTTCTCACAAAGTCTGGACACTAGCCATAGAGCCACAATTAACAGCAGTGAGACAAATAGAGGGACATTCGGCAGTATCATCATCCAAAGGAAGTGTGTATAATAGTGCTCTGTGAACCGTACACAACTACCTAGCATTAACGTTTGTTTAATTGTTATCTGGTGACACCATAGGCAGGAACTATCAATTTCCACCCTCTACACACCAATTACTTCAGTTAATTAGTGACCCCATCGCTTCTAAGTCCTTTGGGGAGAATACCAAGTCCATGTATCAAATGAAATAAAGAAGGATGAAGAGGATGCAGACAATAGAGAAGGGAAAGGGAGACATTTTACATTTTTCAGAATCTGAATAACAACATCTCATGTTTTAGGACTGGCTCAAAAGACAGAATGCTTCTGCAAATGAAACCAAAACACGCTTTCAAAAGTTTCCTTTTCAAAGAGATTATAATTTCTGGAGACAAATCCCATCCTCCCTTTCCCAATTCATTCTTTTTTCCTTGAGAAAATATTTTTTAAAAAAATAAATACATCTGGACAGTTTACAAAGTCCTCAGAGGCTGAAAAACTAGCTATAACAAGGACTGCACTTGACACATTTTTCTTCAGGCTAAGTTACTTCATTCAAGGTTTTAATGTTTAAATAAACTGCTGCCCAAATCAATAATCTACAAAATCATTCACTCAGGGAGAGGTCTTCAATCCTTCTGCCCCATTTAAGGCTGATTTGTATGGCGAATGAATGCATTTTATTATATTTCACACAGTCTGCTCCCAGAACTCCTGCAAGAGTGGTGAGTACATTTTCTGCAAAGAAAGTAATACAAAGCTCTTACTATGGTGCCACAAGCAGCACTTAGTACAGCTAAGACTGAATCTGGTCTGGGAATGTGATGGGGCAGGCATCAGGGAAATATCCTTTGTTCCTCGCCCCTCCCAGGCAGAACAGTGAGATGGTCAAGCAGGCAGACTTGGGAGCTGGCTAGACTCAGTTAAATCCCAGCTTTGCTAATGGCTCAAAGTGAGACTTCAGGCAAGTTGCCTATCCTTTCTGTACTCCAGTTTCCTTATCTATAAAATGGAGATGAGAGAACACTTACTTCATAGCTTACACTGTTGATATACAAATGTTAGCCATTCTTATTTATCACAGACTTATAGGAAAAAAATTTACATCAATTGCATCCCTAAAAACTGCAGTTTCTGAGGCTCAACTAACCCCTGCCTATTTTCCCTGAGGAAGAACTGCAAGGCCCCCTCCTGCAACAGCTCTGCCAGTCACTTCCTTCTTGCTTCCACATAGAGCAGAGAGTAATTCCCATTGTAGATACTAGCCATCCCCAAATTCAAAATTTCACTCTGTAAAAAAATTAAGTTTTCTATTTTTCTGGTTAACAATCATTATTGTGAAACAAACAATGATCCCATGAAACACAGTGAGAAATAACAGTTCATAAAAAAAGTAAGCAGAAGAACATATAACGTCTCTGAGGATGACAGGGGTGCTACTTAATACTATTTTATATGGGAATTAGGGATGGCTTCTTGGACAAGGTGGCACTAGAACTGAGAAGTGATAGAAGTAAGGGAGGAATCCAGATGGAGGCAAAAACAAGTTCAAAGGCCCTACCGAGGGGGTGTACCGAGTTTGAGAAGGGCAGAAAGAGTAGACACCTAGAATATCTAGAGTCCAGTGAGCAAGGGGAAGAGTGGTGGAAGATGGAGTCAGAGAGAGGTGGGGCCTGGCCATACAGGGGCTTGTAGGCCCTGGTAAAGACTTTCGATATTTCAGTGGGAAGCCAGTGGAGGCTTTTGAGCTGAGGGATGATGATCTGATTTATGTTTTAGAAGACTGCTCTGGCTGCTGGTGGAGGAAAGACCATTAGGGCTCATTAACAGAAGGAAGCAGGGGGACAAGGAAGGAAGTGACTACAGTGAGTAATGGTCATCTATAATGATGGTGACTTGGGTTGTAATGAACGTAGAGAAAAGTGCTAGACTCAGCGTTTATTTCCAAAAGAGAGGCAAAGGATTTGGTGATGGACTGGACGTGTATGTGTATGGAAAGGGGCTGTGAGAGAAACAGAGGAGACAGGGGTTACTCAAAACTTTTTTTTAACATTTAATGAGATAGAGGTGACTGTATGAGGAGTCTCTCTTAGCCATCTTTACTTCCATCACTAAGACTAGCAGAGTGCTATCTTTCCAGGACCATCTTATTTCCACACAAAGGAATAGTATTTTCAAATCATTATTTCACAAAAGGTTCTAAGCCGAGTACAGAACATCAAAACCACACCCCCTTGGACTTCCGTAGTGGCATAGTGGTTAAGAATCTGCCTGCCAATGCAGGGGACACGGGTTTGATCCCCAGTCCAGGAAGATCCCATATGCCGCAGAGCAACTAAGCCCATGCACCACAACTTCTGAGCCTGCGCTCTAGAGCCCATGAGCCACAACTACCGAGCCTGTACACCACAACTACTGAGACCTCGCACCACAACTACTGAAGCCCACGTGCTCTAGGGCCCGTGCTCCACAACAAGAGAAGCCACCGCAATGAGAAGCCCACGCACCTCAACGAAGAGTGGCCCCCACTCGCCGCAAATAGAGAAAGCCCACGCGCAACAACGAAGACCCGATGCAGCCATAAATAAATAAATAAATAAATACCACACCCCCATCTGAGAGCTTGGCTGTATTCTTTCACTAGCTAAAGGATCACTGATTCAACAAACATTCACAATTTACTAAGAGCTGGGTACTGTCCTAGGTGCTGAAGACACAGGGATTAAGTAAGACCCTCTCTCTACAGTAATTCAAAACTGTATCTTAGCAAAATTTCCAATTACTCCATACCATAGAGAGTAATTAAAATGCAGACATTAAGAGTGAAAACCATGAGGATCCAGCCACAAAAAGAGTTCCCTATGTCCCCCTGTGATTTCACTGCTCCATGGCTCTGCACGTTCTGCCAACTCCTCTGCAATGCGTGGAAAATCCTGGTCATTTAACTCAATCAACTCAAATTCATAAACTCCTGGAGAGCCTGCTCTGAATTCTTCCTGCTCCCAGGAGAGCTGAGTTCACTCATCATACTTTGTGACCTTCTGCATTACAGCCCTCATCACCCTCTGTTCCAATTACTGGTTTGCATATCTACCTTCCATGATAAGACTATAAACATATTCACAGGGACCATGTCTTAATTTTTGTGTTTGGGGAGCCTAGAACATAATCTGACATGTAATAAGCACTCAATCAATGTGTGTTGAAAAAAGGAATGAACCAATCAATTTCATGATTCATTCCTAGAAGCTAGGAACTAGGATTTATACCTCTGAAAGATCCATGGTGTCTAGAACAGAGAAACTATTTTATTTGTACTGCTTGAATTTCCACCCAGGGAGCATCTCTTATTTTCATCTGTTCAGATTTTATTGAAAATATGACCTTGAGAAGGAGATTTTTGAATCTTCACTATTCCTTGAATGGGATTCAAGGGCTGATATTTTCTAACTTATGGAATCTGGGAAGAAACTTACTTTTCTCTAGCCACAAAAATCTTTCTGCAACGGTAGTACATGGAGTCAAGCCAAGAAACTCAGGCTTCATGCAAACCTTACTATCCCTGGAAAAGTGTTTTTTGGCTATTAAATAAGCATACGAGAGAATTCTTAAACAAAATTAAAAACGAGATTTCAGATATTGATATTCATTTCCTGAGACTAAATATCAATGTGGAGTTAAAGAACATTAAAGGTCTTTATAATGGAATGTGATATTGAACATAAAAAAAAAATCAGGCATTAGAGATTCCTGGAAAGATGGCAAATTGACAACATGTGTGACTCACCTCCATTATCATCTTTGAAATAACAAATAGAATATAAAATGAAAAAAATCTGTATCAAATTATAAATTGGGACAGGAGGACATTGGAAACTTAAGACTTTTTGATAGAGTTTAGGTGAGCAGCATGGAAAACAGACCATCTATCTCAGGGGTCAGCAAATTATGGGCTATTTTTTTAAGTAAATTTCATTGGAGTATAACCATGCTCAATTGTTTATATATTGTTTACGGCTACTTTCTTAAAACAGCAGACGTGACTAATTTTGACAGAGGTAGTACCTCCTGCAAAGGCTAAAATATTTACAATCTGGCCCTTTGCATAAAAGGGTTGGAAATCTTTTTTTTTTAAGATTTAATTTTTTATTTATTTTGGCTGTGTTGGGTTTTTGTTGCTGCGCATAGTCTTTCTCTAGTTGCAGTGAGTGGGGGCTACTCTTCATTGTGGTGCGTTGGCTTCTCCTTGCAGTGGCTTCTCTTGTTATGGAGCATGGGCTCTAGGTGCACGGGCTTCAGTAGTTGTGGCTCATGGGCTCAGTAGTTGTGGCTCGCGGGCTGTAGGGCGCAGGCTCAGTAGTTGTGGCGCATGGGCTTAGTTGCTCCGCGGTATGTGGGATCTTCCCGGACCAGGAATCAAACCTGTGTCCCCTGCGTTGGCAGGCGGATTCTTAACCACTGCACCACCAGGGAAGTCCCGTGGGTCGGAAATCTTTTATCTAATCCTACACCTCCCAACCTGTGAAGGAACAGCTCACCTAGGGAAAATATGAAGATACCCACTAACTGGAAGGAATGAGGACTGAAGATTAGGGCAGGTGGGGACAGTCAGCAACCTTTGACTCCCACCATAGCCTCTGCAGGCATAAAAACACCAATGACCATCCCAATAACACAGGCCACAGCTGTGATCCCTGACCTACCTTTGATACTGTGGGCCTCACTAGGCAAAGAGATGTAGTGGTACCCAAATCACCCCTGCCTGCAATAATCATTAATTTTTCAGCTGAGAGGTATAGCTTCCCAATACACAGCCTCTGGATTTGGCATCCGCCCTATAATACCCCCAGGCTGCTACAAGTACACACTGGCAAAGGAAAAATAAACTTCTCCCTTTGGCTAGGAGATTTGAAGTAGAAAACACACAGAATCTGCAACACCCACCTCAGCCCGCAGTAGTAGAAAAGTGTAAAACTCCTTTGGAAAGGACAAGCACAAGGAAGAAAAAAAAAAGATCACTGGAAACAGACAAACTTTCTGCAGCTCACAAAATGAGGAACCACACTGAGAAATCAGTGCTAATGTTTTCCTATGAAAATGACTGCAAGAAAAAACAATTTAGAAACTTTCTAACTACATTCTCAACATATTCCAAGAGGCTGTTGCATTTATAAAACTAAAACAGGTAGTCACAAAGAGGGAAGGAAAAACTGCTTTGGAGTGAAAAATGCCATTGCTAAATTAAAAAGTGCAATCCAGTCAGTAAACGGTGTTATTACATGCGAAGGCAACCCTGACCTCCTGAAAGACAAAGACCCTTCTGGTTTGCAGAAGGTTTAAGATGTTGGCAACGTCAAGATACACAGAGGCATCAAGGGAGCAGAAAAGGCATTTCAGTTCCAAGGACTAAATATGCACAAATACACATTATAGTTTATGCTTTTACCCACAGAGTCATAACTTTCCCAATTTCCAACCATTTTAGCTCCATCTTTTTCCACATCCACAGCAACTGGAAACATCAGCAAGTAAAGCGGGGGTGGAGGGGGAAGTTTATCTGGGTAAGGATAGTTCATTTCATCCTTTTTACCCTTTTTTGCACCTTGCCATACATACTATTTGCCAAATAGCATTTCAAAAGACGGATCTGTGACTGTAATGTCTTAGAATCAAGACCTCTAATTACATGCATACATATAAAATATACACATTAGATTTAAAAAGTGCCACTGTTGGATAAATCCAATATATTATAGGTGGAGGAGGAAGGCGCTCAGTGAATCTGGCCTAAGCCAAAGGTTCTTAAACTAGGGTCTACAGACAGCACCTGTATCACCCGGAAATCTGTTAGAGATGCAAATTATTGAGGCTTACATCAGATTTACTACATCTGAAACTCTAGAGGGAGGGACCCAGATTTTGTCTTAAGAAGACCTCTAAGTGATTCTGATGCGCACTAAAGCTTGAGAACTACTGCCATCTTCACACACACAAAAAAACAGGCTAGCAAAAGGCGTTAGAGCAGTGCTTCTCAATACTGGTTACATATTAGCATGACCTGGGGAGTGTTACACATTTCTGATGTCCTCCGATCACTCTGGGAGTGAATTCATATGATTCCAATGTGCCACCAAGTTTGAGAACCAATATTTCTTAAGCAAAAGGGAATCCCAAATGTAAACAGTGGCGCCATGCTAACAACTGGAAAGACATGCCATTGAAGAAGGTATTAACAGAAACAAGAAACAAAGCTAAGCAATAAGATAAGTTAGGATATGAACTGTGCCAAACAAATACAGGAAGATAGCTGTAAACTTACCTGACCTGGAGAGCAACTGGAGAGAAATTCAGGCTGAACGGGTGTTTTTGAGCTTCTCTGAACCTTGTATTGGGTGCAGAGGGGAGCACACCTAAAAACAATGAAGAAAGAAAGAGGCATGGAAAACAAATCCAGGAAACCCAGCACATCTGTGGTTCCCAAAGTTGTCTGCACCCTGAAATCACCTGGGGAGCTTTAAACACTCCTGCTGCCTGTATTCCACCCCCAAAGAATTCCATTTAATTAGACTGTGACCTAAGCATTGGGCAACTTAAAAGATCCCCAGGTGAATTTAATACGTAAACAAGTTTGGGAATCACTACAATATATGTGGAACAGATATTTCAGACGAATATGACCAAGCACACAGGAGAGGAGCAAAAATTAGAAGAAACAATAGAAGAAAATGATCCTAAGATGAAGAAAACCTTGTGCCTCATCACCAAAGGGCCTCACTGATGCTTAGATAGAATAAGTTAAAAGAAACCAACTCAGATATAGCCTCATAAATTGTTAAATTGCAAGGTCAAAGAAAATATCATGAAGAACCCAGGCAAGGAAAAAACTTATGTAAATATACAAGGAAAAGGGTCAATGTCTACACAGTTCTAACCACAGATAGTAATATATAAATCGTAACCCGAACACAATAACCAGCCAAACTCTCATCCATGTGTAAAGGCAACCAGTGATATTATCTCCATGTACAGAAACCGGGGAGAATTACCAAGAGAAGAAACAATAAAATTGAGAAGTCAAGATGAGGGATCTTTGCTACAAAAGAATGGGCAATGAGTGATACAAGCACTAAACTAATGGGTTCTTAAAGTTGGCTGCACATTGGAATCTCTGGGAAGCTTGTAAGAGCACCACTGTTTTGCTGCTATGCCAGATATACTGACTTAATTGGTCTAGAGTGGGCCCCCCCCCAAAGTACTTTTAAGTAGTTCCCTAGGTGATTCTAACGTATAGCTATGGTTGACAATTACTGTACTAAAATAGTTAATTAAATAATTATCACTGATAACAATTATTGAAAGAAGATGTATAATGAAAATAATAATTTAATAACAATCTGGCTCTAAACTTCCATATTATATTTACTCCTTCCTTGGGGAAAATCAATTAAGTTGGTGTATTATTCTACAGTCTGAACGCTCTGCCTGAGGGAAGTTCTCAGTCCCCATAAGCATCAACCCTGGCTGTGTACAAACACACATGCCTCAGATGTTAGGGAGTAGCTGCTCCCTGCCCCCAGGTGAGGCTCAGAGTCCAGCTGGGATGAGGAAGTGGGGAAGAAGGGAAGTGCAGGAGCTCAGGAGAGAGGTCAGGAACCTCCTGAAGCTATCTGTGCTTTCCTTTGAGTTAGGCTTGATCTGTGAAGGGAATAGTGTCCTTATATGTGCCACCCTAAGTAATGCCTGAACTCCAATACAGCACACTTGAGAAGGGGGGTGGGGAGTAAATAATCAAAAAGAGATGTTTCATGCAAGGGGTGTGTTGATTTTTACACAGAACAAATTAAGAAAGATACACTAAGAATGAGAGAACATATACACATACAATTCCTTTTCTTTTTGTTTTCAAGTTCGGAATTAGAAAAAAAATATTTATGGTAATGAAAATTTACTTAGCAAGTGCAACCAAGCCAAAGTGTAGACCAGGGTTTCTCAACTTTGGCCCTATCAATATTCCTGGCCAGATAATTCTTTGTCGTGCGGGCTGTTGTGAGCACTGCAGGATGTTCAGCAGCATCTCGGCTCTCTATGTATAAGATGCCAGAAGCACAACCCTCCCCTCAGTTGTGGCAACCAAAAATGTCTCCAGACATAGCCCGATAACCCCAGGGGAGCAAACTCACCACGGGGTGAACACCAATGGTTTAAACCAGATTTCAATATTCTGTTAGAAAAACTAGCAATTAATTTTCATCCTCTCTGGTTTGTATTAACTATGATCCTGTATTTTTATGTCATTTTATCCTTGACATTGTTAATCAGAGCTAAAAAATTGGTTCAAATATATTCTGAAATAATGGAAAGGTAACCACTAATAGAAAGAAAACCAGACTTTATATAATCTAAGTCACTTAAAATACAAAACAACAAAGTCTCTTTGTCAAGTGACAAATTATTAAGAGCAGAAAGTTAAAGCAGGGTGATAGAAGGCCAAGCATAACTAGTGAAAATAAATGTGAATGGAATAAACCTCCCCATTAGAACAGGAAGAACTACAGATCTAGGGTCAAAAATCACAAACTCAACTGTTCAGAAAAAAAAGTTAGAATTAAAAGGCTATGCAAAATATACTCGGCAAAGCAAACCAAAAGGAAACAAGAACAGTGATATTATTGTCAAAGCTGAAGTTAAAGCTTAAAGCTTTATGGACCCAAAAGGTATATTCACAGTTAATAGCATTAAAATAATCTTGAACTCAGAAGACAGTAGAATAACGAGCTATTGTTATTTTCTTCTTCCTACAGTGCTCTAATTTCTAACTTAAGCTCCTTGAAGGCAGCAGCTGTATTTTATTTATTGCGTATTCAGTGCCACTGTGTCTGCCAAGGAAATCACCCTCATTTATAAATGTTTGTTGGCTAAGTAGATGTGTTTACATGATCCATGGACCCTGATGGAGTTCAATGATTCATTGCATGGGCCTCTATTTCCTCTCTGTAAAATGAGAAGTCTCTGCTCTCCCACTTCTATACTGTGATATTTTTATCTCTCCCCACCCGTCCCTTTTTTTAATGCCAGTTGCCTAAATTATGCCTCAAAATTAGTGTTAAGCTTATGGGACATGCAGACATTAAGGATCTCCCATATTAAGCAGTTTATATTGAGAAAGTAGTTATTAATCTGAAATGCTATAAGATCCATATTCAGCAAAACTATAAGGTAGTGTTGCTATGAGAACAGTCACGTCAGATGGGATTACATTTTGACAGCTCTTTCCAGCCCCGTATCTTTCAGAGAGAACATTGCCTTGAAATGCTAGGTGAGGCTGCAAGCTCTGTGAAATTAGCCACACTGTTTTCCATTTTGCTAAGCCTGTCCCTGTCTCATAGTAGGTGCTCAGTAAATGGGTATTGACTGTGAACTAAATAAAAGCCCCGCGTTTTCATTTACTAGATAGGGCCCTCAAAATGCCATTCTCTTCCTCTAAATTTCTCAATAGCTTTGAAGTGGGTATTTTAAAAATAGAACCTGTATTTGGACAAGAGGACATATGGAACAGTCATAACGATGCCACTCAGTTTGTCACCACTCAGCTAGGACCACTACACAGGGGAAGCCACAGGAAAGGAAATCAAGACACTCTCAGCAACTGACTGAAATGTGCACCCATCTCTCACCCAGGCTTCCTGCTCCCTGCCCCACCAAATTAAGTAACACAAAAGAAAACATATCAGTCTAACAAGGTCTTATTTAATGTTCCACACTGACTCAAATCCATACTGATCAAGTTCAATGTGAAGGTGGAGCCTGCAGCAATAAGTGAGATCAATATGAGGCCTTCATTCAAATATCTCACCTGTAAAAAAAATAAAACAGATTCTAACACTGTATAAAAACATTAGGTTGAGGAGAAAGCCAATTTTTTTTTTTTTAAAAAGCTACTTTAAAAAGATGTAACCAAGTATTTATGCTTATGATAGATCTGAACATTTCTTTAAAAGAGGAGAAAAGATATTTTTAAGCAAGGAAAAAGAAGGAAATCACTAAGACTTGCCTAAAGCCCTTACTGATTTAGTTGCAAGGTTTAACTTCTGTGTTTCTATGATTTTCTTCTTAATGCAGCTCTAAAAATACCTTTTGTGGATGCTGAGTGTTGCTTTTTATATGTACTCAATCGCTGAGTGCCCCATGTATGTGCCTAGCACCGTGCAGAGTATAAGAAGGATGCCCAAGAAATGTGAGACACAGCCCTATTGTCAAGGAGTGCACAAGTCTGTGCAGAAAAATGGGAATACACATACAAATATGATTAAGATCTAAAATGAGGCAATATCTCATCAAAAGCCAAAATAAGTGATCCAAATAAAGACCACAGAAAAGCAATTCAGGAATAGATTAAAGAATGGATATTTGGAGAAGACAGACCTCTGCCACTTACTATTTCCTTAAGCAAATGTCCAATCTCTTTGTATACATGTTTCCTCAACCATTAAACAAGGAATGTGATACATCTATATCATGAAGCTGTTGTAGGCAACAGGTGTCAAGAACACAGTTAGAAATAAAAGCAAAAATAAACAAATGGGACCCAATCAAACTTATAAGGTTTTGCACAGCAAAGGAAACCATAAACAAAATGAAAAGAAAACCTACAGACTGGGAGAAAATATTTGCAAATGATGTGACCGACAAGGGCTTAATTTCCAAAATATACAAACAGTTCATACAAATCAATAACAAAAAAAACCCAATCAAAAAATGGGTGGAAGAGCTAAATAGACATTTGTCCAAAGAAGACATACAGATGATCAACAGGCATATGAAAAGAAGATAACATAGCTAATTATTAGAGAAAGGCAAATCAAAACTACAACCTCACACAAGTCAGAATGGCTGTCATTAAAAAGTCTACAAATAATTAATTCTGGAGTGGGTGTTGAGAACAGGAAACCCTCCTACATTGTTGGTGGGAATGTAAATTGGTGCAGCCACTATGGAGAACAGTATGGAGGTTCCTCAAAAAACTAGAAATAGAGTTGCCAAATGATCCAGCAATCCTGCTCCTGGCCATATATCGGACAAAACTATAAAAATTCGAAAAGATACATGCAGCCCTATGTTCATAACAGCGCTATTCACAATAGCCAAGGCATGGAAACAACCTAAATGTCCACTTACAGATTGAGATATATATATATATATATGAATATTACTCAGCCATAAAAAAGAATGAAATAATGCCATTTGCAGCTACACAGATGGACTGAGAGATTTTCATACTAAGTGAAGTAATTCAGAAAAAGAAAGACAAATACCATATGATATCACTTATATGTGGAATCTAAAATATGACACAAATGAACGTATTTACGAAATAGAAACAGACTCACGGACACAGAGAACAGACTTGTGGTTGGCGGGGGGTGGTGCGGGGGAGGGATGGAGTGGGCGTTTGGGATTAGCAGATGCAAACTATGATACACAGAAGGGATAAACAACAAGGTTCTATTGCATAGTACAGGGAACTGTACAGGGAACTCTATTCAATACCCTATAATAACCTACAATGCAAAATTTAAAAGTTAAAAAGTATATATATACAAGACACATAGAATTAAACAATACTTAAAAGAAAAAACAAAGAGTTGGCTATTGGAATTAAAAGCAGGGAGGATCTATGTACATCTACATGAGCCAAAAGATCTAGTAGAGGAGATATGGCCTGTAAGATGGCAGAATTAGCCAGGTGGAGAAAAGGTGAGCTTTAGCATATCATTTACCTTTTCTGGGTCTCAGTTTTCTCAGCAAGGTAATACATGTAATGGTTTCAGCACACTGCCTGATTATCTAGTGCTGAGAAACAAGTGACCCCAGGACTTGGTGGCTTAAAACACTTATTTTTCTCAGTAGCTGCAATTTGGGCAACACTTGGTGGGGACAGCTGTTTCTATTCCACTCGGCATCAACAGGGGCAGCTTGAAGCCTGGGGGCTGGAATCATCTGAAGGCTGTTGATCCTGGCTGGGGTCTTAGCTGGAGCTATTGGCTGGAACACCTACATGTTGCCTCTCCATGTGGCTCATGCTTCCTCACAGCTGGTGGCTGGATTCCAAAGGTAAATATGCAAAGAGTGAGAAAATGTACCCTTTCCTATGATCTAGCCTCAGAAGTCACATGACATCATTTCCCTCATATTTTATTGTTTGGAGCCCTTGCAGGTTCACAAGGAGGGAAAACTGACATCACTTCTAGATGGGGAGTGGGCAAGGATCCAAAAGAACATGTGATACCAGAAATATTACTGCAGCTATTTTGGGGAAATACAGTGTGCCACACCTACTGTGCTTTCTAAAATGTTTGTAGTCATTAGTAGCAGCAACAGTAGTAATACTGGAAAGAGGAAGCTTGGTGCAGAATGTCAAGAATTAGTAAGGCATTCAGCAAACATGCATTTATTACAGACATAATTATAAATAAGACACAATCCCTGCCCTCAAGGAATTAAGATCACACAAACAATTATAACTCAATATGTTAAATTCTAGAACTGAGAACATGAAAAGCATTGGAGCTAAGAAAATAAACTTTCTTGGAGATGGGGGAAGCCTTCAGTGACAAGCTGGAGGTTCAGTGACAACCACGGGGTTCAGGAGCTGATCCAGGGTTTCTGGGCCTTGAAGCTTATATGACTTGAGTCTCCTCTTTAAGAAAAAGAATGCAAAACTACAAATGCAAAACCAGGTATAGCACCTTTGAAAGGGCCTGTGGAAGTGAGGAGCCCTGACACTTCAGCTTTCGCATGAAGTAAGAGCAGCAAGACCTAAATCTGAGTGGAAAGGAAGTGAGGCCAAGAGGGAACTGACAGATTCGAATAAAAGGGAGAGGTCAAGGGACAAAGGGTCTTGATAAGGCTGAAGAGCCCAAAATAGGGAATAAGGCAGTGAAAGAATAGGGGCCATATTGGGAGGGGAGGCAACAGCAGGAAATAAGAATTTATTTACAGTTGGATCTGGTTTGGAGAGCCTGGAATGGCAGGAAACAAAGTTGGGATTTTATATTGTGAGCAGCTGAAATTCACCGGAAGATTCTGAAAATGAGAGTGAAATGATTTATGAAGTTTAGTGGGTAGGAAGGATTGAAGTGGGGAAAATGCTTTTCATAGACAATCTTTTGATACCTACGAGCTATCTGTCAATGTCCCAGACCAGATAATTGGCATTTAGCTTTATTGCTTCTGCTAAACACATCACTGGATCATTTATAACAGCAAAAAATAGTAAATCAGAGTGTTTTAAAACATGGTAATTGTTAAATATATTTTTGGCATATTTGTTCTTTGGGACATTATTATTCAGTTGTTAAAATCATATTTATGAGAAGTCTTCACAAACTAAGAAGACACTTAAAATTTCAAGTGAAAAAAGCAAGATGCAAAACTACGTAACTATATATGTGTGTGTACATATATATGCATGTATATATACATGTACTTTTAAGTTATATGTACTTATATATTTGAGTACATATAAAACTACTATAAGAAAATATGTCAAATATAACAATGATGTCCTTAATTGGTCGCCATGTCGTGAATTTCTTTTACTCTTTTGTTTTTATGTATTTTTAATAACTTACATGTGTTGATTTAATGATTAGGTACAAAAATTAATTAAAAACATCCTGCTCATTTTTCAAGGTCCATCCCCAAATCCCACCTCCTCAGGAAGACTTCTCTGATGTCTGACCCTTCTCACCCCTCGCCCACACCCCAGACCACAGCATGTATTTTCTTCTTTAAAATACATTAGAACTGCTTGTAACTCTCTTGCCACATAATCAGCATTCTGTACCAGCTCCTGCAGTAGCCCCCATAAGAACATAAACCCTATGACAAGGGACTAAGGCTGCAGCCCCATTTCAGTGCCTTGAATATAGTTGGTATTAAATACTTACTGAATTGAATCAGGTTCAGGGTATGTTGGCATTTGTGTAGGACAGAGTGCAAGTTATTCAAGCAACAAGGCATAAGTTGATATTTCCATAAAGGGGAAGTGCAGACAGACCACTTTCCAGTGACCAGTGACCATTCACTTTAAATGATGAGAATAATACTGCTAAGGGCTTTGGCATTCGCCGTCTCTTTTCAACCTTATAGTTCTGTGAGGGGCAGATATTCTTATCCACAAGATTAAATGAGATGTATATGTAAAGTGCTTATGTGCCTGGCACTAAGTCGGTGAATAAATGGTAACTTTTATTTTCTGTGATTTGCTCAAAAGTCACAGAACTCAACAGAGTGCTAGGACTAGAACACTTTAGCCCTATCTCATACTTTTCCACTCTGCCACAATCATAGGCCTGGCAAGCAACTGTCTCTCTTCTCTCCAAGGATTCCTGGGGTGGACCTGACCCAGCAGCTAACAAGGGTGAAAAGACCCTTGATATCCTGTGCTTTTTAATCAAAGGATTCAGTCACTTCTCCAGTGACCCTGATCACCATTATGGCTCCAGAAAAGACAATTAGTCACTGAAAACTGAGGAATATTATTACATATTTAGTATCATCAGCCCACAGACTTTCCAGGAACAAAGTGCAGTTCTTCCTAAAATGAATGCATCTTTCATGGCCATTATCCTGATGATAACAGCATTCATTTACTGAATGGCGACTATGGTTCTACCAGCTAACCTACATGGGTTAGCTCCATTTCATTATTACAGATACCCTATGAGGTATGCATTAGCGTCTCCATTTTTCATATGTTCATTGAGGCTCAGAGAAGTCAACTAAATTTTCCAAAGTTTTCAAGCTAGTGAATGGCACAGCTAGGTCTGGCTGGCTGCAAAGACCATGTTTCTTTCACTTTGCCATATAGGAGGTAATCAACAAATACACTATAGCAATGATGATATAGTAGGTTATCAATATACACATACTAATAACATACTAATACATACACATACTAATAACAATATAGTAGGTGATTTAAGAATACGGGTTGAGGTAAAATAACTGTCATCTTCATGTCATCACTTATTTTGCCATCTTCAGGTAGTGTGGATGAGAGAAGAGGAGAGAATGGTGAAATACATTCTTGTCCCATAAAACTGTTCTTATTTATTTACCTTCTACCAGAGTCAAAATAAGCATCAAAACCCAGAAACCTCAGAGTCAATCCAAGCCTAGTTTAACCTTAACTCCTCCCCAGGCCCTTCAAGTGGATGATGCACATCACCAGCCCTTCCTTTTGCAGAACTTGACCTTCCATTCCCCTCCCTTTCCTAGGCTTTCTGCCTGTGCCCTCCTGGCACAGCGGCCGCCACTGCAGGCACATCCACAAAAGGTGAGTGAACACACTCGGAATGAACAAGAAGCGTAGGGAACAAGGTCAGGGCCTGTGTATCCGTCAGCCTTGAGACAATGGGAGCAAAACTGGGAATTGCTGAGGGGAGGAGAAGCCCGTGGTTTTTGGAAACTCAGCTTGGTTGATTGATGTTGCATTCCCTTCTCTTTTGGGAGGTAGTGGGCAGAATAATCACGCTGCTCCCCAAAGCTGAAAGTTTGGGTTTTCTCCTTTTGTGCAGGCTGCAATGCTGTTTCTACCACCTGCCAAGGGCCAGCTGCCAGCTCCTTTGGGAAGCACTGTTTCGTTTTAAAGCAGGGGTGGAGGGAAGATGGAGCGACTCTGGCTCTTTCTTTCCAGAGAGCATTTTGTTCCTTCGGCTGTCAAGAAGCCTTTGTACAGACAGGTCTTTATTCCCAGGGCAGAAGAACTGGAGACAAGCATTAGACATTTGCCAATTCTTGATCACTTTCCTCACCCTTTATACTTTGTTCTCTTGAAATTTGTTTAGACCATGTCTTTTTCTTGAACGCCTTTGAGACCTTTTTCAAAATAAGGTTTATCTACAATAAGGCTATAAAATAGGAACAGAGAAGAGGAAGCCCAAGTCAAGGGCTGAGGCAGCCATACATATTTCAAATGTAAAGATAAGCAAAGCTGCTGCGATTAAGCTTTAAAAATTAAGCTTTGTAATTAAAGCTAAAAATTAAGCTCTTAAAATTGTCTCTGAGATGCCTGCCAGATAGGATGAGAAGGGAAACATAGCACGTTATATAACTGTCAGACTAGGATCAAAGAGGAATTTGATGTTAAATTGCCACTTTGGGCACCTCTTTATACCTGCCTTGAAATTGTCCAGGCCACAATCATCATGGCCGTTTTATATGAAGTAAGACTCGGCAGCTCTGAGGAGCCACTCGGGAGAGTAGATTCAAAATTATTTTCTGTGTTGAATCTCAGCCCAGCCAAAGAAGAGGTGCACAATCTACTGTTTAGGATCCTCAATTCTCTTAAAAGGGTGTTAACTGATCCCCTTTTTCAGTTGGCTGTGTCACCGAGGGACACCACACTTAGCTGGCAACTGGCAACATATGAGAATTACACACTTCGTGTTTGATAAGGAGTATGATCTTGAGCTTTTTACCACACTGTATCTATCAAGTTTATCAAGGTAAGCAGTATTTATAGAGGAGGCGGGGGTAATTCAAAAGATTTCTCGTCTACCTTCTTCCAGATACATAATACCTGCCATGGGATTAAGTCAGGTCAGCTGGGAAGTGAATGATTTCTGTGGTACTATTTAATGGCCTCTCCCTAACATCCTCTCAGGGCCTTCTCTGAATTGCTTAAATATTTTTACTGAGTTACCCCCTGGTGTGATACCATCATCCTGTAATGAGAGGTGATCAAAAGAAAAAAATAGCCCCTTAAATTTATTGCCATATCTCCCTACAGATATTGAGGCAGTCCTCTGCCCAAGAAGCCTTGAGAGAAATGAATCTCCTACACCAGGAATCGGTGCCCTTCTTCTAAGGAACCGGCATGTTCTCATATTTTGGACGCAGACAGGACTGAACTGATTTTCCTTTTAGAATCAGCTGATTTGAAGCTTAGAGCTGAATCTGGTCCCCAAGTCAGAAAGTGTATAGGACTTCATCGCTTATTCATGCTTGAATAAGCCTCAATGCTGAAGCCCTTGGACGAGGCTACCAGAGTTCTCACTTTGCCTCACCTTAAATTAACCTGTCTTTAATTTTGTGAATTTTCTTTATTTCATTACACTGTTATTAGTTCTTGCTGGAACAAGGTGGGATTTTGAGCACACTTTTTTTTCTTTTTTTTTTTTTGCGGTATGCGGGCCTCTCACTGTTGTGGCCTCTCCCATTGCGGAGCACAGGCTCCGGATGCGCAGGCTCAGCAGCCATGGCTCATGGGCCCAGCCGCTCCGCAGCATGTGGGATCCTCCCAGACCGGGGCACAAACCCGTGTCCCCTGCATCGGCAGGCAGACTCTCAACCACTGCGCCACCAGGGAAGCCCCAGAACCATTTTTTTTTTAGATTCCATATATATGTGTTAGCATATGGTATTTGTTTTTTTCTTTCTGACTTACTTCACTCTGTATGACAGTCTCTAGGTCCATCCACCTCACTGCACGTAATTCAATTTTGTTTCTTTTTATGGCTGAGTAATATTCCATTGTATATATGTGCCACATCTTCTTTATCCATTCATCTGTCGATGGACACTTAGGTTGAATAAGCACACTTCTTAAAAGAAAATAAGGAGCATACTGATTCCTCAAGGGAGGCAAAGGTTTTGCTGGCACTAAACTCTGAAAGAAATACGTAAAATGGGAATGTGACTTAGAGGCTACTGAATGGTAGAATGGACAAGGTCCTCAATGATAATTTTATAACGAGTACAGAAACTGCATTTGGACCACTTTTTTTTTTCTTTTTAAAATAAATCTTTGAGAAAAGTTAAAGGCCTAGGAAGTTGCTCAGTGCCCATCTACAGCAAAATGGATAAATTGTGATATATCCCACAAGGGAATACTATACAACAATAACAACAAATGACCTACAACTACATACAACAATATAGATAAATCTCACAGAGGTAATGTTGAACTAAAGAAGGCAGATACAAAAGAGCATATATATGTGATCCCCTTGACATAAAGTTCAAGGTCAATTAAAGCATTTATGGTGCTAAAGGCAGGATAATTGCTTCCCCTGGTGGTGGTAGTCCCTGGAAGGGGGCACAAAGGGGGCTTCTGAGATGCTGTTACTGGTTTGTTTCTTGTTCTGGATGCTGGTTGCTTAGGTACATTTACCTTGTGAAAATTAACCAAACGATGACATGATTTGAGTACTTTAATTATATGTTGTACTTCAATAAAAAAAACAAAACCCCAAAAAAAATGAGGAGGACCTACACTAAGTGAGGAGTACATTGAACAGCCTCACTTTTGGAAATGGCCATAAATCTGATTTCAGCTTCAGCTTTCAAAAGTCCAAATAACCAAATGCCTACTTCACAGTCATTTCTGGCTTCCCTGAACTTATGCATGATCAATGATCATACGACCATAACCATTATTTCTTATTATTACATTTTAATAATGTCAGCAATATGAATGAGGTGTGTCATTTGATTTTGTTATTTTCAAACATAGGAAAGCATTCTAGTGGTATTAAGAAAAATATTCTCATGTGGTTTATAAGTTGAATATTATTAGTCAGTTAGTGCATGATGCATATTTATTATTGCAAGAGTAAAATGCTATAACAATGGTGTACAGAGTTTTGTTTTTTTGGTACCAAAAACAATTTCAGCTTTCAAATGGTTAAATAAATAGAAAAATAAGTTGACAAATAAATGCTAAGAGAAAATGTTAGCTAGTTAATGTACATCCTTTTTGAGCCAACAAAGTATTTAAAGATAGAAATTTAAATAACAATGCAAGGTGGAATAATAGAGATTCAATTGTATCATATTTCTAATCCTTGTAGAATTGTTTGGTGTATTAGCATCCATTACATTAAAAAACCTTTAAGGAATGTTTTTAAATTGTCGTTATTTAATTCCATTTAGGCCAAGAGTCTTTAAGAAAAAGTCTTATTTGGGAATTCTTCACATTTTGTGAGACAAATTAAAAACAGAATGTCAAATTCACCATAGCAAAATTTCATAAGGAGGAAAAGCTCCAAAATCTTGTATAATAACCTTCACAATAAATTATCTTTGGTTCAGACAAAGTAAAAAATAAAAAGAATATGAAGAAAAGAGGAAATCATTAGACACAAATGAGGAACCCAAACAGATTTTATTCTCACCAAACTTCAACAAAACAACTGACTCGATAAGACTATTTTAGGAAGACAATTCTTATATTTTTATCCTCCTGTAGAAGCTGAACTTTTAAACAAAAAGTTTGTTAAAATTATGCTATACTGGGGCTTCCCTGGTGGCGCAGTGGTTGAGAGTCTGCCTGCTGATGCAGGGGCCACGGGTTCGTGCCCCGGTCCAGGAGGATCCCACATGCCGCAGAGCGGCTGGGCCCGTGAGCCATGGCCGCTGAGCCTGAGCGTCCGGAGCCTGTGCTTCGCAACAGGAGAGGCTGCGAAGGTGAGAGGCCCACATGCCGCAAAAAAAAAAAAAAAAAAAAAAAAAAATTATGCTATACTGTATACTAGTAAGTACATAGCATTTTCCTTATTTAAAATAAAAGATTTTTAGATGTGTCCTAAAAACAAAGTTCCTTCCAGAACACATGCTACTGAAAACCTTTTATTCTGAACTACATTCTGCTGTGTACATGAATCTAGTGATGTTATTAAATATGACAGTTTAAAGTGAGTCTCTATGTAGTACTAGAAGCTCCTGCGCTATAATGACAAACCTTTAATATTTGACTACTAAAATTTTAATAATAAAATTGTCATTGCACAGCAAAGGAAACCATCAACAAAATGAAAAGGCCGCCTACAGAACAGGAGAAAACATTTGCAAATCAGATATCTGATAAGGGGTTAATATCCAAAATACATAAAGAACACATACAACTCAATAGCAAAAGAACAAACAATTTGATTAAAAAATGGGCAGAGGAACTGAACAGACACTTTTCCAAAGAAGACAATCCAAATGGCCAAGATGTACATGAAAAGATGCTCAATATCACTAATCATCAGGAAAATGCAAATCCAAGTGCAGTGAGATATCACTCACGCTGGAATGGCTATTGTCAAAAGGACACGAAATAACAAGTGCTGGTGAGGATGTGGAGAAAAGAGAACCTCTGTGCATTGTTGGTGGGAATGTAAATTGGTGCAGCCACTACGGCAAACAGTATAGGCGTTCCTCAAAATATTAAAAATAGATCTACCATATGATCCAGCAATTCCACTTCCGTATCTATACCCAAAGGAAACAAAATCATTGTCTTGAAAAGATATCTGCAACCTCACGTTCACTGCAACGTTATTTATAATAGCCAAGAAATGGGAGCAACGTAAGTATCCATCGATGGATAAATAGATAAAGAAGTTGTGGTATGTATACACATAGTGGAATATTATTCGGCCATAAAAGAGAAGGAAATTTTGCCTTTTATAACAACATGGATAGACCTTGAGGGCATTATGATAATGAAATAAGTCAGACAGAGAAAGACATAGGCTGTATGATCCCACTTATACGTAGAATCTAAAAATAAAAAACTTATGAAAACAGAGAACAGACAGCTCTTACCAGAGGCAGGGGTTGGTAGAGGGCAAAACGTACTAACTTCCAGTTATAAGATAAATAAGTTCTGGAGGTGAAATGCACAGCATGGTGACTATAGTTAACAATCTGTATTGTATATCTGAAAGTTACTAAGAGAGTAGATCTTAAAAGTTCTCATCATAAAAAAAGAATTGTAATTATGTGAAGTGACTGATGTTAACTAAACTTATTGTGGTAATCATTTCACAATACACACATATATCAAATTATTATGTGGTACACCTTAGAATAATACAATGTGATATGTCAATTATATATGTCAATTATATCTCAACAAAACTGGAAAAGTGTCATAATGATTAATTTTTAGATAATATATCAGATTCATTCTTATCTCCTAGAGGTTCATTCAACAATAGTGATATGTCTTGGAGTACTAATTTTAACACTTGGCCAGTTTTTAACTCATGCAACATTTCTATTTTTACTACACATGTAATTTAAGTACAATGTAGAAAGGTGATCAGCCTGGGGCTAAGGCTCATGGTCTAAGAATTTGGCCTTCTCCAAGTCTCAACTGAACCCACCTCAGGGCCTTTGCACTCACTGTTTGCTCAGCCTGAAACACTTTTTGCCTAGGTCTTCACATCACTAATGCCTTATGACCATTCAGGAATTAGGTCAAAGTCTCTTTTCTAGAGGCCCACTCTGACATCCTCGTGAAAGCAGAAATACACTCAGCCCAGTTACATTCCGTCCCAGGCCCAGCACTCTGGATTACTTTGTTCCTGTGAGGATTTATTGCTAGTTGAAACTGCTGTATTTTTCCCCCATGTCCTTTTGTCTGTTTCTGCCCAATCAGGGTCCCTGCTCAGATGATGGCAGTGAAAAGAGATGCTTTTCTCCTTCCTCCCTCCTCACTGGTGCACTGAAAGCTTCTGGGCAGCACCTCCCATCATTGTCTAAGTGCCCAACCACCTGCAGGAGGAGGTGTGACACACACAGCTATGAGACTGAACTAGGTAGGCAGCCACCCTGGCTCTACCATCTACCATCTGTGACTCTGGACAAGCTTTTTAACCTTGCTTAGCTTACTTGAGAGGCTAATTTTTAAAAAGCTGTGTTTTATTTCTTAAGCTGTGTGGTTAGGTATAAAGCTGTTTAAAATTTTTATATACATATATATAATTAATATTATTTCCATGTATTTAATATTTCATTTTAAAAGTATGTGAAGCACTAGTACAAAACACATAAACCACAAAGGTTAGCTTCCTTCCTACCCCCTCTGCCTCCATACTTTTTGAAACATACTATTTTCCTTGTCCAAAATACCTCTTACCTTCCAAGGCACTTTTCTATCTGGTAAGTTCCTATTCATCCTTTTATTTCTCTTAAAGGAAGCCTTCCCCACCCCAATGGCAAAGTTCATTGCTCCTTATCTCCTCAAACTCTGAACATGCTATATGGACCTATAAATGTTGCTTGCCTGCTCATCTAACCCTACCCACCTGTAAGCTCATTCAGAGTATAAAATATAGCTCATGCATCTCCTTAGCCTCGGCACCTATCCCAGTATCCTTTACATAGGAAAAACTCGGCATTTACTACATTAATAAGTTAATGCACTGATAACTATGCATGTAATCTTGGACAAATTACTGAATCTCTCTGTACTGTACCTCAGCTGCTTCCTTTGTAAAATGAGGACATTATTAACCATATTATACGACTGTCAGGAAGAATAACTACAAAAGCTCCATGAGGGCAGGGACTTAAGTTTTTTGTTCACTGCCGAATCCCCAATGCCTAAAACAATGCCTGACACACAGTAAGCACTCAGTAAGTATTCCTAGCCTGACCTAAGCGCCACAGTCCATGCAGAGTGCTTGGCATACCGCCTGACCTAGGCGGTCAATAAATGTTAGCTATTATTAGTAAATTTCTAGACCGGTCAGGGTCTACCTCACTCAACACACATCGAGGCTGTTAAATTATCACTCTTTTAAGATGACATTTTCCTCGTCATGTAGCTATTCCCTTAATCACCCGCACCAATCCCTCCCTCCTTCCCAGACCCTCCCTGCCAACCTCAGTTCCCAGGAAGCATAGGTCTCTTCTGAACTACCACGGTCTGCATCGTTAGGGATCCTTGCTGGAACCTGGTCATCCTGAGTTCCCAACTAGCCTGTGAACCCCCTGAGATGCCTTCTGTCACCCCCTCAACAATACAGAGGGACTGATGGTTGGTCTACCTACTTAGTGAGCCAGGCTACTGACTCACGACCCCCCTGCCTTTAATACACCCTCCCCTTACACACATACTCCTATCTTCAATCTCTCTCTACCCCTGTCTCGACTCCTTCACCTCCTTGCAAAAGTCTGCCCATCATTTACCAGATTCCATCTTTGGGGTATGGTTCAATTCAATCCGTTTTAAGTTCCCCTAGGCATTTCTCACCCCGCACTCTCCTTCGACACCATGGAAAGCCCGAGATCTCGCGAGATTTGGCTTCCGCTCAAAGAAGCGGTCAGGGCTGCCTAATTCCACTGTTCTCTCAAGTAGGCCCTGAGGCTCGGTGCATCCCAGCCCATCACCACACAGCACACCCTTCGGGCTCCTCCTGCTCCCTGTTTGCCTTCCTGGGAAACCCCATACTCCACCCACCCGGCCCAGGCCGCGGCCCACAGGTGTCCTCCTTGGTGTTTTGTAGAAGAGAGAATATTTCATGAGGGAGGGGACTGCGTCACGGGCCCAGCTCCCCAATTGCTTAAGGTGCTGAAAGAGAGAGTACTGACCCGAGGCTGCTCTTCAGGCGATAAGCTCGAGGGGCACGCAGTGATGGTCACCGGGGATAAATTTTAGATGCCTGCGGCTGCTGAGACCAACTACCGGCCCCGAGGATGTACAATGGAACAGTGAGAGCGAGTTGTGGCGGCCTTGGACCTTGGCAGGCATCAGAAACGGGCGCCGGGGTCCCGCTCCAGAAGCCTCCGCTGCCCGGTGCTTGGGGCTTCTGAAGGCTAGAGATTTGGGACCGCGCATGCGCAGTTCACTGGCCCAGTGCACCCTGGGGCGGTTCTTCTTCCGCGCAGCCTTGGGACCAAAGCCTTTCCACTCACATGTGGGATCCCCTGGAGCCCGGAAGTGCTGCACTGTGACTAGGGGGTCGGGTGGGGTTTGCGTGATAGGTGGTGTGATTTAGATTTAACCAACTTCCGAGGTGACTAAGACAAAGTTCTTGTGGTTGAGGAGCCGGGAGAAGTAAAAGATGCTTTCCCTGCCATTCATATTTGTCTCATCCTTCAGAGTCCCCTAAGGAAATGCCTCCCTCCAGGAAGCTGCTTCTAGGGAAGTGACTTCCAGGGAAGCCACTCTGTTTTGAGTATCCCTTTGTACGACTCCCCCTCAGGGGCTGTGTATTGCAGGAGAGGAGGGATCGAGGGAAGGGGGAGCACTGTTGGATTCAGCACTTGTGTCTGGAGTGCCATGAGTAAACAGGCTTTCCCTGAGGGCCTCAGAGTGCTGGAGAATTCTTAGCATCTCGGTCTCCCAGGAGCTCCTGGCATGCAACTGACACTTGATGACTGTTTGTAACTAAGGAACTTATGCAAATTTTATTCTTTTCTTAGTATTAAACTGTTTCTCCAGGGATTGGAGAGCCCCTCCAAGTCCTGGACTGTTGCAAGGGGATATTAAAGGTCTGCTCAGTTAAAGAAGCAGTAAGCACTGCTTCAGAAAATCCTCCCAGCCCAGCCTGGAAAAATCCTAAGACTCAGGGACAGTTTTCTGTTCCTGTCTCTCCTGTACACATTCAAAGTGCCAGCTCTCACAGCTAGTTTCCTAACTCTGAGATTTATGATCTGTTTGGCCTTGGGAAAGTTAAGTCAACTCTCTGAGCCTTGGTTCTCTCATCTGTAAAATGGAGGTTAATTTACCTTTCGTGGTTGTTGTGAGGATTTGAATTGATGTTTTTAACAGTGCTACAATTAATATAGTAAGAATTATAATGCACATAGCCTTTACTTTGTGCTCAGCACTGTTCTAAATGCTTGACACGTGAAGGGGATCAGGATATGCCACCCCCAAATATGCCACTTTGGCATAATGATTATTTTCAGCTGAAGGCAATTGAGAATCAGCAGCTGCAGAAAGAGTTCTCTGCCCTCCCCTTATCTGTCCAAAATCAAGGCATAAATTTTTCTTTGTGAAGGTGTTTTCCCCACCTCCCTGTACCAGGAAGAGGAGAATGACTCTTAATCACTGGAGATGAAGAGTCGACACAGAGATGAGTTTGCATACACAGAGCCTAATAAAATAACCCGTATCTTCCATTAGCTCCCCCATATTTCCCCATTTATTTCACCTCCCCATGATGTATCATCCCCTGAAGCCCAACCTCCCCTCCATTGTGAAAGTGGTCTGTAAGCCCCCAAGTCTAACCACTTTTTTGTTTCATTTCTTTTTTGTGAAACTTTGTGCATGTAAATATTAATAATTATGTGTGCCTTTTCTCCTGTTAATCTGTCTTTTGTTAATATAATTCACAGGTCCTGGTTTCAGAACATAAAAGGTTAGAGGAAAAGGTTTTCCTCCCCAACACATGAATTCACTCATTTAATGCTCCTAACAACCCTATGAGGTAAGTGCTCTTATCCTAATTTTACAGAGGAGGAAACAGACACACAAAGAGGTCGTGTAACCTGCCCAAGATTGCGTGGCTCACTAGTTGTGGAGTTTGTGAGATCCAAATTGCTCAGGCATTCTGATTCCATGGTCCATGCTCTTAGGCTCTGCTTAATAAACAGTAGTTTTTACTTTAGCTAACAATAAGCTGTAGTTATTCTCTACCTTAAAGAAATACTCTGAAGATAGCCCTTTCTATTCTTCAATTGAAAAATATTTGAAGCTGGGAAAAAAGACATAGTTTATTCAAAGGTGATGCTGCAGGGAAAACATGGACATTACTGTGTAAAATGTTCAGGACCCTGAAATATTATGTGCAAACCTCAGGCTTCCCATTAAGCTATTTCCTAGAAGATTAAGTTCCAGCATAAAATACTAACTAGAACATGCACTTCTGCCTCAACAATATTCATTTTAAAACTTCCAATTTAAGTAAAACATTTTAACTCCAGCTTTTCATCCCATAGCTTGTCTTAACATCCCCAAAGCCTTCATGCAAATCCATTTTACTTTTCCATCACAAATTGTGGAGCTATTGTTTTCCTGGAATTGAAGAGAGAATTTATTCAAATTTGACCTAAAGCTATAGATAATAAGCCACTGAAAACAGTTCCCCCAGACACACAACTATGTCCCTACCCAATATAGCAGCCCCAAAGGAATTCTTATGGCCTAGTTATATCCTCTGGGGATGGGGGTGAGGGTATTCAAACCGAATATGCTGACACTGCACTAACTATATACCAGGTACCCTGTAATGACACCTTTGGATAACACAGAAAATGATTGTGTTCCAAGGATGGGCTGTAATGAGAGGGGAGGGTACAGAGAGCCACAGGCGGCATTGTTTCCAATCTAACAACACAACTGGGGGCAGGGGCAGACGTGTGCTTGTTTTCAAACTAATAAATACTGTTGTTTTTGCACAAGGCTTTGGAGGAGAGCATGAAGTTTGAAAAGCCAACCAGCATTAGTAGATTTCTAGTTCCCCTACAAAGGTAGAAGTAGGCAGAGCAGCCTGACCAATGGAATTCTGTATGGCACTTGTTGGTCACTGATAAATTTTCCACCAAGTTTACAGATTTCCTCTTCACTGAAGCTCTATTACTTGGGCAAATGACTGGGCCTCTTTCAGCCTCAGTTTCTCTATCTGTTAAATGGGGATGAATTATAACAGGTAACTCATAGGTTACTGTGATACACACACATATGTACATAATATTTTTATGTTGTTAGATAGATAGAAAGAAAGAAAAATAGAACCTACACAGTACCTGGATCATAGTAAATGAATAATAAATGTTAGCTTCTCCTTCTGTCTCCCAAGTTCCCCCTAATTTGATGGAAAAGAAAAAGTGAAATCATCCCATTTGGAATGAAAATGAAACCCAACCTTTCATGTGCTCTATGAAGACAAGATCCATTCAGACAAAAGAAAGAGCTCAAAGCCAAGCAGCATCACTCTATAATCCTTTACAGAATGGTGACACTTGGCTGATTTGTCAAAAATCCTGCTACATATCCACACTGGGTGCTTCTAATGAATGTCAGATTTTAAGAATCAACGACATTGACATTACTCCATGGAGCAAAGACTGACGGCCCAACTTATAAATTCCCTGACGCATGTATTAGCAAGGAGGCAAGATGAGTTTTCTGTTCACTGGTCTTGTTCTGCTGTCAAATTCTGGGGGACTTGCATTTCAAGCAATATACCTAATCTCTTTAAATTAAATTATCTTCCTTTCACCAGCCAGAAATTTTTTTAGAAGAATATTATCAACTAAGTGGATCAGAAAATGTGGGTTTAAGTCTTGCTTCCTTGGTGAAATGATATTAAAATGAATGTTATTCCCCAGATAAATGATGTGTTCCAAGGGTCATACACTACAGCTGTTAGAAAGGTTTTTAAAAGAACCTTCAAATCAAAGGAGGAGGCACATATAAAATTAGAGAATTTCTTTCTTCAAAGGAATAGTGGGGGTGTTTTGCTTTTATCAGGATAATGATAACTTCCCCATCTCAATCTGGCTTCTCCATTGATATTATTTAATCACCAATACTATTGAACTGTTAGGATGTGTGTAAAATACTTTTCTGTGTAAAAAATACTCTCAGCTTACCAGTTCATTGAGAAGTTGTTTTTAAACTAAAATCCCACATACCTACCATTAAAAAATGCTAAGCTCTGCCTTTGCCTCATCCTCTCATCATATGGCCTATTTACTGCATAAAGCTATTTTATGGTGATGGTCACAAATATTGACCCCCTTTTGGTGTAGTAAATGCTCGCTTTGAGTTCCTGCTCAACACATACTTAGATGTTAAAAATTTCCTTGTGATTTCAAAGGTAAAACAATCTAAGCCAAATTTGCCCAAAGTCTTATATCTAGTAGTTGGAACCCAGTCCTCTTGACACTCTATAAGGCCAAGCTGAAATCTGTACTTTTACCTTTACTTTTAGGCCTTATTATAAAGCCTTCCTCAGTGAAGTCCAGACCGGAGGTCAGCACATTTTTTTTCTATTAAGGATAAGATAGCAAATATTTTAGGCTCTGTGGGCCATATGGTTTCTGTCACAGCTACTCAACTCTGCAGTGCTATGCAAGAGCAGCCAAAGACTGTAAGTAAACGAATGAGAGTGATGTGTTCCAATAAAACTGTGTCTTGGTTAGACTCATAACACACATATCATTAGCTGTGTTTATATCTTATCACCAGGACTAAGTAGTAAATTTGTTAAGAGTACCGAATCATCTTACCCTACACTGCCAGCCAATCTAAGTCATGTAATACAATCTCTTTTTTTTTTAACATCTTTATTGGAGTATAATTGCTTCACAATGGTGTGTTAGTTTCTGCTTTATAACAAAGTGAATCAGCTATATGTATGCATATATCCCCATATCTCCTCCCTCTCGTGTCTCCCTCCACCCTCCCTATCCCACCCCTCTAGGTGGTCACAAAGCACCGAGCTGATCTCCCTGTGCTATGTGGCTGCTTCCCACTAGTGATCTATTTTACATTGGGTAGTGTATATATGTCCATGTCACAATCTTGACATCAAGTAGTTTCTTAAAAGATACCTGATCATTGATCAAATGAGAGATGGAGGGAGGAATGTATATATACTTCAAGGGGTTCCTCCTGGAGATTTCTTGTTACTAGAATCAGCATTGTGGCTAGATAGCTTTAGTTCTACAAATGATGATACATACAATTCCATGTTCTGAGGAAGCTCTGAGGATCTTAGAATGTTTCACTCCTTTTTCCCCTAATTTACCCAATATCCATTTGATAAGAAGTGTTATTGCTAGTAAATAATTCTAGGAAATTAGATTGGTAGATTAAAATCACCAAATTGTTTTCTTGGTTATAAAATATTAAAAGCACACTTGCTTTTAAGTGAAACTTTCCAGTACTGAAGACTGGGGGGATATAACAAACCCTGAAAGAGGTTCCACCATGCTTGAACATTGTGGGACTATGGGAAGCCCCTAATGAGCTAAGTCTTTCAAGTAAGTTAGAAAGATAACATTTTCATTATATTTGACCGTTCTCTGAGAGTACCCCTTCCTGTTTCCACATTAGCTTGGAGAAAGCATGGGGTTTAATACCTGGCCATAGAGATGCTGTCGCAAAGACAAAGATACCAAATACACCGTACAGCCTATGAGAACACATGTCATCTTGTACTTAGAAATTACTGAGTAATTACTAAATGGCAGACAGTATTAATTCAGCTACTATCCCTGTTTGTTCAAGAGCTTTCTGTTCTATAATCTAGTCAAGTCTAGACTGCCATTACAAAATGGGCAATGGTTTTCACTCCACAATACAGGTAGTAATGAAATAACCTTGTGAAGGCAGAATTTTTTTCCTTCCTATCAATGAACTTATACATTGGAGATTATAGTGCTCTGGATGGTAATTATTTCTAAAGGCTTATAATCTATCTTGTGTGAATTTATCCCCTCCAAGGAAGGGGACAAAGCTACCCCTGCACCAGGTCGATAACATAACATGTGACTTCACTGTGACCAAGGAGAACATGGATGAATTTTGAAGGTGAGATCAACAGCTTTTCAGGAAGAATATGAAATTTTGTATGACTTTAATGAAAACATCAGCCTTTTTTTTTTAGGGTAATAACAGAGAAAGTCATGGGTGTGGCAAGAATGACAGGGCCTCCATAGCCCAAAGAGGAAGAGAATCAAGAATAAAGTCAGGGACTGGAATTTGAACATAAGTTTTAGACTAAAATTATTGAGACTAAATGTGGATTGTATGAATGATTTTAAATCTGAAAAAATCTAAAAATTTAATTTTAGTGTGGAAAAAGGATAATATGATCATTAAGAGATCAGGCTTTAGCCCCAATCAACCTGAGTGTGAGTCCCAGCTCAGCCCATTCTCAGCTGTGTCACCTCTGGCACACAGAGCACTCTAAGGCTCATTTTATAAGTTAGGTTTTAATCTGAACGAAAGGGATAATCATAGTACTCACCTAGGTTATTGTGATAATAAGCAGAATAATGCATCAGAAGTGCTTGCCCAATGTCTGCAGCACAGTAAACACAAACACTCAAGATACGGTAGGTTTTATGGGATACTTGTGACCAGAATGGAGTCAAGTACACCATAATTCCTGTAACGCCAAAAGAGTACATAATACCCAGAGTACCTCCATGAAACTTGACCTGGCTGTGTCTGCCAGCCCTTATTTCTTCTTTTCTCACCATCAACAATCCTCAACCATTCATGCACCACGATTTTATTGAGCACCGGCTGTATTCCAGGTGCTTTACTAATCAATGATAACAAATTAGACACCTTCTGTCAGCCTAGATACTCTCTAAGTTACTCTCTCGGAGGGAAAGAAAAATATCTAAAAGGCAGAATGTGCAAAGTTCCACAATAGAGGTATGGACACTGAACAAGAGCAGGGTGGAAGAAGGCAAAGAGATCTCATCGGGGGAAATCACAGAGAGCTACCTAGAACGGGTAGTGTTTGACTTGGGCACTGAAGGATGGATAGGATTTTTTCTGATGGAGGTAGAAGAGGAAGAAGTGAATTCCAAATTAAAGGTTCAGTTGAGGAAAGAGACAGGGGTGGTCAAGCACTGGGGGTCCACTTAGGGTCTAGTGAGGACTCTAGCTGCACTGGATAATAGGGTGGGTGGGAAGAAATGTTAGTAGAAGTTGTTGGAAAGGTATGGTGGGGACAGTGCGTGGACCCCAAGTGCCAGGCTGATTTAGAAGAACTTGCCCTCCAAGAGGCATGTTTTCTTTAAAAATACACCCATCAGTGGTCAAGCAAGGTGAGGACTGAGATAAAGCTAAAGGTTTGAACATTAGGAAGCCACCAAATGCAGTCATTTGAGGAGTCAGAAGTTGGTAAGGAAATGTGTTTTGACTTCTCTTCTAAAGAAAACTGGCCATAGCTTGATATGAGAAATAAAGGGTTTTGTATTTATTTTTGTTTCAAAAAAGGGAGGCCTAAGCATATTTTAGGCTGAGGGAAGACAGCCAGAAGGGGCAGAAGAAAGAGCAAGAAAGAATGTATAGTAGAACTATCTTCTCCAAAAACATACTTCATACTAGCCATGAAGTTTCCTTATTTTGAAGACTTTGAATTCTGCAAAGATGAAGCTATTTCTTCTGCAGACACAGGAGTGAGACCAAGATGGTGAGTGAAAATACTTGAAGATCTTCTGGTTAAAAGGGGGTAGATTGAAAGCTCTCAAGTTGTAGAGCCTTGAGCAGTAAAGATGATGGGACTTAATCTTCTCCAGGTGCAAGGAATGGAAATAGGCATAAGAGTCTGAGAAGCCTGGACAATGGTTGGTTCAGCCACTATGGAGAATGCAGCAGGTAGTTGACAATAAATTTATGGAGCCAGAGGCCAGCTAGGGTAATAGAGACCAGCTATTGAGTGGACCATATTACCACTGTTTTCATGACTTTCTCTAGACATGGGAGATGAGAAGGCAAGCAATACAGGTTCCTCAAGTTGGAAGTTGTCAAGGAGGAATGGTGGTATATGATATCACTGGTAGTGGGAGACAATAGGGAAGAAAGAATTCTAGGAAAGGAAGGAGTAGGTGACCATTGGGTTTTGGCCAGAAGGGAAGGAAAGTGGTTCCAGGAGAGGGATCAAGGGACTGATCCCTTGGTATTGATGCTGAAGACTAATAAGTACCTCATGAGGAGCTAGGGTACAAAGTGGAAGGTGGGAGTAGAGCGAGGTAGAAGGTGAGGGATTCTGCTCAGAAAAAGGAACTTGTGACTTCTGAATCTTTTCTGGCCCACACATTTGTGACACCAAGAATGCTAAAACTTTAGGTCGTCAAAATTTGCTTGCATTCTCTTCCGCACTTAATATATACTGTCAAATACGTTATGTAAGCACCTTGTCAGTGTAATAAAATTGTGAGTTTCCTGAAAGCAAGCATAACACACTCCTTTCTTTCATAATGCTGAGATATGTAATAAGATAGAGGTTTGTCATCAGTGACCAATAATTACTGATGAATTGAAGGGAAATTCATTGACAGTCATGGTGCTTGACTTCTCAAAGTCACTACTCTCCTCCTCTGTAACTGCCGAGGATTCCACTATGAGAGGTGCAATCAGGACATTGCCCAGGTACCTCCTGAGGCATCGAAACTCCATTTCTGGCACTTAAAATCTAGAATATGCTTACAGATTCATAGAACAACTCTTGGTAGCTTTAATCCATCCAGGGATTGAGAAACAGTTTATTGTTGTGGCTAAAAGAATGGCTTTTAGAAGCCAACAGCCCTGAGTTCCAGTCTGAGCCCAGCCACTTATTAAGACTGTGACCTGGGACTTCCCTGGTGGCGCAGTGGTTAAGAATCCACCTGCCAGTGCAGGGGACACGGGTTCGAGCCCTGGTCCGGGAAGATCCCACATGCCGCGGAGCAACTAAGCCCGTGCTACTACTGAGCCTGTACTCTAGAGCCAGCGAGCCACAACTACTGAGCCCGCATGCCACAACTACTGAAGCCTGCGCACCTACAGCCTGTGCTTGGCAACAAAGAGAAGCCACCGCAATGAGAAGCCCACACACCACATCGAAGAGTAGCCCCCGCTCGCCGCAACTAGAGAAAGCCCGCATGCAGCAACGAAGACCCAGCGCAGCCAAAAACAAACAAATAAATAAATAAATTTTAAAAAAAGAGTGTGACCCTCTATCAGTTATTTAGCTTCCCTATTCTCTGTCTCCAATCTGTTAAAAAAAAAAGTAGTGGTGGAGTGGTACAGTATAAACCTCATGGGATCTTTGTATAAAGCATTTAGCACAGAGCCTGCTATATAGCAATCTACCAATAACAACAGCGACTGTTTAGAAACATACACTGCAGTGCTTATGCTACCTCTAAGCTTTAAGCAAAATTCTGGAGAATTCTGATAGGAGGAAGAGAAATCTTATAATCTCTACAAATCTTAACCTCTCTTTGCATCAATCTCCTTATCTGAAAATAAGAGTAATCTAATGCCTACTTCAGAGACTTGTTGCAATCATTCAATGAGTTAATATCTGCAAACTGCTTGAAACAATGTCTGAGAGCAATAAGCACCATTCAGGTATTTTTAGGGACTCTGGGTTTGTGATGAAAGGTTCTGCAAGTCAGCTGTCATTTGCAGTTTCTTTCTCTTCAGGAAGATTCTAGGAGTAAATATGTGGCCATGGTTCTGTAAGGCCTGGACTATAAGCCAGCTTCTCAGAATGTCTTGTCTGAACACGCTGGCATCCCCATTATCTTTATATAATAGTCTAAAAGAAATTACAAACTCTTCTCATTACTAACTTCTTCTTTCCAGTTCCCATCAATATCATCCTGACTCTTCTCCCAAGTCCACGGCACACATCTCCCAAGCTGCTCTATGTTAGGTTGAAGTGTCTTGCCCAATCAAGGTGGCAGATGGTCTGTGGTTGTATCTGAGAGTTCTCACAAAGAGAACCAGGTTGACCTTTGAAGTTCCTGCGTTTCTCCAACTCAGGACATATGAGTGGGGCCCATAGGTGGAGTACTGTGGGAAAATGTCAGAAGACTCAAGTTCAAGTCCATGTAATTTTCTAGTTTCAGAGAGGGTGCAAGTAGGTGCACCTCTAGCCAAATGAGCCCAAAGAAGTGTTTCAATTCATCAGTGGAGTGACAAGGGTTCTGCTGGGTCAGCCTCAGAGCTGAGGGGGGAATGTTATGTAGCAGAGGCAGTAATAGAAAATGATTTGAAGGATTAAAAAGGAAAAGGAGGATGGCTTCTTTTCATCTCTGAAAGAAAAACTGCACAGGCTAGTCTTAGCAGAATTGCTAAGTAGGCACATTTCAAGGAGAAACACTTTCCTTCCTTCTCTCCCCTTCCATTCCCATGCCTTTGCCACACTTCCACCCCATGCCTTGACTCTTCTCAGACTTTTCAGGCTCCCAGAACCGACCAAGTTAGGTGGACAAACCAAGCACCAATTAGAACACTCACAAAACAGGGACAGTGACATAAATATATTTTGCCATCATAGGAAAAACCAAAACTGAGTTTGACTTTTTTACCCTAATTTTGTAAAATAAAACTGTCTTTGGTTTGCACTGCATACTGGAGGCAATGGACCATTATGTTCTCCATGCTTGGGGCCTCCATGGTTCTGAAAGCCTTGCCTCTGGCCTGCGCCCCCTGGTCTCTAGACCCACTGGTCCCTCAGAGGCCTGATACAGATTGCTGAAGCTGATGACTAAATGATGCCAAAATGTCTGTGATTGCCAATGCATTAGGATGGGAGCTCCATCCAGAAAACCCATTTGTATCTTAACAGGAACTTCAAGGAGATGGATGGTTAGATAGATGGATGATGGATACGTAGATAGATGATTAGATGATAGATAGATAGATAGATAGATAAAAGCAAGGGAATATTCCAGGCACCTTGATAGATCCGAAAAGTAGATGTTTGTAGAAAGAACTGTTTCTGCTTCCCTCAAATCTTATTGCATTAGTGGCTGTGGTTGATCCTGGAGTCTGTCTTTGCGGGCTATTTTCATCTAACTTTCAAATAACAGGTCTGGCAATAGGGCTGGTGGGTAAGGGTGGAGGAAACACCTCCTCTGAGTCCTTTACTTCCACCTGATCGTCAGTTATCCACAGAAAGTAACCCTAGGCACCTTTCCTACTGTGCCGTTAGTTTATTTTTCTTCTACAGTCTGTACCCAAATATATAATTTTTCCTCTTCTTGGTTTGTAAATGGCTCAGTCACTAGGGAAAAAAAAGCTCAGTGATTACTAATGGGAGATGCCACTAAAGTTTCAGCTGTGAACAGGAGAAATCCAAGATGACCCATCATCTAAATGTCAATGCAAACACCATGCCATTCAGAATGAAACAAGGAAGGCTGCATGCAGACAGCCAGAATATATTACCAACTGCATATTTAGCTCCAGAACTCTTGAATCTCTGCAAAGAAATTTAGGGACTTCTCACTTGATTAAATAGCCTGTGATGGAGGATTCAGTTGTTCCCCACAATAGTTGCATGCAAATGATAGATTCACATGGACTACAGCATCGAGAGCCCTTAGGGGGCTGTACATTTTTAAGTAATTCTGCCATTGTTTTTGCATAGTAATTGGAAACTTACGTTCTATTGGGATGTGATTCTTATTAGAAGAGAAGGTAGCTGCTCTCTGCTACAGGATTCTATTCACTTAGGGTCACGGGGACTTAAAGACAGAGGAAGAGCCTGCATTTATGCTCTAAAAGGGGATCTGCATTAAACACCAGCAAATCTCTAGCCTGCATTAAAAGCTAACTTCCACTTTCTACTTTCATCTGCCTCTTTTCCCAGCTTCCTATTATTTATTTAGCCTGATTCTGCTTTGCGAATAAGTGACTCCCTAAAGACCGAGTAGTAACTAGAGTTAAATTAGTCATGTAAGAGCAGCAAATTAGTAAATGGCACCCCCGTTACCAGAGAAAGGCTGTATCATGTGATGTGCTTAACGTGCTATTATGATCCAGAAGCAGGAGCTGTGTCCTGTGTGTATGATGCATCTCAGCGGTCCCGCTCATCATACGGCGTGGGTCTTGGCTGGGACGGAAAGCTGTGGGGTCATCTAACCATACCCTCCCACCCGTTTCTTCCTTGTGCTTCTTGGATATTTGAGTGAATGCTAGCCTAAGTCAGGGTCATAGAATGCAACTGACAGCCTCACAGGAAAGGTCAAGTCTGTGACATTGCGAAACTCCACTAACATAAATGAGGACGAACAGCCAGCCGCGCAGGGAAGGAGGGGGAGCAGAAGGGCTTTGCATTCTTGCTATGCAAAGTATAGGCTTTGGACCAGGAGCATCAACATCACCCAGGAGCTTATTAGAAATGCAGGCTCTCTAGCCCTACCTAGACTTCCTGAATCAGAATCTGCATTTTCACAAGATGCTCAGATGATTTTTATGCACATTCATGTTTGAGAAGCACTGGCTTACATCTCTAAATGTCAGCATCCAACACACAGAGACCCTGTGAGCCTTAGTCAATCCTCTACTGACAGTGTCTGGACCAGTGCCTGGCACATAGTAGGCACTCAAATATCTGTGAAATGAATAGAATGGGCATGAAAAAAGAGAAGGGAAAAAAAAAACTGCATGGAAACATAAAATAACTTTGGCAGCAATGAAAAGGGAGAGAGGGAGGAAAAATCAAGTTCAAAAGGAAAAAGGAAAATCAAAGGCAGCACAAAGCATACAGGGGGGGGCTTCCCTGGTGGCGCAGTGGTTGAGAGTCCGCCTGCCGATGCGGGGGACGCGGGTTCATGCCCCGGTCCAGGAGGATCCCGCATGCCGCGGAGCGGCTGGGCCGGTGAGCCATGGCCACTGAGCCTGCGCGTCCGGAGCCTGTGCTCCGCAAGGGGAGAGGCCACAACAGTGAGAGAGGCCCGCGTACCGCTAAAAAAGAAAAAAAAAAAAAAAAAAAAGCATCCAGGGGGCTCCACCTGGCTGGTGGAGATGGGCTGTGGCCCCACCTACTGGCCAGAGTGGCTGGAGTGCCATCCTTGTCCATGACCTTCATTCACAAGTCTCTGCCTCTCCCACTGGCCTTAGGATGCTGGCCCCTCTATCTTGCTCCACCAGGCCTGTTAGGCACGATTATCTGTCCCACACAGCACTATCAGTTAAAGCTGAAGATTAAATGCACCAATGTAAACTCTTTACAGTGTCTTTAAAGTTCTGACCTCTGGGTTTTAGTGGATAGGAGGTCAATGGTGACTTACAGTAATCAGTCTCCTGGGGGGCTCGTGAGCCCAGAGCTTGAGCTTTCCAGCTAGAGAGGAGTCATCAGGACCCTAACTATTAAGAGAGAAAATAAGTCATTGTGTCCCTGTAGACAAAAAAATAAATCAACCCCAAACTCTGTTTTGTCCTCAATTCCCTTTTCATCTGGTCTGGTGGAGGAGAGTGTGGCCATACACGTGAAGGCAGGAAACTGAGTGTGCATGAGTCTGGGGTATGTGGAGAGGAGGGTATGTCTGTTTTCCTGGACATGACAAAATGAAAGAGACTATTCAGCCCCCAATTAGGTTAATTAATCCAAATATGTAATTGTTTTCAATTTTTCAATTAGATCGGTATGGGAAATCACTAACTGAATGGATTTACTGAGTTTTGGATTTATATCTTACTCAAAAGTAAGATGCTTTTGATATGATAATGGCTAATATCTATTGGGATCATGTGGGCACTCGGCTGAGTACTTTATTTGCTCATTCAGTCCAACAACTCAATGAGACAGGAACTATTATTATCACCTTTTTAGATGTGAGAAAACTGAGGCACAGAGAGATTAGGTAACTTGCCCAGGGTCACACAGCTGGTAAGTAAGTAGGGAGTAGAAAATACAGGACTCAAACCCTGGTCTACATGATTGCAAGCCAGTACTCTTAACCTCTCCACTATCCTGCATCTCTCTTATGTTTTTTTAATAAAGAGAAATGAAAGAGAGAGAGAGAGTCAGGGATGGTTAGGAAAGGGAGACTAGAAGCTAGCAAATTACCCTGTGTGGCTAGAACTTACACTTATAAAGAGAAAAGTCTTTTTAGGAGGGTGATGGTTTTAGAGAACTATTTGCAAGGTTGAATTCACCTCTTCTGGCCACTCTGAGGCAATTTTTTAGATTTCAAGAGTTATTTAGCAAATGGATCTTAGTGACCCAAGGAAAGAAAATGCTGTCCTTAAGGAGGAAAAATGTATTATTTTCTTCTGGTAGGATCAGGAGCTACTGCTGATTTGAGAAGAGAAATGGTCTCTAAGATCCGGCAAGACATGACAATAAGAGAGTCACAAATTTCTGTTTCTCTGCCCGGTCTTCCTAGGCCTGACTGAGCTAGGCCAGTAAGTAGTATAACTTCATGTAAAATGTAATCACTATTTCTCTGATGGGGTCAAGCTCACAATGGAGGGGATTCTGCTGTCCAGTTTCACTAACCTCTCTGGCTCCATTTTTCTGGCTGGGTTGAGGTTTATCTCTTTGTGCAATTCAGTTTAATAATTTTAAAAAAAACCCTAGAAACTAAAAGTAGCATATGAAAATTTGCAATGCATATAATTGTATTATAATTGGAGCCTCCAAAATAAGTCATGGCATTTATTTATTCATGTACCACATACCCTGTGGTCCCTTGGGAAAAGAAATGTTTAAATTAAGATGTATCATAAGACAGAATGCAGTGTTTTACGCACTCAATTACAGCTCACTAGCATGTAGCTAGTGCTTATAAGATTTGCTCCCTCATACTCTGGCCTTGATTCTGGACATTTTTACCAAAAAAAATAAGTCCCCTAGTCTCACTCCAAATTTGAAAAGCTCATATTATTATTATTCTAACATATACTTCAATTTTATTTTTAGTTCATTTCCAACCAGGAAGATCTATTAACTTGATGAGGGGAGAAACATCAAAAAGAAACTCACAGTACATGCAAATAGAAATGAAAATCCTCTTTGCTTTATTATAATTTCCACCCTAAAAACATGTGCATAATTCATGATGGGGGATAAGGGGAAAGTATCAGATGTAGGGCTGGGGACCAACTTTTTAATAACGATTAGTGCTGTGAAAGCAGAAGCTTTTTTCTAATGAGTCAAGAGCATGAGACAGAAACTCACAGAGGCAATGTCAGTTTGATCTTTCACCTTTACATCTTTGGAAACAGGGAGAACAGAAAAGAGGTTTACCCTTTAAACTTTCTGAAATGACCGTACATTTAATGAACTAAAATGTCAAATATTTGAAACTTTTAAGAAATCTTGCTCTTTTGCTTAACACACAAGATCACGTTTAAAAAAAAAAAATACTCAGTAGATATTCACATCCGTAACCTTATCTTTCTACAAGGAAAGAAAAAAGGCACGGAACTCTATGGGGGTGCCCAGGCTGCTGCTTTACTGCACTTCCACCTTGGCCAAGGACAAGATCTGCCTTCAGGAGGTGAGACCTTGACCTAGCCAAAGGGAAATGGCCACTGTGAGAGGGGGCGCTTCTTCTTCCCGGACACAAGTGCAAACTTTAATGAATCCTCTCCCTCTGCCACGCGCCCCAGACGGCGATGGGAAATCTGAGTGCACCTGCTGCATCTCCCTTCATATCACGTTGCTGTTATGAAAAATAGTTTGCTATTTTGGAACCCCCTGGCAGCCAGAGTGAATCGCCCAGGGCCCCAAGCTCGTTTATCTTGTGTCAGAAGCAAAGCCAAATGAACGCCACCTCGCCCAGCACCTGAAGAATGGGAAGAAGCTCAGAGAGAGTAAAAATAACCAAGGGCTGGGAAATGGTGCCGAGATAGGCGGCCTGTACGGGTTAAGTAGGGCTTCTTGCAACCCCTCTGACATTTTAGAGCACGGCACTTGGAGACAGGAGGCGGAGAGCACTTCCCACAAAGAAGCGAACTTTGGGGGTCTGAGGTCTGGGGTGCAGGGGGTTGTTCCTGCCCAGTTTCATCCAGTTCTGGAAAGCTGGGACTCTGATGTTATAAAGGGAACTCCCATTGGCATCCGGGCCTTTCTTTCTGGGGTCTGCTGGGCTTGGACTGGAGGTGTGGACATAGAAAAGGGGCATTCCTAGGACCTGGGCAAGTCCGGCCAACCAGCCAGTTTCACATTCTCTCCCCCTCCCTCAACCAGAGGATGGTTGAGGGTGAGGTCATGAGACTTGGGCTGAAGGAAAAGGTATTAAAAAAATAATAATAAAAGGCAGAGGGAGAGAGAGAAATAAGAGGAGCTGGAAAGGCTTATGGCAGAGACTAAGCTAGTATCCGAGTTTTAAAGACGGATAGGATTGAGGCTGTGAAGAGGAACAATGAACAATGAAGTTCTACCAGTGGGTGGTGGTGGGGGGTGAGGGAGTGAAAACAAATAGGTAGTTGTGAGAATGAACGTGTAATTTGCTTATCAATGTTGCTTTCAGAAGCCACAATCAGATATTATGGTTTCAAAGCCTTCATACACGAGTCTTGAGTCTGCAACTTACTTTCTGTGGCCCTAGGCAAGTTCCCACCTTAAAACTTCAGTCTTCCTCATCTTCAAAATAAAAAGGAGGCATCCATAGTCCCACCATATACAAATCAGTCACTACAAGGATTAAGTTAGAAAAGTAAATGTGTCTAGCAAACACCTAATAGAATGAGTGTCTGGTCAGTGTCGTTGAGTCACAGAGGTAGAGTCTGAGGAAGGGCAGTACCCCTGAGAGAAAAAGACAACACAAGGGAGGAAAGGAGAAATCAGAGAGGAAGTCATGAACTACCTCTGGTCTGCCAGGAACCATGAAAACTGAAGCCACAAGTATACTGACCTGACAGACCTTCCACTTCTTTAGAAGCAGTCCATGGTTCTGAAATCATCCAGAAAAAATAAAAATAAAAAAACCGAAAAAACAAACACTAGGTGCTTATAGGGCCCCAACAACTTGAAATAGAAACAATGTCTGAGAAAAATAATCAGAAATGATGCTGGGCTCATTAACACTAGAAGTTAAGAGTTTTCCATAATTTTAGGTTCATGTTTCAGCATTTCTGATGTCAATCATTTACAATAATTAAACACTGAGATAACACTGAGATTATGTGGGTTGGAAATAAATGCGGGTCTTCAATGAATGACCCAAATCTGTTACAGTTAAAAGGGGACGGAAGGCATTGAGATCTTAGGGCATGAAACCCCTCTTCTGCTTTAAGAAAAATCTAGCCCAAGTCAGCAGAAACAGAAAGTTTACCATCTGTTTGTTGGCTTTTGACATGGTTATTTCAGTTCAGTTCCAAAAGGAAAGTTGTATCCAATACAATTATTTTTAGAGTATCTCAAAATTATTTGTATTGGGGGTAAATAAAGCAAGGAAAATGTTATTCAGCAAAATTTAGTCCATTAGTTTCAAAGACTGTGTCCTATCTTTCCTCAAGCAATACAATCTGGCAACAACAACAATCCTTGGATTTGGGGACCAAGGACATGCAACAAGGCACTGTAACTTTTCCAAATGCCCCAAACTGTCATTCCTGTAGAAATGGGATATATGGGGCATAATGTAGACAAGAGCTAGAAGACATTGCTTGAGGCAGCCCTTCAATCCAATTCAGTTCCAGGGTGTGGCTCCAAGTCAGATGTGGTTAACAAATTGGAAATACTGTTGCAATGGAAGATTGTGGCTTTTTTAAAAGCAAAGCCAAAGCAGCACAATTCAAAATGTTATGTGCATGCTCCCGGTGTTCAGATTACAGGTAGGACCTTGTGTAGCAAGTTCCAAACTCAGAAACTTCTCACTCCTCTATACAATGCCTGAAATGTGTCACCTGTGCCCAAAACAATGTGATAGCACCACTGGTTGGGGGTCTCAACTTCAGGGTACCAATGACCTTACTCTTCAGGATTATACAGAATGATTTCTTATTTATTTTTTTTTTTCAGAACAGGCTAATATCCACTTCCAGAAATAGTTACCTAAGGGAAAGTTTGCCTAAGGTGGTTGTTGGCAGAGGATGTCTCTGGGTATAGCCATAGCCTATTGGTACAAATCTTCTGGGAATTCTCTGCAGGGGTTTTGTGAATGGGTCCTTATAAAAGCCAAGTGCAGCCAATGATTAGTTCATACTGATTTATGGCTACTCCTCCATCGTGGCACTTGGAGCTTCATCTTACACAACCAATGGTTACCTTAAGAGAGATTCTGCCATGATAAATTTGTCTCTGATACTGAAGTACCTGAACTAGTTGAACATGTCAGTTTATCCTCAACTATACTTGACCTTATGTTTCACATTTGCTTGAAAGTTTCTTTTGTACTCCAGCCTTTTGTTTTCAGAAGAAATG